>NW_022900930.1:15633025-15750228 GCF_012274545.1 Fukomys damarensis
AAAAAAAAAAAAAAAAAAAAAAAAAAGAAGAACTTAACAGTAATAAAATAGAATTAATTATCTAAAGGTTAATGAAGTTCAATGGCCACACAAATAAAGACAGGATTAGGAATGGGAGATTCAAAGGAAGAAAATTGAAAAACTAAACAACCGGAGATAAAGAGAAGCAAGATGAAGGATACTTTTAAGGAGCAGAAGGACATTTCCAGAATCAGATAAAAACAACAAACAAATGCAGAAAATAAAAGTAAAAAAGGGGAGAAAAAAATTGAAAGAAAAAAGCAAAAGGAGAACAAAGGAAAAGGCAAGAAAAAGGAAAAGAGGAAAAAAGAGTAAGGAAAATTCCACAAACCCCACAAAAACCAATGAAGAAGAGGAAAAAAGAAAAGGAAAAGAAAATGAGTCCTAAAGAAGGAAAAATACTTTTGTTTTATTACATGAGTCTCTCCCCACCAGGATCACCAGACTTGAAGCTCAGTTGCCTTCTTTTCCACCTAGCGTCAGAGCCAATGTGCCTGTGAGGTCCTCCCTTATTCTAGCCGCCTTTCTGTTTAACCCAGGTAAATATCCCCAAGTAATCATCAGAATGTAATTATCCAAGCTGATGTGTGTCCTTGCTTATGTTGGCAGGTGGGAAGGCAATCAGACCTTAGATCTGTGCTGGATGCTTGCAGCAGGTTCAAGTACTTTCAGACTCAGCTGTCTCTGCACACAACTCATACCTAGCTGGCTTCTCGCCACAGATAGCTAGGTCTGTGCCATTTGGGCCTGAGCTCAACTTGGTAGGGGGTTCTCTGTCTAGCTTGATTCCTATCTATGACTGATTTATGTTGCTGTCTCTTATCCTGTCATTGTCGGAACCTGAATTGAAGATTTTTTTTTCTAGTTCTGAGCCCTAGGCTTAAATAATCAACCCAATTCCAAAATGTCACCTGCGTAAGCACTCTGGCAATTGTTGGGTGCTGCATTCTATTTCCTGTCTGGCTGTTGTCTGCTGTGTGAAGGAGTCACCTTGGAGAACTACTCTTGGCATTTTCGTTGTTCACAGTAGCTATGGGCTATGTAGGCAGCCTGTACCATTGGCCCAGTCCACCTTTCTCCCTGGAGCCATTGTCCTGGGCAGTCAACCTCACCTACAGAGGCAGGCTTCCCTTTCCATGAGCAAGTGAGTTTCTAAACTTCTTTATCCTTTTCTCTACACCACCTTCTGTTTCTACAACTTTTCTGTAGCTTCCAATTTTCCTGAGATTCTCCCTGATCCCCAGAGATCTACTTCTCCTCTCTTTGCCTTTCCTCCTTACTTTTCTAAGTTGTCACCTTCCAGGTGTTCAGTTTATAGATCTCAGAGAGGCTGCATTCTACTGTTCATCAGAACTCTGAAACTTTTTTCTTCACATATTTTATATTCCTTCCACTTTTGCTACTCTTAACAAAACAGATTTCTCCTAATATGTACCTCTGACCTCAACAATGTCTTTAGCATATTCAAAAAAATCTATGAGCACATCTGTAGGTAATGAAGTCATCTACTTTTCTATCATCCAAAAATACCTTTATTCTGTCTTTATTCTTCAAGGATATTTATAGTGGACTTTTAATTCTGGGTTGACAGTCCTTTTCTTTCATTATTATGAAACTGTTATTTTACTATTTTCTGGCCTTTGATTTTGATGAGAAATCTCTCATTTAAATCATTGTTCTTCCACTTGTAATGCTTTCTTTTTGCTAGAAGCATTCGTAGATTTTTACTTTATATTTGTTGGGTTTTTTTTTTTTTTCAAGTTGCCTATACTGTATGCAGGCAAACTTTTTTCAGCTATTTCTGTTTGTGGTTTTCTGAGTTAAAAATCTAAATCTTCCAAACCACTTGAAAGCTTTCTGCTTTTATTTCTTCAAGATATATTTTATTCCTCAGCTCATTCTTGTGCTGATTCATAGAATCTGGCTAGCTCATTTGTTCCTTCTACAAAAGTTCCTCCATTACTTCCCAGAAAGATGAGATTAAAAAAAAGAGTTTTATCTAGCTATGTTGTTGCACCCCTCCTCACATGCTCATGAACACCTCTCCTTTAGTCAAAGATCACACAAGGAGAAAAAATAATCACCCTGAGAAAGGCAAGTTCTGTAAGTTTTGACTTACTTCTACAATTTGTCCCTTCAATTTGCTTTTGGGAGTCCAAAGAGATATTTTTGGTCTTTTTATATAAATTTTTCCTTACATCTTGTTCGGAAACTTTCATTTTAACTAGGAGGAGGATAGGATTTAGTGGGTTTATACTATTCAAGTGGAACTGAATTCCAAAGTTCTATTTTAAGTGGATCATTTTAGCTACTTTATTGAAATTGGACTGACGAAAAGTAAGGAACGAGCCAAGTTAGAATGCTATTACACTTATCTAGGCAAAAGATGATGATTTGACAAGGCTAGCAGCAGTGGAGATAAGATGTAGTCATTTTCTGGATATATTTTAAAACCTATTAGGATATTCTGGTAAATCAGATATGAAACATGAGAGAAAGTGACATATCAATGACAACTCTCAGAATTCTGACTTGAGCAACTGGAAAGAAGGTTTAGCCATTAAATGAAATGGGATACACTTCACAAAGGAAAAAATAAGGGTAATTATCAGTAGTTCAACTGACATGTAATGGCTGAAAGTGGAGATATGAAATTATCAGTGAGTATATAAATCTAGACTTCACAGGGAGAGAAGTAGCCTACAGATTTAAAACCAATTACATTCTACAATTTGCAGTTGGTACTAAGAGTTCAGACTCTATAAGATACCCCAGGGAAATGGTTTTAAAACTTTAGTGTTCAAGAAATTCCCCTGCAGTACTTATTAAAACTCAGATTTCTGGGCTCCAATCTCAGAGTTTCTGATTAATTAGGTCTTTGGAGAGATCTGAAAATCTGCATGCCTTACAGGTTTCCCAGTTGTACAGAGGTGTTGGTCTGAACCCTTGGAGAACCACTGCCCCAGGCTGAGGATGTCGATACAATGGAGAAGAGGTTCAAGGACTGGACTCTGGGAACTTGGATCAAGAACAGATTAAAACCAGTAAATGAGACAGAAAAAGTATCATGTGTGTTAGGGAAACCAGGAAAACTATGTCTTAGGAAAGACTGTTTAAAAGGGGAAAGAGAGTCTCCTATCATTTGTAGTCTGTAATTCAAGTAAAATCAAACGCGAGAATAAACTGTCACAGAGACCAGTATGGAGATTATTGATGACCTTAAAAGTATTAGTTTTGTTACAGGCTTGGAGTCAAAAGCCTTATCGTTGTGGGTTTAATTTATATTCCTATGACATAACAAGATTCATCACCCTCATATCTCAATGACCCTCAACTAAACTCCTTTGTTGAAGTGTTATACACAGCAACACTATTCAAGGTGGATTCTCTAAAAAGAAGAGGCTAAGCCAAGATCAACCAATGTGATTTTTCTGTTCACTTTATAGGTAAAAATCTTTAATTCACATTAATACCTTGGTCTTTTGCTTAGGACGCCAGTCTTTTAAAAGTTAGTTTAACTTGTACTGGCTCCTCTGATCCTGGGTCACTTAAATTCTGTTACCAGAATGATTTTCTGGAGTTTAACCTAAATTCAGACTAAACAATGAGGACTCTTTTACAGTCTTATTCTTTTCTGAAGTCCAATTTTAACTTTTTTTTTCTCTTCTAAAAGTAGCTATAGCCATAATCTTAAACATTTTGAACTGGGTTGTTTCAAAAGTAATTTTTCATCTTAAAATTTTTATGATTTTAGGTCTTTACATTATTTATAAAGTAGTTAGGCAGCAGTATAATTTATGGTTTCTGTGGGTTTTGCTTATTTTGTTTGTTTTTTGTGATTCTGGGATTGAACCCAGAGAAATGCTATCAATGACCTATATAGTCTCAGCCTTTTTTTGTTTTTTGAGATAGTTTCTCCATAAATTTCTGAGGCTAGCCTCAAACTCCTGCCTTTTGAATAGCTGGTATTACAGATTTGCTCCAGTGTGTCCATCTTCATCTTATTGTATTATATTACATTGTATCTGTCTTTAGAGATGTCTTTTTATTTATTATCATTGTTTCTTCCAAGTAGAAGATACCATAGTGTATTTGAAAAATTTAGTTTATAAAAACCTGAATTTAACCAAATTTACTGACAAATAAATAGAGTGTAAAATAACTTCTTAAAAAGTAAGGTCTCTCCTTAAAAATGGTTTTCCTTAATTGACAATCTGATGTAAATACCTCTATTATTTAAAGTGAAGTAGCACTTAGATCTAAATTAACAGTACGAAAATCCGATTTCTATTCTGCAGCTAAAGCAAACTGAAAATGGGAAATACAAATAGTTAAAGAATGACCAGCCCATGCTTTTGGATAAGAGCTGAAAATAAGCATCTTCCTGTTATGAATCTCATATTAAGCATTTTATTAAAACTTATTTAGTTTATTGGTACATTTTAGGTATACAATACAGTTACATTCAAAATTAGGATCTTGCACATTTACAGGACATATCTTTGTTTGTATTTTTTCCCCATTCCTCAGCCCTTCCTTCACCCCCTCCACCCTTCCCTGTTTACAAAGATATTGTTTCCATGCTTTTCCTTTTCACATATTTTTCCTTTTCCCTTTCCACTATCTCTCCCACTTCCTCTACTCTTTTAGACTTTTTCGTCCTATTACACATTTTGATCCTCATTTACATTTTGAGTTTTTCACACCAGAGAAACTATATCGTATTTACACATGTGTGTCCTATAGATTTCACTTAAGAGTATGGCCTCAGTGTGCATCCATTTAGCTAAAATATCTCTAGTTTCTTGTCATATATATATGACATCTTCTTTATCCAGTCTCCAGTTGATGGGCACATGGGCTGTTTCCAAGTTTTAGCTAATACAAACTGTGCCGCTATCAACGTGGGTGAACATATATCACTGTGGTATGATTCTTTTAATTCTTTTGGGAAGATACCCAGCAGTGGAATAGCAGCTGGGTTAAATGGAATCTCTAATCCTAGCTCTTTGAGGTATCTCCATATTGATTTCCACAGTGGTTGCACCAGGCTGCACTCCCACCAACACTGGAGAAGGATTCCTTTCTCCCCATATCCCTGCCAGCATTTGTTATTGGTTGATTTCTTGATAGCATCCATTCTCTCTGGAGTGAAGTCTCAGTGTTGTTTTCATCTGCATCTCTCTAATGATCACTGATGTGGAACACTTTTTCTTTTTCTTTTTCTTTTTTTTGGTACCGGGGATTGAACTCTGGTCGTTGTGCTTGCAAGGCAGGACATCGAATCACTGAGCTAAATTCCTGGCTGAACATTTTTTCATATGTTTATGTGCTGCTTTTACTTGTTTGCCAGAGAAATAGCTGTTCATTTCAGATGCCCATTTTTGAATAGGGTCTTTGTATTTGGGGGGTCTGACTTTTTTGTGTTCTTTATATATTCTTTGTCTGAGGAGCAGCTGGTAATTTTCCCACATTGTAGGTTGTCCCTTAGCTCTGTTGGTGCTTTCTCTTATAGTGCCGAAGCTTTTTAAAAAGATGGGGATCCCAATTGTTGATTTTTTTTGTGCTAGTGAACATGCTACTGAGGATTTGTTCATAAAGTCTTTTCCTATGATTTTCATTAGGGAACAATATTATCTGAAATTGAATGTGATACTTTTACTACATTGAATGAATCATTTATAAAAGGAAATATAGGGCTGGGATTAGCTCAGTGGCACCACGCCTGCTTTGCAAGTGCAAGGTCCTGAGTTCGATCCCTGGTACTGAAAAAAAAAAAAAAGGTAATATCAGTGCCTATTACTTTCTAATGTTTTGGCTCTCAAAGAATTTAAACATACTAAGCCACAAAATGTTTTCAAATTCAAATATGGTTACCTTTTATTTTAGGAGGAGGAAGATGAGGTTCAATAAATGAATGCTACACTTTATGTATGGAAGAGCTAATCTGAGAAATATTTTAACTCATATCACTAGATGATCACATACGTGAAAGATGGTTTGTTATTACCAATGTCCAGTTATCATCAGGTGCAAGAATTACCCACTGTCATCCCAGTTAGGTATTTTCAACATGTAGAGTGCAAATAAATTTACTTAACACTCAGCAAGATTTTCTTAAAGCAAGCAAATCTACCATCATGGAATAAATATCAATCAATAGCCCCCCCTTTTTTTGCAGAGACTCATTAAATCAGTGGAAATATTCACTGCCCTATATCTTTTGTATATGGGTACCACAGAAGTTCCATCACAAATTTGATCCAGTTTGTCAGTATTTTCAAGATAGGGCATTTTCTGTCTCTCTTGAATTGAAATGATTTTTGTATCTTTTAGTGAAATTCAGAAACAATGTCATTTCTGTCTATTGACTACTAGTTTTTTAGTCACTTCCCCATTGCTGAGACACAATACCTGACACCCACAACTTAAAGGAGAGGCAGTTGAATTTGACTCACAGTTCAGGGGATTCAGCACATGGATGGCTCACTCCAAGGCAGAAATATGACGGCAGGGCCCAGTGAGGGAAGCTGCTTACCTCATGACAGCCAGGAAGAAGGGTGAAGGGAGGAGTCCATATGTTCCATTCCCCTTCCAAAAGTCCCACCTCTGAACATATGAAATTTTTGAGGAACATTCAAAGTCTAAAGCATAACAAATTGCTCCTGACCCCAAAGAGACTCAGATTCGTTTTCTTATATAAATTTATTTAGTCCATCCCTAAGAATCGTCAAAGCTTAATGGTTTCAGGAGTGCTAAAAGGTTCAAATTCAAAGTTTCTCTGAGACTCAAGGAAAACTTTTATCTGTGAGCCCCTAAGAAAATAAAAAAGAGGCCGGGCATGGTGGCGCACAACCTATAATCCCAGCACTCGGGAGGCTGAGGCAGGAGGATCGCTGTGAGTTTGAGACCAGCCTGGGTTACATAGTGAGTTCCAGGTCAGTCTCAACTACATAGTGAGACCCTGACTCCCCCCCAAAAAAAAAAGGAAAATCAAAAAGCTAGATTCTTCCAACATACAGTGCATGAGTAAATATTTCTATTCCAAAAGGGAAGAATAAGAGAATTAGGACCAAATAAATCCCCCAATCAGCAAGACAAATATTAAATCCTGTAGCTTCATGCCCAGCACCCAAGGTAGGTTGTGATTAGATACGAACTCTGAAGGACTTGGGCAACCTCATGCCTATTATAGGCATCCACCCACACGGTTTCTCTCTTGGACTGACTCTGGTCAGTGGCTTCATTTTTCCTTAGTATATGGTCAATATTCCTTGCATCTTCTTCTTTGGGGGGTTCTCCATAGCAATTTCATCTTTACTCTTACAGTGTCACATGTACCCTTTAAGGGGCACATTGAATTTGAAATCTGGGTGGAGGCTGCCATGGCCCCATGTGTCTTGCATTGCGCATACTTAAAAAACCAACACACGTGGACAATACCAAGGTCTGCCACCAGCTGCAGCGGTAGACAGACCTCCTTGGAAGATGGCTGCAGAGGATCTAGATGGATGAACATGGGGAAACACTCTCTTAAGTTGGTCTGAATAAGCAGGGTACCCAGGGGTTTCTTCTCAAAACAAAGTCTTTTCAAGAGTTTATCTTTTCACACCCTGTGATGAATAGGATCTTCCCATTTCCTGAGATGGCCTTATAGCATCTTTTCTATTGTATTGATGAAAAATGCTTGGTTTTCCTCGAGTGAGGCTAATCTTCATTATCTATAGCTGTGTTTGTTCATAGTTACAAGTGGTTCCTTGGTTAAAATTTGAGTTTTTAAAAATGTTCTGTTGAGCATTTTCCACCTGATTATCACTATAAATCCAGCTAAATGTAGCCAAAAGAACTACTGTCAGAGCCTGAATATTGGGCTGTCTTGTAGCAGTTTCTTGTCAGATTACGTAGTCCATTGTCCATCCTCCAGTTTTGTGCAAAGACTCATGATATGGAAAAAATGTAGACAAATTGCTAACCAGAATATAACATGCAAGTCCCCAGTCAAATTTCTAATAGCGTCCTTGTTCCGAATGGAAACCTCAAAGCCTGACCTTTACTGTCTACATTTCTATAGCATTCTGATCTTCTGATCTCTGAGCAGAATTTCCCTTCAAGCTTGGCCTTACAGTGTTCTAGAGCTTTTGCAGACTGTACCTCTAAACCTTTCCAAACTCCTCCCACAAACCAATTCCAAAGGTTTCTAAACCACACAGTCAGGTATAGTTACAGTGAGGACCTCACTTTTCTCGAATAAATTCTCTATTTTCTTAGTTAGTCACTTTTCTATTGCTGAGACACAATACCTGACATTCCACAACTTAAAAAGGGGAGGTTAATTTGGGTCACAGTTCAGGGGATTTAGTCCATCGATGACTGGTTCCAAGGCAGAGACATTATGGATGAAGGGGGTCATGGGGGAAAGTTGCTCACCTCATGTCAGCTAGGAAATAGTGAAAGGGGGGAGTTGGGGACAGATATATACCTTCCAAGGCATGCCCCTAGTGACATACTTCTTCCAAACAGATACCACCTCATAACAGAACATTTAACTATAGTCTCATCAATCTACTGATGAGTCCAGGGCTCCCATGATTCACTCACCTTTCGTAAATCCTACCTCTGAATACATGAGCCTTTTGGGGGCACATTTTAGATCTAAATTATAACAGTTTGACCATGTGTATGAATAGAAACTTAAGCAAAAAGTCAGCATATATATAGAGAGAGAGGGGGCGGGGGAGTGAGGGAGGGAGAGAGAGAGAGAGAGACTACAAAGCAGAAAGAACAACTCATGCATGTTTTCTTCAGGCATTTTATTGGAAAGCCTTATTTTATCTTAAGGTAATTTTCTTTAATATACAATGATTCTCATAAAATGATTGATAGTAATCAATTACTGAATCATTCACTGGTTTTTAGAAATCTTTTCAAATAGGATACAACAGACTTAAAGAATTCCTTTGCCCAAAAAAACTTCATGCACGTGACAAGGAAAACACATTCCGAGTCATTAATGTGACTCAGTTTTTAGTCCCTAATAAAATGCTACTATTACACATGCCATTGTGTAAATCACATTATACTTTTATTTCTAGTATCCTGCTCTGCTTTCTCATTGCTAGGAGACCCGGTACCTGTAACTGAAAAGAATAAAATACTTTCTTTGATTCTTGGTTTCAAGGAACCAAACTTATTTCATGATTTACTGACACCAAGGCAGAACTTCGTGGTGGGAAAGGATGGCAGAGCAGAGCCTTAATCATGGCGGCTGGGAAGCAGAGCAACAAAGCAGCACCAGAGAGCCGGAAGTGGCAGGGGACCAGATACAGTGCCCACGGCTGTGCCTCCATAACCCAGAGACACTCAGAAGTGTTCTTCACTGATCCTCTAGGTGGCTACCAAGCCGATCAGTTGACAAAATGAAGCTTAACAACCATATCTAGGTATATTTGTTCTGAACTGGGCCCAGAGTTTATAGCACATAAACATGACGCACAACGGAATAGTGTAAATATTCTGCGTAAATATTTAGAAAGCACTTCAGAATTTAATTCTAGGTGATAGCATATTTTGCTTCAGTAAAGATTTGAATTTATATCCATGGGTCACTTGGGTTACCCAGCACAAATGTGTCCAAGCAACAGATATGTGACAAGAGTAGAGTTAAGTATTCCTTATGCTTTTTCATTATGTTTTTTTCTGAAAATATAGAAAAATAAGATCCCCTGTACCTATCATCATCCACAAATACAAACGTGATGGAGCTGTTTAAACACTACGCTCTCTCCTGCAGAGAGCCCGTGTTCTGCTCTACTCACAAGTACATGAGCCCAGATTTGTATTTCATCTGAGCTATTTACCCTGCCTTTAAGGTGAATTGTTGCGATTTTTGTGGTAATAAAGACAAACCACCTAAGTGAAAACAAGTGCAGGCTATTTATTCACGGTTGAAGTATCCACCATCGTTTGCATTTCACAGAAATTCAAAGGGCGGGCGGAGCAAAGCTGCTTTCAGGTGGAAGGTTTTACAGCGAGAAAGGAGACTTCATTTACGCGCTGATTGAAGGTTTTTGCCATGGCAACCTGGAGCTAGGTATAAACTAGGTGAGGTTCATCTCACATAGTTTGAGAAACATATTTGGCTTCCTTTGGTTGGTCCTGAGTTGAAAGCAGAGGTTTTGTTTTGTTTTTTTAAAAAAGATCCTATCAGTCTCGGATCAAACTGGACCATTCTGGACTGGTGACTGCGGTGGTAGTGGATCAGAGTTCTATTATCACGTACGGTCTGCTGTTGTCCATCTGTCTATTCCATCTCTCTTGCTGGATTCTTCTAGACTTTTCTCTTATTAATAAGTCCATGCTTTTGGCTCTGAAACTTTTCTTTCTGATATTTAGACAAAACAGAGACTGTTACTGTTTAGATCTAAAATTTCTCCAAAAGTCTCCTGTGTTGGAGGTAGGACTCTTGGAAGGTAAGCGCGTTATAGGAGCAGTACATTCATCAGTGGATAACCAGTGGATGAATCTGTAGCTAAATATGTTGTTAGGAGGTGGTGCCTGCTCGGAACGGCGTGTGGTCCTGTGTTTGGATGGTAAATCTCCGTCTCCAACTCCTCCCTTCATTCTCCGTTTCCTACCTGCTATGAATTGAGCAGCTTCTCTCCACCAGGCTTTTCTACCGTGCCACTTTTGCTTTGGAGTCAGCTAACCGTGAGCTAAATGTTATGAAACCCTGAGCCTTTCCTTTGTCAGGAATTTTGTCCCAGCAAGGGGAAAGAGACTAACACAGGGACTGTGAGTACAGCCCTCCGTATGATACTGCATAACTGATGAGGCAGCAGCAGGCTTCAGCGTGGGCATTTGGAAAATGAGCACTTGATCTCTTTGCAACGCTAACATTCTTTGATTCTACGTCATGTAAACTTGGGGGAAACATTTCTGGAGGAAAAAAGTCTTATTTCATATGGATAATATTAGAAAAATACTTTGAAATTATGGTTCTCTAAAGTATAGTTACATATGTGATATTTATGAATATTCCATTCTAAAGGAGGTCTCCAATATAAGTCATCTTGGGTTAAAAGTGAGGCAAAGCTTGGATGACATGAGATAACATTACTTCTTATTTTGAGTATGGCTTAATGAATAAAGTTCAGGATTTGGTCTGGGTTTTACTCTGTAATGTTGAGATGGATTAGATTTATTTTCTGTAGCATTATATAGAAAAAAAAATCTTGTATTTGGTTAATGAAAACAAAAAAATGGCTTCAGAAAACTATAGAATTGTAGCCATTCATCTGTAGGATTAAGACACAGTATTATTTTTCTAGTCTTACCATTGTAGCACTTAACTTGTTTTTTATACCTTTCACATTGATAATTTGTACATTTATTTGGTCTTTGGTTTTAGATTTTGCATAAGTCAGAATTCATTTCATTAGTTTTATCAGAAAAAAATTGTTCAAGGAAGAATCATACACTAAGACTCACCCTAATTGGATAATTTAAATGATTACATTTAGCACTTTCAGTTGTTGGTACTGATGACAATTAGATGAGAGTTGATGCTGAAATGATGAAGACTTTTGGGGGTGTTTAGATGTGGTGACTGTACTTTGAATGTAGTAAAGCATCCATTTGAGGGTCTGGCAGATAAACTATTATGAATTGAATTATGTTCTCTTTCAAAAAATATTGCCATTTTAATGCCCAGTACCTCAGAATGTAAAATTATTTGGAAACTAGGCATTTACAGAGTTATTAAAGTTAAAGTCATTAGGTGGGCCTTGATTCAACATGTTGGTGTTCTTGTGAAAGGGTAAATTTGTGCACCAAGGCAGAAGCACACAGAGAGAAGATGACCCAGGAAGAACAGAGCCACCCATAAGTGAAGCAACCTGAGGAGCTCCACAAAGCTGGCCAGAAGACTACATATCCTGTTTTAGTCCTTTCAAAAGAACACAGCCTTGAAAACATTGACTTTGGCCTTCAGAACCGCCAGACAAGAAATTTCTGCTCTTCTACGTCATCTAGTTTGCCGTAGTTTGCTATTGTAGCCCTAAGGAATTCAAGCAGGGTTTGATGATGTTATAATTGGGGTCTGGATTGTCCTCCAGAAGCTCAAGTGTTGAAGATCTGGCACCAGCTGTTGGTGCTTTCCGGACCTAGAAACTTTAGAGCCTGGAGCCTAGTTGGCACAGACTAACCCCCAGAGGCGGGCCTTTGAAGGGAGTCATGTTGCCCCTGAGCTACCCTCTCTGTCTCTTGTTTTCTGGCTGCCACGAGGAAAGCAGATTTGCTCTACCACATCCTTCGTCTCACTTGGCCCAGAAACAAGAAGCCAAGTGACCTCCAAGTGGAAACCTCTGAAACCGTGAACCAAAATAAATCTTTCCTCTGTTAAGCTGTTTCCTCAAGTATTTTGTTACAGATATGAAAAATCTAACACAGATACCATGTCCACATCTCCAGTTGGTGTTACTGGTTTTTCCGTCTGTTTCTATAAATGCTCTTGCACCTTTTCTCCAATGCCCTACTTCTCTTTGCCATTTAATAAAATACTATTTAACTCTAAGACATGTTCAATGAATCGTTTTTGTTTTCTATTGAGCTACTCTTGCAAATTTGCAATAGCTAAATATGTTACTACTAAGATTTTATTTTACTAATAATGAACAGATGAGAATTGTTTATTAGAGAAACTGAATTACAAGGTGTTGCTTTTAAAATTGCATTTGGACCAAGAAAGGATAAGATGTTAGCAAACAGAAAATAAAATTTCACTTAGAAAAATACAGTAGAGTATAAGATATTATCTGATATTTGGCTCTTGTATTAAAATCTAATACCGAGGCAGAAGGCTGGAATAATTAGACCTGACACATATTTATATCTTAGTAACAACTGTAGTAGATGTTGTCTGGCTAACAAACCCACTAAAGCTGAAAATGGCCTCTTTTGTTTTTCTTTCTTGTATGTTAACTTTCATTGGGCCATTTGTTTGTCACAAGGGAAGGAAGAAAACTAAGCAAACAAATGTGGGAATGAAAAAAAAGCAAAATGCATCCACTAAATATTTAAATGGTATTTTCCTGTGTAAATGAAACGTACAAATTGGAGGGATGGTCCAGTTCCAGCGGAGTTCATACCAACTCATGCTCTCTTTATGCATCTTCTCCAATTTTCATGTACTGTTCTCATACCTAATAGTTTCTTCTATATTTTATTATTGTAAACTTTTCCCATTCTGTGTGTACTATAATTTCACTGTCTACGCATTACAACTTAGTTTCCTATTAAAGATAATTTGTTTCTAATTTTTCCCTGTTATAAACCCTGTCACAAACTATTTACGTCATTTAGGTGTTTTGGAGCACATGACTGTGATAGCGTCCTCGAAGTGAAAGAGCCAGATGAAGGCTTCATATACTTTGAGTTTTGAAACATAAATATCAAATTTCCCTGCAGACAGGCAGAGCAAGAGGGATGGTTTTCTTACCCTTATCTAAACATATATTGTCAGACTTTACAATCCTTGTGAAACTGATGAGAGGAAATTTATCTCAAAGTAATTATTTATTGTATGTAGGATTAAACACATTTTACATAAGTTCTTTGTAATGTGATTTGGAAATGTACTTCTCCATTTTTCATTTGACCTCAAAATGAAACAGAATAAACATGATAATAATTTTAGCATGTTTATGCAGAGAAAATTCCATTGTGTCCATGATTTTTACATTTGAAAGTAACAGTACTCTTTCTAAAGTAATCATATATCCACCTAGATTCCAGTGCTAAAGTAAAAGTTAAAAAATGTATGTAGATCCCTGAGCTTAAATTAATGATATAATAAACAAGAAGTAAAGTCACTAATTTAATGGCAAATGAATCACTCATGTATTGTTTGAAGCAAAAAAATTGGTTTTCATTGATTGTTTTATCGAACACAAATGCTAGAGGATATTTCTTTTGTGTGTTTAATAATCTATTATTAACAGCACTAGGAATCCCTGAAGTCCAATTAAAATTACTGTTTTTATTTTTTCATTAGCTGAAGTTGTTTCTCATTTTGGCATTATTTATCAAGGCCATGTAGTGAATATCCCAATTTATTGTTCATTGCTATTTAGCTGCTGTAAATCTTAAAATTGCATGGAGCTACTTCATTATTCATATAAATATGTATATTTTTTAAAGAAAATTGTTTTAGTTTGTGCATGTCCAGACAGAGGTCTTCATATTTTATATTCTGTAGATTAAGTAGACTAGGGGTTGAATTATATATTTTGACACAATCCATTGTGGTAACTATTGGATTTCATGGAAATGTACAATAAATAACTTTACAACATAAGGTTAATGTTAGATTTCCCTTGCCTTAAGATGGCTGCTACATAAAACAGTAGCTTCCTTCCCATAATGCTCTGTGCCTTAAAATGGCTGCCACATGGAATAGGAGCCTCCATGTTAAATATGGCTTCTCCTACCAAGGGACAGCCTTCTTCCTCCCTTCATGCCTCTTTTCCCGCCACAAGAGTAATCTGATACTTGCTACCTCCAAGTAACCAGTGATGTCATAAGCCCCTCCTAGTGATGTCACAGACTCCTCCAATTCCTTAATGCTACCTCACTCAACTCTACCCTGGCTCAGGTTAACCCCACCCTGCTCCTATGTAAGAAGCTCCCTGTTCCTCCATGCTGCTTTTCCTTTGTTAGGAGACAGCCCAGCATATCCTCCCCATAATAAAAGCTTGTTGTAGTCCTGGTCTGGTCCTGGTTTTTCGGCTCTTTTGATTAACAGTTAAATCCTTTCTCTTTTCAATTTATATACAAGTATGTTCATTTAGTTTTATTCTAATACAACCACTCAAATTGACCTAAACTTCATTACTTTCTTTGGAAACTGTTAAATTAATAGTTATGTGATGAATTAATCTTTACTCTGAAAATAGACCATAATTTCTTTGTTTAGTTCGCAACTATGAATGATTTTCATACACCCCATTTAGAACAAATTCAATTTGTACACCAACTGTATTAACTCCAAATGTTTTTATGTCTATGCCTAATTTTATGATTCTGCATAGTTCCCCAACATATGTTTAAAAACTATAAAATAATATATAGTTGAATTAAATGCATTTCTGAAGGTTTGCTTAGTTAGTGGTTTGCTAACTGAAATTTAGTTCCCAAGGATGTTACCCCCATTCCTAACTCCTGAGGGCAGCACAGCAGTCATTCTACAAATGTGTATTGAGTAAATGCTGAGCGTCAAACATTTCCAGGCATTAGAGATACATGAAAAAGAAAATCAGAAAAATTCTTGTTTTTGAGAAGCTATATCGTAGCAGAGTGATTGTGGATCAATCTGACTTAAGTTAGAAGTGCATATCAGCTGCTTTGGAGCAGAGTGACTTTGGGCTGAACACGTGATTGTCAGACTTGCAGTCTGTTCATCTGTAAATCCCTAACTTTATACATAGTTGTTGTGAAGATTTAATATGATACTCTACACAGAGTACTTAGCACAGAAACTGGAACAAAATAAGACTTGAGATGTTTTTAGTATTTGTATTTTATCCTGACAGTTAACAATACTCTGGATGAGATGCAGAATGATTATTTATTTATGAGTGATGTAAGTACTTGTTCCCAATGTCCCAGTCCTTTACAAGGTAAGATAATGAGGGAAAATATTTCCTGGGCATGCATAGTGAGATTTACGTACAGGATAGAGGCTCTGCAACTATGAATCTCAAAGACTTATCTTGAAAATAGATGTCTGCTCCACCTCCTGAGGACCAAAAAGTTTGCTTTTTGTAAGCAGGTCTTTTCTAGGTAGAGAAGGTATAGGCACTGGCCTTTTAAAACAAATAGCTTCAAGAGAGAAACCCCCACATATATATCTCTTCAGTATATTTCATTATGGTTTTCTCCCAGAGCCTTTATCTTTCAATTATTCTTTGCCAGTATTTTCTTTTTCACTTAAAAAATGTTGGCTATGACAAAATATGAAAATATTCACATTGTTTTTCAGCAGTGATCAGCACTAATAACTATTTATTGCTATTGTTATTAGCAGCAGGAGAAGCATAATAACATGAGTATCTAGGCCCTATTCATCTCTTGACTCAGGCTTTACAAATAAATGACATTTATCTTCACTGCTTCAAGTTCATTCTTAGTTTTTTCAATATAGTAGGACCCCCACCCCAACTTTGTTGATGGTGGGAAAAACATGCCTTATTAGTGAAATTAATTCATTACTAATGAATTTCCTCTGGAGCACTAATTGAAAAATATGTTTTTTTGGAAAAGTTCTTGTGTCAAATAAGGTTATGAAAGTCTATGATAGATCTCTTCCCTCTTGGACAGTCACAAGACACAAAATCCTGATGTATGTTTTAAGAAATTCTTCGGAATGTTATTTAACTCATTGTTTTCTAAATCTCCAAGTGTAGGAAGCCAAACTTAAAAGAAATGGATCTATAGCAAAGGTGACTCATATTCTTAGACAGTTGGCTATAGAATCCCTCAAAAACCACTTGCCAAAAGTGAACACAAGATCAGCAAAATTTAATATGTAGAGGTAGGTAGATATATATGTACAGATACATATCAACAAATGTTATATATAAAATATATGTTATATTATGTGTCAGACATTATATTTAGCATTGGTGAAACAAAAAAGTCTTGGAAATTACGGGTTTACCCTTGAATATCTGACGTATCCATAAGCTCTGTCCTGAACTGTAAATCAATATTCTATAAGCTTCTGTAAGAAGTCTCAGGACAATTCTATATTAAGCTCTATTTCTAAGATTTATGTTGAGAAAATCAACCTCTTATTTATTGAAGCTAGAAGAGAAATTTAATTTATATTAAATCCATTAGATAACTCCTTCAAATATCCTTAGCAATTTCAGTGAATCCATAAGTTTACTAACTCACTGATTTAAATGACCTAAAGGATCAGTCATCCCTTTTCCCTATTTATTTACTTATTTATTTATTTTTGCAGTGTACAGAATTCACTCTGACATTGTTTTAAAGAAAGCATGGCAAAACAAATGAAAATTTTTTCTTTGAATGTTGGTGCTTACTAAAGCTTTTTTGTGATTATTCGATTAAGCCCTCAGTTTACAGAGTATGCAAAAGACTGATTTATTTGCTTCCTTTGTTCAGTTATTAATCCAACAGATACTTGCTGAGTATTTAGTGTCAGTAATTGCATTTTCATAGTGTGACAGGACAGCGCCTCAGTTCTTGACAAACTAAAACACTGTTTAAAAACACAAAAACAAACAGAATATGCCCCAGTAAGTCAGTGATAGAAACACAAGAGGAGGACTAAATGAGAACCAAGACCTGTCATGTAAGGGTACAAGATCCCAATGACGAATGTAACTGTACTGTATACTTAAAAAGTACCAATAAACTCAATAAGATAAAAAAAAAAAAAAAAAAAGAGGTTGAGAACCAAGACCTGTCATGTAAGGGTACAAGATCCCATTGACGAATGTAACTGTACTGTATACTTAAAAAGTACCAATAAACTCAATAAGATAAAAAAAAAAAAAACAAATAGGAGGACTGAGAAGACTTGTTGAACCCAACTGCTGTCTAGCGAGACAGAATGGAATTAGAGCCATGTATCCGTGACTGAATGGTGTCACTCTTTTCCTGTCCATTGATGTTGCAAAAAATAATAAAAAGATAATGTTACACATTAGCACACAGATAATCTCTGCTATTGCAAGATATAACATTATAACCTTGAGGTATCTCCTGGTCCCTTGGACACCATTCTTTCAATCTGTATATTAAGATAAGCTTGCCTGCTTCAACCAAAAATCTGACATTTACTTCGGATTACCTTCCTATGAATTTCAGTGGAAGTGATACTGCTTCAGATATGTTAACGCCTATTTACTTAAGGACCTCGTTCTACTTTAAGGCAATTTAATGGAGCAGCATAAGCAGCTGAGAAATATCCCTGAGATGATCGTGAGCGGTCTTAAATTTTATATTACTTTTCAAAACAACAAGGAAAAAATATGGGAAATAGCAGATCAGAAAATGTGATTAATCAAGTGGGAATAGAACAACTTAATTAAAAATCTCTTTCAATTTAAACCCATGTAGAGAGTTACTAAAGGCTCAATCACGATTCTTTTATATCCCCTGGATAAGGATTGATGACATTTGGACAGTAACTCCAATCAGATGTGGGTTAAGTATTGGGACATCTGGTCCTTTATCTGCTCCAATTTGAGTTAGTCATGTGACCTTGGGTACAGCACTTGAGGTCTGAAAAATGAGGCCTTCTCATTTAATTGAGTGTCTCACTGCCTGTTGAGTTCTTAATCTGATAACAAACAGCTAAAGAATTTCCTGAAATCCCTAAAATTGTGTGCAGAATTTTAGTAATTTGCTTATGTGCATTATTTTCAGAATGATAGTCCCTAAATTACAGTAGATTTTCTCCATTTATACAATGTTAATAACTACCTTGCCTTTTGGTCTAAATTGTTTTAGGGATCTGTGTGTTTTATAGTTTAATACTTTAGTCACATTTCTCTATTTATAAATACAGATTTGACATTTCTCTATTTATAAATCCAGCACAATTTCACAGGACTCAGTTTTTTAGAAGGGCTCCTCACTTAAGAATGGTAAACACTAACATAGAGTTCATGCAGCCATAAATTTAAGCTAAAGAAAAACATGGTCTTATGACATCATCTTCTTGCAAAACGATGCTCATGGCCATCCCTGAGACTCACAAGAGACACTGATCCTCAGGAGAAATCTCTCGGCTGCCCTGGTATAAGTCCTCAGTCTATACAAAGCACAACACCAAACGGATGATTTTAAAACTAGATATATCCTCATCTCTCCGTTCTATCCCATGATTTCAAAGAAACTTCTGAGCATGAGTGCATGGATAGCAGGGAGTGCTAGAGGAAGAAGCAGGAAAGAGATTTTGAACCAGTGCCTTCGGGCATGTGTGTTCTGAACAATATGTGAAGCAGGGGGAAGAAGAGAGATCAATCTGTTTTTACATAAATTCTATCGTAAACAAAGATTATTTTGGTTGCAGTTGGTTAATTCCTCTTTAAAAAATATATTTATTTATTTATTTTGGTCTGTTTGAAACAGTACCTTACTCCTCTTCAGCCTCTTAAAATTTTCCAACCTCCTGTCTGGGTGTAAATCTTTCCCAAGGTGCTTGGCTCTGAACTCAGTTACATAGCTATCTTCTGTGTCCCAGAATGTTATTTCCCAGTCCCAGACATAGTGTGTCTGGCTTATCTTCTATGTTCTGTGTTCCTACCCACACTGACTTCTGTTCTTACCTGCCTGTATTTTCTAATCAAAATTAGTTCAGTTAGATTGTTTTTATGCTTCTCTCTCAGCTGTTAGGCTGGGAGTTGTAATGGTAAAAGTAGGATTTTACAAAGCTCTGATTGGAGAGCTAACTTCTCAATTTTTAGGCTTTGTGGTCTAGAAAATATATAACTTCTCTGAGTTCACAGGAATAGGCTCAGAGGCAGAGCATGCATATAAATTTTGGGGTGCAAGCTCCAGCATGCCTCTTTGTAGGATAGTAGGAATGCAGGTATCTTTGTACCCTTGTCTAAAATAAGGCCTGGAGCCAATAAACTATGAGTAAACATTTTCTGACTCAAACAATAGGCCACAAGGTATTTATTGGAGCTAGGAATATTCATGTATTTGCAAGTTTGTAATGCCAAATAAGTGATGTCTATAATTCTTTCAGCAAATTTATTTGCTATATAAAAATCACCAATCAGTAGGCAGGGATTCAGTGAACTGACAGTATGTGTTAATGAGATTTTTTCCTTTCTCTTTTCTATGACTGTCAGTTGTGCTGGGAGCATTCCTCTTCATCCCTAGTGCCAATGCTGGCCCACTGTACTGTCACCCTCATGCATGTCCACCAGTGAGGTCAGTGCACATCACCTGTAGTCAACCAGAGGAGGCAGACTTACCTGACACCTCGGTTATCCTGGATCAAGGACCTGCTTCCACTGTTATGGATGAGTGAGTTTGAACAGTAGAGATGCACAGCACTCTGTGCCAGATTTGAGCCCATTTATTATAGCTAGTGGTTGAGGGTGGCCAGCACCCAGAGAGTTTCCTCAGCAGTGGGAAGCCGTTTGAGTTCTTTTAAATCATACTTGCACTTGGGGAGAGCTCAGGGGAGAGCAAGCAGAATCTTACAGAAGCAGAACCATGCCAGGTTAGTGGGGGGCACAAGGAAATTTCACACACACTAGGTGAGCTACAAAACATCCTGCAACTGCAGCAAAATTGGTGCCAGGTTTTGGGAGCTTCATTCAAGGTACATAATGTCATTGAGGCACAAGATGGAGTTGGGTTGGCTATTACACCATCCTCCCCTATGCAGGACAGTTCTTTAGATGGTGTTGGACATCATCTTTTATCACTTGTGATTCTCAAGAATAACCATAGACTATGCCAGGGATGTTAGGTCCTCAGATAAAAGAGAAGAATGTCTGTAAAGACTAGGCTCTGTCCCCTAGAAACAGGATGTCCTGCAGTGCTTCACCCAGTGTGTCCTTTTGCTCTTAGGTATAAAACCCAGGGCAGACTTCATTTTCAAGGCCCTCAGCTATGAAGCAAGTGGGGCATAAAAAGAGAAGATTCCATCTGTCACAAGCAGCTTCTTGAGCACTGACTTGCCATAAACTTTATGCTTCTGTTGTACCTGGCATATCTGTAAGTAATACATTCACTCCATGTAATTGTTAAAATTTCTGTATCATCAGACTCAGACAAGTTGCCAACCTGCCTCAGATCTTGCTATTATTTCTAGCAGGGCAAAAGTGAAGTTGGAACAAAAACACCTCAACTTGGAGTTAGGCTATGTTCATGTGAGTAGGTTTCTGTGTTTATATGGAAATCATTTTTTTTTTAAATAACAAACTTGGTTTCAGAAAGCAAGGAAATTCATGATGGTGAAGGAGGATTGTTAAATTGATGAGCTTAGGAGCTGCCTAGGAGATTAGGAAAATGTGTCTAGATTGTCTGGGAGGATCACAGAGGGGCGATATGGGGATTTCTATTTGGTCTCTTATCCCTTGCTCTCTGGCACTTCTCCCTTGCTCTTCTCAGCTCTACCACAATCTTTCACCATGACATTTCTGCCTTGGAGCCAGCTGACCATGGACTGAATCCCCTGAAACCATGAGCCAAATTAAACCTTCCCTTCTTTAAATTGTGTCCTAGCAATGAGAAAGCTGAACAATACAAGTTTGAGTTAGCTGATATTTAGTGTATTAGAACTCATCTGGCACTAACCTCCCAGAGAACCTTATATAGCATCTTATAATATTTTCTTATTTCAAGTTTTGCTTTTTCAATGCAACTGAAACTTTGGACAAGCAGATTTTGCTAAATATTTATATATTCCTCATGTGACCAGAGCACTCATAATGAAGACCTCAAGTCCTTATTATTTGATCAGCAAGAGGAATATGACTGTTTCCGATTTGTGTAATAGTTTCCAGGGCTTAAATATCAAAGATGTTCCATTGGTCAAGGTTGAAAAACTCAGTTTAGGGCATTTAAAAATGTGATATAACTTATTCTACTTCTGTCAAATAAATGGGATGAATTACACCGTAGGCATGTCATTTTATGCTAAAGTCAAGTTACTTCACAGAGGGAACTTGTACAAGTGCAAATGTAAATGCCTATGAAAGAGCTCCAACTTTCTCGTAAAGATCACTCAGTTTATAAAAAAAGAAAGTATCCCTACGGTGGAACTGTAAATTAACTATATTCAGCTCTGGGGAAAAGTATATGTGAAATCTATAGAAGATAAAGTAAAATAAATGAAATACAAAACTTAATCAAGAATTCCACAAAGAGGGACCATTTTCCCCACACCAAAGAATAATTTCAACTGTGTATCCACAAATTCTTGGTCATCTTGCCCATTGCTGGGACAAAAAAACCTGACACCTTCAGTTTAAAGGAGAAATCTATTTTTCTCATGGCTTTTGAGGACATTGTGGTGAGCTTGCTCCAAGCCAGAAACACTGGGGCAGATGGGCTTGCAGGACAAAGCTGCTCACTTCACGGCAGTGGGGAATCAGAGTATGTTGGAAAGTGCATCAGAAAGAACAAGACCAGGGACCAGAGACAGCTCCCCGAGGTCTTGCCTCTAGGATCCACCTGAACATATTCAGAGAGCAATCAATGGACAATCCAGTTTAATTACCATACTTCCGTGGAATCTTCTGCATATCTCAACCTCCTTCCCCACCTGAAAACCCTGATAGAAAAGCTCCAGGAGATGTTAGTGATGGAATTAGTCTGTGTAGAGCCCAGTGTTCTGTTATCACCAGAGGAACTCCGCTTTCTTTCCTGGCTCAAATAACTGTAGGGTGGAAGCCCACAAAAGGAAAACAAACTATTCAGAAAACATTTTGAGTAACTCACTTCAGGGTTGAGCTTCAGATATCCAAGGCAGCTACTCATAGTGGTGGATGAAGCCGTATAGGATTTCAAGAAAGCTGCAGTAAAGAAAGTTGAGTGCTTGCAGCATTTTGCCCAGTTGTTTTCTGAAAGGGAACATTTGATACTATTCATCGTTAACTTTCTGTCTCCTTAGGGGCCTCTGGTTTTACATCTGCTGTCTTTGTCCTATTGTAGCTAGACAACAATTTATCAAAGTGTTGGATATTACTTCTTTAGTGGGTACATAGCTTGGTTTTCAAATATTAAATCTCTAAAATGTTCAATTTAACACACCTCTCTTGTAAAGTTTGTGCTGTGAAAGCAAGAAATTAAATACTCAATCAGTTATTATTATGTAACATTAGAATCTATACAAAACAAGTGATTTCACTCAGGAATATTGAGACAGTACCTTTAACCTCAAAGTCAATATTTTTTCTCAGTAAGTCTCTCCATTTTAGGTTTGTTCTCCCACAGTTAACTGTATAAATGGCTATTCTGATTTAGTCAGGTTATTAAATATATAATATATTTTATTTGCTGGCACTTATATAATAATTTCCTTCTTAATTCTATTGGTATTTTTTTCTACTATACTCATTGCTCAGATATTATTTCCATTTTCTCATTTCTCATATATTATATTCTGTCTATCACTCTACGAAATTGTTCTTTCTTATCAACTCTGTCACACTATTTCAATTCAATAACCATGAATCATTGTTGGCTTTTGAAAAATTCTATTTGTTGGCCCTAAATTGTCAACCCACATTAATTAAAAGGGAGAAATGAAACAATTTGAAAAGAAATGGAATGGTGAATGATAACTAATTTTCAAAGGATGCCATACAAAGAATTTAAATAAAAGTTCTAGGATGATATTGAGACCAAAAATTGAGTTTAGCGCCAGCCACAGAAAGAGGTACACAGGGATGCACAATCTTCAGAAACAGATTGGTTCCATTTCCATCTTCTGTGAATAAAAATCTCCTGAAATTCTCATTCTTTGTGTGCCCATTACTGACTACAGCTCCAATACACAGTGGAAGTTCTCTATGAGTACTGAGAGCAGGTAAGCATATTCTTCACTACAATTTAGCTGTTTATTTCAGTGAGGACTGTAGGCTCATTGTCTGGTCCTGGCAAATAGGTATAACATGTCAAAATCAATGGACAGGTTTTTTTGGAAGACAGCACTAATGCAATAGCAGCTCAAAATCAATGACCTAAAATATGTTTCACTGCTAGAAATCAGCATAGGAGAAAGACTTGAAACGATAGGTACAGGAAAGGCTTCATGAATACGAATTCAAAAGCATGGGACATAATATCAAGATTCAACAAATAGGATTATATCAAATTGAAAAGCTTCTGCAAGGCAAAAGAAGTAACAGTAAGGATACAACTCACTGAATGGAGAAAATCTTCACTAGCCACATTTCGAACAGAAAATTGATATCTAGAATATATAAAGAACTCAAAAAAATAACTCCATAAATCAATGAACCCAATAAAAAGTGGAGAAATGAACTGAATAGATACTTCTCAAAAGAAGTTCAGATGGACAAAAGTTATGTAAAAAATATTCACTCTCTCTAGCCATCCCAGAAATTCAAATCACAGCTACACTCAGATTTCATTTTACTTCAACAAGAATAACTACAGTTGAGAGGAAAAAGTAAAACAATGAATGCAGGCAAGGATGGGACAAGGCTTCTCCAAGGTTGGAAGGAATGTAAACTAGCAAAACCACTATGGAAATTAGTATGGACATTCCTCAAAAGACTAAGCATAAAAATAATATTTGATCCAGCTTTACCACCCAGGGTACATTTCTGAAAGAATTAAAGGCAGCATACCCCGTGCGTAGCTGGGCAATAGCCCCAAACCAAGTTATAGAAACAGGCTGGATGCTTCACAGTAAGTCAATAGATAAAAAACAAACAAACAACCCACCCTGTGGTATACATGCACAATAGACTATCACCAAGCCAGAAACAAGAATGAAATCATGTCATTTGCAGGAAAATGGATGAAACTGATAACTATTATATTACGTGAAATTAGCCAGACTCAAAAAGTTACCTGTTACATGTTTTCTCTTATATGAGAAACTGAAAAAAATAAAAGAAAGAAAGAAAAAGAAAGAAGGGAAGAAAGAAAAAAAAGTTAAAGAAAAGATAGTGGAAGCCAAGAAGTAGACTTTTGGAGATTGGGAAGGGGCTCAGCAGGATTGCAGAGGAACTGGGAGGAAATTAAGAAATGTTGAATGGGTGTATTAACTGCCCAAACCAAATCCAACCAATATGTAATATTAAAATGAGCTAGTAAAATAAAATAAACTGTTTCATCACATGACCTCCAAACTTTGACTTCTTTATTTTGACCAAATATCCATTTTTCCAGTTACCACTACAAAATTAAAACAATAATTTTCTCAAAATATTACTTATTAAGCCGCTGGGTGTCTGACACTACCATAAGTGCTGGGGCTGTACCAGTGAACAAAGACAATGAAAGTCTCTGCTCTTAAGATGCTTGCATTCTGGAGAACAGACAGACTATACCACAGTTATTTTGTAGAAGTTATAATAATGTGAGGATAGCAAATATTTATTGAGCAATTACTGTGACAAAACTGTGATGAATTATTTAAAAATGTTGAGTTCTTTAATTCACAACAAGAAAGTACAGTGTTGTTATCACCATTTTACAAATATACTGGGGTTAGAAAGCCTTAAATAATTTAACTAAGGATAAAGAATGAGTGAGAAGTCTAATGGGGAATTGAATCTTGATCTCCCTGCCTCCAAATTCTGACTAAAATTCAGCCCAAATTCTGACCAAAGTGTGACTGTACTACTTCAGCGCCTCTCAGATCAAGGTTAACTGGCTTCATTTCTATGCTTCTCCGACACATTAGGTTGACACTTCATTTTGTTGTTGGTATGCTAATATTAGCTTACTGAGTACTTACCCTTGTGTGCATTTCTAGCATATCTTGCTTTAAAACACTTTTATTGATATACATCCGTAGAACATCTAGTTTGGGTTACTGATACATTCACACGTCCCGTCTTGATCATTTTAACTACCCCTGTGCCCCTCTTTCCCCCTGCTCCTCTCCAGTTTCCTTTCCCATTTTTGCTTCCCTATTTCTTAACATGTCTCCTTTATTTTGGTTTTAAAACTATTTGTACACTAGAGAAACCATATATGACTTCTGTAACTTTTTTTCACTTAGTATTATGGTCTCAGGATCCATCTATTTTCCTACAAGTGACTCAAGTCCTTCATTATGGCTGAGATTTGCAGTTCATTCATCTGTTAGTTGATAATATGGACCACTTCTGATTTCCGCACCCTCATTTCATTCTTCAAAGTTTCAACAGCTTTATGCTGGCTTCTGGAACCTTCATCTTGTTGTTCAAGTTCTCTGCGAAGCTACCCCAACCTACTGTTCCAATCTTTTATCTTTAACAACTCCATTCAGCACTTCTATTTAAGTGTTCCCGTTCTCAAGCCCTCCAATAGAGCATGAAAATTGTGCTTTTGTGGTGTGTTTCACATACATAGAGGTGTTTTTACACCAGTTTAAATATCATCACTCTGTGACAACTTTTTTAACCATCCTGGTTCACATTGAATTTTGCAGTCCTTTCAGCACATGCAGCCAAACTTTGATAATCCATTGTCTTGCATTTTGTGGCATTTGCTGAATGCATTTTGACATAAAAATATTTTCCTTAGGCCGGGGATTTAGCTCAGTGGTTCCACCACTTGCCTCATAAGCATACCCCCCCAAAAAGTTTTCCTGGTCATTTGTTTGATACTTGACACACAGACTAGAACTCCCTGGTGACATGCTACTTTTTTCAGTTAAAATGAGTGTTTGGTTCTCATCATTTTGGGTACTCATTGTGCCTCCTGGAACCAATTAAGGATGAGTACCAGGGTACCACCATAACTCTTTTTTTTACTGTCACATGCAAGATACTATTTTAGGAATCAGCTAGATTTAAGCACAATTCATAAATAAAAGACCAATGTGAATAGCGCATAATATGTGACTTCTCTTTGTTCTTTATCACAATTACTCCTCAATGTTCTCGGCCTTCCGAATGTTTTCTTGTTCCTACACCTTCATCTCCATTTTCCTTTTATATTTCATACTTTATATCTCTACTTCACTTTATATTGAATCCATCACCTATGCTGCTATTATTTCTTTTCTCAACCCAGGAGTAGTCCAAAGAAGACGTACTCTTCTTTGAAATGGGGATGAGGACTCAAGGAGGGGAGAAATATCAAAACCCTCCTTCGGCTCTTCCTTGTTCTGACATCTGTCACTGTATTCTACTTCTAGCAATGATCCTAGCACTGTCCATTCTACTCTTCCCCTTTTTTCCTCTAGATCAGCTCAGTTCTTGTTTATTGCACCAAACTTACCAGTACTCTAAACCATTTCTCTCTTTCTTGCATTTGAGACACTAATGAAAATTTATCTTTCAAAATTCACATATGACCTTGATTTTATCTACTGTGCCTCAACAAAACTTTTGTTAAGATCGGTATTTTGTTTCAGCATTGATTGAAATGATGAGATGGGAAAATAAGATGTACTAAATATTAACAATATGCCAAACAATATTCTAGGCATTTTATAAGTATTGACTCAATCATTACTGTATTCTGATGAAGGAGGTGTTATTATTATTCCTATTTTATAGATGGAGGCAGAGAGAGATCAAGAAATTTTCCCTAAACTTTACAGATACTAAGTGACCCAATCAAATCTCAGAAAATCTGTCCCCAAAGCCAGTTCTCAGATCTGCTTTGATAGGCTCCATTACTATAACTGCCCACAGAGGGAGGAAACCTGACAAGAAATGACGTGTGTGCTCTGCCGTCTGGGACAGCCAACATTCACATCCTGCCCCACCTTTTTTGTTCTTTGCTTCTCACCCTGCTGCATCCACTCCCTCAGTCCATGGGAGTCATCATCGGAGTTGGGAGGAAGACAGTTCTAGTTCTGTATTTATTTATTTACTTTTTAAAGATCCTGGCCAAGGATTTAGCTCAGTGGTGCCACCGCCTGCCTCGCAAGTGCAAAGTCCCCAGTTTGATCCCTTGTACTAAAAATTAAAAAAAAAAAAAAAAAAATTAAAAAGAATCTCATGTACAACTCATGATTGGCCGAGTTTATAGTACTCTTTTTCTATACAGTTGATTTCAGGTAATTTAGGCTTCAAATAAGCTTTTTGTTGCAAATAGTCTACTGAAATGCCTTTTCCATTGCAAGTTATTATTTGAAAAGTAAGGTCAGCGACTCCTACATTTCTTTCATTCCAGTAAACAGCTCCCAACACAGCTGAACTTTGGTCACCCTCTCCAAGTGCCTGTTGAGTTTGATGGGGAGATGCCCCTGATATTTAGTAGACTTCCCTCTCCCCCGTACCTTCATCACCATTTCACAAACACCGCTAGTTACTCAGGTGTCAAGTGAGAAGCTGTTCTTTATCATAAGATGAACTATAAACACCTTGCCTCAAACTGCTCCCCGTTCCAGGAGAAGTAGATAGGTGACAAGAAATACAGAAATAGCTAAATTATAATTTCTTGTCCCCACATTCTAGGATATAAAACTATGAATTGACTTAAAATATTTGTGTGGCCTTTTTCTCCAGTAGCTAACAAGCAGTTTAATTGCCATCTAACAATAGATGTTTTAGTAAGAAAATAAAAAGCTGTGACAAAAGACCTTGGAAAAACAATGCTGTAGCCACTCGTATTTTTCAGAAAGGAAGTTTTATTCATACATATTCATACCTGAGTAAATTATTACTTTTTGAAAACATAATGTGAGAATTAGAAAACACTGAAGTACTTTCATTGAAATTTGCATAAGCAAAAGAAAAGATATATAAGCAGTTCCATTCCTGAACACAATGTCCCTCATTAATAGAGTAATGGATCGTGTTAATGTCACCTTTATAAAGAGAAATAGACAAATTTAGCATGAAACTTTCCCAATAAACAGACAAAATAACGTATACATAGTCATTTTTCTCATTTATTGCTGTACATGATCTTAAAGTAGAGTAATCACAGCATTATAGTAGTATAAAGTTTATAGAAATATCACTTTAGAACAAATGACATAACTTTCAACTTTGATATATGAGCAGATTGTCCACTTCCTTACTTATTTTCTTTTATATATAAAAGAAAATATAAGTATAATATATATTTTAAATACATATAAATTTTTCAGATTTAAAAATAGGTCCGAAGAGAAAGTCACTTAGATTGACTCTACACAGTCAGTGTTAATGGAGTGACGGGTGAATTTGTGCTCTGAGTTCCCCGCCCCCTGAACCACTAGACTTGGTCTCTGGGAAAGTGTGTACTTGATTCTCTCATTTTCGGTTCTCGGTGCCTACTGCGTGGAACTGCCTGAAGCAGCTCCTTCTAAATCAACCTAATTAAATTATGTGGCAAGAATGAAGTTATTAAACTGCTTCAGTTTCTCTGATGCTATTAAGAATGCAAAGGCAAAGACAGTTCAGCAGGGTAGATGGCCTGATGTATATGCAAATTTGTTGCCTTACTGCCCCTTGACGAAGGCAGAAAACAGCCGCGTGGTAGAAAACTCACTTTCGTTTCCTTGACAGACAACGTCATCAGTCAAAATGGGAAATAATCACTTCTACCAAATGTCCCCAAATGTGGATAAGCTGCCTCATGGATCAGAACTTCCCTTTCAGCTTCCTCTCCAAATCCCAGATTTTTTAACTTTTGAAGGTGCTGTATAAACTGTAACTGGGACTCTCATCTAGTAAGTGATTAAAAAATAATACAAACTTTTCACTCATGACAAATTGTGAATCAGTATTACATCAGACAAAAGAACTCAAAGTCACACACAAATTTTATTTACTATTAGTACTTCTATTATGTATTATAACTGGCTCAAGTACTGATTTGTCGAGTTTTTGTTGTAGTGAATGTAGTACACGGGAAAGAATACAAACTTTCGATTTGAACTTTCTGTGTGCATACACTTTCTGAGTTTTATCTAAATCACTTTAGAAGTCTAGTAGTATTTCATTCATCTGTAGACTAAAAGGTTGTATTGGTGCCAGGTACTTAACATGGCATTGGTTTTTCTATCATTGATCTTTTGGCTTTCAATGAAAAATGCACACCACTGAGACAAGTATACTCAGAATTTTTCTTTCAACAAGTACCTAGAAATTTATAAGCTTGGTAGTATGATAAACAAAGGATAGTTTATTATCATATTTCATAGATTCATTGCAGACTTTGTCTTTTCGCACTGATTTACTGCAGCTTTATAAACTAAGTGGCACCAATGTCAGAAGAAAATTTCAGTCAGATTCTCCTGCTTTCAATTTAGTTTTTCCTTTGGATTTATTTAATCTGAGTCACTTCTGGGTTAATTTCTTTCTTGAATGAGACTTGCCTCATTGTAACACTGTTACAACAATACTGAATTTAAGTGGGCATTGCGGAGTTAATAGTCTTGATGTATAAACAGTGTTTGTTTCTGTCTTGTTTCTCCATTTCCTGTGTAGTCTGATGGTCAGGAGAAAATGAAAACTGATGAAAAGGAGTTCATCAAAAAGTATCACTTTTGGCAACAACAGGTACATTTCTCCTGCTTCTGAGCAATATTCAGATTAGACATTCTGATCCCTCTGAACTGAGTAGCTTCATGCATAGCTGCCCTTGATCAGTTAGGATGAGGACACATAATAGAATCCAGGGCTCTTGAGGAATTGGCCAGGAGTAGTGTTTGTTGGTATAAGAATTTGAGGAAAAGCTACAGAAATTATCTTTTAAAAACCCACATACTTAAACGTTGTCTTAAATGTGATATCCTGTACTTTACTGTATCTGAAAAATACTTCTGATAATACTGCACTCAGAAAGAGTTTATATTAGAACACATGTAGAAGATGAACCAAAACACAATTTTGTAAAATGTTCTCCGATGTTCTCCCCCCTTGTGTAGGAGGAATGAATCCCTCCCTCCATGTCATGAATGCTACATAGCCACAATGTCCTCTTCAGTGTGTACCACTAATGCTGTACATTGTATCAACTTGTGTGCATGTCTGCTCCCTGCCAGCAGCAGACACAGCCAGCACAGGAGGATTAGCCAGCTGAGGTCAGGATTTCATCCACGTCTGTGTTCCCCAGATCTAGCATATGATGAGATTTTGAAACAAAATGAATGGATGGTAATGCTAGAGGTCAGCTTCCAACTTAATTATTTTTATTCACTTTGTTAGACCTGGAGAATGGAGTAATCATGCAGATGGAACAAGTATCAATATTTCACTTGCTCAGAATAACGATTAGACTTTTTCGAGCAAAGGGATTTAACCCTCTTCCAAATTACCATCATTCAACTTTTTACAAAAACTATCATCTCTAAATAATATGCCTAAAATGTGTTGGTTTTACTTTTGTTAATCATGGAAAATACTTCTCTTACTAAAAGCAGATCTCTCTTGTTCTTTCCTCTCTTATTTGCCCCATATTTCAATTAATTCATTTGCTCTTCTGTAGAAAAATAGGAACTACCCATCAAATGATAAAAATGTATTCATTGTTATAGTCACTCATCAGTTTTATAAGAACATTGATGATCTCCTTAAAAGTATTTTATTGTTATGAAAATGATTAATTCATATTTAATCAAGTTGGTATATTAGCATTTAAAAATGTGTAATTACTCTGTTTAGAGTGAACTAACAGTTCAAACAGCTTCCCTCCAAAGCCTTAGTGGACTGAAAAAAATTGTTTCTAGATGACATACAGTCCAATAAATCAAGCAAAAGTTTAGACCATCATCATTAAACCAGGCAGCAAAGCCTGGTTGTCTCCTAATTGACATTTGGTTAATATTTACCTATATAGAGTTTTTATTATGGGATAACAAAGTTTATGTTGAACAAACATGATAAAGGCTATTTTTTTCATAAGTATTAGCATATCAAGATTAAAATTATGTATATCCTTACAGAAGCTTTTCCACCTTCTGCTTTAGCTCACAGCAGAGAATGGGTAGCTAGTGTTCTTACAGATGCATGCATCATCTTTTTCCATGCTTATTTCTTGGGCAGATATTAGATCTGAAAAGGTATTGTTGATATAATCTTGATTTGTGGAAAAATTTCCATGGTAAAATAATTTTTTTTCTGTACTCTGTCTCAGAACAAATCGAAGTCTTGTATTTCTAACTTCTCACAGTTAAGGACTGGAAAAAGACTTATGTAGAAACACAAATAGCATAAAAATGAGTTTTTCTTGGCACTGTCAGTGCCAACATTTCCATTAAGATGATAACAGTAAGGGGAAAGAAAAACACAATTACAAGTATTCTCATAGAATAAAACTGCCCTAAAATGTAGATGGAAAAGCATTGAATGAAAGGGAACAACGACGCTCAAGAACTAGGCCACACACACCAAGAGATTTTATCCAAGGAGTGGGAGCAGAGAGAGAAAGGAAGTGCAGAGGCATTTATGAGCTAAGTAGAAACCCTCCCATCAGGCTTAGGTGGGCCACTCTTAACCTAGCACGTGCTATGGTATGTGCTGATGTGGTCTTAAGGAAAAGGAAACTTAAGACAATGGTTTTAGGGTGGGTACAAGAACCAGGAAGTCCAGCCTAAAATGGCGGTGTCACAAAATACTTTAACACGATCAATTCCCTAACATTGACTGCTTATTACTGCTTTGATTATTTTTTATTAAGTTTATTGGTACATTTTAGGTATACAATCCAGTTACATTCATCATTGGGCTCTTGTTCCTTCACATGATATATCTTGTTTCTTATTTTCTCGCCATTTCCAGCACTCCCTACACTCCTTCTACTCTTCCCTGTTTTCAAAGACATTGTTTCCATGTTTTTCCTTTTTTCATATTTTTTCTTTTCCCTTATTTCCTTTCCTCTAACCTTCCAATTTTCTCTTCTCCTTTAGACCTTTTGTACCTATTTCACATTATCAATTATACCATTTGAACCGTATTTACATTGTTAGTTTTTCACACCAGAGAAACTATTCAGTATTTACTAAAGTGTGTTCTTTTTATTTCCCTTAAGAGTATGGGCTTAATGTGTATCCACTTAGTTATAAATGTCTATAATTTGTCATTCTTTATGGCTGAGTAGTACTCATTTTTATTTAAAAAAAAAAAACCCCACAACTTTATTCACTCTTCAATTGATGGGCAATTGGGATGTTTCCAAATTCTTTTAATTCTTTTGCAAAGATACCCAGCAAAGAATATCTGGGTCAAATGGTACCTCAAATCCTAGTTTTTGAGGTATCTCCATATTGATTTCCACAGTGGTTGCACCAGTCTGCACTCCCACCAACAATGGAGAAGGATTCCATTCTCCCCACAGCCCTGCCAACATTTGTTATTCGTTGATTTCTTGATAGCATCCATTCTTTCTAGGGTAAAGTAGAATCTCAGTGTTGTTTTCATCTGCATCTCTCCTATGACCAGTGATGTTGAACATTTTTTCAAATATTTATTTGCTGCTTTTATTTGTTTTTCTTAGAAATGTCTGTTCATTTCAGATGCCCATTTTTGAATTGGGTCTTTATATTTGGGGTGTCTGATTTGTTTGAGTTCTTTATAAATTCTAGATAATAGTCCGTTGTCTGAGGAACAGCTGATAAAATATTTTTTCCAACATTGTAGGATGTCTCTTAGCTCTGCTGGTGATTTCTCTTGCCCTGAAGAAGCTTTTTAATAGGATGAAATCCCAGTTGTTGATTCTTTGTGCTAGTTCCTGTGCTACTGAGGATTTGTTCATAAAGTCTTTTCCTATGCCAGTGCCAATGTCTTTGAGAGTTATACCTAACTTATTTTCCAGAAAGTTTAGTATTTCTGTTTTGATATTTATATCTTTAATCCTCTTGAATTTTAGTCTAGTGCATAGTTAAAGACACGGGTCTAGTTTTATTCCTTGGCAAGTTGAAATCCAGTTTTTCCAACACTATTTATTGAAGAGGCTATCTTTCTTCCAGTAAGGATAATTGGCTTCTTTGTCAAAGATGAAATAGCTGAGTAGGTCTGGAGTTGTTTCTGCATCTTCTAATCTATGCTACTGATCATCAGGTCTGTTTCTTTGCCAGTACCATGCTGTTTTTATCACAGTAGCTTTGTAATATAGCTTCAAATTGGGAATTGTCTTTGTTGCCTAGAATTGCTTTTGCTATTCTAGGTCTCTTCTGGTTACAAATATATTTTTGGATTGTTTTCTTTAGTTCTATGAAATATACTAGTGGGATTACAATAGGGATTGCATTGAATCTGCATAGAAGTTTTGGAAGTATGGCCACTTTCACTATGTTGGTTCTTCCTATCCATAAACAAGGGATGTTTCCATTTTCTTATATCCTCTTCCATCTCTTTTTTCAGAGAGCTATAGTATTTACTGTAGATGTCTCCTTCTTTAGATTGATTCCTAGATATTTCATTTTTGGGGATGTTATTGTGAAAGAAATTGTTTCCCTAATTTCACTCTCAGTGAGTCTGTTATTTGTGTACAAGAAGGCTACTGATTTTTGAGTGTTTCCGTTGTATCCAGCTACTTTACTGAATCTGTCAATTCACTCTAGAAGATTTTTGGTAGAGTTTTTTTGGGTCTTCTATGTAGATTATCATATTATCAGCAAATAATAAAAGTTTAACTTCTTCCTTTCCTCTATTTTTTACTTGTATTTCTTTTTCTTGTATAATTGCTGTGGCTAATGTTTCCAGAACTATATTGAACAGGAGTGGTGATAGTCCACATCCTTGTCTTGTTCCTGATTTTAGTGTGAAGTTTTTCAGTTTTTGACCATTTAGTAAGATGTTGGCTGTTGGGTTTTCATAGATAGCCTTTCTTAAATTGAGGTAAAGACCATCTAGAAGGTTTTTATCATGAATGGGTTTTGAATTTTGTTGAATGCTTTTTCTGCATCTATTGAGATGATCATATGGTTTTTGTCCTTAACTATGTTGATGTAGTGGATTACATTTATTGATTTACATATGTACAACCATCCTTGCAACCTGGGGATAAATCCAACTTGGTCAAGGTGTATGATCTTGTTGATGACCCTTTGTACTCTGGCAGTATCTTATTGAGGATTTTTGCATCTATGTTCGTTAGGCAGATTGGCCTGAAGGTCTTTTTTTTTGGTTGGGTCTTTCCCTAGTTTTGGCATCAAAGTAACACTTGCTTCCAGGAATGAATTTGCAAGTAATATTTATCTTTTAATTTCACTGAAAATTTTAAAGAGTAGTGACAATAGTTCTTCTCTAAATGTTTTGTAGGATTCAGCAGTGAAGCCATCAGGACCAGGATTTTTCTTTGTTGGTAAATTTTTAATTATATTTTCAATTTAACTGATTTTAATTGGGATGTGTAGAATTATTTTATCTTCATTTAACTTTGGTAATTCATATGTATCTAGGAATCTGTCCATTTCTTCTGTGTTTACCATTTTATTGGAGTACAGGTTTTTGAAGTAGGTATTGATGATCCTTGGGATTTCTGTTGGATCTGTTGTGACTTTACCTTTTTCATCCCTAATTGCATGGATCGGAGCTATTTCTTTCCTTATTTTATAAGGTTGGCTTATGGTTTATCAATTTTATTTATTCTTTCAAAAAAACCAATTCTTCAATTCATTGATTTTTTTTTAATGTTCTCTTAGTCTGCATTACATTGATTTCTGTTTGATCTTTATAATTTCCTCCAGTGTATGAGCTTTGGGTTTGTCTTCCTCTACTTTTTCTAGTAGCTTAAGATTCACCATTAGGTTGTTTATTTGAGCTCTATCTGTTTTCCTAGTGTGGGTATTCATTCATACCAAATTCCCATGTAGAATTACTTTCATTGTATCCCATAAATTCCTGTATGTTTTACTGATATTATCATTAAGTTGTAAAAACTGTCTAATTTCTTCTTTAATTTTTCTGTGACACATTGGTTGTTCGGGAGAATGTTATTCAATTTCCATGTGTTTGTGCAGTTCTTGAAATTTCTTTTTTTTGTTTTTGTTTTTTTGAGACAGGGCTTCCCTCTGTAGTTGAGACTGACCTGGAACTCACTATGTAGCCTAGACTGGTCTTGAACTCTCAGTGATCCTCCTGCCTCAGCCTCCCAAGTGCTGGAATTACTGGCATGTGCCACCATGCCCAGCTCTTGCAATTTCTTATGCTATTGATCTCCAGTTTAATTTGCACTATGGTCTGATAATAAACATGGGATAACTTCAGTTCATTTGCATTTACTTAAACATTTTATATGAGCTAGTACGTGGTCTATTTTTGAGAATGACCCATGTCCCTCCAAAAAGGATGTATATTCCTATTTTGTTGGGTGGAACACTCTGTAGACATCTATTAACTCCATTTGTTCAAAAGCTTGGTTCAGTCCTTGTATTTAGTTGTTGAATTCTTTATGTAAATGATCTGTCTATTTGTGATATTCGGGTATTGAGGTCCCCCACTACAATTGAGTTAATGCTTATTTGGCTTTTCATGTCCCTTAATATTTGTTTTGTATATTGGGGTCATTATATTTGGTGGATATATATTTATGATTGTCATCTCTTCCTCTTGGATTGTTCCCTATACAAGGATGTAGTAACCTTCTTTGTCTCCCTTAATTAGTTTTGGTTTGAAATTTACTTTATCTGCAAATAAGATAGCTACCCCTGCTTTTTTCCATTACATGCAGTACTGTTTTCCATTCTTTTACTTTCAACCTGTGAGTCTCTTTAAGTAGGTGTGCTTCTTGTATACAGCATCTTGTTGGATTTTGCTTCTTAATTCATACTTCCAGTCTATTTCTTTTGATTGTTTAATTGAGGCCATTAACATTGATGTTTTTAAGTGAAATATATTGACTTATCATTGTCATATTATTTTTCTGTTGTTGGCTCTTTTATATTTTTCTCCCTCTCCCTTTAATTTCTTGCCTTTTGGATTTGTTTTATTGTGCCTTATGGAGTTGTAACCTTCTCTGTCTTTTTCTAAGATATTTAAAAAAATTGTTTGGAGTGCCAGTGTGGTATTCATTAAGTTTTTCGGGTATTCTTTATTGTGAAACTATCTTATTTCCCCATCAATTTTGGGACTAGATTTTTTCTTTTTTTTTTTTTTTCACTACCAGGCATCAAACTCGGGACCTTGCACTTGCAAGACAGGCAGTGGAACCAGTGAGCTAAATCCCCAGCCCTCCGCATTAATTTTGAAAGATAGTTTTTTAGGATACACCAGTCTAGGTTGGAGGTTGTTTCCTTTTAGGGCTTGAAATACCACACTCCAGGCTCTCCTTGACTTGATGGTTTTTTATGAAAAGTCTGCTGTGATTCTGATGGGTACTTCTTTGCATGAGCTTTGTTTCTTTCCTCTTACTGCTTGTACTATTTTGTTCTTCTGTTGGGTTTCTGGGATCTTGACTATTATATGTCTAGGTGTAGTTTTTTTATCATGACTAGTTGGAGTCCTATATGCCTCACATAGCTGTATGTCAAGTTCTTTTGCTCTGTTTGGGAAGTTTTCTATCATTAAATCTGTGAATATATCTTTTTATGCCATTTGTTCTTTCTCCTGCTTTTTTGTGGACTCATCAATCTTGTATTATTCTTCTTTGCATCATCTAGGAGCTTTTGGATTGATTTCTCTTGGTCTCTTATTATTTTTAAGAGATCTCTCTTTTTATGGTCACTGATTGCCATCCTGTCTTCTATATCTGACATTCTGTCTTCAGATTGGCTCAGTCTGCTATGTGTACTTTCAATAGAGTTTTTAATCTCCTGGATATCTCTTTGAATCTGTTTCATGGATTCCATTTCTTTCTTATGTTGGGCATTCGTTGTTTCCATTTCTTGCCTATGCTGAGCATTTATGGCTTCCATCATTGTGCTGAATTAATCCTTTTTTTAAATCTATTTCTCTCCAAGAGACTCTAATCGTGTCTTTTATTCTGCTCATCATCTCTGAGGTTATCTGGGGCATTATTTATGCTTTGAATTTTTCTAGAGCCTTATTCATCTATTTTGTTACTTCCTGTGCTATCAGTTCAGAGTGTCCAGGTGTTTGATTATCATAGTTTCCCACCTTATTTCCTCCAGAATTTGCCTTGGTAAGCTGGAAGACTGTGTCTTGCTTAAATGTCTTTTCATTTCTATTATTTTGTTGGTACAGTCCTTGGTTTAATTCTTGGGTTGATACTTTGATATTGCTCATTATAAGTATGTTTGTTGTTTTTAGAACACTTATGGAATGATTGCTCTCGGAGGTGTCTTCCAGATGTAGCTGATCTTTAGGTTGTTTACAGTCCTTGGTTTAATTCTTGGGTTGATACTTTGATATTGCTCATTATAAGTATGTTTGTTGTTGTTTTTAGAACACTTATGGAATGATTGCTCTCAGAGGTGTCTTCCAGATGTAGCTGATCTTTAGGTTGTGCCTCTAATGACTCTGGGGCAATCTCATTTTCATTATACTAGTAAGGATAACTGTTTAGCTCAATCACAGCACTAGCCCAAATGGTACAATCAGCAACAATAATAGAAAAAAGCACAGCCTAGAAAATGACACTGTGGTAGTTATTAATCTATCACCTTTAACCATGTGAAATAAATCAAAATTGAGGACTAGCCCAAAATATGTTTATAGTAAATAAACTATTCAATACAGTAACTTTACCCTTTGGGATGGGGCTTAGAAGGAGTAAGGGCCTCTTACTGTTCTTCACTTCTGCTCTATTTTCTGGAGCTTAGGACAGTGGTATTTAAGACCCTCTGTGCCTCTGCAGTGTGGATCCAGGCACAGGACCAGCCAGAAGGTGGGAGGTGGGGTGCTTCAGGTGCCCACGTGACTCTACTCCTTGTTGGATGCTGGGGGCCACACTGGAGGCTTCAGGCAGCTCCAGTTGATAGACATTTGAACTTGGTTTCCATTTACTATTTTAAAAAGTTTAGGTAGGGTCTAACTATATAGTTCAGGCTGGTCTTGAATTCATGGCAATCCTTCCCCTTCAACCTCCCTAGTGGTAGGATTAAAGTAGGTGCCACCATGCCGAGCTCAATTTCCCCCTCTAAATAGTTCCATGTTTGGACTTAAATCTCCCATTTTAGTATTTGTTTTTTATTTATCTCATCTGCTGTCTTTCTAGTTCTTCCTTTCTTGACTTCTTGTATACTGAACAAATAATTTATTGTAATAATTGTTTTCTTTTTTTATTTTTAACTATTCCTTCCCATTGATCTTCAGTGGATTTTGTAGATATTAAAACATGTGTCTTCAATTTATTAAAAAGCTTTAGAATGGTAAAATTATGTTTCTATTGTCTATACTATTTAATATTTAATTTATACACATACTATCATTTTCATTTCATTTATGGTTTAGTTAGCAATAGTCTTTTAGAGAAAGTCTTTCTTTTCACAATTACCAGACTATTTGCTGCACTGGGGCTTTCTTTCCTTCTTGAAAATGTGGGCCTCTATCGGGGACAATTTCTGGACTGCCTGAAGAATTTACTTCAGTGTTATAATGGGTATTCTGTGAGAAGTTGTCTTAGCTTTTATTTTGCTTTTACTTTGGAAGAATCCGATTGGAAATCTGGTTTTTTAAATCAATACTCTTATTTTTTTGGTGTCCATTTTGTTAATGAGAATTAAGAAGTCAGCTTTTGTTCTTCATAGAGTTCATCTGAATTTAGTAACTGGCTAAAAACTGGCAATGCTGTTGGGGGAAAGGAACATTTTCCACTATTGGTGGAAGTTTAAATTGGTATAACCACTATAAAAACCAGTATGCAGGGACAAGGGGAAAAAAGGAGAACCAAGACCACCTGTCATGTAAAGGTACAAGATCCAAATAATGAATGTAACTGTACTGTATACCTAAAATGTATCTACAAAGTCAATAAAAGAAAAGAAAAACAGTATGGAGATTTCTCAAAGAACTAAAACCAGAAATTCTATATGTAATTGAAAAGAAAATGAAAATCATTTAGTGAGAAAGAAGCATGTGACGTAGCCAATTCTTTGCCAAGATTAACACACTTTCTGTAATGTAAACTGTAATGTGACTCTTACTACTTAAAATGTCTTTGCATGAACTTAAATTCAAAATGATGTAAACAATAAATACTTCTATTCCACCCAATAAGATAGATATAGGCATATGCCACTATGGTTAAAATATTTATGCTATTTTTAATACTAATCTCTTAAACAATACTCTTTGGAAATGGAGAGAAAAGATGAACAAATAAGAATTTTTCTCAAAAAAGTCTGAATTAAGACATACAGAGATTCAGAACAAGGTGTCATGTTAATAGTAGAACAATAAAATAATGATGCATTTCTGCCCCTGACATTCTAGTACTGACTTGTTCTCATCTTTTCTGAGTCTTATTTTTCAATATTCTATTTTATTTTATGATACACCACAGTATACTTTCAATAAAACATTTCTTGTTTGTTTAATCTAGATTGATGTGTTTTTCTGTGATATGCAACCAAAAGAACCATGACAAAGATCCTAAGCTTATAAACAGTTTTAAATCCTCTTGAGTACTCCTTCCATTTTTTAGATTAGTGAACTGAGACTTGAGGTTCAGTCAATTGCGCAAAGTTAAAAAAGTATCTGAAAAACTGATATCTGACTGGAAGCTTGTTATAATACACACAACAGATTTTCAAATTAGTATCATTGTGTTGCTGAAGAAAAAATAATTCAAATTTGCTTTACAAAGAAATCTAAAAATAACAGAGGCATTCAGCAATTTAATTCTATTTGAAAATTAGCATTAGACATTCATTATGTATTAATTGCATATATTATTTTATTAATGCAGAAAATAAAACTGAAAGATGAGCTTCTATAAAGTAGAAACTGAGAACAATGTTACTAAGACTTTCATGGTCTTCCTCCTAGTAAATCTTGATAGATTTGAGATATGGTTTTAAATGTAATTGACCACAGTGTTCATATTTCTTGACTATACTCTGAATAGAGTCTTATAATACTAATGCTGAATAAAACCTACTGGTTTATTTACCAATTAACCATCTCCAACACTAGTCTATCAATGTGTTTTCAAGTCTAAGTAGCCACAGATTTCCTCGAAGTATGTCTCACTATTCTTATTTATAGGAAAGTCTTCTTTCATAGATTAAACAAATACATGATTTCTGATGACATTATTTGATTTACTAAAGAGCTGACAGAGCTATGAGCTAAAGAAATAAAAGTAATGGTCACTTTAAGTGGATTCTGAACAGCAAAGTTGGAATCAAGATATAGTGAAATCTTTTTTTTTTAAATTCCCAATTGCTATTTTTCTTGCACATTTCTCAGTTCTGCCATTGAAGTTTTCCTTTGTACTTGAATTTCTTCAATTTTATCTAATCCTTCAGGATCCACCTATGTGTTATGGTGTCAATGAATTCCCACCACAAAGCCATTACAAGAGCTCTAGTTAGCACAGCTACGCATATCCTCACACTCAAGGGAATTATATACACATACTTAAGGGATGTTCTGATATGACCATGTTCTAAACTATATATTAGGCACACATTACTTAGAAAAAGAGATGTGCACATATACTACAAAAGATAGAATATAGAGGCAAGGAAGGAATAGAGTCTTATTGAGTACAGAATGTATATGGAAGCATTCAACTTCAAAATTCCAAATGAGACAAGTTTGTACTGTGATGTATCAATGACATCTTTACACTTTTACCATAATTTTTGTGTTAATGTTTGAAAATTCTGCTAAGATTGGAGAGTCCTAGAGGTGACTGGAGGCAAGGACAGAGCATAGGTCTGGATCTGTGTGATGGATTCATGTAGAGGTAGCCTTAGTGTAATTTGCATTTTTCCTTGTGAAAATATTCCATTTATATTTAATCTTTCAGCCTAGTCAGTGTTTGCAAGAGAACAGTTTTAATCCAGGATGCATAAATTTACAAGAGCAGTTTAAACTATTTGACCACAGTGTCAAATGTAGAAGAGTGGGAGATCTGTCCACATGCTAGAGATCCAAAGAATCCAGCTGAGGACCTGGATCCATGGTGATGTCCTGCATGAATCCAATGGGAGGGCTAGAGCCCAGGGCAATGTCCCATGCAAATTTGTAACAGGAGGCCAAGGAGTCCATGATGGAAGATTGAAAAAATCTAGGCCAGAAAGTCCAAGGACTGGTGTTGGAGGCTACACAGTCAGCACCTGCAGGCTGAAAGGCTGGTGCTCAAAGCTGAAGAATCTCTCCAGGAAAGGACATTCAAAGGTGAAGGCGAAGACCAGAGCTCCTCCCAAGAAAACAACAGCCAATCTTGGAAAAGGCAAAGGCTGGGGCTCAGCCAAACAAAACAGATGAAGTTTCTGTGGGAGAATCAGCAATAATATCCTTCTCTATTGTTCTGCTTTTATACTGCTCTGGAAACCATGATGACTCTAGGCAGCTGGGCATTCCCAATCAAACTGACCATTAATTAATTAACCACCATGTCTTTACAAGAAATTTTAGCAATAAGTATAGGAGGCGCTTCATTTAGCCAATACAAAATATTTAAAGCTCTATATGAAAAAACAAACTAATTTCATCATTTTCATGTTCTAAAGGCATTTCCACCTATAAATTCCCTTCTAACCACTGCTTCTGCTCTATTGCATTCATTTTGATGTGTTGTTTCATGTTCCACTGACTCAAAGGAATTGATAATTTCCTGTTTGTTTTCCCCCCTTTATCCTTTTGTAATTTAGGATTGTGCTTTAATTTTCATTTATTTGTTTTCTAAATTTAATTCCGTGTACTGATTTTCAAAATTTATTATATTCAGAAAACATATCTGGTATAATTTGTTATTTTAAATTCATAAATTTATGACCTAATACAATATGTCCTGCTAGATGTTCCATGTGCTCTTGAGAGGAATGCATTTTATTGTTGGCTGGCAACCTACAAATATCTATTATCTGTAGTTAATTCATAGCGCTGTCTTCTTCTCACTGTTGATTATCTTCCTAGTTGCTCATTCCTTAATTGAAAGTCACTAATAATTGTTGTTCAATTGTCTATCTCCTCAATGCTGTTAGATTTGCTTGTATTTTAGGGTTATATAACAGAGGGTATATAAGTTTATTGCTTTTATGTTTTAGTGATGGATTAAGTGTTATGATTTTTCTAGGAATAATTTTGGCCTAATAATCTATTTTGTCTGCTGTCAGTAGTGAAAAATAGCCACCCCTGTTCATTTTTAGTTAATGTTTGCCTTTTACTATTTTTAACCTATTAGTCTAAAGTATATCTTATAGACAATAGATGGTAGTTCATGATTTTTATATATTATACCATTCTCTGTCTTTGAGAATGTGGTCTATTTGTACTTAATACAATTACTAAGAAGATATCCATCTGCTTTATTGCTGCTTCATTTTTCTCTTGTATAGTTTTGTTCACCTGTTCACCAGTTACTACATTTTGTATGAATAAATACTTTTAGTAAACCATTAAATTATCTTGTTTATTTTCCTAGAAGTTTTTGAGTTATTGCCTTAGTTGTTATCGTGGGGATTTCAATGAATGTCTTAATTTAAAATAATTTTTATAGAATGTAACTAACCAGCATATGAAAATTTTTTCACTAGATGACTCCATTTCTTCCCCACTTTTCTTGTGCTATTGTCATACAAATTGCATCTTTATAAATTGTAACCTTAGCACAGTTTTACAATGATTACTTCATACATTTGTCAAAACATAGAAAATAATTATATATACTGACTTTTATATTTCTCTATAAAATCATATGTATATTAACTTTTATAGTTACCTATTTAAGTTTTATTTAGTTCTTTGTGTGGATTTGAGTTTCTGACTAACTTTTCATTTTAGCTTTAAAAACTCCCTTCATATTTCTTGTAGCACATTCAATTTGCAACAAATCCTCTTAAATTTTTTGTTTACCTGAGAATCTTAATGTCTTCTTCATTTATGAAGGATTGCTTTGCTGGATATAAATTTTTATGTGAAGAGTCTTTTTCTTTCTTGACTATATCTTCCAACTTTCTCTTGGCCTCCAGTGTTTCTGATGATTTCATAAATCTTGTTGAAGATCACTTTCATATAACAAGTCAATTTTATTTTTGCTGAATTTATTTTGTCACTTAATTGACAGTAATAGGGATTAAATTTAGAATCTTCATACACAGAACTAATCCCTACCCCTTTTTATTTTTATTTTAAATTTTGAGATGGGCCTCACTAAGTCACTAAATACTCAGATGGGAATTTGTGACCCTCCTGCCTCAGGCTCCCAGGGTGCTGGGATTACAGGTATGTGCCAAACACCCAGCTATCTTGCTGACTTTAGATTATCTCTCTGTCTTCATGTTTCAACAGTGTAAGTACATATCTACTTGTGGATGTCTTTGATTATATCCAGACTAGAGTGCATCAAGTTTCTTGAATGTGTAAATTATGATTTTGTATCAAATTTGGGGAGTTCTTGTCAATTCTTCAAAAATGTTTTTCAGTCTTTCTCTTTTTGGGGCTCCATTATGTATGTACTGTTATACCTCCCAGCGTTCCACAGGTATCTATGGTTGTTAACCTTTCTTTATTCTTTTTTATCTTTACTTCTCAGTTTGGATAATTTCAACGAAAGCACAAGTGAGCTGAATCTCAAATTAGCTGCCTGCTAAAGTTTTCTGTTGAGCCCTATATTCTCTGTCCTGGACAGACGCTACAAGTTACCATAAACTCATTGACTTAGACGATAGAGATTTCACAATTGTGGGTGATAGAAGTCTGAGATTAAGATGTCTAGAGTCCTGCTGATCACTGCAAGAAAATTCTGTTCTATGTCTTTATTCTCTTCTAGTTGTTTGACAGCAATATTTGCTGTTCCTTTCTGATAAGCACATCATCCTGGTCTCTGCTTTTATCTTCCTGTAGGCTTCTCTACGTGCCTACCTCCACACTCTCCTCTTTTACGCAGACATCAGTTGCAGCAGATGAGAGCTAACCCTAATGACATTTTAAAACATGATTACTTTTATGAATACCCTAACTGTAAATAAGGTCACATTCTGAGACGATAAGGGTTAGAACTACAATACATGGATGTAGAAAGAACAATTTAACCCATAACAAAATCTGCTACGGATATTTTATCTCAATTATTATATTTTTAACTTCACATTTCTATTTGGTTATTTGTATCATTTATGCCTTTTGTATTCTCTACTTGGTGAAACATTATTCTCAATTTTTTTAGTCATATGGTTTAGGTTTCAGAACATATTATACTTTTAAGAATTTTTTTTCAGTAAACCCAATTACTGTAGCTGTTTAAAAGTGTATGGAAGTGGTCAGGCATTTAGCTCAGTGTGCTGTCACCTGCTTTGTTCTTTTCAAACACACAGCCATCAGAACCTGTGGAAGCCAAAAGGAAGTGGGCTTTGGGAGTAATTGAATCATAGTCAAGGATTTACTAAATCCAGTAAATTATAGATGGTTTCCATAGCTATGATGGTTGTATGGCAGTTGGTTTTCAAGATGCTGGAGAGCTTTGCACATAGAAATGTGAATGCAGTGGGTTAAAATGCTGTGTTCTTGCTGATATTCAATGATTACAGCTTTTATCAAGGAGCAGATATCACCTGCTACTACAACAGATATTACCTGATCTAACCAGTTACAATAACAAATACTATTGCTCCTTGTACTCACAGGTGGGACTTTTGGAAAATGGCCAGATGATGGGGCTTATAACTGACTTGCTGTTGGGAGATAGGATCTAGTTGAGAGAAGCAAGTTACTGTCTGTGTGGCTGGGAAGGATCTATCTTCCTTCAAGTCTCTTTCTTCATCTCTCTCTGCCTCCCACAAGCCCCTTGATGTCCTTACCTTGGAGCCAACTGCCTATGATTGAAACCTCTATAAACTATAGCCAAAATAAATCTTTCCTCCTTCAACTTGCAGGTGTCTGGTACTTTGTCTCAAAAATGAGAAAAGTGACTAAGAGAAATTTCGGTACTGAGAGTGCGGTTGTTGCTATAACACTACCTGACCATGTAGTTCAGGAGCCTTTGCAGCTGGTTCTTGGGAGGAGTTGGAAAGGTTTGGAGATGTGAACTGGAGAAAGAGCTCTAGGATGATATAATCCAAACTTGATGGCAGATTCTGGCCAGAGCTCAGCATACCAGATGCTGATAGAAATGCAGAAGAAAAAGACCAGGCTATTGATATAAATTAATTTTATATGAATTATTTTTCACTATCATTAACATATATGAATTTAAATTTTTCTTTTCAAGAATATATCATTGGTATGTTTTTAAATGTTTGCAAGTCTAATAGTGTCATTATGATCTTCCAATATTTTTGGTCATTGTTTCTAGCATATGTGTTAAAACTAAGTATTGATTCAGCATTAGGCAGATTTATTACATAGAAAAAAACAGTATAAATAAGTCCTCTTTGTATGTCAAGGTCGTGTTACAAGATTCACAGTGCATGTTTGAAACTGCAAAGTGTACCAAAACCTCTATGTTCAGTGTTTTTTTCTATATGTACACACTTAAGATAAAAGTTTATTGATAAATTATGCATAGGAAGATATAAAACAACAGAATAATTATATCAATATGCTGCAATAAAACTGTCAGCATCATTATACTTTCTACTTTGGGGTGATTAAGCAAAATAAGGGTTAGACAAAAACATTGTGACATTGACAGTCAATCTGACGGCTGAGACAGCTACTGAGGGACTAAGAGGTGGGTAGCTTACACAGTGTGGATACATTGGACAAAGGGATGACTCATCTCTCTGGCTATTCATAGCCAGACAGTTGAGATATCCTGATGCTCCCTGGAATCACTTTAATTATTTCTTTTTTTTGGTACCGGGGATCGAACTCAGATACTTGCGCTTGCGAGGCAGGCGGTGGAACCACTGAGCTAAATCCCCTGCCCTCACTTTAATTATTTCTGAAAAATTCCCTGTAATACTTTTAGACTATGGGTAACTGAATCTGTGGATAAAGAAAGTGGATAAGTTAGATACTACTATATAAATTTTTTTCCTGCTTACATGAGCTTAAGGGCTTTAATTATTTCGCATATGTATCATATGGGTTTAAAATAAAACTTACCAATATACTTAAAATGCTACTCAATATAGGGTGATACAGTGAATTTAATTTCTTAAGGAGAAGGATATATTTATGCTTTCTTCATATAAGAGAAAAGAAATTTTTATACCTATTGTTCTATATATAGCTATAATATAAATATATATAGAATACATATATAGAAAATAGAATATATATTATATAATAGAAATTATATCTATTGTTTGGTTTATGGTAATATAAGTCATGATATATGTATAGTTTAAGATTATTAGTTCATAAAGGAAAGAGGATGTTTAAAAATAAAATTACCATTTACTCATTTTCTCACATGTTACCAATTTATTAAATATCACCTATGTACCAACAGCGCTTATAGACTTTGTATATGTCATTCTATTATTCATATCCCTGTGGTGTGACAGTGTTCATGCAATCTACCTTTATAGAAAAACAGAATAGGGCAAACAGCACCACGATTCTCTCCAAGCTGTTTTCTCGGGGCTCACCTCTTGATGCATCTCTTCCAGTGCTATTCCATCTATTCCAACTAGTTCCACGAATCCACAAAATTTTTTCATCCATTACCTGCTATTCCAATTTCTACAACTGTAGCCAAAGTTCATAAAAAAATTAGTAACTGCCTTTAAAGATTCCTTTATGCTGTTTAGATACTTTAGTCTTTAAAAATTATTAGTGATCATTCTTTTCAGTGGCACATGGGAGTTACTTCAAAATGGATAATATGCTAGCCTCTAAATTATGCTTAAGTAAATGGAAAAGAATCAAAATCATCCCATGTATAATATAAGATCACAGTGCAATGGAACTAGAAATCATTAGAAAAGAAACCACAGTAATTATGCAAACCCATGGAAGTTAAAAAATATCCTCCAGCCAGGCATGGTGGTGCAGGCCTGTAATCCCAGCACTCAGGAAGCTGAGGCAGGAGGATTGCTGTGAGTCTGAGACCAGCCTGGACTACACAGTGAGTTCCAGGTCAGTCTCAACTACATAGTGAGACCCTGTCTCCAAAAAAAAAAAAAAATCCTCTGAATCCTCAATGACTCAAGAAGAAATCAAGGAATAAATTAGATAGTTCTGAGAATCAAATAATAATGCCAGCGCTATACAACATACCCAAACCTATGGGACACAATAAAAGTGGTACGAAGAGGGAAGTCTGTAACCCTGCATGCCTACGTCAGAAAAACAGAGCAAGTCTAAAAAAATAACCTAATGATGCATCTCATAGTGCCAGAAAAACAAAAGGTAGTATAAGGAGGGATATATCAAGATCAGAGAAGAAATTAATAAAATTAAGACTAAAAAATTCTTGATTTGAAAAATTAGAGACATTTCTAGCTAAATGGATGCACATTGAAGCACTACTCAAGTGAAATAAAAAGTATACACATGAGTAAATACTGAATAGTTTCTTCAGTGTGAGAAACTAAAGTGTAAATAAGGACTAAAAAGTATGATAGATAATGTGAAATAGGAAGAAAAGGGGCAAAGGTGAAGGGGAAATGGGAGTCATAGGGAAAAGATAAGAAGGGAATGGAATTAGTAAGAGAAAATGAAAAAAATGGAAACAAAGTCTTTGTAGATAAGGAGGGAGGGAGGGGTTGAAGGGAGGGCAGGGCCATGGGAGAAAAACATAAGAACCAAGATTGGTTATGTAAAGGTACAAATTTCCAAGAATGAGTGTCATTATATTGTACACCTTAAATGTGCCAAGAAAATTAAAGAAGGAAAAAATTGTAGAAAATGAATCGAAGAGCTGGTTCTTTGAATGAGTAAATAAAGTAGGCAAATCCTTACCAAAAAAGGAAAGAAGACCCAAACCAATGCAATTAGAGATGAAAAAGGTGAACCAGGGATGTAGCTCAGTGGTTCTAATGCCTGCCTCTCAAGCGCAAGGGCCCAAGTTTGATTCCCTGGTCCAAAAAAAAGCAAAACTAAGAAACAAAATATGTAATTATTTGGCTGGGGATTTAGCTCAGTGATGCCACCACCCACCTTCGAAGTACAAGGTCCTAAATTTAATCCCTGGTACAAAAAAAAAAAAAAAGAAAGATAGCAGAAATGAAAGAAGTGAAATTACAATGAACACTGCTGAAATCCAGATGATACAAAAACTAGAATAACACAATATCAGCAGTGAGATCCAATGAAGTAATAAAAATGTACCCAGCTCCCAATGAACTCACTGACAAATTCTTTAAGAACTTTAGAGAAGATCTAACATCAATACTCCTTAGTCACTTTAGTGAAATTGAAAGGAAATGATTACTTCCAAAATTGTTTCTGGAAGCTAGCATTACCTAATTGTAGCAAACTACAGGCCAATCCTTTAATGAATGCAGACACAAAAATATTCAACAAGACACCAGCAGGAAGTATGCAACAACCCATCAGAAAGATCATGCGTCATAATCAAATAGGATTCATTCCCACTCAATTTGTGACTCCTAAATCCTCTATAAAAATATAAAGACCCATTTAACCATGCAGTTTCTCTGTAATGTATACATTAATTCATATGTCTATGTTTTAACAGAGTTTACAAACAGAAAAGTTGGTGGTATTTTATCCTATTGATAGGAAGGTGGCTAATAATTCACGAATTTGATAGAATCTCATAATATTTTCACTGTGTTTATCAGTGTTTGAATTTTTTGAAATTATAGCTGTGTTCTCTTTAAATTTTTTTTGTTGCAGTTTTATAAAGAAATGTTTAAAAAATGTCTCCTCACAAACTCTTCCTCCTGCTGAGTGAATAGTCCCTTTGGGCTCACAAAATCTGTGCTCAACAGAAGTCTGCATTGAAGTTCATCACTCTGTTGAGGGTGGATGGAGAGCTTCATGAACTGCCTCTGTGCAGTATTGCTCCCATGTAGGCATTCTCCTTCTGCTTCAAGCACCAAGATCAGAGACCCGCTCTGTGGGTAGAGCTGGAAAGAGAACACGGCCCTTGCACCTTGCTTTGAAAATGGAGACCACTTACAGACAGGGACGCACTCCAAGACTGCAATATGAAAGGCATTCCTCCTATGTAGTCACAGAAGAAAAAATGAAAAAAAATTCAATTAAAAACATTTCAATTTCCTCATAACTATCCTCACTGTATTAAAAAGAAAGAACAAACTCTAGTTCAGATATATTTGTGATTCTGCCTTTTGGCAAATAAAGATGTGCTGAATGATCTGTATGTGCATTTGAACATTAGCAGCGATCATACATCTAGCAGTGTGTAGCATGGGTGGTAGCCATTCTTTAGCACTCTCGCATTTAGATGAGAGCACAAACTTCTAAACTGGTGAGATTAGCAGAGGAGAAAGGAGGGAGATAAAATAGCTATGTGTTTACAGTGATTTCTGCTATTGATAAAGCCTCAGAATAGTTTATTTGACCCAGTAGTCTTAAATTTAAAATCTGTTTACACTTAATGACTATTTGGTCCTTTTGGGTTTTGCGACAGCTTCAGATCATCAGCACTGATACAGCTTAGGTGCAAATCCTCCTGTTCCATGGGCCAATAACCTTTCAAAATCACTTCTGAAGCCTTATGCCCATCAGGCCTGTCTGGTTGTAGTTTCTATTTGTTTGGAATAGAAACATCAGAGGAAGAAAATGTAAATTAAAAAATACACAAAGGTAGAAATGGCAATACTGAGGTCTATAAAAAGTCAAGCTTTGATAATTGTATTTTCAGGTTAAGAATAAACTGCTATTTATATGAAATACATATTTACGGATGTAACACACATACATATAATAGTACGTCACACCAAAAGCTTGTTTCATTTTTTACCACTCATGTGCACATTCAGATGTGGGAAGGCAGTAGGTTAGATCGACTCAGTCAGATTGGATCTCTGTATAAGGTTACTTCCATTCCTGTTCCAGGCTCAGACTTCAGAGTACGAACTCCTCTGAGCCTGACAGTGCAATAAAGCTTGGATCCCTCCATCTCTGTGAATGATGCCTTTGGTTTCTTTGTCTCTGGAGACTTTGAGAAGAGCTGTTGAACTTTATTGTAACACGTATTTTACTCCATTTGCATTCATTTAAATTCATTAATATATGGGCCATCACCTGCATTTTAAAACTAATCTTTTAGAAGTTGTCAAAGAATCTTTGGGTATTTAAGACATTATAGTTAAACAAAAGTCATCATCACAAATATACATACTTACATGTACTTGTATATCTAGTAAAAGCCAAACCCGACAACTTCATCACTAAATAGATTTGAAAATGTTCTCTCTAAACATTTTTGTTCACTATATAAACTTATGTATTTAGTTGGATTGAGATAATGTTTGTATTCCCTATTTTCATTTCCTCTTAAGGACCCTTTTCTTAAGCACCACAGACTTCAATTGCATTCAATTAACTAGGTTGTCTTGCTCATAAAATCTCACACTTAGCAGAAACTTTAGACATATTCCAAATCATTTAGGATTTTTTTAAAAGAACATACCTCTCAATCCCTGGAGAATTTGATATTCTAGGTTAGAATGAAAACCAATAATCCATCCAAAATGTCAGATGATTCTATTGATGAGGCAGATTTGGAAAATCTCAATCATAGAAGCAGATCTTCTCTACAACATCTCTGCCAAATTGTTATTAGGTCTGTAATTGAACATCTTGGGTTATAGAAAACATTATCCCTCTAAGCAATGATTTTCCTTTTTGACATTTGCCTTCTAGTAGTTTTTCTTATAAGGGAGGAAATCTCCTTCTTTGTTGCTTCTACTTAATGATCTCAGTTATCATTTGTGACAATGATAAAGCTAATTTTTATTCTTCACAACAGTTCTTTGAATATTTGAAGATGACTTGCATGTCTTCAGGAATCTTCTCTAGGATAAAAAGTCCAAACTCAAGCATATTTTTGTCTCTCTAATTTTTTAACCTTTATCCGATTTGGTGGTTCTTTTCTGTACATCTTTCCATCTGTCTATTTTAAGTACATTTCTGTAGGGTGTCTAAAAAGAGGTGTGTTTTAAACATGATAGTTTTCTGATCTTGAAGTTATTTTAGGTTAGTGATAGGATTTTTTTTTTAGATTCAAGGTTGAAGTGTTTTGTGTTCTTGTATAAAGTACTTCTTATGGGATATAATCTGTTTGTATGAATTCGAATGGCACTTTCAGATCTTGATTTGCCAACGTATTTTCTTCCTTCCTAGCTTCCTAACATTCTTGAATTTATGACCCTGATCTATGTATATTTAAATTCAAGGATATGATACTGGGAACAGAGATGTAGGATCCTCACCTAGGAATCTCTGTATAATTTGACATCCTTTTGTAGATAAAAATCATATATATGTAGTTATTTAATGTAATACTAAATGCTGTCATACAAAACTATATTAATCTATCTTGTTTTCAACAAACTAATGAGAAACCTTATGAAACCTCACTAATGACCAGATACTCTCTCAATTTTCCAGATCAATACAACCAAGAAAGGTGTTGAGTAGGACAAATTGTTCTTTCATTACTATGTCTTCACTTCAAGATTCTACCAATCTATCTTGCCTTTCACATTCCATTCTTGATTTTCAACAGTTATCATTGATGAAATCTCAGGCTGGTGAAATTCAATTTTTCCCCTCAGTTTGTAAGACTGAACTAAAACCTGCCAAGATTTCTCAAAAACAATCGACACTGGGTTCATAGTTGACATATAACCTCTTCCTTGACTATTCTTCCAAATCCCTGTAGGTGGTTTAGAATTTCTGTAGGGCAGCAAGAGACAGAAAAGGAAATGAATATAGCAAGCTGCCACATTGGTGAGCAATTAACTCAAGCTTGTGTATTATCAAAGCTATTAGGAAATTGGACTCTACTTGGCCTATAGTTTCTTCCCAGTAACAGCATACAATGAAGACAAGAAGTGGCACTAGAAAATAATAAACCTAGATCCATTGAAGTAAATACCAGAGACAAATACTCTACAGTGTACCTGAAGGGATAGGGAGAGGATTTTTACAAGGTAAGCTTTGTCTACTGCACAGTCCTCTCTCAAACTACTTCCCTGTGTTAAGGACATGGTAGAATAGAATAACAAGAACAGGCACTTCTTAAACCCAGATTATTGTTCACTGCTGTCCTCTTCTCTCCATGAGGAGTCCCATTGCCAAAGCAACTTGGAGGTTGTTCTAACAGTCATAGACACAATGTGATAAACTCCAATTGATTTTCTGTTTTGCTCAGTAGCACCCCTAAATTCATGGATTTGTCATGTTTCATTTCTATGAACAAAATCTCCTTAACATTACTGCTCAAATACAACAAACTGCCTTCATGTCAGTATTGTTCAAAGTACTACGGTGGGACATTTCACTTTGTTTGGGGAGCTTTCTTTTCCTAGTCGAGGCTGCATTTGGAACATCTTCCATGCTTAATCTACCTATTCAAGTGCAAAGATCACATGCATTTACTGAGAAGGAGAGACACAAATTTAACTTTTTTTTTCTGAGAGCCAACAAATATTCCTCTGTCAATCTCATGATTAGAATCCCTCCCCCTTCTCTTCCCTTCCTGCCCTTCTCCTCCTTTCTCTCTTTTTCCCCCCTTCCTTCCCTTCTCTCTTTGTCTATGGCTAGCATCTCTTTTTGGGTGCAAAAATAATTCATAGGAGACTCTTGCCTGCCTTATGTTGGTCTTACAAGCTTGTGACTTTCATTATTCCCATGCATCTGTTGTCAAATAATATTTCTGATCAATTTGCAAGTTTAAAAGAAGTGTAGGCCATGATGGGAAAAAAAACTTTATATAGAAAAGCCCATGGAATTAGTAACCTCTCCCATGCTGGGTCAAATCCCCCCATGCAAAAATAAACATCAATATGTTTTTTGGGACCTCTAATCCTAGTTCTTTGAGATACATCCATACCGATTTTCACAGTGGTTGGACAATCTCCACTCCCACCAAAAATGGAAAAAGGTTCCTTTTTACCCACAACCCCTCCAGCATTTGTTACTGGTTGGTTTCTTCATAGCAGCCACTCTTTCCAGAATGATGTGGAATCTCAGAGTTGTTTTTATTTGCATCTCCCAAAGGACCGGTGATATTGAACTTTTTTTTTATATGTTTTTTTACTGTTGCTACTTCTTGGTCTGAGAATTGTCTATTCATTTCAGATGCCCATTTTTGGATTGGGTCTTTAAATTTGAGAGTTCTGATTTTTTAAAATTCTTTATATATTCTAGGTAGTAGATCTTTGTCTGAGGAACAGCTGGTAAAAAAACTTCACCCAGATTGTGGGTTGTCCCTTCACTCTGATGGTGGTTTCTCTTGCTGTGCAGAAGCTTTATAAAAAGATGAGATCCCAGTTACTGATTTTTTTCTGCTAATTCCTGTGCAACTGAGATTTTACCCATAAAGTTGTTTCATATATCAGTGTCTTCACGAATTCTGCCTAACCTCTCTTCCAGTAGGTTTAGTGTTTCTGTTTTAGTCTTTAGATATTTGATCCATTTTGATTTTAGTTTAGTGCATGGTGAAAGATAAGGGTCTAGTTTTAATCTTTGGCAAGTTCAAATCCAATTTTTCCAGCACCATTTATTAAAGAGGCTATTTTTTTCCCCCAGTGAAGCTGTTTGGCTCCTTTGTCAAAGATGAGGTGACTGAGAACGTCAGAAGTTGTTTCTGTTTCTTCTGATTTATTCCATTAACCTCAGGTCTGTTTCTTTGCCAGTTATCATGCTGTTTTTATCACAGTAGGTTTGTAGTATCAAGTTGGGGATTGTGATACCCTCTACCTTGTCTTTGTTGCCTAGAATTGCTTTTGCTCCATTAGGCCTCTTCTGGTTCCAAATGAATTTTTGGATTGTTTTCTCTAGTTCTGTGAAATATGCTGCCATAATTTCAATTAGGATAGTATTGAATCTATATGGCAGTTTTGGAAGTATGGCCATTTTTACTATATTGGTTCTTATTATTCAGGAGCAAGGGATGTCTTTCCATTTTCTTGAATTCTGTTCAATCTCTTTTTTTACTGTGTTGTAGTTCTCAGAGTAGGGGTCTTTGATCTCTTTTGTTAGATTGATTTCTAGGTATTTCATTTATTTGGATCCTATTGAGAAATGAATTATTCCTCCAATTCTTCTCTCAGTGAGTCTGTTGTTCCTATACAGGAAGTCTTATTTTTGTATGTTGACCTTGTATCCACCTAATCTGATAAATTTTAAGTCTAGGCAACTTTTATTGGAGTTCATAGAGTCTTTTATATACAGTATGTCAACTGCAAATAATGACAACTTATATTCTCAATTTCCTATCTTTATTCCGTTTATGTCTTTCTCATGTCTAATGGTTGTGGCTAAAGTTTTGAGAACTATATTGAGCAGAAGTGGTGATAGTGGACATCCTTGTCTTGTTCCTGATTTTTTGTGTGAAGGATTTAAGTTTTTGACCAGTTAGTATTATGTTGGCTATTGGTTTTTCATAGATAGCCTTTATCAAGTTGAGATAAAGACCATCTATTCCAATTTTTCTGCAGGGTTTTATCATGAATGGGTGTTGGATTTTGTTGAATACTATTTCTGCATCTATTGAGATGATCATATCATTTTTGTCCTTGGCTCTGTTAATACAGTGTATTGCATTTATTGATTTGTATATGTTGAACCATTCCTACATCTCTGAGATAAGTCCCACTTGGTCAGGGTGTATGATCATCTGCATTCTGTTTCCCAGTGTCTTTTTTTATTAAATAATTGAATTTATTGGTACATTTTAGGGAGACTGGATAAAGAAGAGGTGGTTTTTCTATAAAATGGAATATTACTCAGCCATAAAGAATGAGAAATTAGATTCCCAGTGTCTTATTGAGGATTTTTGCATCTATGTTCATTAGGGAGATTAGCCTATAGTTCTCTTTTTCAGTTGGATCTTTCTCTGCTTTTGGGATCCAGGTGATGCTTGCTTCTAGGAATGATTTTGGGAGTATTTCTTTTCAATTTCATTGAAGAATTTAAACAGTAGAGTTCTCTAAATGTCTTGTAGAATTCAGCAGTGAACCTGTTAGGATCTGGATTTTTCTTTGTTGCCAAGTTTTTCATTACATTTTCAACTTTGTTGATTGATATTGTGTTGTTGAGAATTTTTAGGTCTTCAACTTTGGTAATTCATATGTATCTAGAAATCTGCCCATTTCTTCTATGTTTTCCATCTTAGCGGCATTTAGGTTTTCAGATTAGGTATTAATGATCTTCCATTTGTTGGGCCTGTTGTAATTTCACCATTTTCATTTCTAATTGCATGGATTTGGGCCTTTTCTTTCCTTTCTTTTGTTGGTAAGGTTGGCCAAGGGTTTGACAATTTCATTTATTCTTTTAGAAAACCATCTCTTTGCTTCATTGATTTTTGGTATTGCACTCTTAGTGCCCATTGCATTGATTTGTACTTTGATTTTTATAATTTCTTCCCTTCTATGAAAATTGGGTTTGTCCTGCTTTTCTTTTTCTAGAAGCTTGAGGTTCAGCAATAGGCTGTTTATTTGAACTTGCTTTATTTTCCTCATATGAATATTCAGTGGTATGAATTTCCTTCCTAAGACTCTTATCTTCCTATTAAGCATTAAATAGAGGTTTGCCAGTGATGAGTAGTGACAATGAATGTACTAGCACCTTTCTGTTGCTTTAATAAAATACCTGTCCTATACAATTTGCAGGACCAAAGGTACAAACAGGGCTCACTGCTTCATCTGTTTTCAGCCGTGGTTGACTGACTTGAAGGCAGAAATGGTAGGTCAGAGAAAAGATGCTCATCTCATGGCAGACAGGAAGTAGAGTGAGAGGGAAAGAGCCAGAGAAAAAGGCTGAGGACGTGATGTGCTCATGAGAGGCACACCCCAACGACCTGCTTCCTCTCCTGGACCCCTCCACCTGATAGCCTGTTGAGATATGTACTCTTAATAGATTTATCCATGGATTAGATTAGCACTCTCACAACCAAGTCAGCTGTGCAGGCAAACACTGCTGAACATTTCTGCACTGGAAATCTATCCCTCAAATCATCATTCTTTGGGGGACACTTCTGATGTAAACTGGAGCAACTACCAATGAAGAAATGTCTCATAATGCGAGACTTTTGTAATGATTAAATCAATCATGTAATGTGTTCACCGCTAGTCATGTGAAAAGCTTTGACTGAATTGAATCCAAGGCACAGCTTCATTAAGTATGACAATCAGAATTTACACCCTTAAGATAACTTTTCTACACTGACCCAAATGAAGTTACTAGAACTTGTTTTGACCTACTCCATTGTAGCTGTCTTTGACAAATCTGTATACACAAATAATAAGAGATTTGGAAGTGAGAAGATATTAGTAAATGCTCAGCTCATTCCACTATCTTCTCCAACAAAACCGCCTTCCCATCCTCATCAGCTTTATTCTTTTCAAGTATGAGTCTAGTGTTCTTCCTGGCATTACAAGAGAGAAATGGAAAAAGCCTGTCCCCGGTGCTTGGGAGGGTCACAGAATGTTTGGTGAGTGAAAGACAAGTGTGAGTAAAAGCAATTTATCAGTAGGTCTGCCTAACGTGCTACAGATCTCTTTTGCCTTTATATCCACCCAGAGCCATGTCACTCAGAATCATGAGAACTTTTACTTTTTTAAAAGTAAAATGAAAACAACTTCTGTAGTTGGGCTTTTAAAATGTCATTTTATTTTAAGATAAAGATACTTGCATTTAGTTTATCTTAGGTTACTTCTTTTTATGAAATTAAATTGTAATGCACTTTATTTTCAGTGCAAAAAATGCTTGTGATAATTTTACTTGTAGAAATATTCTACAGCTTTATGCCTGAAGAAAATTATAAATCAGATAGTTTTAGAAAGATCTTATAAAGCAGAACAGCCATTAAAAATGTAAATGAGGATAATGGAACCTAATATTAGGGAAATCCGAAGCTTTTCTTCTATGAAAATTCTTCTCTGATTAATTCCAGAATACTCCCATTGGGTTTTGGAAATAAATGCTGTTTTCTTGAACTTGTTAGGTACTGTACAATGGAAAGCGAATACTTTCCTGTCTCTCTCTCCCTCCTTCCCTCCCTCTCATACTCCCTCCCTTCCTTCCTTTCTTCCTTCTCTTCCTCCCTCCCTCCCTTCCCCTTTCTTTCTTTCACCTTGGCTACCAACAATACTATCAGTTCTCTATTTTGCTTCAGTTCTGGAAACCTAAACTAGAAGAAATGTATTACTATTTTTCTTTGACTTGCCAGATCAATCAACCAACCACGAGAGCAGTATAAAACATTGTACTGTGGCTCTTTGGAAGCCTCAGACATAAGTTCAAAAAGAAGGGAAAAGGGATGAAAAAAAAAAGAGTCAAGATGTGTGCATGCCAGGGATTTGGCTCAGTGGTTCTGCCACCTGCCTTGCAAGTGCAAGGGCCTGGGTTCGATCCCTGGTACCAACCACTCCCCAAAAAAACAAAACAAAAAAAGATGTATGCATGTGTCAACTTCCCACGGAATGTAAGCGTAATATAATATACTCATGTACTAGTGAACTAAATTTAAAAATTGCTAGCCACAAAACATAGAAGGACTTTTATATAAAAAATAAAATATACTTTTAAAGCAAAAAAAATGGTGTCATCAATTCACAGGGAAGGAAAATGGTGGTTTCTGTGTAAAAGATGAGCTTCAAAATAAAAACTCATGTGTAATTTACATTTATGTATAATCTAAACAAGCTTCAGCCTATATAACCATACAAAAACCTCTGCGATGGAATACAAATTTATGATTTTTTTGCCATGCTCCTGATCCTTGGTTTGCAACTGCATGTAAAGCTGTATCTGTGGTACGATCCCGGGAAGAGATCCCTGCTATGGATTATATCTAGGAGTTCCCCCAAAGTCTCATGTGGTTACAGGTGGGGTCCGGGGAGGTGACTGCATCATGGGTGTGTGGTACTCACTGCTGGATGAGTTCACTGACAGATGTGATGTTGGGAGGTGTTGTTGGTGATGTTGGGAGGTGGTGGGTGATGTTGGTGGGGTGAGGTCAGTTCGTGGGGATGTAGTCTGGAAAGGTTTATCTCTGCCCTCTTCCCCAGTCCCTTTCCATTTCTTGTTTGCCATGCCATGAGCTCATTCTCCTCTGCTATCGCCCTCTACCTTGACACCCTGCCTTAAAGCCAGATGCCTGAAACCTCTGAAAACTTTAAACCAAAATAAACCTCTATTCCTTTAATTTGTGGGTGTTGGGTATTTTGTCTGTCCCAGCAATGAGGAAGTAACTAAGACACTGCCTAACAGCAACTGTGTATTTTCATGGTTCTGCAGAATCTCATACTTCATAAAATGAAAGTTACCAAATAAGGTTTATGGAGTACATGGTATTCATGTATGGAGTACATGATAAATGCAATACATGAATAAATTGTTATCTGAATACAAATTTAATATTCATAAATATGTGAATTCAGATGTTTCATATATATAGGAATGAAGGTATCCTTAGTCATTTAGCCTTGTACAAATTTTATTATATTTTATTTAGGGACTGCAATAGGAAAGACACTTTAAAATAAGTGTTAGAATAAATAATCTTATTTCCTAAGCATAGTTACGGCTTTTCCTAGAGTAAGAATTTTAGGAAGGCAACTTCAATGAGAACTGAATTTATACATTGAAAAATTTTACCATGAAAATTAATTATGTTAAATTCTATGATTTAGTGCTTTTTGGTATGTATCAAGAAAGCTATGTTATCAGAATCAATAATATTAAGAAGTAAAGCATTTAAATCTGGGTGTGAAAAGGATTAGCCTTAAATTTTGACTCCATCCACAAGATAAAATTGCTCTTATACTCACTTCCACCAGGTATAAAATAATAGCTTCTTTTCTGCTTCCCAGGATGATAAGGATTATATATATATCAGAAATACACAAAGGCCCTTTGGTGTACTCTAAACCAATCCTGTTTTTGCCAGGAGTAATTTCTTTCAATATACAAATCTTAGAAACAACTCAAATGCCCATCAACCAATGAATGGATCAAAAGATTTTAAAAAATATATACAATAAAGTACTACCCCTCTGACACAAAGAAAGATGAACTCAAGACATTTGTAGCTAACTGGATGCAGGTCGAGACAGTACTCTTAAGTAAAATAAACTGGATGCACATGTTTAAGTACTGCATTTCTCTCTGGTGTGACAAACTGAAAGGGTAAATAAGGACCGAAATGTAAATAGATGATTTGATATAGGAGGAAATTGAAAAGGGAAACTGTGAAGTAGGGAGAAGAAAAAGAAGGGAAAAGAAAAAATATTGAGAAAAGAAAGAAAAAAATGGAAACAAAACTTTCGTAAATAAGGAGGGGAGGGGTCTCAAGGGAATGAAGGAGACTGAGAGAAAAGAGGAATCAAGTTATTCCATTTGCAGGTACAAATTCCCTTTGATGAATGTGATCAGTATAAATACTTGAATTTTACCAATGAAATTAATTTAAAAAATAAATATACATTGTCCTGATAACACACTTATACATAGAAACTGTAACCTTAAAACTTATGCTTTTGCAATCTGAAGCACCCAGAAGGGGGCTAAGAACATTGAGATTGAAGTGGAAAATATTTTTGTCTCGTGGCTTTACATTGCGATAAAATTAATACGTCCAAAATGGAAAGAATACTTGTTTTTTATAGTCTTTCTACCATCTAAGTCCTCTTGTATAAGGAGGCAGGAATAAGTGGCAGGTCCGAGGAGACAGATACGCTGTCAGAAACATCATTTGGATTATGAATGAGAGTATTAAGAAACTTCCTCGGAGAGAGCTGAGTTGTAAGAAACTGAAAATGGGAAATGTTTGCCCCAGAGATAAATTCTTCACACAATATTTAGTTTGCCTCCTCAGAGACTATTCCTTTCAATTTTGAAACAATACTGCTCACCGAGATTGGGAATTTAAATAACTTTTCCATTGTCAATTGTAGACTCTGTTCTAAAAAGAGCAAAGGAAGCAAAAACATTTGTAGAATGAGAAAAATACTGCTAGCTGAAAGCACTTTACTTGGCCTTTTTATTCTAGGCTTAGTGTATAGTATAGTTATTTTATTTGAACACATACTCTAAACTCTACTCTGATTTACCAATTTGCTGAAATGGCACCAATTCATAATTCTGGAATGCTACCAGGAAACTTCTCTGAATGTCTTTAGACACTTTAAAGAAAGCAAACATGGATAGTCAGAATACCTGTAGCTTATAGAACAAAATATTTAGACTATTTTATATACAAGAATAAACCAATTCTGTTTTCAAAAAAGCAGTATACTCTTAAGCATTACCTATTTATCATCTATCTATTATCTATCACATATCATATATGTAATATATATTATATAAATTATCTATCATATATATCTATTCCTATGTAAAAGGAATACGAACCTTGACAAATATACTTTCTCTTTTTTATAGAAGCTACAGAATTACGGTAGATCAAATTACATTCCATAGCCAGAAGCAGTACACCTTTTTCACAGATTAGATGTCTCCTTGAAACTTTACATTGTGAAAACTTTAAAAGGCAGAATAAAATTCTCTAAACTTTATCTCAATCCTGATTGGGAGTATTTTCTAAATCAGGGTGATCAATTTCCTAAATTGATTAGAATACAAAGCAGGACACAAGGACTAAAAAAACTGCAAAGGACTCAAGTAAATGAAGAGAAAGGCACAACTTTAGCTGGTTTGGGAACAAAGCTCTCTTCACCTCATCACTTTATTCTCATAGACCTCTATCTAATAACTGTAAATCTTTTGTTGATCACTTTAGACCATAAAAGGATATGAGGAAGTAACCACTCTACATCTGCAAAGTATGTGTTCAAAAGTCAAATCTAAATGTATTTTTAAAAGGTTGTGGCCTGTTTTTTAAAAATCTTGTTAAAACTTGACACAAAAACCCCAGGTGCTTATAGCTAAAATCAATTACTCACCCAAAACAGCATGCATTTTTAGAAAGGAATTTACTAATAGGTTCAATTGACTTGTATTCAATATAATGGTCAGATCACTGTGAACTAAACGCATTTGGTTTAAAAACTGAAATTTTATTTTATTTTCACTAGTAACACATTTGCAGTCCATAATGATCACATCCATCACGAGGAGTCGGGACGTGTGTCGAACATTGCAGATGGACGATGAATCTTTAATTGGCAGAAAATGTGAGGAACCAAAGGGTTTCACTGAAATCTTCTCTGAGATAGGTTTCAATCTGGTAGATTTGAGGTGAAGGTAAAGATGTGACTTCCATATCTTTAAATATGTAAGGAAGGAGTTTCAGTGGTAGGCAGATGAATCAAAACATACAAGGAAATAGGTCTGCTTGAGTGTATCCTTCCCTTTGAGAGTGTGTGCTTACCCAAAGGATGAGACTTTCCAAATTTCTGAGTTTGAATCAACATTTTTTGTGTGTGTGTGAGAATTCTTCCTTGAAAATAAGTGTCGCATAGCTTTGGCCAAGCCGGCTTGCCTTTTAAGAGGTAATGTAGACATATGGGGCAGGTTTCATGGTTCTCTAATAGCAGTATATTTTAAATCCAGTTCTAGCCTCACATATACTAAACGTAATAATTTAGCTTTAACCAACTAATGGATTAGTTCAGATGTTTCAGCAACATGTCTACTTTAGAATTACCTTTAATTTAAGGCATTATATTTAAAAAGAACTTTTTGTCCCTATCGTTTCACTGAGGTCTTCCCTTGCTACCTTGCAGTTCAAATTTTTCTGAACTGCTCCCTCCCCTTTTTTCTTTTTCTCTTCCACACTATTCACTCTCTAAAACATCATATAATTTGCTTATTAAATTACAATTTACTATTGATTTACCTGTTCAAATGTGTAGATCTAACAAATATTGTGAGTTGGGTAAGACAGAAGTTGACCCAAAGAAATTCCACCCTGTCTGCAAGACAAAAATAAACAAAAAACACACAAACCTAGAACTCATCTATGGTGTTGGCCTACATACTGCAGCAGAGCTGCCTGGAAATGAAGCTTCATCCCCTACCCTTCAAAGTTGCTATTTGCCACACAGTGAAAGGTTAAGAAATGGGCAAGGCCTAGAGAACCCTCTGGAAGATGGCAGAGTCCTGTCTGGATGGTATCAGGGACTATTACTTCCTCTCTTTGCAGTTACAGGTTTAGAAAAAGGAGAGAAAGACAGAATGAAGGTGATGCCCACGTTACTGGAGCCAGAAGATTTCAGCTAAGTTCAAATCAGATAAAGGGCAGGGGAAAGGAAAGAAGGGAATGGATTAATATGAGAAAATGAAAAAAATGGGAACAAAATCTTTGTAGACAGGGAGGGAGGGGTTATAGGGAGGGCAGGGGAATGGGGAAAAAATAAGAACCAAGGCTGATTATGTAAAGGTACAAATTTCCAACAATGCATGCCATTATATTGTATATATTAAATGTACCAATAAAATTAAATTTTAAAAAGTTTAAATCAGATATATGTGACGTGATTATTGAAAAGATTCATAAATTTCAAGAGTTTTAAAAATATATTGCAAAAATAAGAAATTCCTAAATATTGGTAAATATCACAGACTTATTGATTGAGTCTTTCAGAGAGAATAGATCCCATATCTTAGGACGAAGATTATTAGGATATATAAATATTTCTGAAATTTAAAATTCAGTAATTTTAAATAAAACCATATTATGTCAACATTTAGCAATCTGAAGAATCAGATTTTGTCTGTAGTAATTAATATACAAAGCAATTTACAATTACTAAGAATTATTTTTGACAAAGAGGGTTATCATAAATTTTCTTTGCATGTTTGACATTTAATATGATGCTAAAAGTTTATCTAGCATTAGCCTCAGAGTAGATATTATCATAACTATAACACATTAATTAAAATAGCCTATCATGATGCCTATGAGAGAAAACTTCTAAATAAAAATTCATGTGCAAACCAGGAAAATTTGTATTTTAAAGAACCATACAATTATCTTCATATATATTCTTTTTTCTCATTGGATTTATTAGTACTTTTTAAGTATACAGTATAGTTACATTTATCATTTGGATCTTGTATCCTCATATATTTTTTAAAATTTAAGTACACCGGTAGGTGCAAAAATCCTAAGGAATAAAACATGTTTGAATTCCACTTGAATTCAACGGAGTTCTGTTTGTATCTAGGTATGTTTAGATGTGCATGAGGTGAACTGGGCCAATGTCATTGGCTCTCACTGGTCATGTGTGGTGCATGATTTATAAAAGAAGCATTGGCAAAGCTAAATGTAGCTGATGTACTCGCACCAGCCTATGGAGATCTTGGAAAAATAACTCATGTAATGACAACCTACATACATTATCCTAATGTTCTATAGCTATGAAGGGTTGAAACCATTTGTTTTAATATTTTACAACATGTCCATTGCTACCTAGCGTTTGTTTTCTGTACCATGAAATTTCCTCTAAATCACCAGGTGTAGCATAAAAGTCAGATCTAATATTAAAAACAATTGAAACATGGAGTAAAATACCCTTAGAAACATGAGCCTATTTTCTTTAATATATACTAAGTAAAGAAGAGTGGATGAGGAGAAAAAATTTATAGAAAAAGAAGCAAGCTCATATGTATCACGAGAAAGCAGGATTTTAAGGAGTCTAAGAAGTTTTATTTATGAGCTTAACTTCAAATGCAAACTACTCCATTCTATGGTAGGAAGGAGTGATGTTTCAAATGTGAAAAGTAGATCATTCCTGACATATTTGGGCCTGGTGTGAAATGAGAGTATTTACAGTCTCAGGGACTCTTGCCAATTGTTTAAAAAGTCATCCTACCTTCTTATGGTATAATAAGAGGCTCGTCTCTATGTAATTTGTCCGATACAGCTTATATAAGCAGTTTACACTTTTCTTTTCTGAATTGTAATGAGAATCTATTCATTCTTACCTTGCTCCTAATTTGCTCACTTATGAGAAAAAAATAAAAGGATGTGGCTTTGACAGGGAGAGAAAGAACCATCCGTGTGACGAGGAAGCTCCAAATATATTTCTGTGGTGACAGCTTCAAACTAGTCATTAGGGTTCAACAGGGATAAGAAGATTCAGTAGGAAGGGAACTTTCCCAGTTCTCTAATTAAAGTAAAATGCAATTCAAAGAGGAAATATGGTGTATTATTTTTATAAAAGAAGAAAATTGTTCAGCCCAGAATAACAAAATAAGAACATCATATTTCTAATTTTTTATGTAGATGAACAAGTTATAGGGGCACTAACATGCCTACCACTGTCATTTTAGGACAAAAATATTTATGTGGGTCATATTCAGGGACTTTGTCAAAGGTCAGGGCTGATTTTATGTATGTGACAAATAGGAAACTTTAGGCATGTTTTTAAAACCTCCACTGTACCTGTGCATACCCAAAGGGCCTCTGCACATAAGCATATGGTTCAAAATTCCTCCATTTTCTCTGATATGATGAGCACCGAGTAAACTGATGAGGTTCTGGACGTGGTACTAAATGTAAAATTTAAGAGCAATGTTACCTCTGGCTGGCAAGCTAGTCACCCAGTGATTGCTGACGGAACACCCCTGTGAAAAGATTTAGGGTGCTGGATGTGGCTGCAATTGTAGTTTAGGTACAGACAAGAATCACAGCTGAAGTCATCTAATTTCTACAGCGTTCCAAATCCCTCCCAGATGTACTTAGGAACAAATTACAGTGCATATAGTACACTGCTATGTGCTTTCTGCAAGACACTGTAGGATTCTCGCTCAGTTTCTTCTCTTTTGAGCATTAAAGGCTGGGGGACAACTGTAATTGCCTTTTTAGAGAGAAGACATAGTCCCCAGAAGGGTACCTATGATCAAAAAGGTTAAACTATGCTCCCCTTCAGGTGTCCATTGCTTTTTTGTTTGTTTGTTTGTTTTCTGTCCCTGAGTAGTAATATCTAAAGGAATGCAAGGACATTTTTTTGCTAAATCTAAATCTTAAGCCAAGTAAGCTATTTCCTCGGGTGTAGTGTAGCGAGGAGAGAGAGAGGCGAAGTGCAGTGGCGGAGAACCTGTGGCACGCACGCTGCAGCGGGCTGTTTGTATCATTGAAAGCTCGAAAAGCTTTGCTATCACTGCTGTAGGGGTCTCTCATCTCCTCAAGAGGTCCCTGTTTCATGATAATCAGCAATTCTGTGAGGTGGACAAAAGTGTCAGAGAGTGATCAAAATAATCCTAAAAAGCTTAAGAATGTTTATCAAGCTGGGCATGCTGGTAAAGCCTGTAATCTCAGGACTCTGGGAGGCTGAGGCAAGAGGATCAAAAAGTCAAGCCTAGCTTGGGCAATTTAGCAACTTAGCAACATATTATCTCAAAACACAAAAAATTAGCTGGGGATATAGCTCAGTGGAAGAGCCCTGGGGTCCATCTCCAGTTACCGCCAACACCCACAAAACAATGTTCAACAAACTAATTTTAAGCTCTTGTAATGAGTTTGTATATAGCAATTGCTCAGTACAGCTCCTGGCTGTTAGAAATAATTATAAAAATAGAGGCACTTATTTTTCGTTGCACCTACTAGTCCATTTTTTTTTTAACAACCCTGTACTGAATGGAATGACCCACTGGGACCTAAGGTGCCCAGGGGAAGGAAAGGTATTTATTGAGAAACATGTTCATAAGGGACAGCTTACATACTGGAAAGAAGGAAAAGTATTTATATTTAAAGGCACCTACCATGAGTCAGTCACTGAACTGGATTCACACACCTGTTTAACAGGGTAATGAAAAGGAAAATTTCTCCAGAATGTCTTCTAAGGTCATGTCTGCACTGCAGTACTGCAGTGGCTGAACTGATCTCTTTAGTGTCTGAAGCCTGTCGCGAGATCTTGGGCAGGTTGCTGACCCCTTGCAGTGTGCTCATGCATACAATAAGGATGATAAGTACATTTATCTCATACACTGTGGGCTAACTGAGATTATGAATGTTAATACTTAGAATAGTGCGCACAACATAATACCAATGACACTTGCAAGGCATTATTCAGTAATGATTGAAGTACGATATGTCAAAATACTTTCATGTGTTGTATCTTAATTTTCTCTTTCTCCTTATTTAGCACACACACTCTCGAATGTTCACACATATTCACTCATGAAAATGGGTCATACAGTTATGACTGTGATTCTCTTTTCTAAGAGCCCTAGTTTTATACAGCTTGTCATGAATAGTGTGTGACCCAGAGTCAGTGTTTTGATTCCTTGTCCAGTGCTCTTTTCACTGCAATAGTTTGCCTTAGGAATAACTTGACTGACTGACAGTTTGGATAATATAACAACCAGTTTAAATAAGAATGGTCTAATTCTTTAGTTAAATAAAAAATTTCACTTATATCTTTAAGAAAACTGAGTTCAATATTCCTGAAGCCTGGAAATACATCCCTTTCTGAGAGTTGGAAATTGAATGAGAGAAAATATTCTGGTGGTTTATGAAGTACTTGTACACTATTTTACATTAAACAACTTGTCAAACCGTTGAAGCCTACATATTTTAGAAGATGAGATAAGACTTAAAAGGTGGTATGTTTCTTTTAGTAATTTTCTTGTGCACTTTTATGTTAATCTATTCATATTCTACTTAATATATATTTACTTCGAATAGAGACTATGGCTAATATGTTATATTCAGCCTAATGATGATGAAGTAATTGTGTAATAATATTATCAAATCACCATACTACAAAACCTCAGAGCACCCGCTCACTTATCTAAATGCATGTTTATGAAGATATAAAGTATTTTGTAAAAATTGCAGACACATGGAGAAGGAAGATACATGTTTTTCGTGTCTTCATAAAGCTTTCAGTTTAGTTCAGGGAAACAGAAAACAAACAGTAGACAAATAAATGCTATATTTTCATGTTGGAGTAAATTTCACAGAGAAACAAAGTAGAATAAAGAAATACAGTGATTGCTAGTGGTAGAAATACATATAATTCTCTTGTGTAAGAGATAATGCGGGAAGTCTGGATAGCTGGGATGATTTGAGCAAAAGCCAGAAAGATGCATGGTGAGGGCAAGAGTTCCAGAAGCTCCTTGTTGCGAGCCGGATTGCCTTGGGCAACTCGGTCTGCGACTACAGGGGCCTGAACTGGTGACGCGTGAGCAAAGAGGCACACACTTGATACACAAGGAGTTTACTTTAGTTCCTCATCTCCGAATCTCTACCCCGCTCTCTACGCCTGGAAGAGGTGGCAACATATATACCATAATGCAACCAATCAGCATACAGAGAACAGATTATTACCTTATAAGGATACATCAAACACCCACGGGAACATATCATGTGATCTACAGGAAAACTAAACCTAATACAAAATGGCTTCATAGGCTATATCATAAAATGGCGGAGGGGCAGATCTATGGTTCTCCACACTCCTGATGTCCACAATGCTCTGAAGTTTTACCTCGTCTAGGGTCGACAGAGACTGGTATGTGAAACAGATGATTCTTGCCACTGAGTGGTGAACAGGCAGTGAAGGATCAAGTGGAGAAGAAGGGAGAGCAGCCATGAGGTAGTTGATAAAATCCAGCTGAGAGGTGAAGGAGCGTCATTAGGATTCTCCAGAGACACCACACACACATTTCTCCAGAGACACCCCACACACACACGCGCACACACACACACACACACACACACACACACACACACACAGGGTAGGGAGATCAAATCAACTATAGTACAGTATGGGGCTAAGAAGCTATGGCTGAGGTGAGAGTTCAAGGTGACCCAAAATGTCACACAGCCTGTCGGCCTCTGTGTAGACATGATGAATAATTCCAGCATCCCCTCTCCTGCCCTCTTCTTAAAACCCTGTCACTCTCTCACATACAAAATTGGTCATAATTTTCTCTGAATTGTATAATTAATAAGCAAAATCATGTCATTTTCAATCTACAATAAATATCACTAGTAGCAATACTAAAAAACATTAAACAAAAAATAACTAAAACTATACATTAAAAAATTTCTTATTGAGAAGACACGCCACAGGAATAAATAGCTTAGACAACACTTAAATTACCAAAAATAATTCGGAAGATTTAGATGTAGCCAGAAAAAATGGCCACAAAAGATAACCCATAATATCAGAAAATAATTTCAATATTTGGTATGGAAAAAATGAAAAAGAATAAAATCATAGTTGGATGTTTCAATTAGAAAAAATTAAAAGTGATATGAACAATTTCAGTAAGTTAATAAGAATGAAAATGACACATTTATATTTCCATTAATAGAAAATTGAATTATTTTAATATAGTTTATTTCTAAGAAATAAATTTAGCAGTATCAGTGTTTTTCACTAAAATATGGTAAAAATTGGTATGAGCATTGAAAAAATGGAGCCCAAATACCTCACTTCACTTAATATGATATATATATGATATATAGTAGACATACCATGCATGTTTTCATCTTTTCCAAACTTTCTTCATACTGAAGATGTAGGAATAAGTTAAGAAACAACAAAGAACAGACAACCCAGTTGTTCCTGCTCCTAGATATTATATGCTCAGAGAGTAAACAAATGAACACTCATAAAAATTTCAAAATATGAAATCTCATGAATTCTACAGAATAACAGAACAGTTGTACTGGGGCCACCTAAAAAGACAAATAAAAATGTACTTCAAGGAGGGGCATCACAGAGGGAGGGAGGCTACAGAGTATAGAATCAGTACAAGCTCACAATAGTAAAAATCGCTCACAAAGCCTGAAGAACAGCACTAAGGATTGTGAAATATAAATAACAGGGATTTAAGCTTTATCTTTATCATGTACACAAAAAGGAGTCAGGGAAAGAGTTGTACTTTAAGAGAGAAGAGCAGCAGTGTAGAGGGAATTAGAGGAGGGATGACCATGAAAGGAGGAAGTCGTTTAGACAAGGACTAAGAGATAATGAAGTCGTAGACTGAAGGAGTGGTTGAGGAGATAAAGAGGAGGAAACAGATTTCTTTTGGAAGCATTGTGAAGCTCAAAACAGGATTGGACATAGAGAGAAAGTAGGTTTTATACAAGTGAATCTGAGGATAGGAGACAACCTTGATCTGAATTCGTCTGGGTTGTTGATGCCATTGACAGAAATGTAATTTAAAGAACCAGTTTCAGGACATTTGCGAATTTGCTCATTTATTTTGACATAGTCATCGTGATGCATTCCTAAGAAACACAAGTGTAAAAATCCAGCAGTGAAGCGGAGATTAATTCTCAGATGGAGAACTCAAGGAAAATTGAGCATGGCAAAGGAAATAAGAGTAAATGACCTTTAGTAAAGAAGATAAAAAACATAAAGTCTAGAACTCTCTGACAATCTTTAGGCACTGTCTACCTGGGTGGTGGAGGTGTGGGGCTCTGCCTAACATTGCGTTCAGATGGAAGTAAATACAAACATTGGGAAATGAATAAACAGAAATTAGATGAGGAGGTTGTGTTGTGCGGGAAGCCAAGGTGGAGAAAGTTCAAGGCCTCCCGCCAGTGGGAAGGGCGGCTACAATGGGTCTAGGAGTCACTGGGGGGGGCACTTTGCATGGCACCGCTCTGTGAGAATGCAGAACTGCTAATGAAGTAGAACTTCCTTTGACAGCGGAAATAGGAAAAAAATACGTTTGGTAGGACTTTGGTTACAGTGCTCTCCATTTAGTGGGAAGGAATATACTTTGCCAAGCTATTCTATTACAGAGTCAGGTCTAGAGTCTAGCAGTGTTCAGGTAAAAATAGATCTTGCCGAAGTGCTGCTAAAGGGGTAGGCCTCGTTAACTTTCTTTTTTCTTTTTTCCATTTTGCTTTGCTATGCAGTAGCATTAAAATTACTAAAATTTAGTATATTAAAATTTAGAGATAAAATCGGAGAGGGTGGTGTTCTAGAGGAGAGATGCCATTTATCGTCTTTCTCCAGTCCTCCAGCCCATGAGGCTTCGCCTTCTCTTCTTCAGAAAGACTAAAGAAATAGTCCATCAATATTGGAAGATGAAATGTCTGTGCAAAATAATGTCCATTTTTCCATTTACTCAGTGAAGACTTTAACACAAATCACAACTAACTGCTGCTAATAAACAGAACTTTGGAGTTTGGGAATTCTTTGCTGAAGATGTGAGAATGAAGACTGACTAGGTGCTGTGGTTCACACCTGCAATTCTTGCACTCTAGGAGGCTGAAGGAGGAGGATCACAAGTTTGAGCACAGCTAGCTAGGGCTTAGGAAGACCCTGTCTTGCTTAGGGGCATTGGGCTTAGTGACTTAGCAAGATTTTGTCTCAAAACAAAAGTTAAAAAATGGCCGGGGTTGTGATTTAGTATGTAGTACTAATACCCAGTACCCAGTACTCTATAACACACACACACACACACACACACACACATCACTCAAAGGAATGAAGTGTCATTATACCTTTAGTAATAATTTGGATACAGTACTTATTTGAAATAAAATCTGTAATTGAATTAAAGTCACCTTTAATAAAGATTTACCTTTTCTTCCACATTAATTCAAATATTTGATAACATGTTGTTAAAAATGCTTGAATAAAAGAAAGATAGTTTATCTGGATGATTACTAAAAATTTGTTAGATTCTGAGAACTCTTCCATTTTCATAGATAAAGAATATTATGTAGAAGTGTGAATGGTCTTGGAACAAGATACATTTTGTTTACACAATACAGGAAAATCTAAAAGTCTCGCCTGTTAAAATGCCAAAGCTCTAAGTAAGTTAATAAAATATTTTTAAAGTTTAAAAGCTTAGAAAGAAAGTACAATTTTTAACAATTTAAAGGATAATTTCCTTCAAGACCATTCGCTAGGGTAAGTGTAGCCAATTTTATTTTAAACCAAGAAAGATTAATAGGTATGAGGAGCTCTTTGAGGTGCAAATCCACATCTCATATCTAATTAGTTCTCTAAGCAGATAACCACAGCATTGGGATTTATTCCAAAACACAGAGTGGTTTCCATATTTTCTCCTTATTAATAAAATGGTGTAATCCATGAAGATATAATTACTATAAATACATTAAACTTATAAAGCTGATCCATTAAGAGAGTATTTATTTTTTCAGTCTGATTGGTATCAAAAGTGCTCTCAAATCAAGACAGAGGATTCTGTGACAGATTGTTGAATGGTTTGATAATTTGATTTCACAGTAAAAAAGTGTCTTTGCAAAACATTTCCTTCAATTTATGTTTTGTAATCTCCTGTATATTTCTAAATGATAATTTTAATTGGAGTTATTTCTTCAAAAGTAATGATATATTGATCTGAAATATCTGTGTTTGATGAAACTTTACTGATTTAATTTTTTAAAACACATATCACCTACTTTTACCAGAGAACAAATTGTTAAAGTGATCACAACATTTCCGAACAGCTTCATTTGCCTCTAGTGAAACTGGTTTCTCCCATAAAATTGTACACAACTAACATAGCAAAAAATTATTCCCCTCTTTTGAAAAATGAAAATAGTCTTGCTAGAAATATAAAGTTACTATTTTATGATGAAAAATATATGTGCGATTATGTATGCAATCTCCGTAATCCCGCACTTTCTTTCACAAAACAGCTATGCCATAAATTTAGATTATGAAGCAGTAGCACCAGTAGTCTTAATTTAGCCCTCACTTTGTATATGGCCTGGCAGTTTATTTTGTGCTTTATCCTCATTATTTATTGGACCCTCATATCTTTCATGTTTTACAGATGAGAAAACAGATTTACACAACTTTGTCAAGGTCAAGTAAAGGCAAGTCAGTAATAGAGCCTGAATTGGCTCTTTCTGAGTGTAATTACTCAGTTCATAGATATTACTTATTACAATTCATTTTATATAAAAAATTCTGTTGGAATTTAACAAAACTTTATGCAATTTAGTACTACCTTGACATGTGAAACAAATTAAGAAAATGTGGTGGTATTATTTATATATTGTAACCTTAGTGGAAATTTTGAAAGAAAAGAATTTATATATAATGAATAACTATCAAAAAATGGAACATGAATATTGATATGGGGATATTCCTGAAACAATGTAACGTACTATTTTATGAATAACAAAAGTGAAAACTGATAAACACAGAACCTGATTCTTTCCATTTAATGATGTTAAGAACATTCTGCCTACGCACTAATAAATATTTATTGAGTACCCAAAGGCACATAATCTGGTATTAAGATTTTGAGAACATGATCTTATATTTAGAGAGTTAAATTTTTAATTTCACTGATTGTAATTGGGGTTGTTTAGAATTTTTATACCTTCTTTGTTCAACTTTGGTAATTCATATGCATCTAGAAATCTGTCCATTTCTTCTGTGTTCTCCATTTTATTAGAGCACAGGTTCTCGAAGTAAGTATTTATGATCTTTTGGTTTTCCACTGGATCTGTTGTGACTTCACCATGCATGAATTTGAGCCTTTTCTTTCCTTTTTTGATAAGGTTGGCTAAGGGTTTATCAATTTTAGTTATTCTTTCAAAACACAGCTCTTCAGTTAGTTGATTTTTCATATTGTTCTCTTAGTCACCATTACATTGATTTCTGCTCTGATCTTTATAATTTCCTCCCTTGTATGAGCTTTGTGTTTGTCTTCCTCTTTCTCTGGTAGCTTACGATTGACCATTAGGTTGTTTATTTGAGCTCTCTGTGTTTCCCTGGTGTGGGCATTCGCTCATATGAATTTCCCATGTAAAACTGCTTCATTTTATCCTGTAGATTCCTATATATTTTACTGGCATTATCACTAAATTGTAAAAACTAATTTCTTCTTTAATTTTTCTGTGACACATTGGTTATTCAGGAGCATGCTATTCAATTTCCATGTGTCTGTGATGTCCTTACAGTTTCTTATGCTATCGATGTCCAGTTTAATTTCACTATGGTCTGATAATATACATGGAATAACTTCAACTCCTTTACATTTACTTAAACATGTTCTATGAGCTGGCATTTGGCCTATTTTCTGGAATGACCCATGTGCAGCTGAAAAGAATTTGTATTCTGATTTAATAGGGTGGAACACTGTAGACATCTATTAAGTCCATTTGTACAAAAGCTTGGTTCAGTTCTAGTATTTCGTTGTTGATTTTTAGTCTAGATGATCTGTCTATTTCTGACAATGGGGTATTGTGGTTCCCCACTAAGATTGCATTAGTGCTTATTTGGTGTTTCATGTCCCTTAATATTTGTTTTCTATATTGGGGTCATTAGTGTTTGGTGCATATATATTTATGATTGCCATCTCTTCCTCTTGGATTGTTCCCTTTACAAGGGTGTGGTGATCTTCTTTGTGTCTCTTAATTACTTTTGGTTTAAAACTTACTTTTCTGTGATTAAGATAGCTCCCCCTGCTTTTTGGAGGGTTTCCTGCCACATAGAGAACTATTTTCCATCCAATTACTTTTGACCTATGAGTGGTGTTCTTATATGATTAGCTCACCTAGTGACATCATGCCACCTTACTGTGTTGTAAGCATGCTCTATGATGTTCACACAGTAGTGAAATTGCTTAATTTCTCAGGACATTGCTGGGATTGCTGGCACATGAGTATAATCCTAGAACTCTGGAAATCCAAGGCAGGAGTATAGCAAGCCTGGGCAATTTAAGTGAATTAGCAAAAGCCTATCTCAAAATAAAATAAAATGGGCTAAGGATATATCTCAGTGTGAAGTCCATGGGTTCATCCCTTAGTACAAAAAAAGAAAAAAGCTCTTAGAACTTGTCCCTTTTGTCAAAGGGCCTATGCTCCTACAGGGAATGATGAAGTTTTACTGAAGACAGAAGGAAAGAGCTAGACACGTTCAAAGGTGTACAGCAAGTCACTGAAATGTTTTTTAATATGAAAAATTCCCAAGGAAATCAGAGAAAAAAGGAATAGGCAACTTTTAATGATGGGGGGAGAATAAGGGAAGGCATGAACTCTTCAAGTAGATGGGGAAGAAGCAAGAATTAGTGGGTTTCTTCATTTTGAGCAGAGAGGAGATGATGTATGGATGTCAGTAATTTAATAACCAAGAAGGGTAAGAAATAGGAAGTGAGATTTCCCAGCAAGAATAAGGCAGTGTTGGTAGGAGTAGAGTGCCTGAGAAACATAAATTGTGAAATAGCTACTTTTAGAGGGAATATTGAGCAGTAAAATGTAAAGTTGACAAGTAGAGTGCTTACCCTAACTGAAATTTGAGTTGCTGGCTTTGATGGTAGCAAGTTTTGCCATCTGTGCAGCCTTTCAGCACTAAGAGACCACATGGAGTTGCATGAAGATGGATTGGACTGATGTGTGGTTGGAGTGCTTGTCTGGACCAGAGTTCAAAAGAGGAGCAAAGAACACAACTGATCCAGATACTGGGAAATGTGTAGTTGAAGTGATGAATCAAAGAGTATTCCAAGAAATGTAGATAGAAGGGAAATTATAGGACAGAATTGAAACTACTGACAAGAAATTACAGGTCTAATTAAAGTGGAAGACTAGACACAGTGGAAGGAAAAGGGTAAAGGAACTGAGGAGTCCTTTCTGGGTGACAACAAGGCCTATGACATGATTGTTAACTTGGGTTTCTACTCTGGAATCAAATATTTTCACAATCAAAAGAGGCAAAGAACTGGTAACATAAATATGAACAGCTATGGTTTTCATTACTAAAAACATATCTTGTATCTTAGAGTAGGTAACTGTAGTATCTTAAAATGTTTTTATATAAACACTGCACTTTTGAAAACTTTTATTATATTAGAAGTAAAACTTCCCTAAAAAGCCTAAATAAAACTTGAAAATAACTAGAGTTTATTTTTCATGAAATTAACCAGATCCCCTTTCTTTCTTTACCTTATGTAAAAATTAATAAATTGATATCTTTAGCAGTAGCATATGGTCTGGCTATATCTTCTCTACCTGCTAATTTCTGTGAGGAGTCAGAGATTTTTATATCCTTTTATATATTATTTTGTCTCTTTTCCCTCATTTTTCTGTGAGAAGTTTGCTTTGATGAAAACAGCCCCTGGGATATCCCACTGTGTACATTTCTGCCAATAATACAAGTCATTCATGGCAGGAAGGAGGCACATGTCTAAATCTGTCTCCTTTTATACATATTTTTATATATTATACAAACTTTATATTTTCACAGGCCATATGACCAAGATGAAGAGGATAAAAAAATGCATGAATTTGTGGTTCATATTATCTAACTTTGCAAACAGCGGTCACAGCAACTACTTATTTCTTAAAAGTCACTTTATTGATTTTCTTATGTCATAAGCAGTTTGATACTACACTTGATCTTAGCCAAAAGGCTGAGAAGTGATAATAAGCAGTTTGAAATGGAACACTTAAAGACTAATATTCACTGTTATAACATGAATCTATAGACCATGGCTATGACATTGCCTTCAGGTGCAAGTGAAAACAGTCTCTGTTTATACAGTGAAGTTGTACTTTGTATCTGGAGCACAAACATACAATGAGTCAATTCCTGTAAGTAAGAGTTTAATTCTTACACTAATAATTGCCACCGAGAAATTCTCAACATAGGAAAGAGAGCGAAATAATTTGTAACCATACGTGGAGCTTCAGTTTTTAAGTAATTCAACTAAGATAAATATATGAGGACTGGAATATACTGAAGTCTTAAAATTCTTTCTCTATAGATCGTTTGTAATTATCTTAAATGAATCCATAGATGCAAGCTGTGACAAATCATATGTTAATGAGAAGATAGCGACAAGTCAGTTGACATAACAATTTGAGAACAAGGACATAAGTTCGGTGCATTTTCTAAGTGATTCTAATTCCTTAAATCTCAATATCTTAATTTTAGTCTCTGTCATGTTATGACCTAGGAATATTCCCAGTTACAAAAAATGGAATGTGTGTTAGTCAGAGATCTCCCAGCATTTTTTTTTAATGGGGAAATTTGGAAACATTTATGTTATTAAACAAAGTAAAAAATGCTGGAGAGGCTTTGAGGGAAAAGTAACCATTCAAATTTGGTGGTGCAAAAGTTAACGAGAACACCTACTATGGAAATTAGTATGGAGATTCCTCAGAAAGCTAAATGTAAAACTTCTATTTCACCCAGCTATTCTCCTTCTACATATCTTTCTCAATGAGTTAAAGAAATCATATTACAGTGCCACATGTTTACCCACGTATATAACACCACAATTTATAATAGTTGAACAATGGAAGTGGTCCATATGTCCATTAACAAATGAATGCATGAAGAATTACAGCGTGTACATAGTGGGGTATGAATCTGCCATAGGAAGAGTAAATCTGAGTCACTGGTGGGAAAAATGGGTGCACCTGGATACCATCGTGTTAAGTGAAATGAATCGAAAAAACAAGTTTAAATATGACATGGCTTCCTTCATATAGAAACTTAAAATAAATATGAAGAGCAAAAACGAAGGATAGATAATAGGAAATAAGGGGTAGACGTTTTGAGTTTGGAGGGGGCACAAAAAGATGGAAGAAGAGGGAGGCAGGGAGAGGAGAAGAAAAAGGAAGTAAGATGTGTTATGAATGTGCATGAACAGCCCACAAGGAATGTGGTAATTATGTACTACTAACGTGCACTAATAAAAAGATTAAACATTTTTAAAAATTGGAGGCATTAGATCATGTATTGCAATAAAGAAAATATTTAGGATGTTAGCAATTGAAGTGAAAGCTGAATTATCTCTATGTGCAAATTATACAATGCATATCTTGAAATGCAAACCGCTATAAATATTAAGGTAATTCAGTAAAAGAGCAGGGTATTAAGTTAATATACACAACTCAATGGTCTTCGATATGCAAACATCACTCAGAAGACATAATAAAAGTGAAGACTCCATTTATAATAGGAATAACTACAAACTTTAGGAATAACCTTAATAAGAAATATGTGAAGTCTATCTTGGAAAACTTTAAAATACTACTAAACATACAAAATATACTTGAAGAACTTGAAAGACATCAAGATTTTTTCATGCCATACCTTCCCAGTGAATATATCATTTCAACGCGGTCCAGATAAAATGTGAGTAATTTATTTCTGGAGCTAAAACAAGCTGATTTTACATTTCACATGAAAAAGCTAAACAGGGAGAAATATCCAGGAAAACCTCTCAAGAAAAAAAAAATCAGTGGGTATTAGTCCCACCAAACACTAAAGTGTAATATAAAATACAAATAGTTAAAACAATCTGGTAATGGCGTAAGAATAAACAGACCAAAGAAAAAGAAGAGAAAGTGCTGAACTGACTCATGTACATATGAAAAATTATCATAAAGGTGGCTCTCCTAACACGTTTGAAAAGTAGTGCTTAGGTAACAGGGTCCCTTCTTCATCACGACCCTCCCGATCTCCTTTGCCCTCCTGAGAGGTTGTAGGCCCGCCTCCTATCTACCCTATCCCTTTCCCTTTCCCTAGCATTCTAAATTCAAAGAGAAGTTCCACCTAAGTAGTTGGGGTGTTAACTTCCTACTTTAAATTTACAGAACCCTGAAATCTGATATCATTGTAACGCTCCTCCCTAGACTTTAGTTCTATACACTAACTCTAAGAAGCCAGAGAGAAAGAAAGGAGAATCATCCTTTAAATGAGGATGACTACACTTTTGCCGCCATAGTCTTGGGAATTTTATTGGTCATATTGAGTAATGGCTATGTGGCATCTTATAATGGTGAGAGAGACTTGCATGATAAATTTTATAAATTCCTAAATAATCATGTGGGGACATGGGACTTAGTAGGCAAGTAAAAGATAGGATGAAGGCCTCATTAAGCTCTATTAAAAATTAATAGAAGCCAGGCATGGTGGCGCACGCCTGTAATCCCAGCACTCAGGAGGCTGAGGCCAGAGGATCACTACAAGTTTTAGACCAGCCTGGGCTACATAGTGAGTTCCAGGTCAGTCTCAACTACATAGTGAGACCCTGTCTCAAAAAAAAAAAAAAAAAAAAAATAGAGAATCTTTCTAAACGCAGCTTCTGCCTCTACAGCTAGACTGGAGCAATGTGAGTTAGACAAAGGCAAAGATAGAGGAAACAAAACAGGCTGTGAAGGTCCCAGATAGCGCAATTAACATAAGAATTGCATACTCCCCTTTACATAGTCTTCAAACCTGACACCATTTTATAAGGCTTCTGCCCATACTCATCCATCACCAAAGGACAGGGGAAAGTCACATCCAGAGGAAATTCAAGGTTAGGATCAAAGACACAACCAGGGAGCAAACCAGATCGCAGGAGCCTATGTGGGGAGAAGGAGCCCAAATGAAAGGAGCTGGAGACAAAGATCCACGGATATTTCCCTTCTGATGTCCCCTACTCTGCAATCCCAGAGTAGTTGTCTTTCTTCTTTCTTTTTTATCTTTTTCCCCCCAAATAGACTCTTTTTAAATTTTAAACTCTGCTTCTGTAATTCATCACTAAAGGTGAGAGTTTATGATCCTAGCAGGATCCTGGCAACTGCATGTTCTGGCAGAGCAGTACCATGATGTGCCATGGCGTGGTGTACACCCACCCCAGATGTTACAACTGCAGATTTCCAGATGTTGTCCCACTGGCCATCAGTGATCAGGGGAGCCATTTGCTTATGAAAACAGATAAGGACATGATAATTAAGTGACAACATCTGGGCTATTTCCTATACTGGTGCTGACTCTGATTTCTCATCTCTGATGATAGTAGTCAGTCTTTCTGGTTGTACAACTCCCAGGAGAAGATTAATGACAGCCAGACATTTTGGAAGTCACTGCTCTTATGTAGATGGGGAGAGTTCAGAGTAAAAGCTCTTGTTGTGTCTGTTAAGTCTCAAATATGTTTAGCTAAAAATAATTCTCATGCCGTTATCGAAAATTCTGGATGCTTTCAGGATCATTACGATAGTTGTTGGTGAGGCAGGCCAAACATCTAATTTTGGACCTTATATAACAGATAGGCTAATAATAAACACAACCCCAATGACCCAAGGATGTCCCACTCAGCTTTCCCTTCTACAGGTTGTATTATCTCCTGACCACCACCACCACGGGGAACAAACCGTTGATAAATGGACCTTTGGAGAGTATACATCCAAATCATAGTACTTGCTCACCTCCGTAGTCTAAACATACTCACTTAGAAGACCTATCCTCTTTCTTCCAACTTTGAATGGAGAAGTCTTCCCTGAAACTGGAGCAGCCACACTATGGCCACGAGGCAATGCTAAGTGAAGAGACCTTGCCCCAACATCCTTGAAATGCTGAGCAAGAAGTGCTCACAAAAAGAGTGCTAGCATGGTCTCTGGCAAGCAAAGGCCATGAGATGCCATGAACATCCTAAAAATATTAGGATGTTCTTCTTACTCCCTATTAAAATAACCTAGAATTCAAAGCATAAATCTAGTGCCACAAGTAAATTTACTCTCTTAGAGACTAATACCAAAAGAGAAAATACAGATGAATATTGGCCTCAGAGATTTTAGCTATAATCTTTTATTGAGAACTTGTTTCCCTTTATGACTTCTGAGTCTTTAGGTGGCTCTGTCTGAGTCCAACTTTGTGAATCTATTTCTTTTTTTCTTTCTGTCATAGCACAATTCTTTGCCTGAGGCAGTGACAATGCTAACTCTTTCTCCTCTCCTTAATAATATATAGCAATCTCTGTAAGCCTAAGCAATATTCTATTGGCAAATTGCACAGTACTATCACAATGATTCAGGAAACACCCTTCTACACTGTCCACAAATCTATGTTTATCGATCCTTCTGGGAATCTTGGACCCATTTTTTTTTTTAAAAAAGAAATGGTTTAAAAGTCTTTCTTCCCTTCTGGGAATAAAGGCCCCACATAAAGTGCTTGCTCCATAAGGATGCCAAAAGAATTCAGAAAAGACTTACTTTTGGAAGTAGACCTTTGTCTATTGGATTATGTTAGTAATTCAGTTTTTCTTAATATTTTAACCCAATTGCAAATTTTTCAGGATCTAATGAGTATGGAGAGATATCTATTGCCCTAGTTTTTTCAACTTCCTCAAAGTCAGACAAGTATGTAATAAGCCACAATAAAACTAATACAAAAAATCCATAAAATTTGCAAATAAATAACCCATAGTCAGAAATGTATATAAGACAGTAAAGAAAGGAACATGAAATCTTCAGCAAAACCTCCATAAAAGCCTATCATAGCAGTCCAGAAATAGGTGGGTCATTGTTTCTTATTCCTGATTATAGCATCCTAATTGCAGTATTATGTTATGTATGTAACAATATTACAATTATTTTCTAGTTATTTTTGTCACATAGTTGAATAACCTAAAGTTGTTCGAACAAAATGCAAACAAGAAAATACAAAATGTTGTAGCCATTTCAGTTTTAGTGAAAGTATTCTCATTCTTTAAGATTAAATATGTTGTACATATATAATATAGAAAACCAATTGTATTTATCCAATTAAATAAAGAAGTAAAATATGCAGCCACCTATTTTGAAGGCCACAAAATAATGTGCTAGTGATACAGCATAGAATATTGTGCAAGAAAATTTCAAAACTGGGAAGGATTGAATATCCTGGTGACAGTGTACTATCTAACAAACACAAAGTTCACAAACAATAGGCAAAATGAGATGAGTGAGTTCACAGTGTTTGCTGACATTTCCCACTTGCCTCTTTCAAACTTTCCTAGTTATAATCTGAACGTTTGGCACACTTAAAATGTGTCTTAATTTTTTAATATATTAGAATGAGAAAAAATCTCTCAGAGACAAATTCCCATAATATAAAACCATTTCATATAAAGGAGTGGACTCTGACTGAGGTAGGACAGCATTTCCCTTAGTCTTATGCAAGGCAAACAGTAAACATGCACCTCTGAGACCAAGGCCTCTGCAGGATCCGCTGCAGAATTTCAGCAGATAGCAAGAATCTGCATCAGCGTGGCTTTTGTATAGATCATGAAATCTAAAGTACAGAAGTTTTCCCCCACTTTAGAAAGGAAAAAAATCAAATTAATAGAAATAGATTCAATAATATATTTTTTTCAGAAAGGATAAATGCACAATTTTCTTTTTTTTTCCTCTCTACATGTGAAGCATGCCTACTATATTATTCGGGGTAATTTAGTCACCTATGAAAGAATTCCAACAAGAGCTATTTAAGCAGATTGAGAGAATATACTGTCTGGTTCAACTGGAAGTCAGATAGCAATAGAGACAGATAGATCTGGATGCAGAAACCCTGGATTTAAAAGCACAAACAACGAGAGCTTTCTCTGCGTCTCTGCTTCTGTCCAGTTGGGAACACTGGTACATACTGACTTTTCTACAGGACCTAGAAGGACATGGTTTTAAAATCTACAAGCTCACAAAGGCAAGGATAGCAACTCTCTTTCTTCTGGAATGTGCCTCTCTTTGAACAAGTTTTCATACCAAATGCTGGGTAATATGCTGGGTGCCTCTTGGGTCCCATTTCTGCAGCCAGTAGGGTAAACTACTATGCTTGACAAACTGTACCAGAAGCATATGATCCAAGTAAAGATGGAAGACTTACCTTTGTTCATTTTGCATCAAAATACAGACATCCCTCAATACCCACGGGGTTTGGTTTTAAAATCCCCTGTAGATAACCCAATCTGCAGATGCACCAGTCCCTTATATAAAGTGATATAGCATTTGCATGTAGCCTACTCCCGGATGCTTTAAATCCTCTGAAGATTAATTATAATACCTAATGCAATATCGTGAATATGATGGATAGGGTCTCAATGTCCCACCAAAATCTCATGTGTCCAGAGGTGGAGCTTTTGGAAAGTGATTTTGATCATGGGGCATTGTCCTCCTGGGTGTATTAATACATTGATGATTCCAAAGCTGAACATGCTGTTAGGAACTGGGCCTTGTTGGAAGAAGCAAAAGCAATCACTAGGGGCATGGCCCACACAGGCATTTTCCCTACCTGGCTTCCATCCTCGCTCTGTGCTTCCCGACTGTCATGAGGTGAGCAGTTTTCCTCCGCCAGACCCCTCCACCATGCTGTTTCGGCAGTGTAGCCAGCTGACCCTGGACTGAAACACAGCCAAAATAAACCTCTTCTCCTTCAGTGAGAAAGTAAGTGAGACAGGGAATAATGACAAGAAAAGAAAATCACACATGTTCAGTACTGATGCCATTGTTTTCCCAAATATTTTGGATGCAGAGTTAGTGAAATCTATGAATGTGGTACCCATGGGCACAGAGGACTAACTGCACTCATACAAATAAAATTCCTTAAAGTTTATGCAACTTATGTCTTTTACTGTAGAACAATATTTACTTCAAGCAGTATTCCCTAAAGAAATTGACAATATAAAAATCTGGTCTCTGTCAGGGAAATCAAAATTAATTTTCAGGTTACATGCATAAAGATAATTATTAAGGCCGTTCTTCAAGTTACAAGAGAAGTGAGTTACACATTTAAGTAGACTTGAGGAAGATTCTTGTACATGATCTCCAAATTTGGTGCTACCTCCAGGGCGTGTGTTACTGTTCTGTGTTACTGAAAGATCTCATCACATGCCATCCCATGGGCCATACTGACCTTGGAGTAGCCTAACTTACGGATTTGCATGCCACATTTCAACATGGCCATATGCTTTCTGCCAAAACAATATATGCCCTTTTAAGTAATGCAGAGTAAAGGTGAGTTCATTAAAAAATAAGGGTGATTTCCACTTTTCCTACCCCTTTAAACAGCTCAGGCAATAACCAAGTTATTAAAAAAAGAAGGTAGTTTCCACTCTTCTCATTTTCTTAGAGGTTAGAGAACTCTTCATTATTCTGTGTTTTATTGTTAATGCCCAGGGAACTTGTTCACCTGCTATTTCTTCCCTACTGTGTTTGGATATAGTCATTCTCCCCTTCTCCACAGTTCAAATCACAGGGGCATACAATTCTAATTAGGAGGCACACTCTCCATCCTGACCTTGAAACATCCTGTTGTAATCATTCCTGACTCAGGATCAAAGTTTGCAGGCCCCCTCCTTCACATTGCGTTCTTTAAAATGCATTCCATGTGCTTGATTGCAAGACTGACCACGAGCTTTCCCCAGCCTCCTCTTTGTGCTGATGGTAGTGCTCGCCTGAACTGTATGACCCATTTTGGATGACTTGCTTTGGCAGATGGAATACTGACAGATGTGACAGAAAGGGGAGCTGGAAAAGCCATGTGTAATGGAGCTTTCCTATGTGCCCTGTGCCACCACGGAGATGAGCCCAAGCTATTGAGCTTGATGATGAAAGGCAAATTGCTTAATCATTCCTGTTAGCCTAGCCAAATACCCAGATTCATCCTAGAAGCAGAGACCTAGGGAACTGTGGTTACCTGTGAATCCAGCTGAGACCAGATTAAACCGCCAATTTACAGAATGACAAAATATATGAATGGTTGTTGCCTTAACTTTCTAAGGATTAGTGTGTGAGTTTCATATGGTAATATGCAGCCAATAATGTGTTATAATTAGTTGCTAGGAAATGGGGCACGAGTGTCACATGACAGGGGACTCTGCCATTCATTGTGATGCCTTCTTTGAACTTCAGTGTCAGTGACCAGATGGAGTATTAAAGTCCATTTCCCCCCCACACCTTTCCCTCACTAGGAAATGGCAAATAAAATAGAGAATAAGATTAGACAAGTTATGAGTGAGAAAGTAAGCATAACTGCAGAAATAGAAGTTAGCCATGTAGATACTCTGGAAATAAAATCCAAAACTTAAAAGAATATAATGATTCTCTGGTTTATTAAACCTTTAAAGAAAAAGGGACTTCAATAATCTTCTGATAAACTTTCTCAGACCATACAGTGATGGAAATATCTCCAGTGAGAAATAAAATATCAGAAAACCTCTTTTATTTATAAAAACTAAGATAAATTTAAACACATTTTATTTGAGTGAACTATACTTTATATTATAACCATTGCACGACTGATAATTAGAATAAAAAAATAACAAATGGTGCTTGTACTGGTTTCTGAGGGCTACCTTAACACAGTACCACAAATTGCCTAGGCTTGTGTAACAGCAATTTATTCTCCACTTCTGCTCTAAGAGTGGGGACCCAGAAGTCTGAAATTCGCATCATCACAGGCATGTTTCTTCTGGTCTCCGGAAGAGAATCTGATCCATGTTTTTCTCCTAGCTTCTGGTGCCTCAGCGTGGCATTCCTTGTTATTAGATGTATCATTCCAAGCTCTGCTTCTATCGTTTTGTCTGTCTGTACACTTTTTCTCTCATGAATTTTCTGTAAGGATTTCAGCCATCCTGAATTAGGGCCCACCAGGATGACCTCACCTTAACTGGTACATCTATAATGCTCTTATTTACAAATAAGGTCAAATTCACAGACATTTGGGTTGTATCTTTAGTAGGCCTTCGTGGGGGATATAATACTACTCCTAGCAATGGCATGATGAGCTAACAGTTTGAATTCAATAAAGAAAAGGTAGTTTAATATTAGGAAATATAAAAAAGTAGCCACAGTCACAAAATTAAAAGTATGATAATGTAAATACAGAAAAATCAATTCATATAAATAATATTTTTATGAAATAACTCAGAAAAACAGCAGTAGGAGAAATTGCTTAAATATGAAAAATCTTATATCAACTGATGATGATATTTAAACTCATGTAACACAAGAAAACATGTCACTAAAATCAGGGTGCAGAAACAAGTGACCTCTGACTCCATTAATATTTAAAGTTATCTTGGAGGTATGAGTGAATTTAGTATGAGTCAAAGGAGTCAAACTACTGGCTGTATTTCTTCACTTTTTCATGTCTAACCAATAACGATATCTTATTGAAGTTCAACTTATTTTCTATTTCAGTGGTCAGACTAGGCTCCTTCATTTTAAGATTCAAACAGGACATTTTTTTTTCTTATGCTGACTTCAGTCTTAATATTTTAAAATCATTTACATACATGAATCATCTCCCTCGTGAAACAAAACCTAGAAGCCAGGAGCACAGAAATCTAATCTTTGTATCTATTCCATATCTGGAATAGTGGCTAGGGAAAGCATTGTAGAAGCATTTATTTAACAAATATAATTTAATGAACTTTTGCTGAAAATGCTAATAGCTTAATTATCAATTTATAGATATATATACATATATATTAGTATATGCTTGTGATGCAAAATAATTACAGTCACCTTGGGGAATTGGTACATATGCATATAACGTCTTAATCATCTTTAGTTTCCCTTCCCCACCCATACTGCCATACCCTCCTCAGAACCCCTGAAAACCTCCACGAAGTCTAACTCCTTGTTTCCTGTCATTTCTATTGCTTTTTTCTTTAAATTTTTAATATTTTGAACTTTTTTTCAGCTTTAATTGAGTTTATTGGTACATTCTAGGGATACAGTACAGTTACATTCATTGTTGGGATCTTGAACCTCTACATGACAAGTCTTGGTTCTCATTTTTTCCCCTTGTCCCTGCCCTCCCTTCACCCCCCTCCTCCCCTCCCCATTTACAAACACTTTATTTCCATCTTTTCATTTTCTCACATTTTTTCTTTTCCCTTATTACCCTTCCCCTACCCATCCCACCTTCCCTACACCTTTAGCCCCTTGCTTCCCATTTTATAATGTCAGTAATCTTATTAGGATCTTATGTACTATTACAGTTTATTCACACCAGAGAAACTATTCGGTATTTACACATGTGTGCCTTATTCATACCATAAAGAACGAGAAAATAGATTCATTCATCGGAAAATGGATACATATTGAAGATATATTCCTAAGTGAAATATTTTGAACTTTTCACATAAGAAAAAAATGCAGTATCTAACCTTCTGTGTCCAGTTAATTTCACTTAGGACTGTGGTCTAAAGATATGCCTATTTTTCTATAAATGATTCAAATCTATCTTTATGGCTGAGTAATACTCCGCTGTATACATATAACCCATTTTAAAAATCCATTTTTATCCCACCTGTTGATGGCCATATAGGCTGTTTCCAAGGCTACACTGAATTTGTTGCTGTAAATATGCGTGCATCACTATAATATGATGACCAGATCTTTCAGAAAGATACTCAGAAGGGGCATAGCCAGGTCAAACTGAATTTCTATTTTTAGTATCTTGAGGAATTATCTTACCAATTTCCATAATGTTTTTGTTAGTTTTTATTCTCATGAGCACTTTAGGAGGATTTCTCACCCTTAGAACTTGGCCTACATTTGTTTTTTTTTTTTTTAGCTCTTTATGATATGCAAGATGGAATTTCACTGTTGTTTTGATGTTCATTTCTCTAATGGCTAGGGATGTTGAATACTTTTTCATGAACTTATTGACCATTTTTATTTCTTCCTTGAGAATTGTCTATTAATTACAGTTGCCCATTTTTGGTTCTTTTATTTTGGGGGATCTAATATTTTAGTCTAAGTAATAATCTTCAGTCCCAGATATTGTTGGCAAAAGTTATTTTTCCCAGTCTGTTGATGTCTCTTCATTCTGTTGGCTGTTTCCTTTGCTGTGTAAAAGTTTTTAGTGACATAATTCCATTTTTTGATTGCTAGTGCTATTTCTCATGCAATTTGCATTCCATACAGAAATTTCTTGCCTATATCTATGTTTTAAAGGATTTTACCTATTTTATCTTCCAGCAGATTTAGTGTGTGTGTGTGTGTGTGTGTGTGTGTGTGTGTGTGTGTTTGGCATTTTGAGACAGGGTCTCACTATGTAGTTGAGACTGACCTGGAACTCACTATGTAACCCAGGCTGGTCTTGAACTCAAAGAGATCCTCCTGCCTCAGCCTCCCAAGTGCTGGGATTACAGGCATTTGCCACCACGCCTGGCTTCTAGTTTTTGTGTTTTTATATCTAGCTCTTTGATTCATTTTGATTTTATTTTAGTACAGGGTGAGATGGGGGTATTGATTAATTCTTCTGCATATGGATAATCAGTTTTCCCAGCACCATTTTTTGCAAAGACTGTTTTTCTCCAGCTTGTTTGTGACCCCTTCATCAAAAATCAATGACTGAAGAAGTCTCGGGGTTTTGTTTTGTTTTGTTTTGTTTTACATTCTCTATTCTATCCCATTCATCAGTATATCTGTTTTGTTTAACTATTATGCTATTCTTATTACTATAGTATTACTTGAAGCATTACTTGAATCTTGGATTGTGAGGTCTCTTGCTTTGCCGTTGTTGCTCAAGATTGCTTTGGCCAATCTAAGTCTCTTTTGATTCCATATGAATCTAGTTCTATGATGAATACGGAGGATATGTTGATTGTAATTTCATTAAATCTACACATCAATTTTGGTACTGTGGTCACGTTCACAATATTGCTTTTGCTTATCCAGGAAAAGAGAATATTTTTCAATTTCCTCATGTTCTCTTCAATCTCTTTTTTTCAGAGTACTATAGTTTTCATGGTAGAGATCATTTACTTCCTCAATTAGGTTAATTCTATGGTATTTTTTAAAGCTATTGTGAATGGAATTGTTTTCCTGATTTTCTTCTCAGCTGAATCGCTGTTGGTGCATAGGAATGTCACTGATTTGCATTAATTTTATATCCTGCCACTTTGCTGGATTTACTTATTAGTTCTAAAAGTTCTCTCTTCGAGTTTTTTGACTCTTTGGTGAAGAAGATTTTGTCCTCTGCAAATAAAGGTACTATGACTTTGTTCTTTTCTATGTGTATGATTTTTATTTCTTTCACTTCCTTGATTCTCACATTAAATTTCAAGTTCTATGTTGAACAAGCATAGAGAGAATGGATCCTAATTTTACCAGGGATGCTTTCAATTCTTCTGTATTTAGTATGATATTGGCAGGGAGTTTGTCATCAATAGCTTTTATTAGTGTGAGATAAAATACTTCCATACCTATTTTCAACAGAATTTGAAAAATTATAAATCTATGTTGGATTTGTCAAAGGTTTCTTTTTCTGCATCTATTGAGATGAGAATGTAATTATACCATATTATATTATTATATTGCTTCTATTTTTGTGATGTATTGCATTTATTGAATTACATGTATTGCATTCCTAGGATATATTCCACATAGTCATCATGTATGATCTTTTTAATGATTTGTCATATTCTGTTTGTCAGTATCTTATTGAGAATTTTTGCATCTATGTTTATTAAAGATATTGGCTTGTAGATTTTTTTTTTTGTCTTTATCTAGTTTTTGTGTCAGGGTAATACTTCTAGGAGCTTCTAGGAATGAGTTTGGCAGTGTTCTTTCCCTTTCAATTTCATGGAGCATTTGAGGAGTATAGCAGTTAGTTCTTACAGTTAGTTCTGGTGAAATTGAGCAGTGACTCTATTGGGTCTTGGGATAGTATTAATTGATAGGGTTTTTATTACTGCCTCCATTTCATTTCTTGTTACTGGTCTATTCAGGGTTTTTGCACCTTCTTGGTATAATTTTGTTTATTTATATGTGTCTAGGAATTTGTTCATTTTTTTCTAGGTTCTCCAAATTACTGGAACATAAGTTTTCATAATAATTTCTTGTAATCCTCAGGATTTTGGAAGTGTGTGCTGTGATTTCTCCTTTTTCATTTCTAATTGCATTTATATGGGTCTTTTCTTTCTTCTCATAAATTTGGCTAAGGGTTTATGGGTTTAGCAATCTTATTTGTTCTTTGAAAGAACCAATTCCTTGATTCATTGAATCTCTGTATTAGTCGTAATTCATTAATTTCTACCCTCATCTTAATGATTTCTATTATTCTAGATTCAAATTTGTATTCTTCTTATTTTTCTTGGACTTGAGTTGCATCATTAGGTTATTTATTTGGCATTTTGCTGTTCTTTTAATGTGAGTACTTGCAGCTAAAATTTTCCCTTTTAGAGCTATTTCCACTGTCTTCTAGTTTTTGACATGTACTTCTATTGTTATGGATTCTAAAACTTTTAAATTTATCCACTGATTCTTCTATAACACTTTGATTATTCCAGAGTGTAATACTTAATCTTCATGTGTATGCATGGTTTCTGTGGTTTCTTTTGCTCTTTATTTGTTCCACTATTGTCTGACAGTGTGCAGGAGGTTATTTTAGCTTTTTTGTCTGTGTTTATTCCAACACAAAGCTTTAAAGCCTAAGATATGTCTATTCTGAGAAAAATTCTGTGTGCTGCTAAGAAAAATGTATGTTCTGTTGTTGTTGAATGAAACACTGTGTAGGTATGTATTAAGTCCATTTGTTTACATGGGTAATTTAACCCTGATATCTCCTTGTTGGTAATGTTGGGTTAACTTGTCTATTTCTGAATGAAGAATTGAAACCCCTTTCTATGAATGTATTGGTGTCTATCTGTCCTTTCATGTCCAGTAGATTTTGCTTCTTAAGGTGAGTGTGCCAAATTTGGTGCACATATATTTATAATTATCTTTCCATTAAATTATTTTCTTTACCAGTATGTAGCAGCCTTCTTTTGTCTCTCTGACCAGTTTTAGTTTAAAACCCGCTGTTTTGAAATGTAGAATGGTTACTTCTGTTTGCTTTTGGGCTCAAGTTGTATGGAGTACTGGTTTCAAGCCTATCATATTTCTTTTTGAATGGCATTTCTCTCTTGAAGGGAATATATAGTTAGTTTTTGCTTTTTGATCCAGTTTGCCACACTGTGTCTTTAGATTGTGTCTTAGTTACTTTTCTCATTGCTGAGATAAAATACCAACACTTAAATTTAAGGGAAGATAGGTTTATTTGGCTCATGGTTTGTAGAGATTTTTACCTCATAGTCAGCTGGCACTAAGGCGCAGTGGCATAGCAGATAAGTACTGCAGAGAAGAAACAGTTCATGGAAGGCAGAAAGTAGCAAAGCAGGCGAGGTATGATTACAACTTTTTATCCATTACATTTTCTCCAGACTACTTAGGGCAGGTAGTACTCACAAGCTTAATCCTAGAGTCCTTGATGCTAGCATTACCCCATGAATCACTTCCTGTGACACTCACTCTAAATCCAGCCACACCTGAAAAAGTCTCCCCCTCCACTACTGCATGAGACTGTTGAGGGACATTTAACAGAAGCAGTAACGGAATGAAAAGTTAAGACCACTAACACTGAGAGTTATTTGTGTAAAGTCTTCACTAAATCTTGTCATTGCAAGGTCTATTTTCCAAGGTGTTTCATTGTTTTTAAGGTAGCAATGAGTACATGATCTACTACATCAACCTTGTTTTCTGGTTTTGAGATTTTCCTCACATTGGTTGTATCTGACATACGTATTTTCAGTTGAATCTTTCATACATGGATTTATGCTTTGTTTCTTTTCATAATTTCTAATTTCTTACCACAATGGTCTTGCATACTCTTGTTTAGTTCAGTCAGCTGATTGTTAATATCCTCTTTAAGTTCAATGAACAGTATATTAAGTTCTTTGTCTCTTTTATTAAATTCTTTTTTTAAAATAATTGAGTTTATTGGTACATTTTAGGTATACAGTACAGTTACACTCATTGTTGGGATCTTGCACCTCTACATGACAGGTCTTGGTTCTCATTTTTCCCCTTGTCCCTGCCCTCCCTTCACCCCCTCCTCCCCTCCCCATCTACAAACACTTTATTTCCATCATTTCATTTTCTCACATTTTTTTTCTTTTCCCTTATTACCCTTCCCCTACCCATCCCACCTTCCCTACACCTTGCTTCCCATTTCACAATGTCAGTTATCTCATTAGGATCTTATGTATTATTACAGCTTATTCACACCAGATATTAAATTCTTTAAACTTATTAAATATATGGATTTGTTGTTTAGTTCACCTTTGATCTCGTCAAGCATTTTAACCTTTTCCTCTAACTTCCACTTCAGCGCCTGTCTGAGCAATTTTTGGGGAGCTGAGAAATTGGGGACTTGAATGTGTCTTGTTACCACATTCTTTCATGGTTTCACAGATTTAAAACTAAGGCACTACCCAATTTTTATACTTCATTTCGCAAACACCTCATGTATATAAAACAAATGAAAGATGAAAAAGAAAAGAAAGAATACACATGCACAATGACACAAAAGTAGCGTCCTCTCTGACTACCAAGTCAGCTTCTGGCTCCCTTCGTAGGTAGAGCTCTCTCATGTTTCAGCTGTGCTGCTGTGGGTGTAACTAGGCAAATATTTGTGGTTCTGTCTGATGCTCCGATGATCTCAGTTGTTTCGGAGAAGGGGCACATAGAGTGAAGCTGCTCAAGCACCCAGCCCTCCACCGATCCCTGTCCCCTCTCTCTGTGGCCATCCCTGCAGCTATGTATACCAGCTCCCTCCACACTGCTCTGGGTGCGTGCACTGTGAGACGTTCATGCCGCTGCTATTTGTATCGGCGCTCTACACGCTCTCAACTCTTTATGTCCACCTCTCTTAGATTCTCCATCCAGCCTGCAAATTCAGTGGCACATGGAGCTTGGTGAGCCTTTCTGCTTGGAGCTCAGTAGTATTCAGGAGCCATTGGGAAGGAACTCACATGGGCTCCTAAGTCAGCTGGCCGTTATGGGCAGTGGCGTGGATCCTATGTGAGATAGGGATTTTGTAGCATTTGGAGGGGAGGTTTGTGTTGGAGTAACCCTTGGACGCAGAGCTTGGTGGTGGTTGGGTTGGCAGTGGGAGTTGCTCACTCTGGTGCTGCTCCAGTATCTCGTCTTTACTCCCAGGCCATGCTCATCACAGACGTTGCAGAGCCCTGCCTGACTCCAGATCCCTCTCCATGCCCGTGACTTTGTTCTCTTCTCTCCCTAGGGCTTATCAGCCCTGTCTCCATCACTCCCCTCTGACTTTCAGGAGCGCAACTTCACTAATGTCCTAATTTGTCCAGCTCTGTCCTGTGAGTGTGTCCTTTGCTGGTCTGTGTCTCCTAGTGTGAAGAGAGCTCAGACAAAGGCGGGTAAGAGGGTCCCTGCTTGTCTGAGTACTGAATGCAGCAGCTATGCCTCCACCCCTGCACACTTCGCCCTCTTCCCCCAGGAGGCCAGACGCTTTCCCAACACGGCAGCTTCATTAGACCTCTGCTGCGATCACTATCATGAATTTCTCAACTATTCTTTTGGTTATCATCATCTTTAGACCTGCTACTTCACTTTGCACACTGCTTTTCTGGGGAGCGGTGGTGTTAGAGACTCTCCCAGGATGGTGTTCCTGCCAGATTTGAGTTGTAAGCAGTGTCCGGCTGAGCACCACATTTGTGTTCCTGGCCACCACTGCTGTCCTTGGCCTCTTCCCTGAGGAAGGAGGCAGATGCTCTCCCACGATGTCATTTTTTGCAGACCTGTGCTATAATCAGTGCTAGGATCAAGAATGCCCTGACTGGTTGGCTGGGCACTGTACATGCAGCTTAGTTGCCACTGCTGTACGGGGTTGCTTGCCTTGGGAGTTTGCACATTTTCCCATTTCAAGTACATGCAGGTCCTGGAAAGTGGTCTCTGAGCATCCTTTATTTGTCACTAGCTCTAGCATATGTGCTGCCAAAGCGAGCGCTATATGTCACTGACTCTAATTTGCCTCGATAGATCTCTGCTTCAAATCCCTGTAGTGCCCTCTTTTATTTGAATTCTTTTCTGTGTAATTATTTATATTCCCTCAAGTACCTGTGTATTTCTCAACCTTTTCTAGTTGTGTTTTAACTCTACCTCTTGACTTATATAAATTTTTGTTAATTGTATGAGGCAAAATATTAAAAAGCTCACTTGTTTATTTGGGATTCTATTTTAATTTTCCATATTAAAAAGTTCTAACATGTTCAAGGTCATGTCTTTTAGCTTTACAAATTTTTAGTGTTTTAGTCTTGAAAGACATTATCTTAGATATACTAGAAATTTTCATGGGAATTCAAATAGAATCCCAAGGTACATAAAAAAGTTTTAAAATATTTTATCTTGTACACTTATGCGGTAATAAAACCTATGTAAGGGGAGAATTCAAAGTACATGTTGCTAATATAACTTCAGAATCAGAAGAATCAAGAGTGGGACATTCTGTTTTCTGTACTTGCTTGTGTGGGTTTTGTGAAGTCATTAAACATGTTTAACTTTATTAACATAATCATTTCCCCATTTGTGAATGGAATTGGAAAATACAAGGACTGTCTTCACTACCAGTCCACTTTAATGCTTTGTAAATGGAAAGTGATTCATAAATATAAAAATTTTATGATAGACAAGATTGGCTGCTTTCTATATGCTGTTTTCCTAGCACCTAGTCTTTTATAAGACACTAATGACTACTTTGTTTAAATAAAGGAAATAATTTGGCAATCTGTATTTGAGAAATGCTTCACAATGCATTTCATCATTAGCAACAATACAGTTCATTGTACTCTATTAAAATAGAACTTAAAAAGATAGCATTTAAAATTGTTCATTTAAATCTTGCTTCACTTTATGAGACATTGGCCAAACTCACTCATCCAAGAGCTGTTGCTCACTTTTTACGTGTATGAAATGCCTATTAATACCTGGAGGAATTAATGTTTGGCCATACCCACTGCAAGAAGTTTTGGACTAGACAATAAGAACCTAAACTTCATTTAAATAATGAAAAACCTAACAGCTGCTTACGGTCCAATCTGGCATTTAAAAATGCAAATTACCAACATCATCTGTATAAATCATTGTTAGGGAGTTAATTTTATAACTTGGGCAGATATTCCAACTTTTTTATCCCTACAGTGCTATATACCATGCTGGAGCAGTAATTTCCTCAATTATACCCCTGTGACCAGAAGGAGTTAATACTCTGCTCAGTATACCTGTTTTACTCCTAGGATGTGATTTAGACACTGGGGTAATCTGGATGAATATATAGTCTTTTCTAAATCTATAAAACTCTGAATGATTCACAGAGGATAAATTATCAAGCTGTATATATTAACAACCAGCAATTAGTTCAGAACTTTAAAATTTTGGGGGACTAATAGCATTACAGCTTTTAAAAACACAAAGATTATCACAAGATTTAAATAAATTTCTGAATTTTAAAAAATTAATTTTTCTTCATTCTGTTGGAACAATGGGAAAAAGACCAAAGTCTTATGTGCTATCATAGTGACCTTTATTTCTCAAGATTAGATTGTTTTCTTTCAATTTATATGTGCGAATGGTATTACAAACCTATAGGTTTGCATGGATTTGGCTAGACGGAAGGTTTATATCTTAGTATGGTAAAGATATAAATATGGAAGAAAGTCATATTTAGTTGGAAAAATTATACAGCACGGTTTTTGTTTTATTTTCTTTCCCTAGTATACCAAGATCTAAAATGAGTATTTTCTTGCTTCAGTTCTCTCAGAAGGAATGCAAATTACTGCTTCGTTTCTATTCAGGACTGGTATTTTTAAAGCATGGTACTTCACCGCCTTTCTGCCTCGTCTCTGCAGAGACACACTCTGGCCTCCGGTATTAAAAGTTGTTCATTAGTGTGAGAAAGTCAAACACAGAGCTGAGCTGTTTTTCTTGAAGTTTATTAAAAAGAAGAAGGGAAGCCCACAGCGTATATAAAATTCACGAATGTTTCCAATTTGTCTGCTCCAAGTTTGGGTCCTTCCTTATGATATTTTATCCACTGGCATTGCCAAAAATCACAGCTTTGAAGACAGATGTGTTCATTATTTATCACATACATAAACAGTGATTTATTTGAAAGACAATTATTTTCTTATCCCATCTCAAAACAAACGTCTTCTACATGGATTTATGTCAAGCTGGATCTGCTTAGACTATTATAAAAGGTCTTTCTTTATTAGGTCTTTTTATATGTGAGCCATGTGGTAGAGAAAGACAAAGGAGATTATGGTAAAATAAGCAGAATTACTTGAAAGTGATCTTGTTATTCTGCTGCGTTTCTTGGTCAATGAACTGGTAAGAACTGGCTTAACTTTTGTGCTAAAGCAAGAGGGTCAAATCTAGGCAACTCAATTCCTCTTGAGGCAAAAATTTCCTCTATCTATATTCTTGTCTGAGCAGAGAAGACTACTATGCCATGAGATGTAAACTCTTCAGGAGTTTGGCAGCTGTGGATTCCAGGGCACTCTTGTAAATAGCATATCTGTTGCCAAGTAGCTTTTTATTTCCTCTCGATATGCATCCTTCTTAAGAACAGAGACCCATGGAGGGAGTGGTGTTGTTGAGACACAATACCTGACATGCACATCTTAAAGGAGGAGAGGTTTACTTTGACTTACGGTTTCCGAAGTTTCAGCCCATGGTTGGCAGCTGAAATGCAGAAACGCCATGGTGGAAGGGCTCGGCACAGAGGGAAACTGCTCCGGTCATGGCAGCAAGGATGGAGAGAGAAAAGGGAAGAGCTCGGAAGGAAAATATGCTTTTCTAGGTCCCACACTCAGTGACCTACCTCTTCTAACCAGGTCCGACTCCAAAGAGCAAATCCGCTGTAACACACTCAGAAACCAATCACCTTCAAACACAAGAGGCTTTGGGGAGGCATCCTAGACCTAAACATGATACAGTAGGGTGTGCTGAGTTCAGAATTCTGTACTCATAATATTGAAGAGGCTCTCTCCATTTGGAAAGGAGACATAGGCCACTTAAATTCTAGATGAGTGAAATCTCAGAATTACTAAAAAAGGGAGGCAAGAGACATGAAGAGGTGGTCCTTGCCTAGGAGGGCATGGAGTGTTAAATCAGACCTGGTAGAAGTCTTCTTGAGAGAAAACATGGATAAAGTTTTGCTTGCTATATTTTCCTGGCTAACATCAGAAATAAGACCTTCCCTAAACTACCCTAACACAGCTATGTAAGACAAGTATATACCATTCCAAACTTATGGGGAAGGGATTTTATTGGCAGTACAGTGGATCAAGAAATAATTAATAGCCCCAACTTCCTGTCTTCCCAGCCTAGTCTCTGAGCCTTGTTCTCATGGTGGAAATGCCAAAGTTTCTTCTCATGGGCTGGATACAACTGTTGATGAGACATTGGTGGGTAACCATTTTGAACCAAGATGCTGGGGTGCTTACTTTGATATTTTAATGGGAAAGGAAGAATTGTAGTTGTGAGTTTGGAAAATCTCACAGTGTTCAGCAGGATGAACACTGCCTATGAATAGTGTCTAATATTAAAACATCCCTATTCTTTCTATTATCAGAAACTATAATTTTCTTCTCCTGGCTAATTTATCCCAAGATTACTATTTCAGAAATAGGCCCAGAACTTTTATTAGGTCAACTGCTCATATAGTTTTTTTCTTTTTCATTGAGTTTATTGGTACTTTTTAAGTATACAGTACAGTTACATTCATCATTGGGATCTTTTACCTTTTCTTAGTTCTCATTTTTACCCCATACCAGTGCGCTCCCTTCACCCCTCCCCCTCCCCTGTTTAAAAAGACTTTGTTTCCATTTTTTCCTTTTCTCACATTTTTTTCTTTTCCCTATTTCCTTTCCCCTACCCTTCCCACTTCCCCTACACCTTTAGCCCTTTTCTTCCTATTTCACATTGTCAGTTATACAATTTGATCTTATTTACACTTTTAGTTTTTCACACCAGAGAAACTATTCGGTATTTACACATGAGAAATTAGAGTCATTCATAGGAAAATGGATGCACATTGAGGCCATATAGTTTTTAATTACAGGAAAATTTAACAATACTGGCAAACAAAATTTATTGTTTAACAAATGCTGATAAATACTATGCCTATCTTTGTTGCCTTGTAACGCTTAGAATAAAAACACAAGACTAATCGGTTCTGCTCTCCCTTCCTCTCCCAGAGGAGAAATGTAATATTTGGAGTGAGTCTACCTAAGAATTTGGAAATTACATGAACATTGTCACTTTCAGTTTTGGGTCTAGATTTCGTCCACTTCTGAAGTGCTTGGTTTTGCATAATGAAAAAAGAGTCTGAGGAGAAAAATCTTTTCTTACATAGTGAGGGAGAATTTTCAAATGAAAGGAGTAAAACACAATGAATAGTATCTTTGAAAGAGATGACTTTTTGGAAAAATGATGTGGGTGTAAGGTTTGTTCCTCTATACAGCCATTTATGAAGTCTTCTGACACACTTTCTTGAGTTTTAAATAAAAAATTAAACAATAAAACTATTTCTGAGCTGTTCCCTTTGCTAAGTAGTTGAAATAATTTAACCCTGTCAATCACTTGAATGAAGAGAAACAATATGGCCATTAAGTTAGAGATAATATACTTTGGGAGCCTAAATTAACTTTATAATTTGGCCAACTATTGCCAAATATCCAGATCACAACTCAGGTAGGTTGTTCTGGAACTTGTCCTTGTGATATAAATTCTCTCCTAATCAGTGGTAGAGGTACCATCCATTTTGATGGTTGAGTTCTGTGGTAAATCATTGTTCTCTTTTTTCCTCAGCATTCGTAACAAGTTTATGACCTATCTATATCCTTTCATTAATTCTACGAAACTGCTGAGGGTCATTTATTTGTCTGAAATTAATAACTTGTTGGAACACCATTCTTCAGGAGTGTCTCACAGTTCCGCTCATCTTACTTCTTTTGTTTGTTACTATCTTTTCATAGATGTTAGTCTGGTGAACAGCCTTCTAAGATAGTGTCCCTCTAAGCACTGGCCAATATGATACAGCTGTCACATTGTGATCTGGGCTGTGGAGAGGTCCAAGTAGCAAGGACCTGAGGGTGGTCACAGGCAATAGCCAATAAGAAACTAGGCCCCGTTGCCCAATGACCCGAGAAGGATCCCATACTGTCCACCATAACAGGGTGAGCCTGAGACGACTCAAGCCTTGAGATGAATGCCACCCCAGGTAAAACCTTGACAACAGCCTGCTGAGAGACTTTGAAGCAGGAGGGCCAGCCACACCCGCATGACTTGCTGAACTACAGCTATTCTGAGGTAACAGACATTGCATCTTGAGCTTCTAAAGTGAGGAGGAATTTATTACACAATGACAGAAAACATCCACTGTCTGCGATTTTTGCCCTGGAAGTAGATTGAGGAAAGAGAGAAAGGCTAGATGTCTAAGAATATCGGTTCTCCAACATTAATGTAATTATTCCATATCACAAACACATACCAATAACTAGAGAAAAGCTGCCTCACCAGGACATTATTCTGAATTTTTTATGTCAGTGAGAACGGGGTAAGTCACTGATATTTTGGGATGGATAAATAATGCAGCTGGAATCACTTCAATAGCAGATTCACTTTGCCTTAATCGCTACTTTGTATATTTCTGATTGTACAGTGTCCTGTACTTTCTTCCCTTCCACTTTTTAAAATATTTGCTTTAAATGTTTTCAATTTTTTCTTCTGTTTATTTGAAAAAATTACATGTTCTACTTCTGTTTTTCCTAGTGCTGCTTCTTAAACTTGAAACTTATGTACACAATGCGTCATTGGAAAAGCAAAACTTCATAAATCATAATTAAAAAGCAACTTTTGACTGCCCATTAAAATTTGGTTGAATGAGGTCCTGGAAAAAAACTCTGGAAATCTGTGAATTGTCCGACAATTCTTAGGTAATATAATATCTTACAATTATTTTAAAGTAATACAAGAATAGGAGAGGTCGTGGTATGTGTACATCTATCAAATTCGCCAGGTGATTCAAATTCACTTAGCATTTGGGAGCCATACAAATCACAGTACTGATTTAGGAACTAGATTTTACAAAATATTGATTTTCCGTCTTGGTCTCATTTAAAAATGAGACTCTCCAGGAATGATGGCACGTGCCAGTAATCCTAGGATTCTGGGGGGCTGAAGCAAGAGAATTGAGAGTTTGAGCCTAGCTCAGGCACTTAGGAAGACTCTTATTTCAAATTAAAAAAAGGGGGGGTGGGATTGGGAAGTAGCTAAGAAAGCCCTGGGTTCATTGCTCAGTATGGGGGTCGGGGAGTGAGGCACAGAGAGAGAGACAGAGAGAGATGCGGAGATCTTCCTTCCATCCATGATGGACTGCTCTGTTAGAACATTACTCACGCCCTCTGAAGTGGTCTGGTATTGCTTCTTTCCCTCTCCTTGTTGAAAAGTTCATGACCCATTCAGGATCAAAGCAGGAGGGAAGAAGACTGAAGAGCAAGCAAGAACATTCTTGTTTAACTTCCACCCTTAAAGTTTTGACATGTACATTTCACTAATAAAAACATGAATCAATGTCATGATCTTCCACATGAAGCATGTGAGAAACATGAATAATTTAGTTCTCATTATCCCATCTAATCACGCATATCATTGTTATTTAGGATTTTAGCCTGTCTAGTTTTTAATCTTACAAAATTAATAGTAGTTGTTATCATCATTATTTTATACAGGCAAAATTCATTTATTCAGGTTTACAGCCACGTTTTCCAATTACTTCGTTTAGTAGTATTATTATTTGCACTTTATTGCAGTACAGAAGTCCTTCTTATATTCACTTCCACCAGGAGTCCTTTATTCTTTGCTGTGCAGAATCGCTATCTTATGTTACAAGGGGTCCCTCTTTCCTATTTTTCCCTCATTCTTGATGGATACTTTTACTTGTGATGGAGTGTCACATCATCACCATTTTCTATCTACCTCTTGAAGATATGGTGGAGCGTTGTAATCTGTGCCTTATGTACAGTCATCTCCGTATTTTCTGAGAAAACACTACATGTAAATGCCAGTGAACTATTTCCATTCCTGGCCTTCACTGCTGCAAGTCATTAACAATTCTTGCTAGTAAGATGTTACCCTTCACTGGTAGTTTCTATGAAAGGTTTTATTTTCATGAAAGAAGAGGACAGATATCATTGATAAAACCATTTAGTTTTCCTGTGTTAAATGTGTGTGACTTCTGCAGTTACTGCAGTTATTTTCTGGCTGATATTACAGAGCAATATAATTTTAGAGATGCCAACTCTGACATGTTTGAGCCACTTAATGCCATCAGCTACCCATTTGATTTTATATTTTAAAAACTTCTATTTCCCACGCTGTATATGACATGAATGGATGTCAGTTTATTTGTACCTTCTTGTCATTCATTAAGCTTCACTTCAAAATCAACACCATTTGTGACTATTTTCTTGACTTCCTCAGACAAAACAATTCACTTTCCTATCTGTTCTAGAAACAATTTATTGGTGTTTGTGTTGCCATTTGTTACTTTTTATAGTAGCTCCTTCTTGGAGTCTGTCACTCACTAAATTACTTTTCAACAACAGTGTCACACCTTTTAAACATTTTACCACAAAATAAGTGTCTAACCAACAATTAATGTGTTGAACTATGTCTGACAGATGTGGCATCCAAATGCAAAAAAGTCTAATTAAAATTATTTTTTCTTGTGGCTATCTTTTCCTGAATATGTCTATTTAGGGAACTTTTCTGACAGATGAATGCAGAATTCCCACTTTTGTTTTGGAACACAAATAATTCCTCCAAATATCCTCCAGAGATCACTGGGGATGTTGACTGGAATGTTCCTTACTGAGCTTCCCATCTCTAGAATATTATATAGAATATTTTTGTTAATAACACTTCAAACAGCTGAGCATTCGTGGTCTATAATACCAATAGTTGGGATTAAGTCAGGAGGACAGTTGTGAGTCCGAGACCAGCCTGGGTGATGAGTGAGTTCAAGGCCAGCCTGGAACTATGTAGCCAGACCTTGTCTCAAGCAAAACAAACAACAACAACAAAACCATCACCACAGCAATGACATTCACCCCCAAAATAACACTTCAGAATTCTTTCTTTTCTCTTCTCAAAATGTTATACTTTTCCCAAATTCTGATAGGAGAAATATAAAGTTTCCTTCAGTTGAGAATTAATTAATTTAACATCTGTTAAGATAGGGTGATGTTTATTGATCAGAGAAGTCTTGGAGAGTAAGAACAAAAGTAATATAGAATAAGATTGTCTAGGAGTAGAGTGATTGTACCATTTCAAAATTTTTTATTGTTTAACCATTGTTGTTAAACTGGACTGGAGAATATTTGTCTTTCCATTCTATGCATTTCATTGAGCTTCTAACTCAGATTTGATGATTTTTACTTTCTTCTTTGGGACATTATTTACAATTGAAAAAACTCTTTGTATTTGTGAATGAATAAAAGAAATTTAAATGATCAGAGAACTTACTGTGAAAACCCAAAGGCATCTAAGTACCAGGGGCTGATAACTGATAACCGAGAGTTGAAGGTTAGACAGATGAAACGGTGATTTAGTTAGACAAAAATAATTTATATCTTGGCAGAGTAAAACCGTATTTAGAAAATGGTATCTTGATCCTACTAAACCAGAGTAAATGAAATCTATCATGGTTTTAGACTGAACATGGATAAAATGTCTCAGACCTTGCTAGACAAAGTTTGAAAGATTGCTATATTCTCCTTGAGTTGTCTTGCTGATGTAGTGCATATTCAAACGATGAATCCTTTATGCATGATACATTCACTTGCTTCTCACCCATACGTATGAGTTTTTCTATTCTAGTACAAAAACCTCCATTCTTCTTCATATACATAGTCTCAATAATTCTTCATTATTCTGTTCTAGTTCGTTGTTTGCTGCTTTAACTAAAACAAGTAGAAAATTTTAACTCTCTGTTGTTTTCATTGACACAGAAAGTTCTACATGGGATGTAACAAATTTAAAGCTCTATAAAAGATATGCAGGAGACATAAATGAGGACGTGGGCCAGTGTAGGTCACCGGAGAATGGTTTAGTGGGGACTATCGGGAACTTCTATCCCATCTATAGTGGGTACCTGCTGTTAGCTTTTGCTTTTTTTTCCCAAAAAAGTCATGCATCCAGAAACTTCTGTGAAATCTTCATTTAATAATGCTGCCATGTCTAGACATTGAGCATCACAGATTGCTAATTCTGTAGAAAGAAAGATGATAGAAGAACAAATTGCTAGCTCTGAAATGGTCCTGTTTAAAAAAAAAAAAACTTGAATGTGAACACAATGTAACTTCCAGATCCAACTCCCAATTTACAAGGTTACAGCAACACAGCGACTCATTAAACTACATGCCAGGAAGGGGAATGTAATCGGCAATATCCAGACTGTAGGGAGCTTTAGGATCAACAACAGTTTCTTCAACAAATAATTGCAAGGGGCAAAAAAGATGGAGTGGGATTTACAGACCAAAAGAGATTTAAGGGATACATTAAACAATTTCAACGAAAGTCAGTGAATGTAATACATTATATTAACAAAGTCAAGGACAAAAACCATATGATCCTCTCAATAGATGCAGAAAAAGCATTTGATAAAATTCAACACCCATTCATGATAAAAACCCTGCAAAAAATTGGAATAGATGGTCTATACCTCAATTTAATAAAGGCTATTTATGAAAAACCATCAGCCAACATCATATTGAATGGCCAAAAACTGAAAACCTTCATGTTAAAATCAGGAACAAGACAAGGATGCCCACTATCGCCACTTCTCTTCAATATAGTTCTGGAAACATTAGCCACAGCAATTAGACAAGAGAAAGAAATTAAAGCAATAAAGATAGGAAAGGAAGAAGTTAAACTATCATTATTTGCTGATGATATGATACTCTACATTGAAGATCCAAAAAACTCCACCAAAAAACTTCTAGACTTAATTGACAGATTCAGTAAAGTATCTGGATACAAGGTGAATACCCAAAAATCAATAGCCTTTCTATACACAAATAACAGACAGACAGAAAGAGAAATAAGGGAAAAAATTCCTTTTACAATAGCATCCAAAAAAATGAAGTATCTAGGAATCAATCTAACAAAAGAAACAAAAGATCTCTACACTGAAAACTACAGCACTCTGAAAAAAGAAATCGAAGAGGATATAAAAAAATGGAAAGATATCCCCTGCTCCTGGGTAGGAAGAATCAACATAGTGAAAATGGCCATACTACCGAAACTGCTATATACATTCAATGCAATGCCAATTGAAATTCCAACACTATATTTCACAGAACTAGAAAAAAGAATCCAAAAATTCATTTGGAACCACAAGAGACCTAGAATAGCAAAAGCCATTATAGGCAACAGTCACATGGCACCAGGTGTAACAATTCCCAATTTGAAACTATACTACAAAGCCACTGTGATAAAATCAGCATGGTACTGGCAAAGAAATAGGCCTGAGGATCAATGGAACAGACTGGAAGACACAAAAACAAATGCAGATGTACTCAGCTACCTCATCTTCGACAAAGGAGCTCACCATCCTCAGTGGAGGAAAGATAGCCTCTTTAATAAATGGTGTTGGAAAAACTGGATATCAACCTGTCACAGATTAAAATTAGACCCTTATCTTTCGCCATGCACTAAATTAAAATCCAAATGGATTAAAGATCTAAATATTAAAACAGAAACATTAAACTTGCTGGAAAGTAAGTTAGGCAGAACTCTGGAAGACATTGGTATAGGAAAAGACTTTATGAACAAATCCTCAGTAGCACGGGAACTAGCAGAAAGAATCAACAACTGGGATCTCATCTTACTAAAAAGCTTCTGTACTTCAAAAGAAACCATTAGCAGAACTAAGAGACAATCTACAATGTGGGAAAAAATTTTTACCAGCTGTACCTCAGACAAAGGACTATTATCAAGGATATATAAAGAACTCAAAACAATCAGTCCCCCCAAATATAAAGACCCGATCCAAAAATGGGCATCCGAAATGAACAGACATTTCTCATACAAAGAAGTGAAAGCAGCAAGAAAATATATGAAAAAATGTTCCACATCACTGGTCATTCGAGAGATGCAGATGAAAACAACACTGAGATTCCACCTCACCCCACAAAGAATGGCTGCTATCAAGAAATCACACAATAACAAATGTTGGCGGGGTTGTGGGGAGAAAGGAACCCTCCTCCATTGTTGGTGGGAGTGCAGACTAGTGCAACCACTATGGAAATCAATATGGAGATACCTCAAAGAGCTTGGACTGGAGGTTCCATTTGACCCAGCCATCCCTCTGTTGGGTATCTTTCCAAGAGAACTAAAAGAATCATATCACAGAGAAGTATGTGCACCCATGTTTATAGCGGCACAGTTTGTAATAGCTAAATCTTGGAAACAACCTATTTGCCCATCCGTTGGAAACTGGATAAAGAAGATGTGGTTTTTCTATAAAATGGAATATTACTCAGCCATAAAGAGCGAGAGAATAGATTCATTCATAGGAAAATGGATACATATTGAAGATATACTCCTAAGTGAAATAAATAAGTCCCACATGTGTAAATACCGAATAGTTTCCCTGGTGTGAATATTCTGCAACAATGCATAAGATTCTAATAAGATTACTGACATTTAGAAATGGGAGGAAAGGAGCTAAAGGTGTAGGGAAGGTGTGATACGTAGGGGAAGAACAAAAAGGGAAAAGAAAAAAATGTGAGAGAATGAAAAGATGAAAATAAAGTGTTTGTAGATGGGGAGGGGAGGAGGGGGAGAAGGGAGGGCAGAGGTAAGGGGAAAAAAATGAGAATCAAGACTTGCCATGTAAAGGTACATGATCCCAACAATGAATGTAACTGTACTGTATCCCTAAATGTACCAATAAGCTCAATAAAAACAAAACAAAACAAAACAAAACAAAAAAACAATTTCAATGTGTATATTTATATGAATTCTGATTTTTTTAAATTACATTAAGTAAATACTGACTGGATTTTTGATATCAAGGAATTAATTAGTTTTAAAATAAAAGGTCCATGTGGTTATTTTAAAAGTCTCGTTTTTATCATCATAAAGTATTATGGGAATATGGTAGAAATTCAAAAAAACCACATTCACATATTTAAAAAATTCTGGACAAACACACCATATGTGTGTGAGCCATGTGTGGGTTATATACAGTGTCAGTTTGCAGCATCTAATCTGTGAGGTTATGTGCAACTGATTTACAAGTTGTATTTCTCATCATCTAAAAATAGAATATTTTAAATACATGTGAAGTAAGATATGTAGCCCATGATTTTTCTCTTGGGGAATGGGAGATACAAAAATCAAACCTTAGAGAATAAAATGGCTTCACCAACCTCTCACCTACTATTTTAGTATTGAAACATTATAAATGGATCTATAGTTGCTTCATAGTTTGAAGATTTTCCAAGCCTTTCAATCTTGCAACAGATAATACAAGTTTTCTGAGTAATAACAGACTAAAGATAGTAAATGGCTTATGGGTCACTTCTGCCGTGAAGTGTATTTCGGAGCAAACAGTCCCTAGGGCTGTGTCCATTACAGAGCATGACATACTGAGAATGATTACTGCCATGATACTACACATTGCAAAAGAACACCATGTGGAAACCAGAAATATCTTTTTCCAGGGTCCTTGGAATCAATTTAGATCATTACTTTGTTAGAATCTCTCAATTCCATCTAATTCCCTGAATCTTACTTGAGGAGGTGAAATTAAAATTGGAGAGTCTGGAGCTGTTCCTCCTATTGATCCTCCCGAGTCCCACCGCACAAGAGTCCGGTGCAGTGACTGTCACCCTATGCAGCTGGTTTCTTCCCTTCCACCCAGACTGTCGCTCAGTGAAGCCCACCAAATGTACTCGCAGGATGACCTGGTGTAGTTCTTCCGGGCCTGGACACGGGAAACACAAACTGGGAGCAGAACACGTACATTAAACTCACTCTGTGAATTTTCCAGTGTTTACGCTCTCTCCCTCTCGGTTAATCAAAATTATAAGAAAGGCACAGGACATTTGAAAAGTCCTCCGTAACCATGATAACCTTTAATTTTTGTGATGATGCTCCGGATTCTCCTCTCACATCCTCCTCACCTTCTGGTGGAGACCCACTGATCTAACACAGTAGGTCTCCAAATCTTCCATGAGACAACTTGAAAAGATGTTGCTCTTTACCTTTAGGGAGCTGTCATTCACATTACTGAAGTATTTACATTACTAAATTTAAAAGTCCATCTTAAAAATCACAATAATCATATCTGATTGCTATCTGTTAAGCAAGTTCTATTTTGTGGCACAAATTTTGAGCCAATTTTATTTTTTCTTAGAATTATCTATATGCTTTATTATTGGAAAAATATGTAGTCAATTCAAAAATATTTTTATATGATAAAGGTTCAGGTTAGGTGTGAAATAAGTCATATAAAATATAGCAGAAATGAAGAAAACATTGTTTATTATTAAATTGACAGTAAGGAGAAATAAATGAAAAATTGGCACATGCAGATCTAATGGTGCTACTACAATGATGTATATAAAGATACCTTAGAAATGGAGTGGAGTGGGAGGCGAGGAGGGGGTGAAGGGAGGGCAGGGACAAGGGGAAAAAATGAGAACCAAGACCTGTCATGTAGAGGTACAAGATCCCAACAATGAATGTAACTGTGCTGTATACCTAAAATGTACCAATAAACTCAATAAAAGCTGAAAAAAAAAAAAAGAAAAAGAAAAAGAAATGGAGTGGAGTAGAAGGAGATGACCACTAGGAGGCAAGTAATCAAATTGATGATGCTTAAGTTTGATTTCTGACTAAAGCTTCCATCTATGGATCGTGGGACTTAATGCTTTTCATTTGAAATGTTCTCCATATATTTTCCCATAAGACTAATACTTGGGGGCAAATTACTAGCAAGTTGTTGACTCTCCCTTGGAAGAAGATGGTCAAGTTGGATTTTGATTCTACTCCTTTCCTCTCCCTGTGTATCTCCTATATTTAGCCAGGACCTTTGGACCATTCTGCACCTCAGTTGTGAGAAACAGCAGGAGGTCTGCTAAGTTTGCTTATTTTCATGAAAAAGATAAGATATATCAAAACATGATAACGTCTATATCAGTACTTTTTGCTTCTCAATGCATGAATGTTTAGAAAATATACTGCCTTTCTTCTTTAATTCTTATGGCAATCTTGGTATTATTTGAATTGATAGAAGAGAAACCTGAAATTGAGATGTGATATACTTCATACAAGATAATAAAATGTTTACTTTTGTCCTTTTACCAAAAATTAATCATGAAGTATTTAACATATGAAGAGAAAAGGAGAAAAAAGTACTCATTCTCTGGCAACCTGGAGGCATATACATGTCACTGAAATTAATTATTTTTATTGCTACAAGAATAAAATTTAAAAGTTCTTGGGGTGTAGAGCAGTGATAAAGCATTCACCTAACATGTACAAGGCACCGTGGTTCAATCCCCAGCACCACACAACACTAGAGGGATTACTTTCCAGAAATATTTGAGATTTGTATTGTGTTCTTCATTTTTTTAAAAAGGAAAAATCTACCTAGAATAAAAATTCCTTTGAAAATTATATACAAAATACAAACGACAGCTCTAAACCTCAGATGTAACCCCAGTATGGGGCAAATGTCTGTAATGCCTTCAATTCCCACTACAACACACATAGAACTCAGGGATGAAAAATCTATTTTTTTTCTATAACCCATCTCAATGTTATGTATCTCCACCACCGGAGAGGTAGCAGTTTGGGGTTCTTGTTCCCTTCCCCTGGAATTGTGTCTGATGTCTGAGAGACTTTAGCTGTCCATGCCTTTGACACTGAGAGAACTAGATCACAGTATTTCTCTACATTGGGAGGCACTTGCATTGGTACCCAATTCTCAGAGTACAAGCACAGTGACTGTGCTCTTTCATTCCTGTCAAAGAGATCCTGTTGTCCTTTACACTGCAAGGGATTTCTCTCGCATTTGTACACCATGTGGGGTTACATAATTATCTGTGCAGCAGTCTTGAGGATTCTTCTAACATCTCATCACCCTTGAGGCAGGGGACAATTTTGCTGCTTCCAAGACATGCTGGGCATGTGAACTTCTTCGACTTTCTCAAGGCCCTTGAACTCAATATCCTCCACACGACTTTACACCGGGATCTGGACTTAGTAAGCGCCACCAGGGAAGGGAGGTTCAGCTTTGTTTTTCTTGCATACTAGAACGACAAGCTGTTCCTTATTCTGGAGCTTGACCTGGCATGAGCTTTTCTTCTTCTTATCCTTTCTGTCCACTTTATTGTGATAGAATTTGTGGATTGTAAAAGGTACTGTAAGCATTTTCAACAAATTTTGACAAATGTTCGTGTAAGTAAATCATGGCTACAAAAGGTATAGAACATTTCCATTTCCTCATGTCCTCTGTGCTCAGCAACTTCTCTGGTTCAAGGAAAGGCAATCCCAAATCTGCTTTTTTATTATTGTAATTTAACCTATTCTAGAATTTCAAATAAATGAAATTACGTGATATGTACTCTTATTTTAGTCTTTCATCCTCATGATGATTTTGAAATTTCCACATTTTTTAGGGTAACAACATTTCATTCCTTTTGAGTACTAGTAGAATTCTGTTGTGTGAATATGCTGAAGTTTGCTTATCCATTTACCAGATGATAAATATTCCTGCTTTTTAGTTTTGGGGTATTACTATTCAAACATTCTTGTACATGAACATGTATTGGTATATATTTTGGTATCTCTTAAACACCTAGGAGTGGATTTTCTTGGATGATTGATGAGTCGCATGAAGTTTATGGGAAAATGTTAAATTATTTTCCAAAATGGTCATATTATTTTATATTCCCTTTGGAAATATATGAGAATTCCCATTCTTCCGTATCCTTGCCAAGAGTTTTAATTTTAGTCATTCTAATGGGTCTGTAGTGCTTTCTCATTTTGGTATAATTATTATTTCCCTCTGGAAAATGGTGGTGAGCATTCCCACAAATGTATTATTTGTATATTTTCCTTTGTGAAGTGTGTGCACAAATGTCTGGATGATTGTAGAGATAGGTTTCTAGCTTGCTATTAAGCTGTGGGAGTTCCTTATGTGTTATAAATGCAAGTCTTCTGTCGGATGTACATTTCAAATTGGTACCAGGGATTGAACTCGGGTCCTTGCTCTTGCAAGGCAGACCACCGAACTGCTGAGCTAAATCCCCGGCCCAAAAGCTTTTAATTTTAATAATCTCAAATTTATTTTCTTTTATTGTTCGTGTCCTGTGTAAGAAATTATTACCTATCCCAAAGGTGAAAATATTTCTTTTTGTTTACTTCTAGAATTTTTAAAATTTTAACTTTTATGATATATTCTGTGTCTTACTGTGAATTACTTTTTGAGTATGATGTGAAAGTGCAGATCAAGATCCACAGTTTTTCTACATGGGTATCTAATTGTTTTAGTAATACTTATTGAAAAGATTTTACACCATCAATGAATTATCTTGATTTTGGGGGGAAAAAGTATAATGGAAAATGTGCATTATTTCTATGTTATTGATATATATTTTATTACTATACAAACAAGGTATCAACTTTTTGCATTTATATTAAGCTTTGTAAACTTTTTTTACTTTTTGTAAGCCATTTGAATTTTCAAATTAACTTGGATTTATTTATTAAATTCTACATCACCATTTTCTCAGATTTTAACTGATTAAATTTAATCTATGGATATAAATTTGGGGTACACAGATTGGGTGTAATGGCCATATCTCGTTATTGTTATATTTCAACCACCAGCCCATAAAACTGGTTTATCTTAATTTACTTATCTTTAATTTTACACAGAAGTTGGACATTTTTGGTAATATCTTGCCCATACATTTAACTCCAAGTATTTCATGTCTTTAGATGACTATACATAGTATTCATTTTTTAAAAATTTTCCAAGGGCTGGGGATTTAGCTCAGCGGTTCGGTGGCCTGCCTTGCAAGAGCAAGGACCCGAGTTCAATCCCTGGTACCCAAAAAAAAAAATTAATTTTCCTATTGTTGTTCATTGCTACTATACAGAAATATACTAGATTATGTAATTTGGTAAAGTCACCTGTTATTCTTAGCATTATGGGTAGGTTACTCAGGGTTTTCTACATATTCATCTTCTCCTTGAGTAGATGACAATCTACTTTCAATCTATCTACATTTGATTTCTTTTTTGAGCATCATTGTATGGGCTAGGACATCAAATGTAATGAAAGCTGACATAGTAAAAGTTTCTATAGCCCCCAAATTGGTTTATATAATTTTTACTGTACTGAGATATAAAAAAGATAGTTTTATATTCCGTATCTTTTAGATTTCAAAATCAGAATAGACATAAATTATTATTGATTTGACTCCCCTGTTTATGCCTCCTAAAGTTTCTCCTAAACTTAATATGGAAAATATCATCATGCCTATATTCATATCGTTTGCTACTTAAGTGCAAGAATGTTTAGAAAATATATGCCTTATATGGCTTCTTAATCCTTACAATACTCTTAGCATTATCTTTTATTGATAAAGGAGGGCATGGAAATTAAAATGTGTTTTTATTTTCTTCCATTACTAAAATATCATAGAATATTTAACATTGAATGACCAAAAAAAAAAAACACTAGCTTGAGAAAATTAAAGGTAAATAATAGGTGACAGAAAGAAATTTCATTATAAATTTAAATATCTACTAAATAAGCCAGAACAATTTTTGACTTTTTTTTGTGACAAAACATAATAAGTTGTCCTATCAGAGCTTTTGATTTTTAGTACTAACTGGACAAATATTTGATTTTTGTTTGCATAGTTCACTACAAAATCTTTAATTTAAACATGATCTAAAGCCTTGATATTAAAAATAGTTACTCATTTGTTTACAAACTATTATAATTCAAGTAACTTATAATAACATTTTTAATGGACAAAGATTCTTTGCATCCTATTTGACATTTACAGAGAACACTTTTTGCATTTTTATGAAAATTCTTACAGATACTCTAATTCTGTTTTAATTAATTTTTCTCTAGGATGACCAGAACTGGTTAATAAAATTATTTACTTCTTCTTCAAGCTAATCAATTGTCCTATTTGTCAATAATGTAGTAATTACAAATTCTATTTGGATACTGATATATTTGATTCAACTGTTGACAATAACATTTAAAAAACATCTACTAAGACTTGTTTTTAACAAAGCTAGCTATATAGGTTCATTTCTGAACTTCATATCTGAATAAAGAATCTTGGCAAAAATGAATTGGTGTTTACTAATGAAATCATATTTAATGAAAAATGTTGTTTGAAAATATTTTCCAATGAATGTATTAGTGATATTGATATAGATATTTTGCAAATATTTTTATGTACGTTCAGTGAAAACAATGAAGTATTTCCTAGAAATTTATAAACTGAACTAGATTACTACACCTCTCCTTTAGAAATTCATATTACATATTACTGTATTAAGAGCTCCGAGACGTCTTTTTTACCCTTCAGTAGTGAGGACTGAACTAAGGTCTTGTGGATACTAGGCAAGCATCTTACCAGTGAGCTACACCCCCAGCTCTTTTTAAAAATTTGTTATTATTTTTATTTTGAGTCAGGGTCTCAGTAAGTCACTCAGTTGCTAAACCTTGCCTCAAACTTAGAATCTTTCTGCCTTTGCCTCCAGAGTAGCTGCTATTATAGGCATGTGCCACCATGCTTGGATTGGAGAAGTATTTTAATACAAATAGTTCTGTAAATTTTTAACTGTTTCTCAAGAGAATTTGACCATGGATTTTTTTTTTTTTTTTTTGCTTGACAGTTATTTACATTGTTAAAGTTTTGAGGATGACATGTCTGAAAAATAGGGAAGTGCCAAGGCAATGATTAGGTCCAGAGTAGCCAGACTCCTTCAATGGATGGAAGGGTAGAATCATATGGTTTCCTCTAAGCATGAGGATGTATCCAAATACTGGATTCTTTTGGTCAAGAGCAGTAAATAAGATGACGAGCAGAACTTGCTCTTCTGGGGTTATTTAAAATTTATTTTGCTTGCGATCTCATTTTGTTCTTCCAGCAACTCCACTCTGGAGAGCTATGGGTCAATTACAAGACTGTCAGTAAAAATAAATTCTAATGATTTCCATAGCTGGAACTGTTAAAGCCTGATAACACAGCGTTAAGGAGTCTCCTAAGGACACTGGAGACAACCTAAAGCCTTTTTCCTGATCTTGAAATGCATAAGGGAAATAGAGCCTGGAAAACTACTTTTGAATTAAACGAAGAATAGATAGAAATGCTTATCTAGTCAAAATGTAGAAGTAACATTGAGATATATATGAAATAAAATAAAAACCGTATTTGAGGATTTGAAAAACATGCTAGAAGTGTCAGCATTTAAAAACCCAAGGTGACAGTCAAAGATTTGAGTAGAAATCATTTTTACTTTTGCCTCTCTATGGTATGATGAGGCTATTTCTGGAAAATATCAATATGGGAGATAAGTAGATGAATTAGTTTTTTAAAGTACTATGTTTTTTAAAATGAGGGAGTAACCTCTATAAGTTCACTGGCAAAATATCAGGACCAATGAAAAATTGGCACACGTTATGAGGAAAGAGGCCAGGGGCCAAGATTCGGGAGAAGGAAGGGGGAGATCGAGAAAACATGAATGGGTAGCGCAGTGCCAACATAGTACAGGAAACAGAATGGCACATCTACAGTCTTGGTTTATAGTCAGGAAAACTATTGCCACTACATTCACAGTCAGTTTTTTACAGCCACACTATTCCACTTGACACTTCTTCATGTCTTACAATTCCCAAAACCTACGTTCATGGCCTTTCCTAAAAGTAAACAGATTGGGTTTGGGGAGTAATCCATGCCCATTTTTTTAGATATCTTCTAATCCTAAGGCTGTTTCGCTGTAGCTCTATCCCCTTTAAGAATTCAGGAATTCATTATTGTTGGAAGGGATAGTAAATATCTTCAATTAGATGAACCCTCCCCAGAGCAAGGTACATGACTTTGTTTAAACTTCCTGTCAACCCAGAGAGAGGTATTTTACAGTATCACTTTTATGACCAAGCATGATAGTTTAAAGAGGTAGGAATTTTTCCTAATGCCACACCTCTTTTGGTGGTAGAATGGAGATCTGAATCCATCTGAGATCCTGTTGTGTGCTTTTTTTCATGAAGATGATATTTTTATTTCTTACTTATCTTCCTTCCCCCCGCATCCCCTCCTGCTCCCCTACTTCCTCTTCCCCTCATATCTTCTCTTCCCTATGCCGTGTGTGTGTGTGTGTGTGTAGGGAGATTTTATGGGAAATGAAAACTGGATTGCACATATTCCTGACTTTGTTTTCTTTCTAACTCCTTGTGTGTAGCAACTAAGAGAAGCACACTCTGGGGGCCTTAGGGGTGTGTCTGACAGTGCTTCCTCTGGGAAGGAATACACATTAGATATTCTATGGCAAGAAGCAGAGGCAAGTAGCAGAGCAGAGCAGAAATTAAGCCTTTCAAAAGGCCTTGGCATAGAGCAGACCTCCTGATACCTCAGTGGGCCAAGAGAGCTATTCATGAATATCTAATCTAAAATATTTCAGAGAATATAAAAGTAATTTTTTTGTCCTTAAAGAACACATGGCAAGGATTCATTTGAATTCAAGTTTCTTTGTACATATTTTTGAGGATTTGTAGAAAGAGAAACAAATATTTCTAAGTCTTTGCCAGCATGTATATTTTAAAAGGGAAGTTTATCTTGATATTTCTTTCAGTTTTGGAGAAACATACTCGGTGCTGTGAGCAGCAAATGGAAGCAGTCTCATACAAAATGCATACAGAGCTCAAGTTGAGATGCTTCAAAACTGTTTCCACACAAATTTCTCCTTCATTCAGTTTCTGTATGAGGTATCATCTGCAATTCTATGGGTTGCAAATTTGTTAAATGTTTTGTACATATATGCCTACAATCCCAATTCCCAAGGGAGTTGTGTTGGAAATTTTCTGAAACTACTCTCAAAGGAAACTTTTAAAGATAAAAATGACAAAGGTTTTGTTGTTGTTACAGCTGAGTTATGGTTTAAAGTCATTCAGGAGTCCTGTAAGAGGCATAGGGACAAACTGGTAGACAGAGTAACACACTTGGGCCTGGCAAGGGCAGTTTTAGAGACTGTAGGTATCACGGAACACACTTTAAACGTTGGCAAAGAGGATGCCCAAGACCTAAAGATGGACATGCTCCTCAGCCTAATCCAAGTGCAAGTCTCTAATTTTGCAAATGTGGAGACAGAGCCACAGGAATATCAAGTTTAAATTTACAGTTATCTTGTCCCATTATCCTTGGCTCTTTTCCTCAGTTTAAAGACTATCCAGTACTTTAGAGAATTGAATAGCAATGTGTGTGTTTCAGCTCTAGTTGAAAAGCAGCAGACAGTCTTTATAGAATAACTTTCCACATTCAATGAAATATTGTTCATACACATATCTATATTTTCTTTTAGATAAAATCATGAACTAAAAAAAATGACTAATAGGTACTTAACTGACTAAAGCTATTACAAAATGACAAAGTGCATATTAAAGTTCAGAGAAGAGTAAAATAAAAGTAAACAGTAAACTATAATTTGCCATCATCTTCAATTGTAGAAATAGAGTACCTCAATTCTAACTTCAAAATTTCTTACAATGCACAGGGAAAGTCCAAGTTGACAAGTTTTGCATTAATATACTAAGAATCCCTTGCTCCTTATCTCTGTCAACTTGCAGGTACTTGGTAGTGAATTTCAGAAGCTAAATCTTTAATTTTTTTGCTTGCAATTAGCACTGTTTTCAGTTACATAGAATTTTTCTAGGATTTACTGGGAATACTGATTATCCATAAGAATTAAAATAATCAAGTCTATCTTACCATGAAGAGAAGTGGTGGTAACTATTTAATGTATGCAGTGAAGAAAGAACACTTTAAAACAGCATTATATAAACAACATCTCGGTCTAAAGGATGTTTAAACCATTAAACAGTGCCATATGTTTAAGCTATATTTAAAAACTTCAATTATATAGGACAAATTTGCTATCATTCTTCTCCAAGCCTTTTAATTTCATGCAAGTTTTGAGTCCTACACTCTCTGAATTTTTAAGATTTTATCCATTAATATTTGCCTGACAAACCATGCCCTCTAAAAGATAGCATGTAATAGGTATAGTGGTTTTTAGAAAATATTTTCAGTTGTTAAGTTTCTCCACTCTGGAGCTATTAGCCTTCCACTATTTGAACATTAATCTTCAAGACATGTTTGTAGCTCCTTGAGAGACTAGTGTAGTTCTATGTAAAAATGATAAAGGGCAATCTTTATTGATAAAATAATAAGCATTGGCTATAATTATGAAAATATGAAGGAGACAGGTTTGTAAATCTGTACATTTATAAGTTATATTTCACTATAAGATTTACTACCAAGCAAATAGAATCTGAAAAATAGCAAGTTGAACGAATTTGAGACACAATAATGTAATTGTCTCCTCTTTTGAATTCCTATTCATTAATGTATTCTTATCATATCATCAATTTAAATTATTGTTTTAGACTGATTCACCACCCATTATGTTAGGAAGCTTATTGGGCGTAGAGTAAGAACTAACATTTGTGCTATTTCTGTAAGAGAAAAAACATTCAGGGGCGGGAACTTAATAAGTGGAGATTCTATTCCTGAAGGCATCTCACAAGACAATTTCAGAGATAGCTAAGAGAACAATTTAGAAAAGGAATGTTTGTGATTTCCTATGTTTTGTTAGGGTACTGCTCCTAAAATACTAGCACTGGGCCAGGAATTTAGTTCAGAGGTTCTGCCGCTTGCCTTGCAAGCGCAAGGACCAGAGTTCAATCCCCGGTACCAACACAAAATAAAACAATACTAGCACATATCAGAATTACTTGCAGGCATTTTGTTAGAGTATAGAAATTTGGGCTCCATCCCCAGAGTTTTTGATTCATTGAGTTTAGGGTAAGACCCAAGAATCCATATTTGTAACAAGTTCCTAGAAGGGTGTTGCGGTCTGAGATCACCCTGTGAGACTCATGGTACTGGCCGATGGAAAGTACACAGGCTTCTGCATTTTATATCATCTTTACCCTGGAAAGGAAATTTTCAGCCTTGAATACCATAACCCAGTCCTGCTGGATGTCTTGCTGTGTGTAAAGTAGACTTCCATTCTCTTCTTCAAGACCAGAAAGGTGTGGTGACAGATTCTAAAAGGGATGGAGGGGCAGGTTTGGTCTACGCTATGCATTTGTCTGACTATGAAATTGAAGTGGGTTTATGATATGGGCTCTTACCATGCTGGTTCCATGGTCACTGGCTCTGGCATGGCTTTCTCACTCTGATGATCATATGATTAATGTCTGTTAGTTTTCTATTGTTGCTATACATTTGGCAATTTAAGCGAACTCATTTATGCTTTTATGAGATCATGGAATATGTCATGATTCTTTCAGCAGGTTAAATCCTAAGATTCTATGGGAGGATTCATTACCTTGTTCATCTGGGATTTAATCCCTAGTTCATTTCCTTTTTTTTTTTTTTTTTTTTTATTCTTGTGCTTTGTCTTCAAACCCAGGTTGAGAACCTCTTCTGTTGGCCATCATTCCGCTTTTCCTTTCGGCCACATCTCTCTGACCCATCCAGGACCTGCATTTGACCAGATTGGGCCGGTGCAATTGATCCATAATAACTTCTACAGACCGAGGTCTTTCTTTCCCTCCCCTT
>NW_022900930.1:15750524-15758884 GCF_012274545.1 Fukomys damarensis
TCTCTTCTCCTCTCCTCTCGTCTCTGCCTCCTCCTCCTCCTCCTTCTCTTCTCTCTGCCTCTGTCTGTCTCTTTCTTTCTTTTTCTTCTCTTCTTCTCTTTTTCCTTTCCTTTTTCTTCTGGGACCTCACACATGCTGGGCAAGAGCTCTACCACTGAGGTACACTCCCAGCCTTCAAGGTCTCTATTTTTAATAATGTCTGCAAAGACCCCTTTCCCATGCAAGAAAATGTTCACAGATTTCAGAAATTAGAGCACAGACATTAGAGAGAGACATCATTCTGTCTTTCACAATGTCTGATCAAGATCCCTTTTGATACTAATTATGCTATGTTAAAAGAAATAACCCAGAACACATGGCAACCATTTATTAAGAGATGAGGAAGGTCTAAAACAAGATATATCTCTGGCAGGAGACAGGGAGATTATGTGTTCCAGTAAATGCTTTGTATTGTATCATCAAGATATAATCTATCAAGTTAAAATAATATTTTGGTAGTGACGGCTGTGAACTAGAAGGTTGTAGATGGGGTACTAAAGAGTGGAAGAAGGACATAACTGTGCCTTCAAGAAAATCCCAGCCAGTTTTTAATAGATGAATTTATAACTGTCCAGCTTTGCTTTCTAAATCTGTATAGGTCTGTGGGAGTTAATGGGGATGGACAAACACTACATTTCAGAGAAAGACATTGATTTGCAGAGGATAAACACGTTTATCGTTTACCATGAAGGCACATGGAGTTCAGGGTGATGAGAATCCGTTGTCTAACCCTTAGGCTGGCTGAGTGGGACAGTAGGGTATTGCTAAAAAGAAGATAAAATGAGTACCCTGCTTAGTACATCCCCTTAATGAAGAAGTAGACTACTGGGGAGTCTGCTTTAATAAACCATGGAGTACCACATTAATCTTTTCTTATGTTATAAACTTGAAGCTATCTTCTCCTGGGTGGAATTCCTTGAAATGCATTCCATTGTCCTTTAGGTATAAGCAGAGAGAAGAAGAAATGAAATGCAAAGATGCTATACTTGCTACTTCCATTAAAAGGTAATTATAGAACACAAATTATGCATCTATTCATACATGATTGTGCAATAACTTAAAATGAAGCAATTACTTTGAGACATTCATTGGTCCTTGTTAGAAATGCTTGCATATTTCATGAGACTGAATGTTTTATATTTATTTATTTACATTTGATATCATTATAATGTAAAATCAGACGTTTCATCTTGGTAATCTTAATTTTGTTGACTTAACATAATCTTATTTACACATTAATGGATATGATTCTAAGTTGCACATCATCTTAACATTCTTTTGATTATTTTATACATTATTTGAAGTGATAGTTTCTCATAAGCTACTATAATACTCTAAATTTTGCTGTTGTTTCTAGATGAATGTATTTAGAAATTTTCATCGTCAGGTGTTATATATAAAATAAATGACAGTGTATCTGATATTCATCAGTAAACAGAAAAGTGAAATTTGCAAAGTATGGTAAGTTTAAGGTATTTATCAGTTCAGAAGTTAAAATAGTACTGGCTTCTTATTTTGAATGCTCCATTATTTCTGGTAGAGATTTAAATTTTAATTTATTTAATTTTGACTGAAAAATTACATGAAAATGAGTGATGGCAAAATTGAAAGAGAATGAGGAAATAAACCAATTTCATTACAGGAAAAACATGGATGGCAAACAAAGGCGAGTTATTTTTTTAAGAATATAAAGAGGGAGATCTGTACATTCGTAGATCAATACTGAACAAGATGCAGTGTAATCTATAGTGAGGAATGTAACATTTTAGAAAAAGCCCATAATCAACACTACATTAAAACAATGTTGCAGAACAGAAATGCAAGTATCAAGTTCCTTTGTCATTATCTATGTGCATATAAATCAATATTAATGTACTTTTCAGGTTTTTCAAGTTTAAGTGAACCTATTTTCCACAAAATACATATTTATCAAAGAATATACACATGCAAATGAGTCATCATTTGGGAATTAAAGTTTCTTTTCATTGGGTACTAATCACTAAAACTAGTAAACTACATTCTGAACGCATCTGGAAGCAGTCTGTCACGGGGGTGGGATGAATATGTGTTGGGAAAGCAGGTGAGGGCGCAGAGACACTGAGCATGGCATGGAACGAGGAAATCATGACCTTGGCTGGTAATATAACTTGTAAATGTGTGTATCACCCAAGAGTGTGCAGAAACAGAGTCTGATACAGGATGTAGCAGAGTAGATTTTGAATTTTATTATTTGGGGGAAAATCTTTTTTGAGTCTAGTTGGTCAGTGTGCCAACCAAAGTCTTAGTCTTTAAAATCTAAAGAACAAGGCATTTCAAATCTAATTTTAGTCTTTCAGGGCACCTAAAGGGCATGTAGTATAAACCAGATAGTATTTTAAATATAAAAAATACAAATGAGTTTGACGTGATCTTGTCCTTTCAATAAGTTAATCAAAAGAGATAAATAAAAGTGATTATAATGTGACGGATTCTTTAAAACAAAACAGTGTAGTACAGTTTGGCATTGTGCACGGTGTGAATGTGTTGATAATCCCTCATCGAAGCACGGTTTCACAGAGGTGGTAACTTAAGATTTAAACTGTAATTTAAGGAACTTAATAGTAGAAAAAGGACAAAATTCCAGAGGCAGAGAGAAGATCTCGCCTCCAAACACAGAGGCCCATAGGCTTAAGCAGGGACGTTGGCAGATGACGACAAACGTTAATCAGATCACAGCTGGGTACAGCTATGAAGGTCTTAAATTATCAGCTGTGATTGTGCTTTGGACTTTATTTAATATAAAACATCCGCACTAGCATTTTTTGGTAGAGAATGTGAACTTCAGATGGTTCAGAGTACACTGGAGAAAAGGGCTTCTCACAGAGGACGAACTGTTAAAAGAGCTGCATGGTCCTAATGAAGCTGGGGAACAAATGATAGAAAAAGGTTTAGCTGGCAGGGAAGAAGAGAAGAGCTAGAGAAAAAAAAAGGTGCAGATATAATTAGGTTGTTTAATGTTGCTAAATGAAGTAGGGCTATGGGAATAATAGCAACTTTGGGGAGAACTTCGTGAAGAGATCAGAAGTCCTCGGCTTGGTTTTGTTCGTATGGAATTGGAATGACCCATTGGCTTCTCCATTAGACGTCTTCAGCGGGTAGTGGAATATCTGGGTCCTGTGCTCAGATGGGAGGTCAGAAGAGAGATACAGGTTTGAGCATATGGCAACTGAATCTCTGAAAATGGAATCAGATTACCCAGAGAAAGCCTATACATCAGGAAGTGGCCTTGGATATTAAGGGGAATAGGTGAGGAGCAGTGATAGAAGTTAGAAATAAATTACCAGTATTGTAAGCAGGGAGCCAGGGGAGCGTAATACAAGAGTGAGCCCTGCCAACCATGCCCCAGGGTAGCCTATTTCCAACACTGCAGTGTAGTCATAAATAACGAGCAGATTAATGCAATCTTTCCTCAACCACACAAGGTTTCCTCAGTTATCAGTTGAGAAATAGCATCCACAGGCCCGACAGTCATTTTCCTTTTTAGAACTGTGTTATTTTAAAAAATAAAGCATTAAGATGTTGGTCTCTTGTCGAGTCTTTCAGGTTGCACTTTGTCAGTTTTAGGAAGTAGTCCCCAAGCACTAGTGTTCAAAATTGCAGACACAATCTTACATGTCAATTGAGTTATTCTGATGGAACGGGGTGGTGAGATGGGTCAGATACGTCATAACTCTTCTGTTTGTAAGCACACATTTTCTTTGGTCCTTGTTAGTACCAGCAAAGTTGGTTAAAAAGATATATTAATAAAAGATGTAGTGGAAGTGCATTGCTATTTATCTTACCTAACATACAGTATTCATACCACCAATCTGCATGTTATAGTTGCACTTTCTATTTTCTGTGTACCCAAGGCAGTCTATTTGTTTCCTTTTAGCATTGTCATCTAAACACTACATTTCAAAAACTGGAAGTTTTGGGCAGTGATTATTTTGCTAACTTTTTAATTGTACTGTTATTATTCTCTCTTCTTTCTTATATCATCTTTAAGTATTTCTTTTTGCCTTCAGTATTGCTGTCTTAAGAAACTTCAGATTTGTCTTCATTATTTTAGTAGGTAATGTATTTTTATTTTACAAAACACAAAGAATAAAAATTAAAAAGGAAAAAAAAAGCCAGTACAGCATCAAGCACTCTGCCAGCATAGTCTTTAACAGACTTGATAAAGAGATTCTAAATAGTTGCAGAATTCAACTGAAGTAGACCTAGGTGCACCTGCAGATCTGATGAATTTTTATTCATTGAAGAATATTAGATATTTATAAAGATGTGCTAAGCCCTTATGTTTGCCTTAGTATTTCTGTCCTGAAAATTTTTCAGAGAACATCTTTGGGAGAACAATTAGACTCTCCTACAACATGTATGAAAAGATTTAATAATATAGTCTTTCAGTAACTCTTTTTTGGTCCCCTAATACTAAGGAAAACCAAAGTCTAAAGGAACAAAGATAGAAACAAACAAGAAACCTAGCATAAATGCCAAAGCTGACTGCCCAGGATTTGGAAGGTGGCTAATAACTGTGATACACATGAATGGCAACAAGACCGTGTGTAAAATTTCTGTCAAGCTGAAGTAGATATCTGTGTGCTCAAGAAGATGACTCATGAAGAAAGAGATACAGAGCTAGCAGAATCAGACATTAGTAGTAGAGAATACAATCATATGTTTTGTTTTCTGGGGAGCGCATATAGATATCAGTGTACAGGAATTTTAATAGGAACTGTTCCAGAAAGGGAAGGTAGGGTTAGGTAGTGAAAGAAACTTGGTTTCTGTTGTTAGAGTTTCTTTCATATTTGGAGTTGAGTTCTGTCCTTTGGTCATAAGCTTTAGCTTCTCCTACCTGGAAATCCAGGATTGTCTTGGTTTGTCTTTCATGGAAGTCTTGATCCTAGCAGTGACCTAATGCCAAAGTATCTCACCTGTGACCAGGTGTCTCTTCCAGAGAACTCTGGTTTGTACAGGCAGATGCCCCTGTGGCTCTGGTCTGATCTGCGTCAGTCTATTTTATGACAGTCAGTGTAACCCCTCTTTAAGAGGGCTCTGACAAAATAGAAGTTAAATTAGAGTGTGTCAGTCAGGGGAGACACAATGAGTAAGTGAAAGCAAAATGCATGAAACAGAAACGGTCCCAGAAAGGTCAGGGATGCGGACAAAAGGGCAACATGAAAGCAGAAGGTGCAGGGAGTTCTGTCCATAAATGGGGAGGGAGAGAAGAGAGTCTAAGGCTACATCGTTAATGAGGTTCATGGATGGCCTCCCTTAGGCTTTCCCATGGTCACTGGGGATTAGTTTATTTAAGACCCTCAGGTTGGGCCAGGTGTGGTTGTCATGCCTTTGATTCCAGCACTCCAGGAGGCTTCAGCAGAAGGATTGATGGATCAGGCACAGTCTGGGCAGTTTAGCAACTTGATGAAACTGTATCTCAAAGTTTAAAAAGAAATAGTTTGGTGATATAATTTAGTTCAAGCCCTGAATTTAATCCCCAGTGCTCCCCACACACTTACAGACATATGTCGGGGTGATAGCCCAGCCTGCTACCAGGGGATGTCCAGTCATCTCAGTGAGGGTACAGCAGTGTAGGAAAGAATAACATACAAAGAACAAAGAACAAAGAATAAACAAACGATAGCTTTTTACTTGTGGGGGGTTGAGAATTAATGTTAGCTCTCTTCTGCTTAAAGAATTGCTCTTAGCTCAACTGGCTGAGACCACAGGCTCTAGATTAGTCAGTATTTATGATTGTACAACATAGCAAGAGGGTGTGAAGGCAGATGGAGAGGATAGCAGAACTAGTACACTAATAAGCCAGGCTGTGAAAGGGGAGTAACTATTCTTGTGAAGGACAGGTCATAATTAACAAGTCAGTTGTGATATCTTGCAGGTCATAGCTAACAAGCCACCTTGTTTCCTTTAGCTAATGTTTGATCTTGAAGAACAGTTGCACAGTCATAATTCCTCAGCTCAGTGTTTACTTGCTATTAGAGATGTCACAACCTCATTGAAAAATGAGACATGATCGTGACCATTAGCATAGTGAAGTCTATCACCATACCCTAGCCAAAAGGTCAATTAGCAAGTCATACTTAGGTTTTGAAATTACTTCTAATTTTAATCAATATCTAAATTCATAAACCAAATTAATAATATCTAAAGCCTTCTCGGTGCACTTTCAAGCTGGACTTCTGCACATATACACAAACACACAAGCTCAGGTGGGAAGGGAGAATTTGTGTATTTAACTCAAGCATTGGTCATTAAATTTCATCATATTCAGCACCATGGGTTGTTTCACTGTGGGCTATTGAGGGAAAGAACAATGAATATAGTATGAATAGATATAGTATGAAAGTGGGAAGGGTAGGGGAAAGGTAATAAGGGAAAGAAAAAAGTAGGAAAAATGAAAAAATGGAAATAAAATATTTGTAAATGGGGAGGGGAGGAGGGAGGGCAGGGACAAGGGGAAAAAATGAGAACCAAGACCTGTGCTGTAAAGGTACAGGATCCCAATGATGAATGTAACTACTGTATACCTAAAATGTACCAACAAACTCAATGAGGAAAAAAAAATGAATATAGCCACACAGGTTTTAATGAAACCAAAGGAGATGAGAAACCACTGGTTCTAAACAACTTATGTGAGGCTGGAAAATGGAACTGGAGGCAACAATAAAAAAAACCAAATCTTGTGACAGACACAATCTCACTAAATCTTTAGGTCATGGGGAACTCTGGAAGATCAATAGTTCCTACATCAACTGATCATTGAATATCAGCTGCCCCAGGGACGGGAGTGACTTTCTTTAGCTAGGGCATTTCCTCAAGGGATGTGATAGCTGAGGGCTTTCTTCCAGCACCACCCTGAGTGAAGGAGGGAATAAGTCTCTAAATTCTGCAGGGGAACTGCACCATAGTGTCCATAATAACTGCTATCATTGTCTGTCCGATCCACTCCATCTAGTAGCTCCTTTGAAGATTTAGAGTGCCTTTTTTGCGAGAAAGTTAGAAGAGACGTCTAGTAGGACAAAATACTGCCCCAGTGCTCCAGCTTTTCTTAGAGAAGCAGCTGACACTTTCCTCTACCCACCATGCTAGGTTTCCTTCTTCATCTCCCACCCTTCCTTGTCTCAGTGGCTTGCCTTGTGCAATGGCCTACGCCTTGTGTGTCCAAACTTTCAGTTTGCCTCGGTTGCGCCGAGTGAAAAAAAATTGCCTTGGGCTACATATAAGTTAATTAAGGGAACTTGCAGGCACACATGTTTGGGTAGGTTGAAATACCATTAATGCTAATTGCTGTGCTGCACTTGACAGTCCTGCAAGTACACGCTGTACCTGATATATGTGGTTTAAATTCAACTGACTATGTGGAGGCACAAGAGGCAAAGCTAGCACTGCATGTCTCTCCTCTACACTGATGTCTCTCCTCTACACAGCGCCCTGTTGTCCCCTACACAGTACACACTTGATGTTAAAGATATTTCATCTTGTGTGTTTGACATGCGTGGTGGGCATCCTGATGCCCGAAGACCTTGAGGCCCTAGAATCAAGGGCTTCTCAGGCAACATGTTCTGTACTGGGCAGCGTTTCCTACTAATGAGACACAATTCCCAACCTCTACAAATTTCAGGAGACGTTCATTTTGGTCCACAGTTTCAGTAGGTTCAGACCCTGGTTGACAGGTTTCAGAAATGGCCTGGGGAAAGACGTGGCAGAGTAAAACTGCTCACACCATAGTATGAAGGAGGCAAAGAGCAAAGAGAGGGACCAGGGACAAGGATACAGACTTTCAGGTCACACATCCCGGAGCCAGTACTTCTGATCCGGCTCTATCTCCCAGCCACACACGAATTACTGAACTCACAAACGGATGAAGAGTCAGAACCCTGTGAACCAGTCCCCTCCACAGACATGAGTTGTTTGGGGGACACTTTAAATCTTAACCATAACATTCTCTCCTGTACCCCAAAATGCACATATTCATCTCATTATGCAAAATGTATTTAGTCCATCTCCAAGACTTGCCAAAGTCTTAACAGTTGCAGCAATGCTGAAAAGCCCATGTCCAAATTCTCTGACACTCAAGGCAAATTCTTGCCCACCATATGTGGAGGCCTCTAACAGTCTCAGCAACAGTGACTGCACATTTACTCTCTTTCCTTCTTATTAAGTAAAAAATATTAGCTATCTTAGGAATTGAATACCTTGTTTTTTAAGCTATTATGTCTCTGTGTGCATGGATGTGTATATATATATATATATATATATATATATATATATATACATATTCT
>NW_022900930.1:15759050-15791306 GCF_012274545.1 Fukomys damarensis
TTGTGTGTGTATGTATATGCACAGCCTAAAAAAAAGATCACATTCCATATTGATCCTCTGTGAAAATAAAAAAGAAAGTTAAATACTCCAACATGCAATGCCATAGGTATATCCACACACATCCAAGGGAATGGCTTGGATGAAAAGCTTATTCCTACTTTTGATAGAATTATTATCACTTTATGATAATCTGTTCAAATATGTCTACCAGAATTGTGACTCTTTGTCTTAGAATGAAAAGTCCAAAGTGCCATGAACCACAAGCGACCAGAGCTCCTTTTTCCCGTATGGAAGCATTCTCTTCGTGAATAGGGACATTGAATGCTCCAGAATTCAGATGTGTGGAAATGAGAAGCAGACAATTTTCAAAAGCAACACCAAGGTTGATGGTAAAATCTTATGCTTGTCCTTGGTCCTTAGACATGAATTCATATAAAAGTTGATGACTTAAAGCCTATGCTGGTCTCTGGAGAACAGTGGCAGTGAAAGACTATTGTGAGCTAATCAAAGTATTTGTTTAGTGGTTTAGTGTGAGGTGGATGTCACCAGGTAATGTGGGTATCACTGCACTGCCATGTCTATTTGTATATCTTTTTTCATTAATTTTATTGTATTTTAGGTATACAATATGCTGACATTCATTATTGGGAGTTTGTACCTTTACATGCTGTATCTTAGTTATTATTTTTGCCATTTCCCTGCCCTCTGTTCAAGCCCTCCACCCCTCCCTATTTACAGACTTTGTTTCTATTTTTTCCTTTTCTTATGTGATCATTCTTTTTCCTATTTCTCAAACTACTGGCAAAATCATCCTCTGCTGTCTATGATTTCTTTTTGTACAGTTCTCCTTCAAGTTGAAGCAGGCTGGGAGGGACCGAGGGAAAAAGGCAGGATCAGGCCTTGATCCATGGCTATTTATGGGCTGAAGGAGAAGCCATGTCTTACTTTATCTCCCTTTGCCAATAACACATGAAATGTGCCCTTCCCTTGTCTCTTAGTCTTATAACAAGGACCAGTTGCACTGTAACAGCAGGATGTTGCCATGATATCTTCAAGGACAAGAATAGCCACAGGGTTCACAGTAGTGTGCACAGATGTCCAGATATGAAACCTGCCAGCCGCAGAACCCAGAGACCTTGGCACAGTGCTTCTTCTCTTGTGGTGGAGTAGCAACGTGCAGTATGTTGTTACTCTGGAGGGAAGGTGCTAGGAGGTCCCAGGCCACTTCTATAATTTTCCGATGGAGTAAGCTGTCGAATCTTCATGAAGTAAACTTTTCACCTTGTGGCACATGTATTTTAGCAAAATCTCCCCTGCACTAGCCAAGTAATGTAGGTGTCTTTACTCAGCACTCATGGAAGGGAAAAAGAGGAGGCGAGGCTGGAGAAATAAAGTATTTTCTTTTCATGCAGCCTAAAAAGAGACCTCAGACCCCCAGTGGGGCTCTGAAACTGAGCCGACCCCTGCATCAGTATGTGGTGAAGCTGCCCAAAGCAGGTGCTGTTGCCGGGGACAACCTTTAACTCGGGTCTGTTTGTAGAGAGCATCCAACCGTCTGTGCGGAAGTCCTTTATTCCTGAAATGGGCTTAAAGCAGCTCCATGTCGGCAGCCCCAGGGCCCTTCACATTGCTCATGTTTATGTTTTCCTGCAGCATCTGCTAACCCACAGAATGGATCCTCACTCACTTGGGGCTGCTGTTTAGACTTCAGGCACCAGGTCTCTTGAGCAGCATCACCGGTCCCTTCTCTCTTGTATGCTCCTTAGCGCAGTGTATTGTCCTTGCCTATCTGTGTCCCTTACTGCCCTCTAGATGTGAATTTCATTACGGCAGGAGCAGTGTTTCAGGTTGGTGCTTGCTTTTAAAAAGTCTTAATTTTAAAAAGTCCAGTACTGTTTCTGGTGCTTAGCGGTGCTCAATAACATATTTATAAATTGGTATAGCATAGTGCAGAGTTACGAATTCATGTGTATATAACATTTCAGCTCTTCCAGAGTCAGGCTGAGTTATAATTGTTGGTTCAATTAATGAGAGGAATTGGGAAAAAAAATAATGCAGGCACTCCTCGGGAATAGATAGTTAGGCCTGAGAGTTATATAATTTGAAACACAAAAAACAATGTTTTCTGGTGCAGACACAAGAACCCTTAATTCTGGATGAGATTTCATCATAAGCAATTCATTTGGATTGAAATATACTTCACACAAAGAAATTTGTAAAATGCATTGAAAGACTGAGGCATTTTAAACCATTAATATTTTTAGAAAGATGATTTCATGAGATTGGTTTTTAATGACTGCTAGCTAAGAAGCAGTGGTATACAAAGCAGGAAATTACACATAAGTGAAGGAAAAACGTGAGAGAATGGAGTACATTAGCGATGTTCATGTATTAATGTAAGTCTGCTACAGGAAAGAGTATAGGGTACTTGAATCTGGGGCAGAAAAACCCAAAAAGAATGAAAAGTGTGCTAAAAAGAAGAGGAGGTGGCTGCTAAAAATGAACTCCAGCTACTTTAGAATTTTGCCCTTGGCATTCATCATTATTTCTGAGTTTTCAAACTTCATCCAATGCACTTATAAAATATCTTTTTCCCACACAAGGCCATGAGAGAGCATGTCAACTCAGGTCAGCAATGGAGAATCAGTGCAAAACAGACTGACGTAAAATTAGAGAACGTAAGATGCTTAAAGTGATGCTACTAATTCTTTTTAATGGAATATGAAAAAAGTATCACGGAATATCCGATGCCCAACACTCGAGTTCACGGTAACCAACAGGTGGCAGCCTCAGAAACAAATGAAACAAAACAAATCCAAATGTCCCCAATTCATAGGATGTGATTTATGTTCTTACTCCTCCAAGACACCCCCCAAACTTAGGTTTTTGGTTCAGGCCAGAATATATTTTCTTGTCTTCATGCTGTCTGAGTAAAACAGCTCTGATTGTCAGTCAGGATCCCATAAATTTCATAAAAATTAATGTACTAATAGAACTGCATTGTTTGCCAATAAGTTTCAGAATTAGTAACACCTGACAATAGTGCCACTGTTGCAATAGTATCATAAAGTAGCATCTCTTCTTACTTCATAGTTTATCTTCCTACTAGTTCGGCTGGAACAGCTATTTAAAAATAAAAGTTTTTTTGTCATTCCCCCTCAATTATATTTATTTTTCCACTCATAGATAATACTGTTTTTTCTATCAGTAATAAAATCATAATAGATTAAAACTGGATGCAAAATTCATAAACAATGAAAATGTGAACTTAAGTGAAACATAAATCATTACTGAGTAATTTTTAAGCATTAAAAACACATTCTTTTTTGTAACAAGATAGTTTACAGATATTTATTTCTCTAAAAATTAGAAGAGAGAGCCTTTGAAAAATAATGTTGATTCAACAGCATAAATTCAGCAGGAAAAGAAACACCCTATTTTATTCTGCCAGCCTTCCCTAGAGAAAGTAATAGAAAGGACTAGTGAGAAACAACCCTAAGGCACCTTTATATACATTTCTCTCCACTGTGTCACAAAATCACAGGGCAGCCTGAATGACCTAGGAAACATTTCTAGGTAAAAAAAAAAAAATTCAGAGGTGATTTCAAGGTAAAAACACATAAAATGAGTGCTTTTATTCGAATCTTTTTGTTTTATATAAGTGAAAGAAGACTTTCTAATATTTTCAATCTGAATAATAATATTGCTTATATAAATATCCCTGATGTCTTTTTGCCTGACATGGCTGGAGAATCACTAACAGAGAATCAACATGATCTCATGTTCCATAAACCAACATTTCGTACAACTGAGAATTAAAATAGTTCTTTAAGTGTTCAAAGACAGTGAGGACCTTAAATAAATCAGTTCATCATAGAATTTCAAGAGAAGATTACAAAGTATTTAAAGAAAACCTTTCAGTGACATTATTTAATGTAAATAAATAATGTTTTAGGCAAAAATTTAATATCTTTTTATTTACCTAATAAACCACTTTAACATTCAATCTGCATTTTATTAAAACATACAAATAAGCAGAAGACTAATGTTGCTAATATTTTTTCACTCATTGAATTAAGTATTTTTGATATATCACATGATAGTAATTAGTGCTAATTTTGTATTCTCAAAAAGCATAATCAAAGCTGATATATTTTTAAGGTATTCTTCTTATTGAGTCTGAGCTTTTCACAACACATTAGTTCCCAAGGAAAATAAGGACACTCACATTTATTATTTTGGCTTAATAAGGACACAGCCAATGTTATACCATAAGTCAAATATTATTGCCTCTGCCAGGCTATTTTGAAAATTATGGCTTTTGGTTATAAAGTTGAAGAATCCAAAGGAAAATAGAGGACATCTATGACTATGATTTTGTATGTACTCAACATAATGAAATACCTGTTGTTCCTTTAAGAAAATCTTTTATACAAAGAGAGCATGTCATTTTAGGATCTTGACAGGGATAACTTAAATAGCTTTTGATTCTAGGGGACTAATGGCTACAGGATGTTTGAAAGTAACTAGAAAGTCACATGTGTGCATGAGTGCGGTCCTGCATGTGTGTGTGTGTGTGTGTGTGTGTGTGTGTTTGCACGTGCATAACCTTGGAAAAAATGTTCCAGGGTCTATATTTAAACTCTTGTCAAATAGCCATAGAATTCTTGGGGATGCTTACAAAAGAGTTAAAATATGTACAGTATAATAAATTTATTGCTTGAAGCTACTAGCTCATAAGTAGATGGTATCAGTCTTCTCATAGGGTGGTCTTTGACAATGAACATGTTGATTCAAAGAAGAGACTTTCTGAACACCACTGGACTGTATTGATTTTTGTCAAATGCCTAGGTACATGTCACCTTTCAGACTGATCTTTGGAAAAGTTGTCAATTTCTCAGCTTTAGAGGGTGAGTCCTGTCCTGGCCAACAATCACTTTATTATTACTCCCTGTCTTTTTATATATTAACTCTTTTGATATCATTAAGCTACATTAATGTACTGTTGAATAGCGTCAATTTCTAAACTTCACAAAGCCAAAGAAAATGAAAACATGGCTTATGCTCTTTCCTCTTAGGTTAGCATCAATATAAATTTTAGAGTTTATAAAACTCAGTGAGCTCATCTCATCTTACCTCTTTTAGATTATTAAGCAGCTTTTAGGTAGAAAATTCTTTCTGACATCATGTTTGGTGAAGTTACTTTTCGACCTCTTCAATAGGCTGTGTCGGCACTATCCAACTGAAAGGTACCCAGTTCTGTAGCTGACTGCGCCCCTAAATAGTTTCCCACTCTCCTAAGGGCACTTTTGCATTTATTCTGAAGTAACTTCAGTACTATACTTTGCTGTCTCTTGGATTTAATAGACTCCTAGCATGGAGATTTATCTTTGGAAATAAGCTGTTGCGTAGTATTTTTCAGGATTTTTGGGCAACTTTTTATTTTGATATAATTTCTAGCAGAAATAATGCAAGAGTAGCATAAGAAACAGACATGTGTAAATGTCAAATAGATTCTGTGGTGTGAGAAACTGAAAGTATGAATACGGATCAAAAGACATAACAGATATTGTGAAATAGGAAGAGAAAGTCCAAACTGGAAGGGGTTGGGAAAAAGGAAAAAGAGAATGCAAATAATATGAGACCAATAAAAAAATGAAAACAAGTATTTTTTTTCCTCATTGAGTTTATTGGTACATTTTAGGTATACAGTACAGTTACATTCATCATTGGGATTTGTACCTTTACATGACAGGTCTTGGTTCTCATTTTTTTCCCATACCCTTGCCCTCCCTTCACCCACTCCTCCCTTCCCTTTTACAAAAAACCCATTTCTATTTTCTCATATTTTTTTCTTTTCCCTTATTACCTTTCCCCTACCCTTCCCACTTCCCCCACACCTTTAGCCCTTTTCTTCCTATTACACATTGTCGATTATACCATCAGGATCCTATTAACAAGTCTTTTTAAATAGGGAGGGGTGGAGGAGTTAAAGAGATGGCAGGGGAATGGGGAAAAATAAGAACCAAGATAGATTATGTAAAGGTACAAATTTCCAATAATGAATGTCATTATATCGTATGCCTAAATTGTACTTCACTAAAATTAACTTTAACAAAGAAACTTTCTTGAATCAACAACTGGGATCTCATCTTATTAAGAAGCTTCTGCACTGCAAATGAACCAACAGAACTAAGAGACAACCTACAATGTGGGAAAAAAATTGTACCAGCTGCTCCTCATACAAAAGACTATTATCGAGAATATATAAAGAACTAAAAAAAATCAGCCCCCCAGAAATATAAAGACCCAATTCAAAAATGGGCATCTCATTTCTCAGATAAAGAAGTAAAAGCAGCAAGTAAATATATGAAAAAATGTTCCACACCACTGGTCATTCGAGAGATGCAGATGAAAACAACACTGAGATTCCACCTCACCCCACAAAGAATGGCTGCTATCAAGAAATCAACCAATAGCAAATGTTGGCGGGGCTGTGGGGAGAAAGGAACCCTTCTCCCTTGTTGGTGGGAATGCAGACTGGTGCAACCACTGTGGAAATCAATATGGAGATACCTCAAAGAGCTAGGACTACAGGTTCCATTTGACCCAGCCATCCCTCTGCTGGGTATCTTTCCAAAATAATTAAAAGAATCATATCATAGTGATATATGGACACCTATGTTTATAGCAGCACAGTTTGTAATAGCTAAAACTTGGAAACAGCCCATTTGCCTATCAGTTGGAGACTCGATAAAGATGTGTTTTTTCTATAAAATGGAATACTACTCAGCCATAAATAATGAGAAATTAGATTCATTCATAGGAAAATGGATACATATTGAGGATATACTCGTAAGTAAAATAAATAAGTCACACATGCATAAATACCGAATTGTTTCCCTGGTGTGAAAAACTATAAAGGTACATAAGATCCTAACGATATAATTGACAATGTGAAATAGGAAGAAAAGGGCTAAAGGTGTAGGGAAAGTGGGAAGGGTAGGGGAAAGTTAATAAGGAAAAAGGAAAAAAATGAGAAAATGAAAAATGGAAATAATGTATTTGTACATAGGGAAGGGAGGAGTGGGTGAAGGGAGGGCAGGGACAAGGGGTAAAAATGAGAACTAAGACCTGTCGTGTAAAGGTACAAGATCCCAATAATGAATGTAACTGTACTGTATACCTAAAATGTACCAATAAACCCAATGAGAAAGAAAACTTTCTTACATTCTTTATATTCCTTTACATTCTTGCATTAATTATTAATATTTTGTACAATTTGCTTTGTCTGTTTCTCATTCTACCTCTCTGTATCTTTTTCTGAGCTGAGAGTAAGCCAGAGAGATTACACATATTTGCTGTGAAATAATTATGTTCCTTAAGAGCTTTCTAGTCAAAACAATGTTCTTTTTACACAATCACACTATAATTCTTAAAAGAAGAAATTTAACTTTAGTACAATAATATCACCTAGTTCACAATGTATATTCAAATAACCATCAATTTCCTTGATGATATTTTTGCTATTTTCACCCATGAAGAAGCCAGTCAACATCAGATGTGTGTACTTTTCATATTGCTTTAATTTTCCGTAGTGCTCAGTCCTTATTCTTCTTAGCTTGGTATTTTTGAGTAGTGCAGGTCAGTTACTTTGTAGAAAACCCTCACTTTAGCATGGTGTTTGCCATGATGAGATACCAGAGACTCATTTGGGGCAGGGATATCGCAGATAGTCATGTTCCCCTCTCAGAGCATCATTTTACAAAACAATGATGCCCAATTGTTCCATACCAGTATTTCTTTTTTTTTCCAGCTTTAATTGAGTTTATTGGTACATACATTCATTATTGGAATCTTGTGCCTCTACATGACAGGTCTTGGTTCTCATTTTTTCCCCTTACCCCTGCCCTCCCTTCACCCCCTCCTCCCCGCCCCATCTACAACCACTTTATTTCCATCTTTTTATTCTCTCACATTTTTTTCTTTTCCCTTATTACCCTTTCCCTACCCATCCCACCTTCTCTACACCTTTAGCCCCTTTATTCCCATTTCTCAATGTCAGTAACCTTATTAGGATCTTCTGTATTATTGCGGATTATTCACACCAGAGAAACTATTCGGTATTTCTTTTTTTCTTTTCCGTTGAACAGTAAATGAATAGCTCACATTTTGCTCATCAAGAGTGTATAAACATTTCAGTAAAATTTCAACTTCTTTCTAATTTCCAGTTCAGATAAATGTATTTCCTTCTCAATTCTGCTTTCCCCTCTGCAGTATTTTCCTCCACTCACCGCTCCTGTCAGAAAACCTCCATAGATATCGTCAGCCTCACTCCCTCCTGCCTCCTTCTGCTTGTCTCCCCCGTCATCCCTTCCGCGCTTCTCCACAATTAGACCACTTAGCTCTGACTTTCTTCTGAAATCCAGTTGCATTTTTGTAAGGGCCATCTGGGAATCCCCACATTGGCATGTTACAACTACCCCGAAGTAATCCCTACCCTTTATTTCTTTATTTTTTATTAAAGATTGCACACATACATGACAACAAGAAAAGGAAGATACTAAGTAAAACTTTCAAATATACATATTTCTAACTCTGCTTTACTTTCCATAATCTCATTCTGGTTAGTTGTATCCAACAAATTGATAATGAACCACAGAGTCGAATTTATTTATCTTCCCGACATCCATGTTCCCCAACGTGCAGACACACTTCTGTTGAAGGTCGCAGCAGAGTCCCTCCCTAGGAATTGCCTATGCTAAAAGGAGGTCTTCCTTTCAAGGTTGTGCCCCTTCCCCAGGAAAAGCACATATCCATTGATGGCTCCTTCGATTTCTTCCAGTATAGTGCTGAGAGCACTCCCCAAGGATTGGACCCTGTTGCAAGTGCACCTCGGTTCACCTTTCCCTGCTGAATGCTGCTGCCGTCACTACACCCAGGTGTTTCTAAAAGTGTCACTTGCCAATTAATGCCTCACATGGGAATCTCTCAGTCTTTTTCCAAATAAACCCAATACTGAGACAACTGCTCGTCTGTTGGCATTGGAAGAAAAGCAATTTAATGATTTGGCAGAAAATTTGACTTCCAGCAATATTTTAGAGAAAAGGAGGATACTAGTATCTTTGATTGATGAGGAAATATTGAGCATCGTCCCCATCCAAAGGCAATGAGCAGAGTAATCCCCCATGCCTGGCTCCATGCTCATCGAAGCAAGCAGAAATTTAACACAGACCTCCATATGCGGGGTTCACCTAAAAATATGGAGCCCCAGACCTGGGGCGATGGCACTGTCCTGATCTACACTTGGTGTTCACCCCTGGGAAGGTTCTGCTCCATCAAGTGGTCAGATGATGCCGCAGTTTAAAGATGCACCTTGAAATGTCCAGAAACGAGGCACGTCTCCATGTACTGTTGAAGTGCCACAAAGGCTGCTAATGTATTTGAGCACCGCATCGTCATGTTTCTTCTAGGAAAATGTGTAAAGCTAAAAATAAACACAGCAAGTGACTTTGAGAAATGGAGGAGATTATCAAATGTTCTAAATGTTAATTGATTAAAATTGTTTCTAGTAGGTATATGCTTACATTTATGCCATTTTGAAACAATTATAAAGAAAAACACAATTTTTATAATTTTCATTTGCAGTGCCAATTGATACCCACAAATATATATTATACTTAAGTATGATAAATTGCCAGAAAGTTAGCCATTCTATTTGAGTTCTTTAAAGTACATGAATACTATTATCCTTTAGACTCCTTGTCTCTGCTGAAGCGAGTTTCTTATTTTTTAATTGATGCTAAATAAAGTTCATACTGAATCTATCTATTAAATATGTTTTTATCATCTAAATGTCCAGTATAATTAATTTTATACTTTTTTCTTTTGCAAAATTTGTACTTTGTATTAGTAATAGATTAAAAACTCCAGATATATTCTGAGTGCTTTGTCAGTCACTGTACCATCATAAACCAAGGGATAAAATTCAGAGTCAAGTAATCTATTTAACTACCACAATTACCAATTTTTTAAAAAATATGGATTTTATGGAACTTGAAATGAATTAAAAGTCAGAAGAAAATTTAGCAAAGATTGAGTACATTCATAATAAGAAATTTTTGTCGGGTTATTCTAGACAATAGTAAGCAACAAACCTCTTACTTTAAATAAGCTGCCTACTCTTGCAAATACTCTGGATCATTTGTTTTATTTTTTTTCCTTACCTAAGAAATATATCATTTTTGTTTTCATAATTTCTTTTCTTTTTTTTTTTTTTTTTTTTTGGTACCTGGGATGCAGGTCCTTGCACTTGTGAGGCAGGCAGCGGAACCACTGAGCTAAATACCCAGCCCTGTTTTCATAGTTTCTAAAGATTGGAACAGTTTGTGGCACGTTTTCTCAGATATATATCCCATATTTCCTTAGTCACATTTAATACACGTCTGATTTCTGTTAAATATATGTTTACTAAAAGTTTTTCTCTTTAGAATGAGCTGTGCTACTATCATGTTAGAATTTTAGAAGTCTCTACGTTTTCTGTTAAAGTTAGCATCAGTGTCAGTTTTGCAAGAGTAGAACAGTATCTCAGTGCCACATACATAAAATGATATATATGAAACATCCAGAAACATCTGCCAGTCTCTAGGGAATACTCTGCCATCAATCAGTCTATGCTAGTGTAAATAAGAACAGAAGTTTCCTTAGCATTGCTAGCACACAACACCTCATTAGCTGTCCCAGCCAATCCATTAGAATCACTGAAAGGAGCATGATACGACTTTCGGGGCAATAGAACCATTTTCCTCATTAAGTACTAACAAGCCAATTCGTATGCTTTTCTGATATCATTATATTCCCGACATTTCCTCCCTGCCCATTAACCATAATCCTAATAATCACATATCTGCTTATAGCAACCTGTGTTTTTAGTTTACCTACTGTCTTACTTTTAAACATATTTCTCTGGCAGTGATAGATTTTGTTCCTTTGGCAAAATTGTCAGTCCAAAATATCTTACCCCTTCTTTATTAATCTGCTTGAATCTTTTAAACAGCATAGATATAAAATGTGTGGTTGAATATTTGAGCATAAGATGAACTACCCTGAAAATTGGTGTGGTGAGGAGGTACATTAATAATAATAGGATTTTTCCCCACACCCGGCATTCTTCTAATTGGACAGGAAATCCTCTGTGACTAGGCTGAGGGCATTCTACCTACCCGAGGAAATATAATGATATCTGCACCAAGGCTAAGAACTTTGTCTTGGGTCTCAACAGCAGAATATAAAAATTCTCTTGTAGAGATTATTTACAAGTCTGGCTAGGAACACATCAATTAAGTGACACTATTTAGAATGTTTTAATTAAATATATGTTTTTGACGCTGTGCATATTAGAGATGAATTATTTAGAATTAAATGTCTAACAAGAACTATATTATTGTGTTTGAGCCCATATGCCCTCTAAAGTATGGGTTCTCTTTTTCTGCCTATGCTTTGTCCCTTGCCAAACCTATCTCTCTCAATTTAAGGATCTGGAGTTGATTTCTTAGGTGTTTAGAAACATTTCAAGTTGTCTTCAGGTGTTTGAATATGAGCATGAAGTCTCCCATGTGTGAATTCTGTAGAATCATAGAAATTCACCTGGCTTGTTTTGTGAAAAGGAATTTCAACCTGGTGCTAGGGCATTGTTTGATTTTATAAATGATTCTTCTAATTTATACAAAAATTGTTCTTTCTGTGCTATTACTCTCACATAAAAAAGTACAAAATGGTTATTAGAAAAGCTAAATATCAGCTGGTGTCATATATTAAAGACTTTCAGTATCTTTTCTGGTGGTCATTGTGTTTCCTCATTGATTTTAGAGGATGCATTTTAATATTCACAGAGCTCACAGACTGGCTGTCCAGTCTAGGAACTGGGAAAGCAATCATTTGGTTTGAATTATTTAAATAGTTCCCAACATTTTCCAGAATTACTTTGCCTACAGACATCATCACACAAAACCAATAAATGATGGCCAATAATACTGAATAACACATGGTAAATGATTAAAAAGCAGTAATAGCTCATGTGTGTTTTGTATGAATTTTAAGTAGCTGGTACAGTATCATTGAGCAAAATTTATTATTTAGCATGTTTACAAGGTACATTTATCATATTCCATCCTAATCATGCTCTATACTGTTAAAAATATAGATCTTACTCAAAATGTAAAATATTTTTGCATAGAGATTAATAATATATGATGGGAGAAATTTTAACAGAATTTTAAAGTCATGGTTAAATAGGCTGAAACTAATACGCAGAAATAAAAGTTCTATTTATTTATAAATTCAAACCACTTAAAATGATGAAATGGTTAATATTTAGTACAACTGAAAGCTTCATAAATAAATGAAGTACTACATTTAAGAGAAAGGGTCATAGAAAATTATAAAATATAAATAAAAACAACATGGGTTGAAAAATAGAAATTATTTTTATTATTTTAGTTGTAATAAACTTTAATATTAAATTATAGTATACATGAAAAATGGGAAAATTACTCTTACTCCTACCAGTCCCAAATAGACATTGGTAATATTTTGGTGTACAGACTCCTAAATTACTGTCGCCTAAATATTTTTGTTCCCCTACTACCCCTTCAAATGTTGAAACTCTCACCTACAATGTGAAAATATTTGGAGATGCGACCTTTGGGAGGTAATTAAGTTGTGGGTGTGGAGCCCCCATGGATGGGATTAGTGCCAGTTTGCTCTCACAGTCCCTATTTTTTTATCTGTTATAGAGAAAATGGGAAGACAGCCAGATCCAAGCCAGGATAGCGGCCTTCAATAAGAGCTTGATCATGCAGATGCCCTGCTCCCAGACTCCACTCTCCAGAACTGTGAGCAATAAACATGTGTGTATGCGGCATGCTTATGTCATTAGTGCTATAATTGCCTGAATTAAGACAGAGACTTTATGTAATTGCTCATTTAAAATATTCATGGAGCCTGTATGAAATTCATAAGTACATTCTGTACTGCTGCTTATTCTTATTCAGAATTGTCAGTTGTGATAGTGTGGTATAAGAAATATCTATCTTCCTCCCCAGCTGCTAGCTGGAGCTCTTTGAACCTGTTCAGATAAAGGTACCTGTGATTTAGATCTGAGTAAGATAAAATAAGTTGTTAAAGTGTCATGTGAAAATCCTCAGGAAACTTTTCTGGAAGATAACAGATAGATGCCTACTCTCTCTTCCATTTTATTTCTTTGCCCTCCTGGCTTTCTGGAACTTTGCTGTGCTGGCTGAGCAGTCCTCCAGAGCGTGAAGCTCAGGGTGGTGCCCAGAAGGATGAAGTGGAAGGATTCTGGGCTCCTGGGGATTTTGTCCTCAGTGCTGCCTTGTGAGGCCTGGAAGGGCTGCCTCTAGCATTTTACATGAGAAAGAAATCAACTGATTGTTGTGTGTATACCTCTGTTTTGTTGACTTCCTGTTGCATGCAGCTTAAATGAACATAGGCGACTTTAATATTTTGAAATTTTTAGAGAATTGTTTTTGGCTAAATGATATGTTCAAATGAACCACCTCAATCCACATTATAACTGGATTTAAAAATTCATAATCAATTTCAGTAAAAAGAAGATGACACTAGATGATTCCAGAACAGTGGTCATTAAATAGTAATGTAATTGTGAGGTTTCATACCGTCTTCACAAAAACTACCTCTAATTATATCTGTTTGAAAATGCAGATATAGTAGACCCAGAGATATGTTAATTGTTGAAGAAGTTTTCTATATTAGTCCATAGGTTTAATTTCCAGAATCATAAAACTTGGCAGTATATTATTATATCACTTGTTAGGGGCCTCTTCTTCATGAGGAAAAAATCAGATTTGTTATTTCAGAATTGTTAACTCAGTAGTCAACAGACTTACTACAGATACCTGGTAGATATTGCTTGAAATTCAAGGCTTACATATGGCTTGCCCAAGGAAGTCCAAACATTCTATATTACACTTCTTTCATTCTGCAAAAACTTATATTAAAGGTCTGACTTGCATACACATATTTGGCAGTGTTGGACAAGATTTTTTCCCTTTAGTATTTCTCAACAGTGCACACATTATTCTATTATGTACTTACTTATATTCTCATATTTGCTCTTTTTCTTCTTTGACTTTCATATTCTTTTACCCACATCCTTCCTCATCATTAGATGGAGAAGTTTGAGTGAGAAGGGGCCAGCTCTGGTGTTTCCCTGGTAGGGATTTAATAATAATTGGTTAACAGGATTAACTTTCTGCAAGGTATTTATCTAGGGATAAAGATTGAGTTGGCTGTTTTTAGTTCTTGACTCCTCCTCAGCATTCAGGACAACTGATTACTTTAATCATAGGAAGAGTTACATATCCTGGTGGTTATGTCTATTTTTAAGTACTCCTTTTCGGCTTTGATCAATGAGGTGAAAAGTAATTTACATTTGATGTACAACTCTGTTATCTTAACTGGAATGGCAGCTGCCTGAGTGATAACTTGTTAAATGTAAACTGTGTAGTTACCCCTTGCTTCTACAATATGCTTGTCTTAATACAATCAAACATAAATACAGGCCTGTAATTACTTTCTGTTATGCTTCTCTGCATTTATGGGGCTGAGTATACACAGATATTTCAACAAATTAATGCATAGTTATTTTATCTCTAATATGGTGACAGAAAAACATCTTTTAGGGATTCAAAGCTTAAAAGGATGCTTCTACAATAAAAGAAAATGTCTTCTGAAATTTTTAGCTAATATATGTCTATCATTAATTCATTTCAGATCAAAGGAACTTTGACAAACCATGAGAATTCAGTTCAATAGCGATTCCATATCTATTGAAGACATTTGCGTATTGTGACAATCAGCTTGCATGCCTAGAAAGTGAAATGTTATTTTTAAGGTAAAGTGAACTTTGACACATTAAATCACAAAGCTTTTCTGTTTGTTTGTTTTGTTTTGTTTTGGTACTGGGGATCTAACTTAGGTCCTTGTACTTATGAAGCAGGTGGTGGAACCACTGAATTAAATCCTTGGCCCTAATCATGAAACTTTTTATACTTTTCCTCAATATATTATTCTCTTTGAGGTCTTCAATGTGAATCTCTCATTTATGATAGAGCATATTTTATTGAAGCAAAAGCCAGATTGACTTTTGTCTAGTGATTTTAGTAGATGGGGAAGTATTTTCTGTCACACAGAGAAGACAGACATCTTTTATATCCTAATAAAGTATTTATGAAGCACAAAGACAAGGAGTATCTCAAGTGAAGTATTACTCTTAATGTATGCAAAAATTTCTCCATCTGGCTTATCTCTGTGTGCTACTATCAGCAACCTCCTGCCTTCTGAATAAAAGAGACATGCAAGTTAGGAAGCAATTTTTCAAAAGTTTATTGAAATCCTGTTATTTATGTGTTACTTTTCCATAATGGCAGAAATGTTTTAGAATCATGAATTTATGCATCTCCTCATCAATTGATTTACAAGCAGGTTAATATAAAAAACATTAGAGAAACTCACTTGAAATCCTACTCTTGCAAGTATATGTTTATATGTCTTACAGTTTAGTATTAAAAGATATTTCTTCTAGACAGGTTTTTAGCTGTTTTGCACAAAGGTATTGACCATCATGGATGACTGTCTAAGAGATCCATGTTAAAGAGAGAGCAAAGGGAATTTTCTCTGTTTCTTATATAAAGCAGACATTAGAGTCCATATTTTAAAATTAATGACCTTCTAAAGCTCCCATGATTTTATTTGTTGAAATTTAAACTTCATGTGAGATATAAAGAGAGTGGAAACTTAATCCAAACACTGGATTTACAGGTGGGGCCTTTGGAAGGCTATTTGGATTAGATAGGTCATCGAGGTGGAGCTCCTGTGATTGAATCCTAGCTGCTTTTCAAGGGACAGAGACCAGCAGAGACAGATGTGTGTCTCTTTCTGTCATGAGATGCTATTATGTCTTGCTCCTGGTCAGTGAACCAAAGATGTCTCATCTTAGGAAAGAGCACCATTGCTCTGTTGTTCAAGCAGCACCCTGGGATCGTAAACTCAGTCTCCATGACAAATTAGATGGACAAAATTTAAGGAAAGGAAGACACTTTATTTGCGGAGAAGAAAAGGATAGCTAGCTACCCTGATAAGGAGAAAGCAGGGTAGGGGCTAGGGAAAGATGGAGTCCCAGTGGGCCCTTGGCTCCTAGCTACTTTGCGGGTGGGGGAGGTGGTGTAAGTGACCCTTCCCCATTCACCCAGAACTTGCCATAAGTGGGTTGGCTTCTGGGCACCTCTGTTTTAGCATCATTTTTTCCAGTGGTGTTCATGCAACTTCTTTTTGTCTGTTTACTTGTCCTTGGCCTACCTTTTAGGTCTTTGCTTTGGAATCGATGGCTAGTTGGCAAGGTGGCCTTATTCATAGTTAGCTTAGAGTTAGTAAGGAGGCATGTGGATACCTGTTGCACTCTGTAATGACCTTAGAGTGAATAAGATAGTGACTCTATAGTGAATACACATGTATATAGGTGTATCTGCTAGTGAATGGCTGAGTATACTCTGCCTTGAAGTTACACCCACTTTGCGTTTTTAATATTTTATTGGAGGTGAGGATGGTTTATTGTTTGCGTACTTGGCTTTCTCTCTGTCCTCTTTTTCTGGTGCCTTTTAAAATCTGTTTTTTCCTATCTTTTTGAATCCCTGTTTTTGATTTGTTTTCTAGGGCAATCCCTCTAGAAAGGTTTGTTTTTAACTCCTAGTCAGGATTAGCTAGAAGACCTAATGAGGCCTCTATTCTTATTCTTTTTTGGCTGATAATACCCTGTTCTGACCTGGGATTCTGCTAACATGAGGATGATCACTAGGCCGACCCCTCGACCCTGGACCTCCAGAGCTGTGAGATAGTGTGTCTTCACAAAGCTATCCTGCTTCATGTGTTTCATGACAGTAACAGAAATAGAGGAATACACGACCCAACCCTTAAAATTATTATCAGATTAGTGTTTAAAGATAACTAACTATACTACAAAATAGGAGTATAGAAAGCAAAGCTGATTTGATTTGATGACACCTTATCATGCAACCAGGCAAGCCTTGAAAATTGAATTTGCACTGGAAAGATATAGTGTGCTTTCTTCCTACTCAGATTTATCAGTTCAGTGCAACTACGTCTGATAGCCATCAATTTATGTGCATGCAATTTATACAACTTTATGACAAATAAGGCATTCCTTTTTCATACACACTCTATTATTATTACATAAAAATTGTACATAGCGACTTTGTGCAGAATTAGAAAGGTTTATCCTTTATCTCTATAGCACAGAGTTTAGGGTATTGCTTTGTGTTGCAAAGAGAAGCCTCACCTTTTGATATTTCCATACTCACAGAGCAATTCAATTTTAATTTTATGCTTATGTTTTCATGATTTCTGACTCATATGTAATAAAAATCTATTATGCAGATAGGCATATTCTTACATGATGCTAATTAGAGTTTTCTGAAGTGTTATTTACTCATTCACATTGAGTTATATGTAGTCTTCTCATTGTACCAACTTTAAGGATCCCCTTTACCTTTTGAAGGTAGGACCTATATTTATAGCGTCCCTTGACAATGCCTCACATGGTACTAGTTTATTAATCTATATATACTGAATAAATAATGATGTCACAGCCTTTAATTAAAAAATTTAAAATAACAACTTTCTGGAAAAGAACCAGCTTCTTAATATTTCTGTGAATTGAAAATTTTAATTTTCAAACTATGTTAATAACGAATAATAACATCTTTACCATAAAATACCTATTATGTAGAAGTCTTCTCTATCCACTCTAATACTCTGCATGTATTAGCACATTTAAACATTCTGTGTCACTACAATATACTGTCTACATTCCCATTTTCAAATGAGGAGACTGGAACTCAGCAAGGTTAAGATACTTGACTAAGAACACAGTTAATAGCAAAACTCTGATGAGACTCAGGAATTCATGTGCCTTAGGAATTCATGTTTGTGTAAGTATTCTCTCCAACCTCAATAAAACTGTCTTCCTTAGCATTGTGAATGACAGGGCAGAAGGTGTAGCTCAATAATACAGCAGTTAACATGCTCATGGGCTTGAGTACAATGCCCAGCACCATCAATGAGAGACAAAATAAAACACACAAAACGTGAATGATGATAATACCTTTCACAGGAATAATACTCTGTTTTTTAATTTACAAAACAAGGTTAAATTGAAAATTTAAATTGTTGGCTTAGAGATTCAGTTAGTGATTTTTAACTTGGGTGAAGATAATTTTATAAATCAGCAAATATACTCATCGTTAAGGAGCATTTTATTTTAATTCAACATTTGCTTCCTTTTATTTTCTATAATGCATATATGTGATACTATTGAACAGGGATCAGAAAGATTTTTCTGCAAAGAGAGATACAATTTGGGCTTAGTGGCCTACACATAGACCCTGTCACACGTTCTTCTTTGATTTTACAACCTTACAAGAATGTAAAAACTATCTTAGATCACAGAGCTTATTAAAAAGAGGCTGCATAACCCAAAGTTTGCCAACCCCTGCAAAAGAGCAGAAGTGGACAGTCAGGCAAGCGGCACTGTATCCATGCATGCAGTTGAAACACTGGGCATCCAGATTGCGAAGAATGTTAATGCAGTTTCATTCAAAAATATGTTCCACTTCTGTGTTCTTTGAAAGATTCAATGCTTATTTTGCAAGTGTGGTTGAAAAATCTCACAGGATCAAAATCCTAGTAAGGCTTTTGGTAGGCACAGAGAAGCTTATGTAGCAGGGAATGGGGAATGTAATACTTATATTCTTTAAAAAGGAAATTGTAACTTCAAAAGAAAAAAGTAAGAGAAGTCACTCTACCTGGTTGATATTCATATTAAGACCTACAATATAATTATAGTAATCAAGACAGTGTGCTATTGGTAGAGGGCTAGAAATAGCTCAATTGATCAGAAGAGATAAATCCACACAAATATGCTAATATTGATTTTTTTTTACTATGATGCAAAAACAATTTAACTTTAGGACAGATTTTATAACAAATGGTTATAGAACAATTGAACATTCAAAGGAAAAACTCTATCATATATGAAAATTAAGATAATTTCTAGGCTTACTTGTGAAGCATGAAGTCACAGACTTTTAGAGGAAGCATAGGAAAACAATGTTGGGTCTAGTCAAAGAGGTCTTAGACTTGACCAATGATAAATCGAACCCTATCGAAGTGAAAAATTTTGTGGATACAAAGGCATATTAAACAGATGTAAAAACAATTTACACACATGGAGGAAATAGTTGCAAACCATATATGTGATGAAGGGTAATATTTACATTGTGTGAAGACCTCTGAAAACTCAACATTAAGACAGAAAAAAAATCAAACCTGAAAAGAAAGGGGGTGAAGGGAGGGCAGGGACAGGGGGAAAAATGAGAACCAATACCTGTCATATAAAGGTACAAGATCCCAATAATGAATGTAACTGTATTGTATACCTAAAATGTACCCATAAACTCAATAAAAAGAAAAAAAATTAGAAATTGGTCAAAAGATAGGAGGAGACATTTCACTGAAGAGACTGTACAGAGGGCTAATAAGCCAATGAGAAGATGTTCGATATTAACTACTAAAGAAGTGCAAATTGAGGTGACAATGTTTGAGTACCCATGGACTGTCTAAAAATACAATTCTTCTTTATAAAATGGAATACTACTCAGCCATAAAAAATGAGAAATTAGAGTCATTCATAGGAAAATGGATACATTTTGAGGATATACTCCTAAGTGAAATAAATAAGTCACACGTGTAAATACCGAATAGTTTCTGTGGTGTGAAAAACTATAATAGTACACAAGATCCTAGTGGGGTAATTAACAATGTGAAATAGGAAGAAGAGGGCTAAAGGTGTAGGGAAGTGGGAAAGGTAGGGGAAAAGGAATAAGGGAAAAGAAAAAAATATGAGAAAATGGAAATAAAGTGTTTGTAAATGGGGAGGGGAGGAGGGGGTGAAGGGAAGGCAGGGACAAGAGGAATGAATGAGAACCAGGACCTGTCATGTAAGGGTACAGGATCCCAATAATGAATGTGGCTGTGCTGTGCTCGTAGAATGTACCAATAAACTCAATAAAAAGAAAAAAATGCAATAACAGGAAATGCTATTGGGCATACAGAGAAACTGAATACGTTTATACTGCTGGTGGAAACAGAAAGTGGTACAGTCACCTTAGAAAAAAGCATGTGTATTTTGTGTAAAATTAAGCATGCAAATGCCAGATGATCCACCTTGCACACATGGGCATTGATCCCAAAGAAAATTCATATAAGAAATTCTACAAAAGTCTACAGCAGCTTCATCTGGAGATTCGCAAAGTAGAAACAGACGACATATTCAGCCTTGGCTATATTATTAAACTTGGGTGCACACTGTGCCATTACTTAATAGTGAAAGAGAACAAACCATATTTGAAACAATTTGAATAAATCTCAAGGAAATTATGCTGAGTAAAAACAAAAAGGCTAATTCCATATTGCGTACTGCATGATTCCATTTATGAAACATTTCTTTTTGTACTGCAAAGCTATACAAACTATTCCAGTTTATCTTAATCTGGAAAGCTATAGAAGTAGCTAAAGGTTGGTAACTACCAGGTCTTGGGAGCAGGGACGTGGCTGTGCTCGAGCATTTTGAAGTACCCGTGTTGTAATGGAACTGCTCTGTACCCAAGCTATCTCAGTGTCAATCTCCCGGTTGGGATACTGTTCTACAGTGTTGCAAGGTATTTTTACTGGGGGAACATGGTCAAAGGTGTATGCAGTCTCTCTGTATTATTTCTCAGAATTGCTCTCAGCATTGCATGCCTACCGTCCCAGCTGCTCAGAGGGGTAAGGTAGGAAGATTACAAATGCAAGGCTAACCTGGGCAATGCCTTGGGATCAGTCTCAAGAAAAATAAATAAATAAATGAAAAGGTTAGAGCTCTTACCCAGCACGTGCAAGGCCTGGATTCAGTACTCATCACTACCAAAAACACCGAAACAAAACAGATGCATATGAATCTATGAGAATCTCAGAATAGCAGCTTAATTAAAAGAGTAAAATGATATGCTAAAGTCAAATGATGATACACCGAAGAGTCTTAATTTTTAGAAAAAAATTTTATTCAACTTGGGTGCAATGTTAATATTGTGATCTCTCTCTTAGGGGTGAAGAGGTCATTATGAAGGGTACACAAGGTCAGAAGATATAATTATTAAGTAGGATCCTCAGGAATTCTCAGTGGAAGTACTTGCTATATTTCTTTTGGTGTTTTCAATATTTAATATTGTTTTATTATTAATTGAATATTTCAGAACTTACAAAATGTCCCCTATACCTCAAATGGCATAAATTTATATTTGGTTACAGAAAAAAAAAGAAAGTATATAAAAAGAGTAAATTTAGATTGTGTGATTATTGTCCTATGTACTGTGAATAAATTGGAATTAGGCAAAACATTAATCAATGTATGCACACAATATCCACAAGGAACTCTCAATTGTTTACTCATCTGCAAAAGCAGTGGGCTATGGATTGCTTTAAGCTTACAGTACATGGTCTTTCATTCTTAGCAAATTCACATATTAGAGAAAAGGTAGAATAAGATTTTACAAATTTCCATTATAAATATATCTTTTCTTATGAATGAAAACTTTTGAATTAAATATATGAAATTATTTATGGAAAACCTAGTGTTATGGGCATTTGGGTACCTTCCTGGTTTCCCCGAGGAAAGACTTGATGTGTGAGATTATCCATGCCATATTAGCTATCTCATTCTTATGATTGGAGGAGTTTATCTGTCAGTAGGACCTGGGCACTTTGGGTCAATTTCTGGATTATATGCCAAGGATTATGAGGAAAGATCACAACTTTGCTGGATTTAAGAAAGGCTGATGTTTCAGAAGTATATACCTGTCTGGCGACCATTCTTATTGGTGGCATAATTCTGACTGGTTTGTGTTCGTGCTTTGTAGAATACTAGAAATTTTATTTGTTTGTTTGGTTTTGGTTTTTGAGACAGGGTCTCACTGTGTAGTTGAGTCTGACCTGGAACTCACTATGTCGTCCAGGCTGGTCTCGAACTCACAGCGATCCTCCTGCCTCAGCCTCCAGAGTGCTGGGATTACAGGCGTGCGCCACCACGCCCGGCAATACTAGAAATTTTAAATGTCATCGCTATTGCCAAATCTCTGGGTATCAAGGCACCTAGCTTATTTATGCAATACTAGAAATTTTAAATGTCATCGCTATTGCCAAATCTCTGGGTATCAAGGCACCTAGCTATGTGCCTTTATTTATTAAATTTTCCCATTTTGTCTTATGGCATGACTGCAGAGGGCAGTTTGGTGCAGTGTGCCCCCGTTAGAATGCCGCAGTATAGTGCTCCTCAAATATTAGCATATATCAAAGTCTCCTAGAGAGCTTCTTTAAGTGCATATCACCAGACCCTTCCCCCAGTTTCTAATTCATTAGCTCTAGAAGGGGGCCCAAGAATTTGCCTTTCTATTAACATTTGGGTAGTGAGGCAAGAAGGTTTGCAGCATGAATTACATGGATGTCAGATATAGATCCCCTCTTTGGCTGGGACAATACTTAGGCTTGACATTCAGGCTGTCTGAGTCCTTGTCTGATTACCCCAGTATGGTATTCAAATATTTCCACTTGTTATCTGTGCATGAATAAAGTGAAAAAGTTGATAAATATTTATTCCCTGAAGTTCTTGATAAGGGGTTACAAATTTTAAAAAATACTTGAAATATTGAAGAAAAAAAGATAAAACTTCATATAGGCATCAAGGAACAAAAATGATATAGCAAAAACTCTTCACAGATAGACTAAAAGGTTCTGACTTGTGTGTTGTAGTGTTGGTGGGGAAAATACAAAGATACTGGGAAGTGAAAGTGAATTTCAAGGTGCCAACTTGAGTAGATTTATCTGAATTCTAGCTTTTCTATATAAATTTATCTCCTTATAGATAATGGGATAATATTTCATATGAAGATTCATACATGATGTGAATGATGATTAAAGTGTATAATCGACATTGTTACAGAATTGAGCCTGTATCAAGAATCTGTCACGTAGATTTGGAAATTTCTGAAGCAGAAAACCTGACAGTTGCATGTTTCATTAAATGATCTGTTTCCTGGTCACGTCCCACAATAAAGTTACCAACTATGCCATGTTCTGAAAGATTAAGAACAATCACAAAGCAAACCTTCTCTTGCAGCTCATGAACTGTTCGAGTGAATACTGCGCTTTGTGTGAAGAGGCCAGATTTCAATAAGAGAAAAAGAAAACAATAGATAGAAGCAGAGAGACAGAGCACGTGCCTTGGCAACGAGGGAGACTCTTTCCCACTTGTATCTAGGAGAAAGACTTCTCTTTGTCTTCCCTTTTCCAAGTGTGTGTGTTTATAACGGTGAGTGACCTATTAGTGGTTCCATAAATTGTTCTAGCTTTTCTCTTCTGAGGTTATGCGATTTTTGGTGGGGGGGATTTCTATTAAAAACCGCACTCGTGTTTTTTGTCTGGAAACATAATTTGGATAGTAAAATACATATACTATGTAAGTTGACATAGAAACTATCATCACCACATTCTATTCACAGTTGCTCTATTTGGAGCAGTGGTGGTGAATTATGGCACACAATGGTATTTGTTTTTCTGTGGAGACTAAAGATGTTAATGTATGTGTTATTTTTCTAAACTAAAACCTCAGTATGTGTTCAGATGTAATTGCAGTGTTGGTACTTTGTGATTAACTGGGTTTTGAGCTGCAGTTTGGGCCCTTGGTTTCTAAAAGTTTTGCCATCGCTGACTTAGAGGAAGATGTTATTTTTCAGTCGAGGCATCTTTATCCTGCATGAGGAACAATGTGGATCAACAAGTAAAGCCCGCCGCACTTATTCAAAAAATAGCTTCCTTTCTGTGAGGTATATCGAGAATGGAATGGATTAGATAGCAATACCGGGAGAGCCTTCCTATGTGTAATTGTCTCACCTACTTGAAGTAGTTTCTATCCAGCTGATGCTTTTAAGTTTCTTTCTCAGAACCTTGCTTCCTGATGAACCTTGCTTCCTATATTGTTAAGTATCCCTTATACTGTATACTCAGCTGATAATATTTCTACCTCTTAAAATAATCTATGATTTAAAGGCATTTTCTCTCATAGAAGACTTCTTTGTAATACTCGAGTTTGAACCAAGGCTTTCATATTAAGCTACATTCTTATTTTTATTTTTGAGACAGGTCTCTACGTTTCTCAAGTGAGGCTCGAACTTTGGATCCACTTATCTAGGTCTTACAGTGCTAGGATCACAGGTGTGCACCATCACTTCTGGGGACTTCTTTTTTTTTTTTTTTAAGAACATTTCTTTCCCAGCTATCAGTCATGAAAAATGTATGTTGAAGCAGCACATTATTACGGAAGCTACTCGGCATCCTGCAAGGGATCTCTCATCAGGCTATTGTTACAGAATGAGGCAGCACAGTGATTTATTATAACTGGAATTTCAGAAGCCATAGCAAATATCCTAACGGCAGAATGTACACTGGTACATTTTTTAAAAACCGCCAACATATTTTTCTTCAAATTTCAGGCTGATTTAGGAGAGGAAGAGATGTTTTTGATAAAAGTTTCAAAGACTTTCAGAGTCTTATCAGATCTGCAAGTATACAAGAGGAATAACTCAGCAAATCAAAAAACATTTTTCTTTTTTGCTGAGTACTTTGGGCATTATATAAAACGCTCAGTTTCCTCTGAGATCTCACCTATAAACACTCTTACAGTTTTTAAATTTCCCAGTCTGTCAATTCTTCTGATGCTGTCAAGCCCATATTATTTTATTTTTATGATTTCTTCTCACGAAGGGAATATATATTATCACAAAAATGAGTTCACAGAGGTATAAAAGAACAGTTTTTCTTCACACAATAAACATAAATATTTTGACACTTTTGACCTTTTTTCTCTGAATATTTTTCACACTGGTGAAATCACAATGCATGTAAAATGTATTGTGATGTTTTAGTGACTATTATAATAATGGGATATTCTCTGGTATAAAATTTTATAAATATTCTAATGACTGTATGGTTTCCTATATTATGAATGAGCTACAACTTATATTACTTTTTCTCTATTGCTGATCATACATATTCTTTCCAATATTTTCAAAAAAAGGCATAGCGGTGTAGTAAATATTTGGCATAAAATTTTTTTTCTTACTTTTAAAGCATTTTCTTTGTATAGATGTTGGAGGTAAAATAATTGTGTTTATGAGTGTGAGTATTTCTATGGTTCATGATCATGCTGCCAACTTGTTTTAATACTCCGCAAAGAGTCAAAAGAGAGGGTGGTTAATATCAGTGTGTTAAGGGCTCAATTTTATTATGTGGACATAACTACCAAATCTGCCCAAGAGAAATGGACCCCAGGTTCTATAAAATTATTTGAGTCACCATGAAGGGCTTCTTTCTCCTTCCATATCACTCAATCTAAAGTTCTAGTAAAAATATATGAAATTAAATATTAAAGCATTGAAGATACAGTTTTCAGTACACGTTCCTGGTAATATAATGTTCCCTAAGGCCACATTTCTCAACAGGTCTTTTTATACCATTAGTTCCTCTGTTATCTACTCATCCCAGTTAAGCTGTCTCTAACAATTATTTTCATAGCTTGGAGGTTGACTGCAGAAACACTAATTCAGCAAAGTAATAAGATGGAGAAGATCATAGAGATCATAGTCTTTTTTTTGGTATTTTTGAGACAGGGTCTCACTATGTAGTTGAGACTGACCTAGAACTCACTATGTAGCCCAGGCTGGTCTCAAACTCACAGTGATCCTCCTGCCTCAGCCTCCAGAGTGCTGGGATTACAGGCGTGTGCCACCACGCCCTGCTGATCATAGTCTTTCTTCAAGAAGAGCAAAAGTAGAATTCAGATATGATGTGAGGTTGGAAGGGATTATTTATCACTTGATTAAATGGATCGTAGTCAAAAAGCTGAAACTATTGAAAACATTTTCTCTTAAGTACATATTCATTATATGCTCCTCTACAATTAGCCTACTGACAACTGTCATCTACTATTTAATATAAGCCAACATTCCCTAAAGAAAATTCACCAAGGTGCCATAAGCAACATAGTTATTTAAATAAATAGGGGTAGTTTGAAGAATTGAAGGGACAAAATTGTCCCCTGAATTTTTTGCTAATCTTATTACCAACCTTCTACTTGCTTTGATAGACTCAAATTTGAAAAGATATTGGATTAGATATAATGATTTAACTCATGAGTACTGGCATATGTTAAGTACAGAAAACTTTGATTAGTTTGTATATCCTTTTCTTAACCTTATAAACTGTTCTGTTTGATGTCACTACTACAGTTATTTTATTTTTCAATGTCTATATTGTTTTATTTTCATTTTACATAAAGGAAAAGAGATGTTCATGGAAAAGCTATACTTTGACTAAGGTCATTCGTTTAGGATAAGGAGAGCTGGCTTGTTGATTTTAGTTTGTGATCTTTTCAACATGTAATCTGGAAACAATCTCCTAGTTTTGTTATTGGCTCTTTCAATTTTGTAAAAAAATTGATATTTTGAGAAATATTGAATATGTATGGATAGAGGAGTTGGAAAAAATGAATGAAATGAGAAACTATGGGAAAAATCAATCAGTTTGGTGTAAGGACCTTGTAATATACCAAATTGATTGTTTAGAGTCTGCATCTTTTCAGATTATGGTGCCCTTTGATTCTAATTTATTGGTACTTTTTTTCCCATAATATTGTGAGCATTTTAAAAGAGATCTGCCGTGGTTGTTAGGAACCTGGACAAAGAAGATGCAGAAGTTGAACCCCTGATTTAAACAGGATAATAAAATATTTATTCTAGTTTTTCTCTGAACTCACTCTACCAGAGCTGAAATGAATTTTAATGATAAAAAAGGCACATAGTGTCTACCATTACAATGTGACCTGAACAACAGAGTTTCATCACTTTGTTTCCTCAATTTTGATTTCTATTCCTGAGATTATAAATATACGCAGTAAACAGAATTTGGTTATTCCCTTAGATTTTGTTGTATTGACCTCTCTGCTGACACTAATTGCTATCCTTGTCAACAACTACATTGGCAAATCCTGAGTTTATTGACCACACAGACTCTCCATAGGCAGAGTACACACAGCCAATCATTAATCAGTAACTGTGGCTTCCTCTGAAGCTACTCTCTCCATAGCTGTCAGGCCATGAACTTTCATGAACACAAATTAAAAGGAAAAAAAATAGAAAGAAAAGAGAAGAAGGAAGTCTACAAAGGTCGGTCATCTAACTTGTCAAGTTTCTTCATAGAAGAGAGGATATATGCTAAATTTGCCATTTCTTTATTAAAATCCTGCCAATTGGTTTAGACAAAATTCCATCAGCAAAGAAAGTAAACTGGTTACTTAGGTCATGGTTTTGGATGAAAGTGTCACTTTACAAACAAAAATGTCCCTTCTTATTTATGCCAATGCAATTTAACTTTCTATTTAACTTTGATAAGACAATGATAATATTTTTGGATGGTTATATATTAGCTGATTTCAGAGCAGTAACTTTATCATGTCAGTTACCACGGGATATCTATGAGTGTAATAAGGTAATAATCATGAAATGAGGGTGCAATAATATTATTTCCTGGTTCTGTACGACTGTTCCCTTAATCCAGTGATATGACATCTTGTGCCACAAAGCTGTGCTAACACCACAGTGCATTAGCAGACCTTTAAAAAGAAAGCTCAAAATGGAATACTACTCAGCCATAAAAATGATAAATCAGAGACATTTATAGGTAAATGGATGCACACTGAGGCGGTATAGTGCTATAAATAGGACGCACATGTGTAAATACTGAATCGTTTCTCTAGTGTGAGGAACTGAAAGTGTAAATAGGATTAAAAGGTATAATGATGTGAAATAGGAAAAAAGGGACAAAGAGGAAAGCGGAAAGGAAAGGGTAGAGAAAAGGAATGAAGGGCATGGAATAAATATGAGAAATGGACGATAATGGAAACAGTCTGTGTAGATAGGGAGGGAGGAAGGGCTTGAAGGGAGGCAGGGGGTGGGGAAAAATAAGAACCAAGATGTATTGTGTAAAGGTACAAACTCCCAACAATGAATATCTTTATATTGTACACATTCAACGTACCAATAAAATTAATAAAAGTTAAAAAATTAAAAGAAAGCTTGAGGAGATTTTCTTGACTTTGTTTCAAAAAAAAATCACCTGTTGATTGTCTAAAACTTCCTGAGAGGATTAAACTTTGAAATAGTTTAAAAATTTGCATCACATTTCCAGAAATATTTCACTATTATTTCAGCATTAATCATAAAAGGGGTGTCTTCAAGAGAAATGTGGCTATTTAAATTGAGATAATTTATTAAGTCACTGTATAAAATTTACTGCTACACAGGAAACATCAAAAGCGCAGAACTGCTATAACAAACATCATATTTTTCCTGATAAAAGGCATAGTTGGAAATTTGTCATATAAGAATAATTTTTTCATGTTCTTCCATCTGTTTTCTGAATAGTAGTTAAGAATGTTTTTAAAAATATCTTATCACTCTGTTTTGTGTGTTTTGACAGTAATTGCTGGTATGTAAATGATGCAAATTCTTCTTTGATTTGAAAAATTTTCACAGACTTCTGCATCTTTAACCAGGCACTCAATCATGATACTTTCGTCGAGATTCTATCTGTTCCTGAAAAACTCACAACTGTTTGCCATTTCAGAATTTCTAACAGTAAACGAGATTAGCAATGACTCTGCATTTTTGTATTCACAGTTCTGGTGGCTGGGAGGACTGAGATCCAGGTGGATCTTACAAGGGGCTGCTGCGCGTTATAGCACAGAAAGGAGACGTACTTGTTTAAAGAAGAACCGGTAAGAGCAAGAATGAACCCACCTGCACAACAGTATCCATTCACGGAGGCAGGGCCTCGTGGCATATCATCTCGTGAAGATCCCACTTCTTCGTGCTGTTCAAGAGGAATTAAGTTTTAATGAGTTTAAGAGAGGGACAAACCATCAAACTGCAGCAAGGCTGATGCTCTGTGCCCTACTAAAAGCATAGGCCACCCCTCAACTCTCGATCTAGAGTACAGTGGTAGTGAAACTATGGCAATTGTGAGGCAGTCGGATGTTTTCTTATCACTGAAAGCTAATAAAGCTTCGCCGTCACTGGGTCTCATCCCAACTCTGGGACAAATACGAGTAGAACATGAAATACCTCGGGCCTACTTTGTTGCTCATGATACTCTCTGCCCTTGCTTGTAATCACTGGACTTTCCCTTGCCAATTTACTCTTCAGATCTTATTTCTAGGAAAAACTCACGAAAACTAGAGGTGGAAGAAATCTTAGAAAATAGTCCACTCTTCTTACGTGAGAGAGAAGACACTCAAAGTGCTGAATTTTTATCGAGATTTGTCCACAGTCATATAGTCAAAACCAGGACTACAGCTCAGACCATTGTTCCAAGCCAGACATGTTACATTTTGAGCAAACCTCAGAAGTTAAGCCAATGCTTAGGTACCTGGATAGAATGGAACTCCTTTAAAATATTACATTTATGAGACATCAGTTGACAGTGAAATTCTGTATGCTGAAAAGAAACACCAAAGAATTTGTGAGTAGACAGCTGAAAAAGAGTTAACTTTATCCCTTTCTCATAGAAGGACAGGAAAGGAACTTCCCTGTTTTTTTGGTCAAAGAAGACCTATAGCGAAACTAACAAGATACTAGGCAGAAGACAGTTTAGAGTGAAAGTTTATTCCCTGCAGTGGATGAAACTGATTGGGCATAAAAAGACAAAGCAGATTCGCCTGAGCTAAATTCTGCTTTCCTAAGTTTCTTTCTGTCTGAAATGATTTCACTCGATCAAGATTAGGTTAAATTCTTCGTTCCTAAATTAGGTTCTTATCTCTCAGAAATGACGGGGCCTGTTTTTCTAAGAGGGTGGTGCTCTTCTCATACCGACATAGATTAAAAAATAGGTAATTTAATTTTTATTTTTATACAAATATGGGTAATAAATTGGAGTCCATATTTAAATAGGCTATTGAAAAAAACGAAAGAATATATGACCTTGGAAAAATTAAACAATCTTTCATCCCAGTTTTATGAGTTGTCCACTAAATATTGACCACTAAATTCAGCAAAGCAGATATCATTGTTTCAGTTATCAAAAACAATTTAGTGGAGCTTCATATGGGCAAAACCCTTGTTGGTGTGGATTTAAGAGAGAAAGGAAGCAGTGGAATTCAAGAATGTAATTATAGACATTATTCAAAGCTTTAAATGATATGAAGTCAACCAAAGTTATTTAAGAATGCATTAATATGCTCCACTTGAAAATAGGTATTACTGTTTTTCTTGTGTGTCAAGTAAAGAAATTTATACCATAAGTATTAATTACACCACAAAAGCAAGATCTTCTTTATTGTAATAGCAATAATTGATGGCATTACTGTACTGGTATTTATTTACCTCATACTTTAGCATTGAATTGTTCTCCTGTTGTTATAATAGATAACATGATAAATTGATCATATAGAAAGCCCAGTAAACATCTTTGACTACATTTCATTAGCATAGATTTAGATATGGGATGACAAGGAAAAGAGGTGTGAGCATCACCGTCTTTGACGTATTAGTTCTTTGCGACACCCAATGGGTCAGTATCTAGGTTGGAAGACTCCTAACTCTGAGCAGCCTGGACATCTCAAAGACGAGATGTTTTTCCAGCTCGAGAGGAGATGGGGCTTACAGGGGAAACAAGGAAACTCCTTAGGGGCCAATCAGATAAAAATTATTCAGACAAAGGGTCACAAATGTAAAGAGTTTACATTTTGATATTAGGGAACTTTTATTCCACTTTGGGGTTAATTTGATCTTGCCTCGTATCTATTTTAATATTATTACATGCATTTTATTTGCTTTTTGTTTTCTTCTTCTTTTTGGTTTCTCTATGAGTCTATTTCTACGTTAGTGGGGATAAATATTTTCTTACTGTTAGTTTTTCTATGACCTATTATTTTAAAAATTAATGTATTAGACATAGGCATTTCTGTCTTAGTTATTTTTCTTGTGGCTGACACAAAATATTCAACACTCAAAATTAAAGGAGAAAAGGTGTATCATAGCTTAGTCCATAGAGTTTTCAGTCCACAACTGGCTGGTTCCAAGAATGGTCGTAGGGTATAAGGGCGTCATAGAGCAAGCAGGGGCAGCAGTTGTGCTCTTCTGTCCCTTAAATTCAATGCAAGCTACCTGCCTTAGGGCAGCAGGCAGGCCCAGGTGGGGCACGCTGATCCAAGCATCCTACCATCAGTCCCAGCATCGCATCCTTAATCCCGTTGTCACACACCCTAGAGCCTGCTGCCTCTCAGGTGCCCCACCTGGGACGACACGAGGCTTTGGGGAGACATCTAGACACAAGCCACAACACTTTCAAACATGCTATGTCTTGAAATCAAATATTTCTTTATTTTCTTATAATTTGCTTTTGGTTCCATTTCATAGAAAGTGAATCTTTATTTGCATTTCTACTCTGATATCATTATTCGGGAGTCAGATTCTATTTTTTACCCTAATAAGTGCCATAGCAACATTTATTAATGTGTCTTTTCGTTACTTGAAATTTCACTTTAACCTACAATATTTTATATAACAAAATGTGTTTCTGAGTGTTCTGTTTTCTTGGTTGGAACATTTAATTCTTATACCAATTTCACATTCTTTAATTACCCTTTTTCAAAATGTACTAATTCCTGGTAGTACAATGTAAAAAATTCACTGGCTATTCTCAAAGATTTATCTTTCAGATAAATTTAGAACTGTTTTGTGTTACACTTGTCTAAAATATAGTTGGTGTTTACATTGGGATTGCTTTACATTTTAAAATTAATTTAAGTATTTTCTTTAAAAGTTCTGTCATGTTTTCTGTTGCTCGTTCCTGTAAATTTATTTTTGTTTCGATCATGCATGGAATGTTCATCCTTGTTTTATTTTTAACTATAAAATATTTCTGAAGTGTAACAAAGAGTGGATATTTTTGTGACTACATGAAACATACATGCATATTTCGCAATATTTCTTTTAA
>NW_022900930.1:15791383-15842357 GCF_012274545.1 Fukomys damarensis
TAAGGCAGTGTCTTACTATGTGGTTCAGGCTGGTCTTGAGTTTACTGTGTAGCCCAGGCTGACCTCGAACTGGAAATGAACCTCATGCCTCAGCCTGCTGAGTCCTGAGATTACAGGCAGGCAGTACCACACCCAGCTCCTTTAAGATATTTTTAAAGAAACAAAACATTACAAATAGAGTATAGATCCGTGTATCTGTATATCCTCAGTTGACTTCCATTCCAGAGGTGATTTTGATTTCCTCATCCAGTATACATTCTCATCCAGTACTTATAATTTTATATGTTTCAATAGCTTTAAAAAACACATACAGTGTCACTATACTGATAATCATTTTGCTTTAAGTTTCTAGTTGAATGCTACTGACTCATACAAGCTGTGACTAAAAATATAGCAGATGTTTGTTTTTTAAAAATTTATTACAAGAGAGATACATTGACAAGAAGCCCACTCAAAATCTCCCCCTTGTTTCTGACACATGTACCTCATCATTCTTGCTACTTTCTAAAGCAGGTCTAGGAATCCTATTTCATTAGAGTCTTTATGAGGTGTGATGAAACATACAGTGAATGCCACTTCAGAGCGCCACCCTACAGGAATCGAGGCTCATTGAAACACGACGACAGCCCTTAGTCACCTTCTACAGCTGGTCTGGCACTGTGAAACTTCTGGCTCTTCCCCAAAGTCAAAATGACCATAAAAGGTACACAGTTTTAATCTATTCAGGGCATTGAGGTAGCTACGACAGTGCAACTAACGGCACTTAGGAAATAAACTTCCAGAACTGCTTCGTACAGTGGCGAGAATGATGGAGTAAGTGCATTTGCAGGAAGGGAGAGTGTTTTGAGGGAGATGACTGAAAATGCGTTTTTGACTGTAATGATTGTTTTAAAAAATTAAACTCTCACTACATTTACGGTGAAAATATAGAAACATTCATTTTTATATTTCTATTAATAGTTGTTCCTCTTACTGAATGATCTTTTTACTCACTATAGTCGTCTCTAAATTGTAAAATTAAAACTTCTATGCAGTCATATATTTTAAGAGCAGATAATTTTGTCTTTTTATTTTTAAAAATATTTTTGTCTTATTACAATGAAAAGAAACTTCAACTTGACTGACCACTTTCTCCTTATCGAGAAGTAATATTACTAATCTCTTTTGCATCAGACATTATCTTTTAATATATTTAAAAATAAGAAAGGATCCTGCATATTTAACTTTAGGTTTCATATCTAAGCATAGGTTAAATTTCCAGTGGTATTCTCCTCTGCCAAAATTTTTTCTTTGACTTTTTGTGTTTGACATCTTTAACTGCCAATAAAATTTCATGGCTTTTGCTTCCTGAAAAAACTATCTTTAAGCCTTTGTTTTAAAAAATATTTTATTAGTTATAAAATTTTGGCATAACACACCTTTTCTTTCAGAGTTTCTTTTTTTTTTTTCATTGAGGTTATTGGTACATTTTAGGTATACAGTAATGTTACATTCATCATTGGGATCTTGTACCTACCTCTACATGACAGGTCTTGGTTCTCATTTTTTCCCCTTGTCCCTGCCCTCCCTTCACCCCCTCCTCCCCTCCACATTTACAAACATTTTATTTCCATTTTTAAATTTTCTTCTATTTTTTTTCTTTCTCTTATTACCTTTCTCCTACCCTTCCCACTTTCTCTACACCTTTAGCCCTTTTCTTCCTATTTCACATTGTCAATTATCTCATTAGGATCTTATGTACTATTATAGTTTGTTCACACCAGAGAAACTATTCAGTATTTACACGTGTGACTTATTTATTTCACTTAGGAGTATATCCTCAATATGTATCCAATTTCCTATGAATGACTCTAATTTCTCATTCTTTATGGCTGAGTAGTATTCCATTTTATAGAAAAACCACATTTCTTTCAGAGTTTCAAAGATATAGTCCCATGTTTTATATCTTTTCTTATTTTCTGATATGAAGTGTCCTGTAATTCTTATAATTTTTCCTCTTTCGGAACTATTTTGTCCTCTAGTGGCCTCCAATATTTGTCTATCTTAATTTTATAAACTCTGCTCTAATGTGCTTAATGATGTTTTTTGTGTGCACCATATGTGCGTAGTAGGCTTTCATTCTATTCAGGGTTCTCTGGTGTACTTGGCTTTGGAGTTTAGCACCCATTATTATTTTTTGAAAGTTCTCCATAATTACCTTAAAATGTTTTCTATCTCATTTTCTATTTCTTCCTTTTTTGGGAATTCCAAATACTTGTATGTTAGTCTACTTGATTTTGTGTCACAACTCTTGGTTGTCCATTTCTTCTATTTTAAACTTTTATTTCACATTTATTTCAGTTTGTATCATTTCTATTGACCTAATTTTAGGTTAACCAATTTCTCTCATCATCTGCATCAAGTACCAATGTGATGAGCTAATTGAAGACATTCTCCATTTCTAATATTAAAAGTTTCTCTTACATTTTCCATTTGACACTTTCTTATAGTTTTCCATTTTCTTCTGAAATTTTTCATCTGTTCATGAATATTTCCAACAAACTCAAATTTTTTTCTAACATACATTTGTTGTCTGATAGTTTGAACGTGTGGTCCTTTCTGAATCTAGTTGCATTATGGTTTTATCACTCAGTAATTGTTTAGTTTTTTTCCTGCCCTTTTTGAAGGTCTCAAAATTTACAGCTGCTTTGTATATAATGTGTAAGAAATCGAAATGGAGGTACAAGAAATAGTACCTAGGTCTGGGAATGTGTTCACTTCTATGGTTAGCAATTATGGGAAGTTGTGTCAGTGAAAAGTCGACTGGGTCTAGATTTTGTTAATGTTATCGCCAACTCCAGTGCTTCAGAAAACTTCAAATTTGTTCAGCATTCAGCTTCTGTTGAATTCTGGGTGAGGAGGGAACTAAACTACTGTGTCTAGATTTTGTTAATGTTATCGCCAACTCCAGTGCTTCAGAAAACTTCAAATTTGTTCAGCATTCAGCTTCTGTTGAATTCTGGGTGAGGAGGGTACTAAACTACTTGAGGAGTTTTCTCAGTGTTCATGTTCCATCTTCAACTTTCAGTCACCGCTGCACATACACTCCACAGAGGTAGTGTTTCCCGCGTTCCTGTCCACTCTTTCGGGGTAGATGCTTGAATATCGATTAGAGTGGCCACATGCTCATTTGTCCTGGCCCAGCCTCGCTTTCAGGTTTGTTATTTTTTGGGCTGCAGAGCTGAGGATTTCTCAGTGTCTTCTCCTGCTTTTTCTCCTAATAACAGCGAAACAGTCACAGCCACAGTCACAGTTTTTTTATTTTTATTTTTATTTTGCTCCCTTTGGCAGGATTTCCCCCTTTCCAGTAGCTTTAGCAGAGTTCTCCTTATGACTGATGCAGGAGTCTGGGTCCCATACCATTTCATGCTTTTTCTCCAAGAATAGATCCATTTTCTTCAGTACTTCACCCACCTGGCACAAGGAATCCAGACTACTGCAGTGAACATTTTGTTAGTGAGCAAATAATTTTATTCTTGAGTTTCTTAAAGTCTGTATGTTAGTTGTTAACTCAAGGATCAAAACTTCATAGTGTACGCCTGTCTCCTGTGGGGGATAAAACCCCCTAAGAACCTGTGGTTTTGGTATGGTCACATAGACACATAGATTGATGGAATAGAGCAGAGACCCCATAGATGCACACATCTACAGCCAGCTAGCTCTCACAAAGGAATCAACATACATTTGAGAAAGACAAGGCTGTTCAATGAATAATTCTGGGAATACTGGATATCCACGTACATAAGATTGGAACTTAATTCCTCCTTTCCTCCCATATGAAAATCTACTCAAAATGGATGAAAAAATAACACCAGAAACTCCTAAGCACTAGAAACTACTAAAAGGAAATATAGAAGGGAAAACACTTCAAAATATTTGTATAGGCAAGGATTTTTCTGGAAAGGACCTCAAAACCACAGGCAACAAAAGCAAAAATTGATAAATGGGATCACAGCAAACTAAAAAGCTCTTACAGCACAAAAGAAATAGTCAATATCATGAAGAGGCAACTTAGAGATTAAGAAAAAAGATTTACCAGCTATTCATCCACAACAGGAGTAATATACAGAATTTATAGGAAAGAAAACACATAACAAAAATACCCAATTTTAAAAATGGCCAATGATCTAGATAGATACTTCTCAGAAGAAGAAATAAAAATGATCAATTAATACATGAAAAATATTTAATATCACTAGCTGTTAGAGAAATGAAGATCAAAACTACGGGGAGGTACCATTTTCCCCAGTTAGAATGGTCACTATCAAAAAGCAAAAACAAAAAATAGCAAACCCTGGCAAAAAAGTGGAACCCTTTTACACTCTTGCTGGGACTATAAAATAACTTTCTTGTATTCGAGACACAATACCTGACACTCACAACTTAAAGAAGGAGAGGTTTACTTGGGATCACTATGTAGTCCATAGTCATCCAGCTCCAAGGCAGAAGTGGCACGGAAGAGAGGCATAGCAGAGGAAAGCTGTTCACATATGGTGGTCAGGAAGTAGAGTGCAAGGGAGGTAAGGAAAGAGGTATACCTTTACCCTTCTGGCTTACACCCTTGGGAGTATAATCCAAAGAAAGTAACGTGATCATTTTCAGTCCACATTTTCCTCATTTCTATGTCCTCTTAAACAGCCCAATTAAGACACAATGAAGGTGAAGAGTGATTTATCTTTATCAGAGACCAACTGACTTGTCTTTGTTGTCCTCAGAACAATGAGAGTAAGAGATTAAGAGTAAAATCTTTCAGATTGAAGATCATCACATGTGTGTGTATCCACTAAAAAGGCGTTGATTCTTAGATTGGCCCCTTTCTTTAGATATTCTGGAATTTAAAGCCAATGTGAATGTTTTACTGGGTATAGTAGCCAGTGCTTACTAAAGAAACAGATTTAATGCAAGATATGCAATATATAAAAATTTATGAGATTGGCTTATAATGGCCACCTGCAGAGTAAGGTGTGGAAGAGTACAAAAGAGCTATCTGCACACTGGAGATCCATAGGAGCCAGGTGAAAGCCTGGAACTCACTGTAGTGTCTCATGTGAGTTTGTATCCAGAGCCTGAAGGTTTTGCCCGGAAGCCAGTAGACAACATCCAAGGTCAAAGTGAAGACTGGAGCTCCTCCAAAGAAACAGAAGCGAGCCTTCCTTCTTCATTTCTTTTTATACCTTTCAGGTGACAGGCCCATTGGTTGGTGGCAATTACATCCATGGTGTGACTTCTGTCTTCACTAAATCCTCTCAGCCACACCTAGAACTATGCCGATCAATTTGGTTGGGTGTTTCTTACCCAAGTTGACACAATCGGTTAACTGTCCCACCGGGTGAAAAGATTTCTTTTTCGCATCCTATGTATCTTCTGGTTCATAAATGCGGAGAAAACCCTCACACCCCTCCTAAAGTATGTACATTTAAACTGGACCAAGAGCTATTGTGACCCTCAGAGAAACTGTATTTCATAGTTGTGCATATTCATGATGACTTCCTGGCAAGCCCACTGTTGTTACAAAATGCTTTTTCTTTGATTTTCTCGCAGGACCCAATTGTTTTTGCTGTTTTGTTACTTTTAGTGTATAGACACCTCTTGACAAATGAGGTGTATATTTTGAAATGCCTATTGTAGGTAGAAAAAAATGTAAGTTGAAAATGCATTTAAAACACCTAACCTACCAGCTTAGCCAGCAGGACATTGCACAATCGAGTTTGTTCACCTTCCTGATGGCATAGCTGACTGGGGTCTGTGGGCTGCTACTGCCCAGCATCATGAGAATACAGTACTATACTGCACATCGCTCAAGTGGGAAAGATTTAAATTCTAAACCGAATGTGCAATTTTAGCTGGATGTATATTATTGTAACATCAAAAAATTACAAATAAAGCTATTGCAAACAAGTAACTGTCTGTACTTATGCTTTCAATCACTGTTGGAATTCTTAAAATCGCTACCCCATCACCCAGAAGCATATTTACAAAGAGCTCTTGTTCTTATCCACTCAACTACTCATTCGTTTTTCAGAATGAAGCTATTTGATTTTTAGAACACTCTCAAGAAGCCTCTGGAACCCATATACTCCTTCCCAGTAGCTACCATGAAGTCAATATTTATCACACTGGCTCTAAATCCCACAAGTTCCCCTTGTTTTGGAGTGCATTTGCTCTTCCTTCCCGCATTCCCTATGTTGTTTGCCTTTTAAAAATTTTTCTTTCATTGAGTTTATTGGTACTTTTTAGGTATACAGTACAGTTACATTCATCATTGGGATCTTGTTTGTCTTTTAAATGTATGTAAACCCCGAAGAAGTGCCAACCGAAACAAAGCCGTGATGTCACAGGGGAAAGGGAAAAGACTTGAGAACCTGGCAGGCTGGGAACAACACAGACTGCCTCTCCAACCAGTAAGGGGCCTGATGAAATTTTATTCTGTCTGTATTTACATTTTCCTCAATTATAAAATGGGACTAAAATACTCATAAGCTAATCGTGGCAAATAAACATAAAGACACCAATGGAACAATTAATATGGTCCTTGACACACTAAATGTTTGGTTTTCTTTTCTTATTCCTTTTCATTATCACTCTTCAGACCATATATGTTGAACTCAAAAATGACAAGTACAAATAATTTTAACACCGTGGACACAGGAAAAACTCCATATCTAAAGGTGTAGGGAAAGTGGGAAGGGTACGAGAAAGCTAATAAGGGAAAAGAACAAATGGAAATAATAAAGTGTTTGTAAATGAGGAGGGGAAGAGGGGTTAAGGGAGGGCAGGGACAAGGGGAAAAAATGAGAACCAAGACTTGTCATGTAAAGGTACAATATCCCAGTAATGAATATAACTGTACTGTATACCTAAAATGTACCAATAAACTCAATAAAAAAAAATTGTAAAATACTTGTGTTGACTTGAGTTACCTGCTTCCAAATACTGGAAAACTGCTATAACTTTTGCCCCTAATTATAATTGCTCTAATCTTATCAAAGCCAAAAACATATTCTGAACATTTAAAATATTCCATATGAACATTTATTTCAAAGAGATCTATTTAAAGTACATCAAATGATATTTGTGTCATTGCCAAGAAAACTATAGTTGGACTTATTTTGCATGTTTTAGATGCTTATGAATACTGACAGAAAACTTTGGCTATAACCGGTTTAATCTCTATTGATGTTTTCATTTTATCTATTATTTATTGAGAGAAATCTGACATAAGTTAGAAAAGTAGATGGCAATCAGAAAGCACTTTAGCTAAGGATGTTACACATTGTCAAAAATAAACTTTCCAGTATGATTACGCTGTACTCCTCTCTGGCCCTGTTACATCCAGTAATTGAACTGTCACATACCTGTTGTATTTATAATGATAATGGATGAAGTTGGTAAATGTATAAAAAATGTAGAAAAGAAGGCTAGGGATTATTAGGATGACAGTTTGATATGCTGTGGTTTTGGAGCATTTTGAAGCATTTGAGGATTTGAGCATTTGGCGATGTTAGTCAAAATGTGACATCATTTTAAGCAGTATGTATATATATATATTTTTTTTATAGGAATTCTAACCCATTTATCATCTCTGCAGTAAACAAAATACTCCATTACCTCCAGATTCTTGGTGAGTAAGTAAAACACATTTTAATCTATGTGCAACTTCTTTATCTCTTTCCCGTCCACCCTCCCTTTCTTTCTCCTGTTTCTCCTCCTTCTTTGCCTTCCTTTGTTTCTTTCTTCTTCTTCTTCTTTTTTTTTTTTTGGCTTCTTGTGTTTCTAATCCAGAAGTGTATAGAAAAGACTACCTGAGCAACCTTTATCCATCCTTCTACTCGTGCTTAGTTGCAGAGTCCAAATTTTATTGACTTTTGATGTACTCATCTAAAGGATTTCATTTTTTAGTACCTCTGACTGGTAAGTGTTAGCGGATGCATTGCAAGGTTTTCTGAGAATGCTGCAGTAAATAAGTTGATGTAAATGCTTTCTGCAGTATGAGCAAAACAGTAGAGATTTGGGCAGCCAATTTGCACTGTGAGTTGATCTTGACCAGAAATTTGAAAAGAACGTGAGCCCTAGGGTCCCTGGCACTTCTACAGTCTTGAGTGTATACTCCAGTTTCTTTTGCCTGAGAGAAAAATAAAGTTCCATTTTATTCGACATTTATTTTTATGAAACATGGAACACACCAAAATTCTCAGAGTCACAAATAGCATTTTCCGTTATTCTAAGGAATGGTATTGTATTGAGTGTTTTGATCCTTAAACAAACATACAAAAAAAAAATGCCCCCAAATAACCACACCTAAACAAAGAAAATGAACACCACGAAGTTCAATTAAGTTTGTAAAAATTTGATCTAATGCACATACATGTTCAATGATAACTGTACACTTTATAGGAGCCAATTAAAAGTTCTTTAATTGCCATGGAATAAAGAGGGTAAATAAAACCTACTTACATTTAACCAGATCCTCCCCGACTTATTTAATTGGCTGTGGATCTCTTTCTTATAAAAACATTTGTTAAGATCTCATAGAACACTGATCTTACTTGAATTCATCGTAAGAAATAGTAAATATTGACTACAGAAATATTGGGAATTTTAGACTACAGTAAATAGACGAGTAAATATTGGGAATAATGAAACAGGGTAAATCAGGAAAATGAGGTTTAAAAGTCAGCTCTGTCACTTACTAGCTATGCGAATCTATACTTAAAAAAAATGAGACAGATTGGTAAGATCAAATTCCATAAAACTGACAGATTATGTTTGAGTAAAGAGGTATAGTTTAGGTTTTTCTAAAATTTAGCATATGAAAGTGAATCCTATTTTTGAATTCTTTCCTATTACCAAAGAAACTCAAAAAGTGCAAAGAGGATTTAGATTATGGCAATTTTCTCATGATATTTGTGTACTGACTTTCCTTACATTTAAAATAAATCACACCTCACCTTCATTATGATTACAAGCACTTAATTGTATTCGTAATAGAATTAGAAATGGAACAGGTCAATTATTGAGATAAACCTTATTTTACCTGTGAAATAATTTAAACATTGGCATTATGGTGCAATGATCTTGAAAACAACTATTTTAAATTACTCAGATCAGTTAAATTCAGGTTAACTGAATATTTTAAAAAAACTCAAAGTGCATAAATTTAAATTTATATTAAGGACAAACTAAGAAGGGATTATTATTGGACTGGGGATTTAGCTCAGTGGTTCCGCCGCCTACCTCACAAGCACAAGGTTCAATCCTGGTGCCAAACAAAAAGAAAGAAAGAAAAAAGAAGGGATTATTATAGCAAGTGGGGTGTTCTTAATTTATTGTTTCCTCCCACAGTTTTGCTCCAGTAAGAAACCCACCCATCAATTAAAAACTTATTTTGGTTGACATAATGTACTTTTACAGACCTGTTTTGCAAACATAAAACATGACATACCAAAATTCATACACGCATTGTCAACTCTAAATGGCCTTTGTTTATATTAAGGGTTTGGTATAGATAGAAACATATGGAAATTTGCTGTAAACATTTTTATTAAGTACCATGTTGGACTGATGGTGAGAGGGGCAAATGCAGGTAATATATCAAATATGTTTGCTGCAGCCAATAGCACCAAACGAAGCTGCTTACACTGCTATTATTTATTTTATTATTTTTGGTAGTATTCTCAGTCACCTTTGAAGAGTATAAGTTAATGTACCAATGCCAAGGTTAGATCATAACGTTCAGGCCAGTCAAAATGCTTTAATAGTGACTGGTGTGCCAAGCGCTTTCTCTTTCTGCAGTCCACAATCAGATCACAGACAATAATGCCTGATAACACTGCTAAAAGGCACCAAACTTGGGCCTGGCTGACTATAGAAAAGGCTCTTGGATAATCCTTTCTTGACCTACTTTTAAGCAAACTTGCTGAAAATTGTGTGTATCACATACAATATATTGTCTGGTCACACTTTAATTCTTCCCATTCTTCTGACCTTGTTCAGTTATCACTAAATCCTGGGAATTTCCTCACAGGATGGGGAAAATAGCAGCCAGTTTTGGTCATAGCAGTTCTACTTCTTTGCCTTTGATTACTCTGAGTTGGGAATGGTTTTCTAGCTCTTGATAAGTATACCCTAAGATACATTTTTTATTCTTCCTTAGGTTACTGGATCTAGATTTATCACCAGAAACTTCTGCAGACCTGTGATTAAAAAAATAGTGACTACTGGAGGGCAAAGGCAATACTGAGGTTGATAAAATAAAGGACTGATCTGATTCCTTGATGACCCTGATGTTAGCAATTGTAAATCTTCTTGAGCCACCTCAGCAATGAATCTTTTGTAACTAACGACATGCATTTCCTTACATTTAAACCAATTTGAGATATCCAAAGGCATCATAACTGATAAAACATATTTTATAATCTTATAAGTAATTACATTATTTGAGGGTTTGTATTAATCAGAGAAATAGAATCAGCAGGAAATATACATTTATACTATTATATGCACATAAAATTATACTATATATGTGTAGTATATGTGACACTCCAATATTTTCATTCTATCTGCACTTAATCCCTCTCCACTTGAGGTGACACAGTAATTGTGATATTATAGCATGACAAAGGCTGTGCTACTCCAACTGTCAGTGCTGCTATCTTTGCTGTTGTCTGACTTGATCCAATTTGGCATTCTATTCTAGAGTTCTTCTTTAGGTTGGATTTTGGCACCAAATTTGTGGGTTCTCTCCAAATCATGGTCTGACACAGGAAGTCCAGCAAGGGTAATTTGTTTAGGAGATAGTTCTAGGAAACACATATAAGAGCAAAGGAAGGGTGAGGCAGAGAATAAGAGGCAAAATAAAAGGAGCTTTCTCCTATCCACAAATGTGGGTTTGATTCCACTGAGACCTCCTGAGAGTGGCTCCCTAAGATTTCCTCCTGAAAAACAGCGGGCTGAGACAGCTGTCCACTAGCACCTGTTGCATACCCTTAGGGAATGCTGACCTACAAACTCTCTTAAATAAATGCAGAAGTTTGGTGGAGGCAGAGGCTCTGAGATGGTAACATTAGTACTTCCATAAGGGGAAATAGGTTAAGAGATTTTACAATGTCACAGAGAGTTGTACCAGCTCAAACATAACTCAGAGAGGAAAGGCTCCTGGAAGGAAGTGTCTGCCTGCTGGCTGGTAAATACCAAATGCCAAGCTCTCTGTCCTTGGCCAAACTTGTACTTAAACTTGGCCCAGTAAAGCAAAGCTGTCAGCATTGCTGTTGGCACTGACTGGATCATTGGACCCAAACAGGAAGCAGAAACACTGCAACCACAGCCTATCTTGGTTTTTGTCGATGGTTTTTAAATTAAATTTTAAAAAATGTTTGCACTGCTGAGAAATTGAACCCAGGACCTCATATGTGTTAGGCGAGTGCTCTGTCACAGAGCTGCTACCCTAGACCACTTCAGGTGGTTTACTATCTGACAATAGTCCCTAGTTTCTTATACACTTAAAGAGACAGCAAAGGGGTTTTGAGAGTTGTCTAGTAATGAAAATTCCAATAATGTATTTTGAGACTTCAGCCACTTTTCAAAATTGGTATTATCTGTAATGCGAGTGCCATAAAGCAAACTATTTCTGTATGGGATAGTTTTAAGGGGAATTAATGCAACCAGAAAATTCTAGTGCTCTAGAAGTATCTGGCTTAATATGCACCAATTTCCATCTTATTTTAATAAAATAAGGCATGCCAAATTGCTTTCTAATCAACATTAAACTTTGGGCTCTTTGATATGTTGGAAAACCAAGATTGCCTCGTAGAATGCATTGCACGGGCTCCTGATGCATGGGCAGGCTCTTCTTCCTCCTCCTCCTCCTCCTCCTCTTCCCCTTTTTTTTTGGTACTGGGGATCAAACTTGGGTCTTTGGTTTTGTGAGGCAGGCAGTGGAACCACTAAGCTAAATCCCTAGCCCAGCAGGCTCTACTACTAAGAAATATGAATTATAATAAAAATATGATGAATGTCTAAATTTTGAATATTTACTATAGTAAACAAGACATTGCGATTAATTCCACTCAAAATACTCCCTTTGCCTTCAAGCATGCTTTTCCCATCATTCCTGCCACTTTCAGAGGCAGTTTGGTAAGTCTTTTGTGGCTGTCTTTAGTTGTGCTCTTGTGACTACCCAATGTTCTGAATCCATTCGAAATGTTTATTTTTGGTCATTTTGACTTTGAAAAGGGCCAGAAAGGCAGGTGGTTCCAGATTCAGTGACTATGGTGGACGAGGACATGCTGTTAGGGTTATACGAGCCTACCTTTCTGTGGATGACCTCTGGCAGCTACATTCACCACATTATTGATCATACCTTGTAAGGAATGAATGTATTTATACTGTGAATTTACTTGCCTGGCATTCAAAATGAATACATTAAGTTTTCCTTCATATAGGTTTTTTAATTGCTTAAAGCTAAAGAAAACAAATCTTTTCTTCATTTGGCCTGTGGGAGGTAGATTGTAGCAGAGAGGAACATGCTACTATTTTTCTCATTTTAATTACAAGGATGACAACATCTTTTTCTTCTAGACTGTACTCTCTTCTCTCCTTCCCTTTACACAAAAACTGCTCAGAACAATTGCTTATAATTTGTGTCTCTTCTAACTCTCTGTTCGTATCACTGCACCTCAGTTTCTCACATCAGGTCATCAATGTCCTCCACTGCTAAAGCAAATGACGGCTTCCTTGTATCTTTCCTGCATCCTGTATCAGCAGCATTTAACTCAGGTTACTTCCTACCCCTTGTTCCCATGCACTGCCTTCCCTCTTTGTTTTCCTGCTGCCTGTCTGCAGTGTCTCCTTTCTCAGCTGTTTTTTCCTCATTTTTCAACCTCTAAATGTTGAAGCATCCAGGTTTCACTTCTGGGCCCTTTTCCTTTCCGTATCTACATTTGCTTCCTTGGTAATCTCATGGTAGTGACATGGATTTATATATTGTTGAAATGCTGATGACTGACAATTTTCTTTAGTTTGGGCCTCTTACTTGAAATTGAAGCATTATAGTCTGCTGCTTTCTCACATCTTCCTTAACTTAGATGCTTATTAGGAATCACAAATATGGGTTAATGAAAGAATAAATTATCAACTCTCTTTATTCTATAAATATTCCAAATCACAGTCATGTGAAATATTAGTTCTCTGTGCTGATACTGTATAGCTTAGTATAAGTTTATCTTCTCCTTCTAACTTCCAAATATGCTTAGAAGACTGTGGGTTTCAACTTTTGAAAAGCCAATTACCTAATAAGCTAATCAGAAAGTTTAGAAACTGCCCCAGGTAAAGAAATCTGATTTAATAGGACTTCAGGGAGGATGGTAAATTTATTCATGTCTTCAGTAAATGTGAGTCAGACTGTGTTCTAGGTACTTATACAGTAAGCAACAAAATAGACAAGGTAGTACTTGCGTGGTAGTGTATGCACCTGTGGCGCAGGGGCTTAGGAGGGACAAATAATAAACAAAAGCAAATAAATATACAATAGCCAAATGGCCACAAGGTCTATGAAGAATATTAGTGTGCGAATGGAGGTCAGTGTGAAGGGGAATAGTTTTTAGATAGGGTAATCAGGGACAGTTTTTGTGGAGAAATGAGATTTTAGGAAAGGCTAAGAGAGAGGAAGAACCATATCTGTTTCCGGGGAAAGAGTTTTTTAGGCAGAGAACATAGGAAAGGCGTAGATACCAAGGAGCACACTGCTGCTGTTTGTGAAGCACAGCGCCTTCTGTGTAGTTCTCTGTTGCTCTTAAACTTTATTTGTCCCCCTCTCCCTGCTACCTCGTCAGTCCCTTAAACTGACTGAAATAGATCTTGTAAAAATAGCCAGCAGTCTATGAAATTATGTTACTGCAGTGCATACAAGATTATATTATTTAACACGATATTATTTGTATTCGTCTGTATCAAAAAATCAATTATTTGTCTAGGTGAGAATGGGAACAGAAAATAACATTCCAAGTCAACTTCACAGAAGCATCAATCAAAACACAGTGTGATATTTTCCATGGCTACACATGGCTGAGATGAGCTTGGACACAAATATGCAGGTTCATTTCCATTGCTGTGAAATGCTCCACACAAGATATTTTCTTGAAGGTAGACCATTTGTCATACTGCTTTTATAGTCACAAAAGTGGCATCTAGATTTGCACAAGTTCTATTTTTTTCCTTTCAAGAAAAATTAACTTAACCTAAACCAGAAGGTTTTGACTCATCAGTGTTTACTAAAGTCTGCAGTTTAAAACACTAAACTTAACAAAATACAGGTAGTGACATGGTTAGAAAGTTGTCTATTTTCTTAAGCAATTAAGGAACACAATGAGAACCTATTATTTTGTGAATAAAACTGGAGGAGCACTAAGCGTTTTTTTGGCATCTTTTGTCTTGGTGCTGCAAGTTCTGTAGGATAATTTAGCTTTGCCTGTGATGAAGGCAAGCAATGAGCTATGTTGGTGAATTTCAGCAAATGAAATGGATCGCGTTTATTATATATTGCCTTCATCGATGATGCTCAAAAACACAGTTTTCCTTTTCAAGAATTCTTATGCCTGTGTATACAGGCAAATAGATCTATTGCTCTGAAAGTCAGTCTGAGTCATTCTCAGTCTTGACAACTTAAACTTTTTCACAGATTTGCATGGTTGCTAGAACACTGACATCTGTAGGTTCAGAAGGAATTGATAACTTGCTCCCTAAGATGCAAGTTTTCCCTCATAAATATTTTTTTCTTAAAGAGTAAATTGACAGTAAATTCCTTGTTTCCATTCTTCTATAAAATAGAACTTGATGATTATATTTTAATGAGGGCCATAGTTTCAATGTGTGAGCAAAGTAATTGCTGAGAAACCCTTCTGCAGCCTTATTCCAATTAGAGTAAATATCTGTTTACCAGAAAAACAAGAGAACGATTTTCAACCACTCTTAGTCACTGAATAAATAGAAAGCAAAATGAAATTTCTCATATCACACCTTATAATTATGCCTTTCCTGCTGAAGTATTGCAAAAGTTGTAATTGAAAGATAATATTCAGAAAATAATGGCTTAATTTAATATTTAAATAGACAATGATTTTGAGAATTCAGAAAGTACATTTGTTTTTCAAATCTTCTTCATAGTCACCTGCCCAGTAATAAAACCTTCCTTGAGTTAAATTGTCATTAGTGAAAGAGTCTTTCAGATAGAACCAAATGTCCTTTGGATGAGAACCTCTACATCAGAGGCATGAAAATACTCTACTTTCTTTTCTTCAGAATAATTTTCTGCTACCTTTGGGAATATTAAGATGAGACCAGAATGGTAAAATCTACTTAGTTATCCATGGCATATGAGTTTTCTTTTGGTGGCATAACAAATAATCACAAGTTTAGTGACCTAAGAAACCTTTATTATTATTGTCTTGTACCGAAGATGTTGCAAACAGACATCACTGGACCAATGGTGATGCCTAGGCTTTACTCCTTCTGGAAGTTCTGGGCGAAAATCCTTTTCCTTCTCTTTTTCCAGTTTTTGTGAGCCTCCCCCATTCCCATTCTGGCCCTTGCCCCCTTCCTCTACCTTCAAACTTAGCAAGGCATATTGAGTACTTGACCCATTGTGGCAGAGTTTTCAACATGGTGCTTGCTTTTTAAATTATGTATGATGTTCCCAATGCATAAGCATTTTTACATCTGTATATTCAAACACCCTGACTTATAAACAACTATGTGCATTGTCCACATACCTATGAAGTATTTTTATAATTACATTTTTGTTAAAAGTTTAAAAAATATTTCCTACAGAGTTTCACTAATTCATTTTAACCAAACTATACTTTAGGTATATTAGTATATATTATAAAGTAAGAATTTACAGAAATGTCTTTTCATATGATTATGGAATTCTTGATTTATGTGTATTTAAAGGAATCAATACTGGTCATGAATATAAAATGTTGATTCCTACCTTGGGCTGCATGGAGCGAGAGGGTGTTAAGATTTCATCATGTGACTCAGAACAGTGTGTGGTTTAAAAAACCTATAAATTATTATTGTTTTTGAAATTTTTCATTTAGGGTTTTGGACTAACGTTAACCACAGGTAACTGAAAAGGCAGAAAGTGAACTTTGGAAAAGGGAGAATATTGCAGAAAGTGTTTCCTATTTATCATTTTGAGTAATGATAAGATGATTGTCAAAATATAAAGCACCTATTTCCTAAATTTCTGGTATGCCGATAGTTTGAAGAAATTTAGGGTCAATAGAGTAGCTGTTGATGTTGAGAAGAGTCTAAGATATTTCGTTTGCCTGATTCTAGTTTCCTTCTTGGCTTGTCCTCTTCTTAGGTAAATTGTACAGTTTTCAGGTGGTCTAAATTAATTGGATCCCTTGATGCTTACTACAGTTCCTCCTTTGTAGTTTGTACACAAGAGGTAAATACATGATTTCCATCACTGAGATGAGTAACATGTAAATTTCATTTTATCTCCCAAGTTTGGAGGCTCTGGTCTATAATTGAGTGGCTTTGGAGAGCTGTTGGGTGCACTAGGTGGCAATGGCACTGCACACGTGGGAGAGACAACTGCTCACTTCGTAGTCAGGAAGCGAAAGAGATGGGAGAAGGGTCTGGTCTGGTATTCACCTTCAGGGGGACACCCCAGTGACCTAAGGACCTTGAATGTGGCCCCACTTACTAAAGGTGCACAGCACAGATCCTAACAGGAGCGCTCTGATGACCCAGCCTTGCACTTGCACCTTTGGCCACTTACCCATACTACAGTGCATGCCTCTGCTGCCAGACATACAGTGCCGATCTAAAGTTCATAATCCTGTTGCTTATATACCGTACTATTTCATTTATATTTGACTCTCAAATCTACATATTTGTTTGTACACAATAATATGGGAGCACCGTTATGGGTATTAACTCTTGTAGATTCTTCTTAACAGGGTTGGTAGGAGAGAAAAGAATTGTACAGAATTTTCCTGATACTATCATATATTGGACAAATCAGACTTCACCAATGCTTCCCTTTCTTTTCTAGTTTAGAGCCACAACCTACAGATTAACCCACCACCAATGGATCTTGGGCACTGCCATGTGCCCTTCTGTCCCCTCTGTTGTTATTACTGCTTGTTCCAGGTAATAAAGTCTCTGGGGGCCTCCCTGCCCGTTTCACTGGGTTCCCAGACATTCCCCGGGCTCAGAGCTCTTACGAAGTCCCACAGCCTTTTCAAGTGGGCAACCCACATTCTCAACGCACCACTGACAGTGCCAATGGGGCAACACTGGAGCTGATTCTTAGGTTTGTGCCAGATACCGTCAGGTGCTCTGTAGCCATGAAGACATCTGCATTTAAATGCACAATGTGGAGGTCTTTTTCCCTTTGAGGAATGCACTGTGGTAAGGGTATCAAAGCATAACATTCATATTCTAACTTCTTAAGAGTTTTAGTGAAACATCTTCCAATTTAACTTACAATCTCCCCTACATTCCATCTTAAATATCTTAGTCATAGGCATATGCAATCCCTAATTCAAGTGCAGACATCAAGCAATATTGATCATTTTCTGTATAAGAAAGCTTCATTATACCCAGCATCCTTTTCTCTTAGGAGAAATGTTCTCTTTGGACGTGAGGCAGTCTGAGACTTAAATAATTATTGGATTTAATGGCTCGGCAATTACCCAGATTTATCAGCGTACACTAAATGAAACTCAGATTCAAGATAACTTATAACAGGCAATTCCTTCTGTTTACCACACACACACACACACACACACACACACACACACACAAAACGCCTCAAAAATGGCATCCAGATTAAGTGTGAAGTCTGCTTAGAGGAAGAAGAGATTACATTTGGGTGTCTCAGTCAAATCTTCTTGGAAATGATTATGTTTTGGTTACCCTAAACAAAAAATGATAATTCTGTTATTTCAGGAACAAAATAAATTCATTCCAGGGCTTATACAAAATCAAAATATATATTGGAGACAAGAAATGATGGAGCATTATGGGAAAAATAAATACTGCTATTTGCCTAAAAAATGGAGTTATGCCAGAATTAATAATATTTGGAAGAGAAAGAGAGGAAGATTTAGGAACAGGAATTTAGTGTTTTTCCAAATGAAATGTTTCTTCTTGTCATTCTACCTTAAAAATGGATAATACTATTTTAATATGTGGCTTCTCTTTGCTGTACTGTTAGGCCCTGCTTGGCAGACATAGATAAACTAAGTGTTTAGAGACTAATGTTTACTACCTCTTAATAATGTGAAATAGGAAGCAAAGGGCTAAAAGTTTAGGGGAAGTCGGAAGGGCAGGGAAAAGGAAATAGGGGAAATGAAAAAATGGAAATAAAATATTTGTAAATAGGGAAAGGGGGTGGGGGTGAAGGGAGGGCAGGGACAAGGGAAAAAAATGAGAACCAAGACCTGTCATGTAAAGGTACAAGATCCCAATGATGAATGTAACTGTACTGTATACCTAAAATGCACCAGTAAACTCAATGAGAAAAAAAATAATGTCCACATTAGTGCAAAATTTTTATTTTGCTTATAAGAAATCTAAAATGTAGACTCAGATTTATATTTTGTATTAAAGTAAGAAGCAAAGGGTTAATAATTTAGATGTAACCTTTATGTTTTTTACTTTTTCTCTTTGAAATGCTGTTCTGTAGAGGGTGATTGTCAAAGTTGATGCAGTTAACACAAAATTCCCTGGATTTTTCCAGTGGAAATATAAGTCATATCTGCTATGTAGAAATGATAACCACAAGCATTACATTTCTTTGTTTAAGTGGGCATTTGGATTAATATGAAATGCCACATGTGTCTTAACACCCAATATATATATATATGTACATGCACACGCATGTATTTGTTTTGGATATCTTGTTCCAAATCAGCCCGTATCTTACTGACTCTTTACTAGTTAATTCCTGAGTTAAATCAAATGGCTAATGTGTGTTTGTCTTGATATTGCATGCAATTTATACCTTTATCTTTTTGAAAATTATAAATTACCACAATATTTCAGTCAACATTACATTTTTTTGAATGGATGCATTTTAATAATTAAGTTACTGGAAAAGCGTTCAAAGTAGATATCAATAGTAATAGCTATTGCATTTCTTTTTCATTAACATCATGAGAGTATTTTTTCATCTCTATAGGAAAATGTGATCATCTTTGGGTAGCTACAGGAGGCGGTGCTCTGTGGTAACACAGTCTGTAAAGTACGTCACCTGGGCTGCCATTCACCTGGACTTGGTAGGAATGAACTCCTAGCTCTTGTACCATATGGCAGTGCTGTTAACATGGAATAATAGTGTTAATCAAGCACTAACTATTCTCCAGGTATTATTTTAAATATTCTACATGTACTAATTCACTGTTGTTTGGTTTTATAATATTTAAAAGAAAGTGAAATAAAGAGAGGTTAGTAGTGTGAGGAAAAGTTGGCTAATATGAGTTACATAGGCTGCCTAAAGGCTACAGGGAGTGTAGACTGGGGGCAACAGCAATACTTTCTGAAGCTAACCAGTTGGACAAACAGAAGAAGTATTTGTTCTTTTTTTTTTTTTTTTACTATGAATTACTTTATTTCAATTAGTCCAATTTTTCTTCTTTACCCTTCATTTTTGGTCTTTTTTCCAAGAAAATAACAGTTCTTTAAGACAAGATTTAAAAGAAAAATTTACAAAACAGTAAATGGGAAGTATAGTCAAAGAAAGGAGGTTGGCTTCTCTTTTTTTTGAATTAACTTTATTGGTACATTTTAGGTATGCAATACAATTACATTCGTCATTGGGATCTTGTACCTTTACATGATGTATCTTCGTTCTTATTCTTTCCCAATTCCCCTGCCCTCCTTTCATCTGAGACTGGCTTCTTTAAAACATTTTTTAAAGTGATTAAATCTTCACAGGAATACTGAAGCAATCTAAAATAATTTTGACAAGTAACTGTACTATTCATGTCAACATTAATTCATGCTGAGTGAACATCAAGGTCACTTGTCTGGAACATCTTAAATTAATTTTAGTATTCTTGAAAGAATGGTGAGATAGGTCCTTTTTACACACATAACTATGGGATTTAGAATATTGCACTGTAAGAACACTTCAGACTTCAGAAATAAAATTATATGAATATTATTTAATTAAGATAATAGAATTTCAAGATTAAATGAGTTTAAAGATCATCTTATGAATTTGTCTTTGTCATGTTTGAATATCAGCATGAGATATTTTTTTCAAGTAGCTCAAACTCTGGGTAAACATTACTAGAACTAATTTAAAAACTTTCAATATTTCTTTAGGTAATGTAGGATGTCTTAGAGATGTCTAATTTTTAATCAGCTCTTTAGAGTTTAAGCAAAACCCATCCCCGTTCACCTCCCAATAATTGGAGAAGAGGTTGAAAATAAGCTATTTTGAGTTACAGAAAGAGGAAACAGAGGCATATTGGAGAAAAAAAATTTTGCACATCAGTAGGAGACATGAATGCCAGATTCAGTAATACCAGCAAAGCTCGGTTAATAGAAAAAAAAATCAAATTTTTATTATTCACATTGTAGTAAAATTGCAGCATATCAGCCAAAAAACAAATTTCTTTAAAATAGAGAATTGGACTGAAAGTTGACTTCTTACTATGAAATGAAATCTAGAAGATCATGAAATAATATTTTCTTGGTTCTGAGAAGTAATGTCTGGCAACAAAATATTCATACTCAGTGAATAAATTTAAAGCATGAGGGTGAAACAAAGACATTTGTAGATGAAAAGGTTGAGTTAGTTTTCTACTTATACATAATTATACTGACTAGACTTCTGTAAGGAAGGGGGGAATGTCAGAAATACTGCACTAGGTATGGTGAACTCAAAAAGGCAACACCTTTGTGGCCCGGAGCAGAGGTCCTGGGCCACTGCTCTCCTCAGGGTGGCTCCACATTCGTCTTGAGGCCTTACTAACCCAGGGTGATCCTTATAAATGACCAAGTGTGGCAGGAATTTCAGGACAACCAATTCCTTTGACTTCTTAGGGGCAGGAAGCACCCTGTTATAGAGGGAATGTCTCATAACTGCACAGCAGCCTAAGACCTTTCCTATGGATTTCTTCTTCTTTCTTTTTTCTGTTAACCTTTCCATTTTATTAATATCGCTTTATTAGTGTCTCTGTGAAAGATTTATGGTCTACACTTGATGTGACTCAGGATAACAAATTATTGATGGTCTCTGTGAAGATAGATGGCCTAGAAAGTAATTAAGTGGCCTCAGTGGGATTTCTTAAGGGAAGGGTACCCTGGGATGCATCCATTATGCACTGGGCCATAGTACAGGCAAAATAATTGGTAATAAACAGACTGAAAGAGTAGGAATTAGTAGGGGAGAAGGGGAAGGACTATTTCCTTTTGAAACTGGATAATCTGTAGGTGAAGGAAGAAGCTCCATGTATATGCTTTTCTCCATGTCTGATGCTTGCTTCCACCGGAGAGCCCCCAAGGAGGTATACTCACACCTTCTCAAAACCTCTCAAACCTTCTTTTCCTGGGCAGGGAGAATGACACCCTCTGATGCATAGTTTTTAGTAGAGATGAAGGACACATGTCACCAGCTCCTTTTCTTTCCCCTGGTATCCAGATGCTAAAGGAAGTTCTTGGTCTCTGTTTCTCCTCTATAGTATGTGTCTTCCAGGGAAAGCTCCCACCCAAAACTCTGGCAGTGAAGCTTGCAGCGTTTTGTCCTTGCCTGCCACTGGGTAGGTAGGTTCATTTAATTCTGGGGTCCATTAGTGGGGAACTAAATTGCCTGGAAATATTCTCTAAAAATAGCTACATTCTCTAGAATCAGCTATTAGTAATTAAAGGGACCCTCTGTCATCTGTCTTTTTTTCATCTTATCTCTCAGTGAGTCCACAACTCAAACAGGAACTCAGATAGTATTGGTGAAGGCACTTTGAATCTATAACACTTAGCATAGTGCTGGTGTACAGTAAACAATAAAAATGGGATGTATACAGCATAAGCTTAAATCTTCCGTGGTACTTGCATAAAATTGAACCATTTTACAACTTTCAATAGTTCAGATTTAATCTACATGAACAAGAATTTATGTTTTTTTAAGCAGAAGATTATTCCATTATTTTTATCTTCAATTATTCATAGAAAAGGACAGGATTTTGCCAATTGCCCGTTTCTGAAGTTGTCATTTAGCTAAGCCCCTTAGGAAAAAATGCTATGCTCATTTCCTGAAAATGCTTTGACTTTTACAAGTAAAATGTTTTTTCCTAATTAGGCAATATCTGCTGGAAGACAAGGAAACTATAAAAATATAATATTGTGCACTCTGGAGGACCTTGTTAACAATGTATCTCCTCAAGACTGCAGATGACAGTGTACACTCAGGCTTGGGTGTGTTAAAAGAAATGGCACGAAATTTTCCTTTTCCATTCCAGTGTGCCATTTTCTTCAGTCCTATTTTTTTCATCACATTGTCTCCTACATGGGGACTGTTCCTATCAGCTTTGTGCACTGTGTACTCTGCCCTGTCACACCTCTTTCTTTGCGGGCTTTGGCCATTGTGTGCACCACAGGACCGCCAACATCCAGGTGAGATCTGACAGCCCATCCGCCTTTCCTGATTTCCGTCATGGTGCCAGCTGATTATGACTCCACACTCTGTCTGTAAATAAAACCGGCTGTTCTCTTCTTAGGGGCTGCATTTCTTTTCTGCATTCCAGAAAAGTGTTTCATTCCCTTTTCAAATCTGTTTTCCCCAATGAGAGAAAGCCCACCTTTGAAGTGGAGCCTGAGTGTTTGCTGCTCAGTTTGATGACTCTTGTGAAAACAGGCTTTGCTTTCCTTTTAGTTTTCTCCTCTGTTTTCAGTTCAAGACAATCCTGTGTTTACAACAGATAAAATAACCTGTCTTCAAATCTCAGTACGCAATCATTAACTTGCAAGGCGCTAGCATGGTCTTTTAGAGGGATTTCCTCATGTAGTTGAATAATTATGTGGTACATTATTCCTAACAAATGGTAAATTAGTATTTCTAAAGAAAGAACACATTTTAGATTGAGTTGGAAGGTTGAGGGGTTGCTAGGGATCCTTCAAATGGATCTCACTGTTGAATGTGTGTAGATTCACCATAGTCTGTTGCATACCTACCAGAGTCCACCAGACACACTACAGTCGGCCTGCAGGAGACCACATTATGCCCAAAGCAGGCTGTAAGCAGTACAGGCTATAAAGAGTTAACCACACAATTGGCTTGTTTTGAGAAACAAGTCCAGACAAAGCCTACATGCCTAGGTCAGAGTAACTCTTACCCAAATTCCATTCCCACAATTAAAACCTTCTAACTAGAACAGTGTTCTAATTACAACCATATATTTTATCTATTCTGTTCCTAATTTGAGAATGCTTTGTTTCCTCTTTTATGAGCCCTGTTTACATGAATTTTCATAGAAATAGCACAACCGTGTATCCGACACATAGTTCTTCCCTCGCATGTAGCTCACCTTTACCCAAATTGATTACCAATAAAAATTAGTGGCTTGAACTGAACAGTGTCTTTGTGGGTTTTACCAGCATTGGTCATTCTGGCGCCCCTCTTTCTGTCTCTCTTAGTTCTGTGCTTGAGTATTTTTCTCAGGCCTGTGTCGTACACTGGGCAGGAAACTGGAGCCTATTGCAGAGGTTTCCAGTAATGTTTCAGGGGTCCCCAGTACATGTCTGTAATCAAAAGCTAAACTATATCAAGGTAGTGTTTGGTTTTCAATTTTTATCTAGATCTCTGGTGTTTTGAGGATGCGTCTCCAACAGCTTATAATAAAGGTAAAGTTGAAAACATTTCATTGAAGACAAATATTCCTTGGGAAGAAATGTAAAACATTTATATAGGTAAATAATTTTTTAAGGTAAAATGTGGGGAAAAATTTGTAATTATATATGTGATTGCAGTTTTCACTTTTTGGAAGCAGTAGTTAGAATTCAGTAAATCTCCAAACAACTCCCTTTTACAAAATTAGATTACTGAGACTGATGCAAATAAATTTTAAAAGCCACACATTTAGAAAATTATAACATGCATATCTCAAACCCAGGTGAATCACCGCTAAGGGTAGGAAATTTTATCATGTATTTTCTGATTTTTAAAAAACTTTACTCCTAAAATAAGAAAATAAATAATTTTTATATATGAAACTATGTTAGGTAATCCTCATAAAAATGTTGAAAACAAAATATTTCCCCTTTCTTTAAAATTAATCTCCACGTTAAAAAAAAGCCAAAGTCACACATCAAATGTTCCCATGCCCTCTGTGTCCATACAGCTCAGACCTCTTCAAAAAGCAATCAAGGTCATTTTGGAGATAGAAAAGTATGGGACCTTAACTTCACCAAAATGCTCTTTATTATACAGTTGTCAAATGCCAAATGCAGAAACTGGGCTTATTTGCAATTCCAAACTTCAAATAAATCTTTGAGAACTGAAAGCAATTATGTCACTAAAAATGCTTGTTTTTATCACTCTTAAAACTGTGAGTTCAGGAAAAAGCTATTCAATAGTTTCATTTTTAAGATATAGAGCTGGTCCTTCAAGAGATGCAAGTTAAAACAACACTGTGATTCAACCTCACTCCAGAAAGAATGGTGCTATCAAGGAATCAAGCAATTACAAATGTTGGTGGGCTGTGGAAACAAAGGAACCCTTCTCCACTGTTGGTGGGAGTGTAGACTGGTGCAACCACTGTGGAAATCAGTGTGGAGATTACTAAAAAACCTAAAACTGGAGGTTTCATTAGACCCAGTAATTGCCCTTGGAACTTCCTGAAAGAATTAAAAGCATCATACCATAGTGATATATATTCACAACAGTGTTTATAGAAGCACAGTTTGTAAAAACTGAATCTTGGAAACAGCCTAAATACCCATCAACCAATGAACGGATAAAGAGGATGTGGGTTTTTTTTTTATACAATGGAGTACTACTCTGCCATAAAGAAGGGTAAATTTGAGACATTTCTAGCTATATGGACGCACCTTGAGACTATACTCTTTGTGAGATTAATCAGACATATATGTGTAAGTACCAGACTCTGTTGTGAGAAACCAAAAGTGAAAATAAGGAACAAAAGGTATAATAAATACTGGGAAATAGTAAGAAAATATTCAAATGAGGAGGGAAACAAAGGAGGGAGAAGGAGGGAAGAAAAGAAGAACAAGAAAAAATGAATACAAATAAAGAGGGGAAGAGGGGTTGAAGGGAGAGGAAGGAAATGGGAAAAGACAAGAGAGATATATGATGTAGGAGTACAAATTCCCTATGATGAATGTTATCATTATGTACAACTAAAATGTACCAATACATGTTTTGCTTCAAAACATTACTAATGTACTTTATTAATTATATCAACAATTACTATATTTGTGGTGTTACTCTTTAAAATGTGAATTATACTTTTCTATCATTTCATATTCAAAATATCTTTCTTTCCACCCTCACATTTCAGTTATATGTATGTAGACATTCCTTGTGTAATGACCAGATTTGTTCCTGCAAATAGATTATATTGGTCACTACATGAGCAATTATACATAGTATGTACATTACTATTTGGTACAACAAAATGGTCAAAGAAACGCCAACTTCGTGATTTTGCTTTTATTTATAGCACAATAGTTTTATGTTCTGTTATTACAGTACTTCATATAGGATTCTTGAAAATAAAAGCAAAGTCATGAAGTTAGAGTTTCTTTGACCATTTCTTTGTACTGAATATTGTAATGTACGTACTATATATAGATGAAGTACTGTAATAATCAGCAAAAATTACAATACTACATAAACAAGGTGTTCTATATGAAAAAAGACAGGTGATAAGTCTGGAGAGTGAATGTCAGTCATGAGTCTGACTATATATATATATATATATATATATATATATATACATGTTTATATATGTGCGTATGTGTATATATACATGTAGATTTGAAATCATCATGTACATATAACTGTGTCTAGATTATATATCAGCACCATTTTTTCTTATACTCCATGATATTCTTAATTAAATGTTGCCTGTAACATCATTACATACATTCTAGTTTATAGCTTTTTATTTTTTCAAACTGTTTAGGGAATCTTTGGATATGTACGTTTCCCATTTGGATTGTTTCTCTAAAGTGAGTGACCCGAAGATGAATAAATTATCCCAAGTGTCAACATCTTTTTCCTCTTAAGGTATTAGTAAATGCCTTTTGCTCTTCAAAAAACTCTCATGCCCCAAGTTATGATCAGCCTGAAACAGTTTTACAACACTTTGCCAACCTTCAGAAGTGCCTGTAAAATTAGTTAATGAATTTCACTAAAATTGTGCTACATGACAATCTTCATTCTTGGTTTACAAATGTTCAAATCTGTCCTGTATTTGCTATCAAATTTTATCTGTCTTCTGTGTGTTATCTGTTCCTTTTTTCATGTATATATTGAGTATTTATTAAGTTTCTATCTCATATCTATTTCTATATAGACTATGATAAATGTATTTACTTTTATAATATCAGCAAAGGTATTTTCCAGTCTGTACTCTTTTACATATAAAAGTTTTAGGAGAAATTTTACAATATTTTTTCTACCCAACATTCAAATATTAGTTCAATAGTGGATATTTGTTGCACAATTATTTTTTTTAATGATATAAAGGTTTCCCATTCAAATTGAATACTGTTTTAGACTAAAAAAAAAAATCTTGTCTCTTTTTCCCTTTAGTTTGTAAGTCCAGCACGCCAATTTGCAAAGGATACAATTTGTGCACACAAATGCCATATCACATGCTAGGCCAGTAACACAGTGCTTTTTTTTTTTTTTTTTTTTTGGTACTGGGGATTGAACTCGGGTCCTTGTGCTTGCAAGGCAGACCAGTGAACCGCTGAGCTAAATCCCTGGCCCTACAATGCATATTTTGTCAAAGTCTATTTTTCTATCTCAACATAACTTGGGTTAGTTCTTTCTGCAACAAATTAGCATTATTTTCAGTAAATAAATGAACAGAGATCAAAGCCATCTTCCCTTCTGCAAGGCCCAGATAGAAAAATGGCTGAAATTGAGATTAAATATTTTCACCAGCAGCATGTCCAACGGTAAGATAAATTCTAAACCAGACCATGAAAGAGATGGTAGACAGAAAACATAGAAGTTGCAGAGCTTACAAAAATCAATAAAGTATTATAGTCTGTGTGAGAAGCAGAAACTACTTTTAAACAAAGTATTGGAAAGCTGTGTCTGAGAACAAATTAGCCTTACTTTTAACAGATAATTCAACCAGAGGTATTTACTCAATACTTCTGTATATGGGCAAGGCCTAAATTAGGAAAGTCTAGGGAGAATTGAGGCTTCTCCTATCATGCATCCGTTATCTTCCATGACTTGTCTGAAATGTCCTTTAATCTGTTTCTTTCCCTTCCTTCTAAAACACAGCTCAGTAGGCCAACATTTTAGGGTGTTTTCGCGGTTTAATCACATTTAACTATCAATTTCATGACTTCATGACCCTCTTCCTATATATTAATGTGAGTACATTTTGTATTTGTTCTTTGGCTGTTATTATAATGTCTCTGGATTCAGTGGTATGAAGATAGTCACTTCAGAATTGCAGTGATAAAGAAGGCCAACAATACATTCTCTTAAATTGTCCTGATGGTATTTTGGGTTCAATTAATGGGACCACTATTTGAACTCTTCAAAGGATTTGTTCTACATCTTTGTAACTACAGATTTATACAGATATATATAAGCTTTCAATACATTGGAAGCATAAAGGTAATTTGTCAAGGAGAATATGATTCATCTAAGCTTACTTTGTTTTTAAAGCCATATTAATAGTTGTAGAAGATAAGTGACAACAAAAATGAGACAAAACCTTTTGGAAATGTTAAATGATTCACACTTTGATTTTCTTTTCTTTTTCTTTTACAAAATAAAATGATGACTGACCACTGAAAACAGTGAAATATGTCTTTAGATTTTATTTCCATTAATGCTTAGACACTAGTGAACATATAAAATTTGTTTATAATTTATCGTGGAATTATTAATATTGTATTCTACTAAGGAATAATAAATGATAAAAAGGAATAAAAAAGTTTTCTACCATCAGTGTTTTTAAGTATGTAATCTGTCTTTTCCCAAGAAATTTTTATAAAATTTTCTGATATGGATTATAAATAAATGATGTATATAAGAAATTATGCAACAGAGACATAAAATCAAAACCAAGGAAGGTGGAAATGTAAATGCCAGCCTTAATATTAAATAATATTTTAAACTTGTCTTTGAGGTTCTTCAAAATGATTACAAATGGGGAAAAACTTGATTTGACAGAGATCTCAAGTTTAGAAGAGAAGAATCAGACCAGATTCTTAGGAAAATAAAAACTTCACTAGAATAAAATTATTTAAAAAGTTATGTAAGCACATAGCTATTTTAAATGATAATCATTTTAAAACTTTAACATATGTTTCCATTGTCTTTCTTTAATACAGAAAAATATTTTAGCGCAGACACATGCATATATACATATATTACACTATTTTATTAGCTTCTCATATTGAATAAAGTAGTTTTAAATCTCTCTCTCTCTCTCTCTCTCTCTCTCTATATATATATATATGGATCTACTTTAATATCTATATATCTCAATGAGTATGAGTTTGTATGTGTGCGTGTGTGTGTGTGTGTGTGTGTGTTTGGGTGTGTGTTTCTTACAATAATATTTAGAAACAATGGCCAGAGAAAAGCATGAGAAAAATCTCCAAAGTAACAAGCTATTCTTCAATGACTTTATACAGCCATTTACGACCTTTGAAAAGATCCAAAATACAGATGACAGGTACTCTATTCTTTCAGTGCTCAGATTGCTCAAGGCTTCAGTGTTCAGATTCTCTAAAAAGGAGAATTCCCTAGTGGCTATAGCATTGGAAAGATCATCTCCTTTAAAACAGAAAAAGAATTGCTTCTGGGAATCCGATCTCTTGTTTTATTAAAGCAAGAATCACAAAATTCTGCTCTTGGTTTGCACTATCTATAGATGGTTTAGCTGTCATGTTTCATATAAATCTGCCTGTGAATTCATCATGCTACCTGATACTTTGCTTAAACTACAAATGACTGGGCCAATCTTCTAAAGAAACAGTTTCTTGAAAATATGTAGACATTCTTAAAGTTTGCATTGAACAAACTTCATTTGTAAATACTGATTTCTGGTTTCTTATGGTGGATTAAATGTACTGATTTTTGTGTTTAAGGCTAAAAATACACTGTTAATATATCTTTGTATGCAAAAAAGTGTAATTAAGAGATAGTCATTTTTTTGTAGTTCCAGGATTGACCTCAGGACCTTATACTTGGAGGCAGGTGTGGCATCACTGAGCCATGTCCCTGGTCTGAGATAGTCATTTTTATAGCATTAATTATAGTAACACAATTTAGAAAAGTTCTATATATCCCCAAATTGCAGAATATTTGTAAATAAATTTCAAAAATTCACATAATGAAATGCTATGTGTTTGTCATTATTATTTCATACAAAAATATCTAAGACCATGATGCTTAATGATACAAAGGAAGAAAACAATTTGTAATTTCTGATGTAATGATATTTGTGTGTGTGCATGTTTTTAAAAAAAGACCAAAATTGGATTTACCAAAATATTAATGTAGCTATTGCTGGTTGTTGGGATTTTTATTAACAATTACTTTCTTCATTATTTCTGTGCAGATAATAAATAAATTTATTTATTTTCCACCTACAAAAGAGGATTTTAAAAATTTAAGTAGAAAATTAACTTTGGAATATGCTGTATATGGAATACTCAGTGAACATATATATCATGTAACAAAGCAATGTTACTCTGCTTGAAACAATGGGAACCATTTGTTTGTTCTTAGGAATGAGGAAAAAAGGGTGTAGAAGGGATGAAGATGGTGAGGGCAGGAGTGAGTCCTGATAATCACACAAGACTGCACATGTTACAGAGTGAATCTCCTTGTGAATTCTCAGAATTTAAAACAAGTTGGTTAAATCTCTGATGAGCTTGTGCTAATGTTGGAACTGGTGGAGAGGTCAAAGTCTTGCATCTGGGCTACCACAGGATGAACCTGAAGCCTCACATACGAGTTCAGGATCTGAGAATATAGGAGCCCTACTAGAACAGGCGAGTAAAGGGAAGTCTCAGGGAAGATTAGAATTTCCCAGTTCCTAGAGTTAATGGTTGAAGCCACATTTTTTCTGAACCCAAGATTGGAAGGGGCTTAGCCATCACCTAGTTGCCTTTTGGGATTTTGTTGTTAATTTTGAGTGTCAACATGACTGTATTGAGAGGTGCCTAGAAACTCAGAAAATCATTATTTCTGAATGTGCTAGTGAGGGTCTTTCCAAGAGAAGATTTACCAATCTTTGGTTTGTGGGCAGCAAACTGAGTGAGGAATCTAAGTGGGCTGGAAAACTGACAAAGACATATCATGTATCAGGACACACATAATTATTTCTTTTGGAATTAGTTTTTGATTGGTTAAGAGAGAGGATCTCTGGTTTATATGTAAGACTACAAAAGTGCCCCTGTTTGCTTAGAGATAAGAATTAATCCTCTGGAAAACACATAGCTATCACTGCTTTGTTTACCAGCATTTTTAAGACTGTTCTCTGTTAGCCAGGCATGGTGGTGTATGCCTGTAATCCCAGCACTCAGGAGGCTGAGGCAGGAGGATCGCTGTGAGTTCGAGACCAGCCTGGGCTACATAGTGAGTTCCAGGTCAGTCTCAACTACATAGTGAGACCCTGTCTCAAAAAAAGCAAAAAAATAAAATAAATAAATAAAAAAAGACTGTTCTCTATTTTCTGTTACAAACTAGATATATTCACAAGTAGTTCTATGACAAATCCTGGGGGAAAGATTTGGAGTTGAAAAGACTATATAGCTAACTTTTTTGGGGGGCCCCGGGGATTGAACTCGGGACCTTGTGCTTGTGAGGCAGGAGGCGGCATCACTGAGCTAAATCCTCCACCCTATAGCTGACTTTTTATATCCTTCTGTTTTGCATCTGTGGATTCAACCAAGGTCAGATCAAAAATTATTGTAAGGGCCTGGGGATTCAGCTCAGTGATGCAGCCACCTGCCTCAGAAGCCCAAGGTCACGAGTTCAATCCCTGGTACAAGAAAAAATGTATTTAAAAAATTGTGTGTTGCACCGAACATGTATAGACTTTTGTTGTCATTATTTCCTAAATATTATAACAAATGTTTACATAATATTTAAGTTGTATTAGGGTTTATTTATTAGAGAAGATTTAAAGTATATAGAATAAAATATGGGACTTTTAGGAATAAAGGCACCCACACTGGCATTTAGCAGGCCACTGCTTGTACATTGCAAGTACAGGGGAAACATATTTTAAAAGGACTGTGTCCATAGCTAGGATGAGGTCCCTGTGGTGAGTGATCTCTAGATAAAAAGTTTGGAAATGAAAAGTCAAGTTGGGGAGGTGTAGGAAGGAGTCTGTTTTCCTGGCATTTTACTTCTATGTGGAATTAGATATAAGGTTGCGGGTTTGTGTTGGTTATAGTAGCAGCACAGTCAAAAGACTATGAATCATAGTTTAAGGGTATTTAAATTTTTTGAGTCTTAAATTTAAAAAGAACGGCTCTTTTGTCTGAGTCAGCCACTCTCCAGACCCACAAGACACTCGTGTTCAGAGGGAAGAAGGGAGCTATTTGCCGGTCTTGAATGCAAAGAAGATCACCAAGGTCAAGTAACATCACTAGAGAGAAAGAAAATAAACTACAGGGAAATCCCTGGAAACACCACCCTTCTGGAACCCCACGGGGGAGGCCTGCCCATCCACAGATGTGAAGAAAGCAGAGAACTTGGGCCAACTCAGTGAGACCTGTGTCACTGTGCTTATTTCTTTTGCTCATCTAAGGTTCAAGCAGGGAATTAATAAAATAAATTTGAAAGCAGCTATAACTGCTTTGTTCACAGGAAAATGTAATGAGGGAGAAAATTGAGTTCTCATGGCTGGTAGCAAAAAGCAACTTAGGGAACAAGCTGCCTTTGTTGGGAAAATGCTTTCATTAGATCTCTAGGGAAAACGAGTCTCAGTGGGCACATATGTGACCTGGTATTAGGGCATCGTGGGTGGGGAGGATGTGGGGAAGGGGCATCATGAGAAGGAGACACCTGGTACATTACATGACCCCAGCCTCGTCCCCAAATCGATTGTGACATTTAGTTTATGAAATGCTTGTAAAGTGTGTATGTGTGTGTGTGTGCATGCGTGTACTGATCCACACACACACACATACACACACACACACACACACACACTGATCTTATAGTGCATAGAGATCACTATGAGGTAAAACATAGGCAAATATGTGCACATTTTAAGGTTTTATTATGCTTCAAAATTGGGGTTTTGAGGCAGTCCTACTAGATTTAATAAGCCAAGAAAAATCCAGTATTATGCTAGTTTAGGAAACATTATTTTAACAATTTTAAATTATTTTTCAGCATTTAAATAAACTCCAGTTTTCCAGCAAAAAAGCATAGGTTCATCATTTATCCAACAAATACTTACCGAGCATCCATATTATGATGTGCTGTGTTCTGGACAATAGCAATGCAGCTGAGGATGCAGCCAATGGAATTGAAAGCAGTTTGAAAACTGTAGGTGTTTATATTTTAGCAGATGTGAATCTCAAGGAACAACTATCACCGTCACCCTGTTTTGTACCTCAGGAACGCTGCAAAAATGAAATTTAAGATTTTTGCACCCTTGACAATGAATCCTGACACTAATCATTTGATATAAACTGAATGCCTACAGTTTAGTTTCTTTATGACACTACCTGGAGACAGCATAAATTAAAATCACAGATTTTCAAAGACCATCCCTACTTCACTTCACTTGCCGGCTGCAAGCAGGTACCCCAGAAGTCTTACTCTATGGAGACTTCAGAAACAAAATACCATATAAACTGGGTGGCCAAAATAGCAAATCTTCCTTTCTTATAGTATTGAACATTAGAAAATCCAAGATCAAGGGGCTAGCTTACTTGGCTGCTGCTGAGAGTCATCATGAAGGTATCAAGGGCCCCACTGTGAGTGTCACTGCCTGCACTAGTGTCACCTCCCAAACTCTTGTTGAAATTTAAACCACAGAGTCAGGTGTTAAGGGCAACAGGGGTGGGGCTTTGGGGAGGCAGTTAGGTTTAGATGACATCCTGTTTGCAGTAGTGGTGTTATAAAAGTGAGAAAGGAACCCATGTCAGCAAGCTGGATCTGTTTTGACACGTGGTGCTCTGGCCACCTGGAGACTGTAGAGAACATCCACCATTAAGAAGGCTCTCACCAGATGCAGTCCCTTAACCTCAGGCTTCCTAGACCTTAGAATAGTGAGAAATACATTTATTTGCTTTATAAATTACCCAGTCTGCGACATTTGTTTATAGCAACAAATGACAAGACCAAGACAATGCGTCTCTTCCTTGGCATAGAATCAGGTATGGTTAAAAGGAGTTTTGTTTAACAACAATGCCTGTTCCTCAGAAAATTCCAAAGTTTTTAAACTCTGTGCCAGGAACCAGGGACAAAGAGTAAACACATATTTTATCGTATCGTCATACGATATTAAATTTAATCACCTCCGAGGCCACCACACACTACACCAGCTGGAGGCCAGGAGATCTGAGACTGGCTCAGCGGCGCAGAATCACCTCTGGGAAGATAGATGGATAAGGAGGATACAGTCAGGCTTTCATGCCACTCCTGTAGAGACTACCTTCACTAGCTGCCAGAGAAATACAAAGTGAAACCAAAAGGAAGTATAACTACACAAGCTTATGACAAAAGGGGGAAGTCTTTCGATGAAAGGAATGTTTTATCTCTCCCTGGCATCACCATGAGGAAAGCTTTCTCACTTCTAACCGATGCCTCTAGCCTTCCTTGTGGGCACTCATTGGGTGCATGGAGCATAGCCTGGGAATGATCCCTTTTTTCTGAGGTGCTCATTTAGTTTACAAAGTAAGGAAAAAAATTGAACATCTGCATTGATATAGAAAACATGAAAAAATCCACCACCAAAAAAAAAAAAAAAAAATCCACTATTTTACCTTAACGAAATTTTTACAAATACACTTTGTTAACTTAATAAAATAATTGGAAAAAATTTATCAATCAACAAAGTTTGTTGTGAAAAACTGAAAATTTTCTACAAAGATCAGAAATGAGACAAAAATGGCTACTCGCCAATTATATGTGATATTATGCTGGAAATCTTAATATAATATGGCAAGAAAATTATGTAACAAATATTAGACTTGATGAAAAAGAAATAAGATCTTGTTCATGAATGATATGCTGCCAAACTTGAACAACCCAAATGAGTATGCAGATATAAATTATAATAAAAATTTAACAAGATAATGATGTCCAAGTGTAAAATAATTAACTATTTCTGCATGCTAGCAATAAAGAGAAAACTATTAAATGAAATCAATATTAATACACAAATCAAAATTTAGGAATAAATCTAATAATTAATATATAAGAATTTTGTACTTGATACTGCTAAATATTATTAAGAGGAAGGCAAATTAGACTAAAATAAGTAAAGGGCTATATTATGTTCATGTACTGTAAAATTCAATATTGCTGGTCCAAAAACTATTTGCTTAGTCCACTGAAGTTTTATTCAAACTTCCTGCTTTGTTTTTCTCAGAAAAATGATGCAATTCTAAAATTTATATTGACCTGCAGATGATCAAAAAAATTACAAGTAATCTTAAAGAATGATTAATAGTTACAAGACGTACCAACTATTAAGAATCATATCTACTATAAAGCATGACAATTAAAAAAATGAGATTGAGCCAAACATAGCTAAGCTAAGAGATGGAAAAGAAAGACATCTACATGTGCATGGTAACCTGATTTATGACAACGGTAAAATTTCAATGCATCAATAGACAGATTTTCTTTGCAACAAATGTTGAATTATCTGATATCCAACTAGACACGTTTATCTTGGCCCCAACATTACACCAAAACTAAAAATCAATTCTAGATAATTTAATACAGATGTAATAGATATAACAACAAAGCATTTAGAAGACAGTAATCAATATTTGTAACTCATTCAATTTTTTTCTTTCTTTCTTTTTTGAGATAGGGTCTTGCTATGTAGTTTAGGCTGACTTTTAACTCACTATGTAGTCCAGGGTGGCCTCAATCTCACAGGTGCCCTCCTGCCTCAGCTTCTTGAACACGGAGATTACAGGTTTGCACACCATGCCTGGCAAGGAGAGTATTCTTTTCAATTGTACATAAAGTATTTGAAATAATAGGAATAAAGAGATGCATCATATTATATTACAATTTTTAAATTCTGTTGCTAAAATATCATCGATAAGAGAGAAAACACAAATCAGGGGAGTAGATATTATTTATAATACATTTGTTTGACAAATTAAATTCATAATGTCTAAAAAACTCCATCAGAAAATAAAGCTGATTGACCCAAAAGAAAAATGGGACTGTCACAAAAGACATTTGAATAGCCAGTAAGCATGTGAAAATTTTTTTACTTCCACTAGATTCCACAGAAATTGAAAGCAAAATAAAATGTAACTACACAAACTTATGAAAAAAATTGAAAAAAGACTAATGTTAAAAGGGAAAAATACTGAAAAATTAAGTGCTGTAAAGTTTTGAAACAGATGCAACTTTCATTTATAAGTTGTTAGTATAAATTGATATTAAACTTTGGCAAACAAAGTAGGTAGCAAAACTGAATTAATACATTATCTAGTGTATTTTTATGTACACAGGCATATATATATATATCTATATATATATATATATAAAAGATAAGAACAGAAATGTTGATGGCAGCAATATTGCATAATGGACTTAAAGAGAAAGTACTCAGATGCCCAGTACATAAATGGGAATTTATAAGTGAAGAAGTGTATAAAGTATAAACTATTGGTGGTTAAGGATATAAAGTATGTACTATTATATATACAATGCTACACAACCGCACACAAAACCTGTATTAATTTTATCATCATAATGCCTAGCAAAAATAAGCCAGACAATAAAGAATGTAGTCTACATCAATTCATTTATGCAAGCACAGAAACAGGCAAATCTAAACGTGGGATTCGCCAGCAATGTTCTCTCTTGACCATGGGTGTTTTCAGCTTGTGAAAACATAATAACATGTATTCACATTTGTATTTTTGTGACTATATATTAGACTTTTCTAAACACTAAAAGAAAAAGTAAAGCTCACTTTAGCTATTCATGAAAAATTTATTGGAGAGGTACAAAAACAGAATTGCGGAGATCAGTGAGGAGGCTCTAATCCTGAAAAGAGGTGGTAATAGCCCAGCTAGCACATCTGAAGAAATTAGAAAAAGCTTTCTCCTTTTCATAGCAGGAAGCGTGAAAATGAGTTAATTTTAAAAATATGGTAAGCAGTTTTTGAGCGATTACAATTTTGCGTTTATGGTTGTATCTACTCATTTTGTATACTTTTCTCCAGCTGGATTTATCTGACCAGGTACTAACAAAATGAAGAGTTGACGACATAAATAAAAGACAAAGTGTGAGGCAACTTTACAGCACTAGCAGGAAAGGATAGTGAAAAGCAGATCTGTAAATGAAGCTGACTTGCCCTGGAAAGCTAGGTGTGCGGCTCCATCAGTGACTCCATTTTAATGTCTACCTTCTTCCAACAGGTTCCCGCTGATGCAGAGTGACTGGCACTTTCCCACTAAGACTCTGTGTATCTCACACAAGGTGGGAATTCTCAGAAACTCTTCCTTTTGTCTTGGTTTCCTCTTCTTAATTTCTCATCTTGGATTGATTTCTTGAAGTTCTTCCTACTTGATTTTTTGAGAGAAAAAGTATGACCGCAGGATAACTGCGTCTCATCACCCAGGCTTGTACCACTAGATAAGCCCATCTCTTCTTCAAAAACTGAGTTTAGATTTGCATTTTCTGAACTCAACATGTGGTGTGGTTATGTTTTAGATCATAAAGGAAGAAGAGAATAGAGCTTTTCAGCATTATAATGAAGGATTTTTTACACTAGATTTCTTTGAGTTTTTAAAGCTAATGAAATGGAGATAATTCAAGCTATAATATTCATGGAAACATTTTATTCAGAAGCCTCATGATAAGAGCATTTGTATTATATGCATAATAAGCTAGATGGCACATCTCAGATGGCATAAATTTGCATATTCCTTGTCCTTGCGTAAAACTATTTTTCTGAAATTGTTCTGCTTAAAATGCCCATTGATTAAATAACTGTTACGATGCACCTACTATGCTCAAAGCACTTCAGCAGATATTTAGAAAAATTCAATAACTCATCAGTAAGACCGGATCGGTGCTGACTGGGCTCACTGACTCAGCACTCAAGAAGGTGCCGCTGAGGAATGGACGTGGAGTTACTCTGTGTTGGAAGTTTGGCTGCGATGGATTCCTTTCTGCAGATCATTATGCTACGCAAAATAAGCCAGACAAAGAAGGACAACTATCTTATTCTCTCTTATATTTGGAATCTAGAAAAAAATAAAAATATGAAAGTAGAGGGGAAACTTGTAGAACAGGAAAGGAAGCGGTGGAAGGGAGAAAGATGAGATGCGCAAGGGTAACGGAGGGGTCTGAGCAAAGCACGTTCCGTGCATGCATGGGAATGCCGCAGCGAAATCCATCATTTTGTATAATCATTGCGTACTATTAAGGCCTCGCCATGACGTGAATGGAGAGGCCATAAAAGAAAAAGAGCTTACTATTTTAGAAATTTCTGCATGACAAATATAAGCAAAGACAAAAAGGGGAAAAGTATTTTCCAACATTGCTAGAAGTGAAAAATTCTATAGCTTTTACGAGCAAGATTACAGACATAAAACATAAACATTACAGGTGTGCTCATAGTTTGACAAGGCAACCCTGTCCACTTCCTGACTTCATACACATAAAGACAGGATGTTCAAAGTTAGCTTTGTAGCATCATTTGTGCTAGTAAAAGATTGGAAGCAATAAAGACTCTATTCGTAGCACACTAACTCTGGCACATGTCTCATGATTGAATATTGGAGAAAATCTATATACTGATAATTATATGATAATAGGCATATTTGGGTGTGGTGACACACCTATAATCGCAGTACTCAGGAGGCTGAGGCAGGAAGATCGCCACAAGTTTGAGGCTAGCCTGGGTTATGCAGTGAGTTTAAGGCCAGCCTGAACTGAATAGCAAAATCATCTCTAAAAAACAACAAAAGCCACACTCACACACACACACATACACACACACACACACACACACACACACGATCAGTGTAAACTGTATAGTAAAATAAAAAGGTTTAGCATATGACTAAGGAGGAATGTGATAGAAATAAGATCACATATGTGTATCTTCCCTTTTGCTTGTATTTCTGTAGAAACCCGGAAGAGTAAAAAACAAAAGCAGCCATCTATTAGGGAGTATGGAGAGGAACAGTAATGCATAAAAATTAGATGCTTTGCATATATATATATATATATATATATATATGTATGTATGTATATATTACAGTTTAGACTTTGTAGCTTTTATTTCATTTCATTTTACTTTATTTTATTTTTGGAGGACAAGGGATTCCACCCAGGAATGCTACATGCTAAGCTTGTGTATTATCTTTGAGTTACATTTCCTGTCCTTTTAAAAAAATTTAAATTTGAGACAGGAATTGCTCAGACTGGTCTCAAAATTTCCATCCTTCTGCCTCAGTCTTCCAAATAGATGACATGTGCCGCCAGGTCCAGCTAAAAATTAACCATTTTAAAGAGGTAAGAGAGACTCCAGGGCGTTTTCATCACCACCTCAATTCACTCGGAATGGATTCTGTGACGTGGTGCTCACACAGCAGTAAGCGGAGGAAGGCCTTGCGACTCGGTGTCTAAAGAGCCTATTGTGGGCCCCTGGGCAGCAGGTGGTGGGCAGTAGGAGACTGAATATACGCAAAGAGCTGAGACTTGAACTGGCTTGAGAGCAAGAAAGGAGGGAAGAGACATAGCTAGACCAACTCGAGGAAGGCCCCAAAGCGTCTTATCAAAGATGGTCAGGAATTCTGAGCCCATTGAAGGTTGCTTTTAAGATCAGAGCAGAGAGGAAAGAGGCATCTGCAACAATATTCTGAGAAATTGATGCACCAGGCAATTTCTAACAGAACTATGTACAAATTAGGAGAAATGAGGATATGCCCAAGCTGCTTTGCCAGAGTGTAATGTGGTTCCATTGAGGACCAAATCAATGCAGGTTGGCTGGCTTGCTTTATTGAGTTAGATGAAGGGACTACGAAAAGAAGAATGTATATATCATGGTCCTGAAGGAAATGGTACATGTTTCATTTTAATATGGTAGATTTTTAAGAGCTTTAGCATCCATTATTTCATTGTTAAAATAATGAGAACCGTTATTTTTGTGATCACTTCTTTGATGAGAAAACTTGATATTCAAATAGGTGAAATGGTAAAAGTATGTTCACAGAACTAGAAGGTTATACAAGGATTGAATAAAATTCTTATTCCTGCTCACTGCCTCGGTCACTAATTTATTCATTTATCACTCATTATTGAGTACCTAATGTCAGTCACAAGGCATACAAGGATTGTAAAAGCAATTTCTGTCCTTGAGAAGCACCCCATACCAGGAATGCCTCTTTCTGCTTGATTCTGAATCAAGAAGTAATTCTCTTTCTGTAACTGTGCCACAGGCAAGGAGAAACATACATAGAAAGCATTAAAATCAACTCCAGGGGTTTACAAGACATCCATGGGAGGTCAGAAAACCCATTATTTAGGTTCTAATTATCTAGTTTTGTAGTTTGATGGATTTCCCCCGCCTACACCATACGTGCCTACATTGGAGAGTCAAAACACCATCAGGAGAGGATATAAAATTTAAGTCCTTCATTTTTTTTTTATTTGTTAGTAGCTCCTGAATGAAAATGACATAGAGATGGTTGGAACTATTGACAAAATGAGGTGTTTGGGTTATTTAACATTATAAATTATTCATCCTAACCCTCTGTCCCACATCTCATCATGCAAAGTAAAGTTGGAGCTTTTACACAGGCACATGACAATTTGGTAAGGATCTTATATTTTTCAATTTTTATATTAAAAATTACAAAGTATTTCTCAAACTGAATTATTTTCGCGTTGAAATCATCATTTACTTGCTTATTTCTTTGCTTTGCTTTATATTAGTGGGGGTAGCAAGTGACATAAAGTAAAGATCCTGGAAATGGGAAACCAAGGTTAAAGTCTACTGACCAACATTTTTGCTATAAAATAGGAAAACAAGAGAAGAAAATATTATGAGGGCTAAATGAGTAGATTTTTAAAAATTGTAACAGACAGAAAAAGTTATTTCAGGTGCACATGGCTTTCCGGTGGATTCCAATGGAAGCTATGGAAGTTTGTGAGTTCACTCTAGGTCAAAACTGTTGCAATGAATTCGTTGCTAAAATAATGAATTCTCAGGAGAACTTGCCAGTATAGAATAAGAACTTCTCAGCATACTTTCACAAAATATTTGAGAACTTCTGTCCCACAGAGTAGCAAATTTAATTTAAAGACATCCACAAAAGCTATGTGAAAAATATTTAAGACAATGCCTTGTTTGGTCTTTGGGAACTCATCTGAGAACTCTCAATCAGTGCTTTCTACTCACAGTGATTTCAATGGCTGTCAAAAATGCCTGGCATTTCCAGAGCTGCTGGTTAAGTACTGACTTCTTTAAAAGATGGTAGCTATTTAAAAATGTTGGAAAGACGATACAATTTCTCTAAACAGAAATTTACATTGGCCAGGCAGAAAATTGCAGCAAGGTATTTTAGAAGTAATTCCCTCACATAATTTAGGTGGCCTGTCAAGGGTTTGTCTTTTTTCCATTTGGCTCAGTCCTTTATGCTTTCAACCAAGCTGCTGAAAAATTGGAGAGGAACAATGGAAAAAAAATTAGGTACATTCTGAGTTATTCTAAGCATAACTGTTGGAGCAAGACGTCATCACACTCAAGGTAGTGGGCAAACATGACCAGATCCGCCAGAGATGACCAGGCTAAGGTACTTCATTAATCACAGAAAGTAAAATACAGATGTGCACATATAGGATAACGAAGCGCTTTAAAACATGTACAAAATATGCAAAAATTGGTGAGAAGAAATCTGCCGGTTAAAATAAATTAAAGAAAAACAAAACTAAACAAAAACAAAATCTGAAGTAACCGTATGTGTTGGTAGATAAAAAGTTTATTTTATTCATCTAATATGATAAAATACTGAACCCAATATAAAAATGATAGTAACTAGAATACAAGGAGAACTAAGGGCCTATTACAGCATTCAAATTGTTTATATTTCACCAAATGTGTTCTGTTTGACATTATTTTTCACTCCTGACCTTGGTTAGTAATGTTTGATAGATAAAATATTTTAAATAGGCTTCACTTAATGTCTAAACATTGACGTCTCTGTGACTTTGCCTTTTCTCTTTTAGATACCACTTTTCAATAACTTTCTTATTCATACATCTCTTCTTTATATTATTTCAGTCTTCATCCTACATTTACCAGTAAATTCTAAAAGATAGCTATCTTAGAACTAATACAATTTGTCTTCATGTGATGGTCAGAGATACAAGTTGATTCTCAAAAAATGTTTAATTTAGGACTGGAATCAGATGTCTTTATTTTAAATTACAGTAGTGATAACTACCTGGTTTTCATTTTTGATTCAGATAAAAAATAGATTAATGTTGAAAAAAACTTAAGTAATTAATCTTTTTCACTTCAGGACTCTAGAATGAAATTTGATAGTCAGTATTGTATTGATAGGGTACATGTGAAGCTGTCCTGATATGAATGATAGGTACTTATTGTTTTCTTATTTATGTACTTCACAAATTAATACATTTTAATTTTGATCTCTCATTTTTCCTGGGTAGTGATATTTTTATTTTAAGCATGTGGTTGGAGACTTATTTTATAACATTGCAATCTCTCCTGCCTCTCATTCTCTTTTTTCCTCCTGGCTCCTATTCCTCTTCCTTTGTTCTTTTGTTACTTGATTTTTTATCTTTTCTTTCTCTTTCCCATATCTCCTTCCTCTTTTGCTTTGTTTGCTTCTTTATAGAAATATTTGATGATTTTCTACTCTTTGCCAGTTACTATCCTTGCTTCCAGTGGTATACATGTAGTTTCTCTCTCAAAGAGATCAAACTAAACCAGTGCTAACATTATATCAAGGCAACTCTAGAACACTGTACGGAAGAGCCAGAGGGAGAAAGGGACAGTTCTTGAAGGGGGCAAGAGCAGGATGGAAGAATTGGGAAAATTTTTCCCCCGTCTATCAGAGAAGTGAGAAGAACATTTAAAGCCTAGGGAAAAATAAAGCAAGGCTAGCCAGGCGTGGTGGAGCGTGTCTGTAATCCCAGCACTCAAGAGGCTGAGGCAGGAGGATCGCTGTGAGTTCGAGACGAGCCTGGGCTACATAGTGAGTTCCAGGTCAGTCTCAACTACATAGTGAGACCCTGTCTCAAAAAAAAAAAATGAAAATGAAAATGAAAAATGAAAAATAAATAAAGCAAGGCTACTGAGATAGTATATTCAATAAATACGGTAAGTGTTTAAATTAAAACTTTTATTTAGTAGAAGGCACACTGTCATTAATATCCCCGAATGTACTCCTCTTTGCTTCAAACGTTCTTGTGCCATTGCTCTTGCCACTTTCTGAAGCAGTTCTGGGAGTCTCCTTCATGTGTCTCTTAGGTTACGCCGTTGTGGTTGTAGTGATGCAGCGAACTGATTCAAGTGTTTTCTTCCACGGTCATTCTGACTTCGAGGAAAAGCCAAAGATTGCACAATGTCACGTACCGTGAAGACGGTGGATCAGGTACATTGTAATGTTTTTATTTGCCAGAAATGGCCATACCAGGAGCATTGTATGGCCCAGAATCCTTTCCTCATGGCGGATGAAACTATTTTCCCACTTCCCAGGCTGTTTTTGTGTACACAGTTTCTGAAACATTCCAGTTAGCCCTCACAATATTCAGAGTTCACCACAGTATTTCTGGGAACAAGCTCAGCTTGCACAACTCCAGCAAGGTTAAAACACACAATCAACAACATCACCTTGATTGACACACCTTTTTGAGGAAAGCTGGTTGATTTGCACTGAGAACTCTGAATCGGTCTCAGAATCGTAGCCTTATGAGTAAACCCAAATTTTGTCTCTCATTTCTTTATTTGTTCATTAAGTTTATCGGTACATTTTAGGTATACAACATGATGACATTCATCATTGGGAACTTGCACCTTTACATGATATATCTTGGTTCTCATTATTTCCCCATTCCCTTGTCCTCCCTTCAATCTCTCCACCCTACCATAATGACACTTCTTTAAAAGCTTGAATTTGAAGCAGTGGAATCAGTCAACTCCATTTAAATTGACCAATGCTGTTGCTTTTGTTTGTCAGTCTAAAAGCAAGAAGCAAATTCACACTCTCTCCCCTCATGTTCCAGTCTGTTGTTAGAATGCTTTGCAGAGAACCATAAGGGATGTTCGGATCCTCAGGAATTTCTCCAATAGTCAATTGCTTATTTGATGGATTCACTTCTCTTACTCTCTGAAAGCTCTCCGGAATTTCTGATGAGGAAGGGCATCCCCATCCCTCCTCCTCTTCAGCTGGTCCACAACCATTACAAAACTGCTTAAAGAACTTGTAGACAATTTTCATGGTCATCGCAGCATCACTATAAACTAACTGTCAATTTTCTGTGTTTATTTAGCTTGTTTTTTGCAGTTTGAATCAGCATTTTGTACTAATGGGCTGTGGTGATTCATATTTATGACACACTTTTGAACACACACCGAACAATTTGCAACTTGTCACACACCACTAAGTCTCAATGCTGCACTTCTCAGATTGGAAGTCTTTGCTTTTCCACTGGATGGCACTCAGCAGCAGGGCTCACTGTGATCCTAGTCATACCTCCCCGTGAAAATTCAGTGTTGGTAGAGTTATGTGCAGCCAGTAGAAGATAATGCAAGAGGGATGGCAGGAGTTGAGTCAGGGGACACAGAGGGTGTGGGTCTCCCCTCCCTGGACAGGTATTTTACCTCGTAGGCAATGGTCTTCTTCAAGGAATCTGAAGGTAATATGTAGGTTGTCTTACTCTCTTAAAAACCACGTAGAAGTTGATTAAACGTTTTTCAAGGAAATTTATAAATATATATTCCAAACACCTTTGCTTTACGATCCCCTCTCAAATAATTTTATAATCAATGAGTCCGACAGGGTCCCAGAAGCATCTTCTTCCTGGAGAGTAATGTTATTCACTTCAAACTTCACAGTCAGGCTGTGTTTGCCAGGCAGTTTAAAGAAGAAACACACACTCCAAACAGATTCACACACAGCTGCTTGGACAGTCTAGGAGTTTCCCAAACTTAAGACTATTCTCTTCAGCCTAAATCTTGAATTCATCCTATCTGTGTTATCAAAATCTAAAATAGTAGAGGAGAGGAAATGCAAAAATAACATCAGATATTCATACATTCAGTGCCCTCTTCCTTTCACACAAAGTGCTTAATGTTAACTCATTGCCTTGTGAAAACAAATTCAGTTATTTGTTAAGATTATGACTTATTTCAAGTGAGTGTGTGTGTGTGTGTGTGTGTGTGTGTGTGTGTGAAGTTCAAAATATTTGCCATTGAATTTTAATCATGTCATGGGAAAACTGTGGAACATCTCAAAGAAAATCACAGTGATCATTTTTTATAGCTTTAGCACAAAAAGTGGAAAATTGTAGAAAATTGTAAAAAAAAACTGAAATGGTTTGCAGTTACTGATGACCTTCTCAAACCCTGCTATTTTATCATTTATGCGATATAGTCTGTGATTTTAGCTATTAGCTTAAGTTTCCCTTTCAATTTTCTTCTTTATATTAAGATTTCTAGGCCTTTGCACGTGGAATCTGAGCAACAAAAATTCACTCATTTTAGATTACCAAGCACCTGGATATTTACATAGCAAAGCCTACACCACCAAATGGTAATCTGTGCTTAATAAATAAGGCCAGTCTGTGTACATATTTGTAATAAATCTGCTTTCAGGTAAATTTCAAACATTTCAAATTTTGTATTGCAGACTTTGACTTTTATATATATATTTGTGTGAATGTATTGAACTGTGAGCATTATTTATTACATAGATTTTTAAAAATTTTATTGGTATCTTTTAGGTCTACAATATAATGACATTCATCATTAGATATTTGTGCCTCTACATAATATAACACGGTTCTTATTTTTCCCCCATTCCCCTGCCCTCCCTTCAACCCCTCCCTTACTATCTAAAAGATATATATATTTGTGTGAATGTATTGAACTGTGAGCATTATTTATTACATAGATTTTTAAAAATTTTATTGGTATCTTTTAGGTCTACAATATAATGACATTCATCATTAGATATTTGTGCCTCTACATAATATAACACGGTTCTTATTTTTCCCCCATTCCCCTGCCCTCCCTTCAACCCCTCCCTTACTATCTAAAAGATTTAATTTCCATTATTTCATTTTCTCATATTAATTCCATTCCCTTCTTACCTTTTCCCTACTTACCCACTTCCTCTTCCCCTTTGCCCCTTTTTTCTTATTCACGTTATTTATTATACCTTTTGATCCTTATTTACACTCTCAGTTTCTCACACCAGAGAAACTATTTGGTATTTTTACATGTGTGTCCTATTTTTGTCACTTCAGAGTATGGCTACATTGTGCATCCATTTAGCTAAAAAGTCTCTAATTTCTCATTCTTTATGGCTGATTAGTACTCCATTTTATGAAAAACCCATATTGTCTTTATCCAGTCTCCAGTTGATGGGTGCTGGGCTGTTTCCAACTTTAAGATATTACTGTGTTGCTATGAACATGGGTGCACATATGCTGCTTTGGTATGATTCTTTTAATTCTTTTGGTAAGATATCAGCAGGGGAACTGATGGGTCAAATGGGACCTCCAATCCTAGTTCTTTGAGGTATCTCCATATCATTTCACAGTGGTTGCACCAGTCTGCACTCCCACCAACAGTGGAGAAGGGTTCCTTTTTCACCACTTCCCCTCCAGCATTTGTTATGGGTTGATTTCATGATAGCAGCCATTCTTTCTGGGTGAAGAGGAATCGCAGTGTTGCTTTCATTTTCATCTCTTTAATGATCAGCGATGTTACCATTTTTTCATGTATTTATTTGCTGTTTCTACTTCTTTGTATGAGAAACCTCTGCTCATTTCAGATGCCCATTTTCTGATTTGGTCTTTAAATTTGGGAATTCTCATTTTTTAAAAGGTCTTTAATATATTTTAGATAGTAGACCTTTTTCTAAGGAACAGCTAGTAAAAAAGTTTTTCTGTAATATGGGTGGTCCTTGAATGCTGTTGGTGTTTTCTCTTGCTGTGAAGAAGCTTTTCTAATTAGAAAAGATCCTACTTGTTGATTCTTTATGCTTGTTTACATGAAATTGAGGTTTTGTTCATGAAATCCTTTCCCACACCAATGTTTTCAAGAGTTCTACCCAAACTCTCTTCCAGCTGGTTTAAAGTTTCATTGTAATATTTAGATCTTTAATCCATTTCAGTTTTAGCTTTGTGCATGATAAGAGATATGGGTCTAGTTTTAATCTTTGGCAAGTGGAAACCCAGTTTTTGCAGCACCATTTATTAAAGAGGCCATCTTTACACCAGGGAGGGTGTTTGGGTCCTTTGTCAAAGATGAGGTGGCTGAGTGTATCTGGACTTATTCCTGCATCTTCTAATGTGTTCCACTGGTTCTCACATTTGTTTCTGCACGTTCCATGCTGTCTTTATCACAGTAGCTTTGTAGTATAGTTTCAGGTGAGGGATTGTGATACCCGCTAGCTTGTCTTTGTTGACTAGCATTGCTTTTGCTATTCTAGGTCTCTTCTTGTTCCAGATGAATTTTTGGATTGTCTGTGAAGTACACTGTTGGAATTTCAATTGGGATCACATTGAATCTATATACTAGTTTTGGAAGTATGACCATTTTCATATTGGTTCCTCCTACTCAGGAACAATGAATGTCTTTTCATTTTCTGATACGCTTTTTGATCTCTTTTTTCAGAGTGCTATAGTTTTCATAGTAGAGGCCTTTGATTTCTGTTGTTAGTTTGAATCCTAGATATTTCATTTTTTTGGATGCTATTGTGAAAGGAGTTGTTTCTCCAGTTCCTCTGTCAGTGAGTCTGTTCTTCATGTATAAGAAAGCTATTGACTTTGTGTGTTGACATTGTATCCAGCTACTCTACTGAATTTGGTTATTAAGTCTAGAAAACTTTTTGTGGAGTTCTTGAGGTCTTCTATATAGAATAACATGTCATCTGCAAATAATGACAATTTAACTTCATTGTTTCATATCTTATTCTTTTTATTTCTTTCTCTTGTCTAATTGCTGTGGCTAACATTTCCAAAACTATATCTAACAGGATTGGTGATAGTGGACATCCTTGCCTCGTTCCTGATTTTAATGTGAAGGATTTCAGTTTTTGATCATTTAGTATGATATCAGCTGTTGGTTTTTAATGGGTGGCTTTTATCAGTTTGAGATAAGACCATCTATTCCAATTTTCTGTGGGGTTTTTATCATGAATGGGTGGTGGATTTTGTCAAACGCATTATCTGCATGTATTGAGATGGTCATATGGTCCATATGGTCATATTGAGATTGATCATATGGTTTTTGTCCTTGGCTCTATTAGTATAGTGCACTACATTTATTGATTTGCATATGTTAAACCATCCCTACATCCCTGGATGAATCCCACTCAGTTAGGGTGTATGATTTTTTTCATGATCTTCTGCATTCTGTTTGCCATTATCTTATAAAGGATTTTTGCATCTGTGTTCATTAGTGATATTGGCCTATAGTTCTCTTTTTCAGTTGGAATTTTCTCTGTTTTTGAGATCAAGGTGATGCTTGTTTCCAGGAACGAATTTGGTGGTATTGCTTCCCTTTCAATTTCACTGAGGTGTTTAAACAGTAGTGGTGATGGTCCTTCTCTATACATCTTGTAGAATTGGGCAGCAAAGTCATCAGGACCTGGGCTTTTGTTAGTCGGTAAGGTTTTAATTATGTTTTCAATTTCATTGATTGATACTTGGTCGTTTAGAAGTTGTAGGTCTTCTTCATTCAACTTTGGTAACTCATACATATCTAGGAATCTGTTCAATTCTTCTGTGTTTTCCAGCTTATTGGCATATAGGTTCTCAAAGTAGGTGTTGATGATAGTCTGCATATCTGCTTAGTCCATTGTAATTTCACTCTTTTCATTCCTAATTGTATGGATTTGGGTCTTCCTTTCTTTCTTTCTTTTTTTGATAAGGTGAGCTAAGGGTTTGTCAATTTTGTTTATTCTTTTTAAGAACCGCCTCTCTGCTTCACTGAGTTTTTTTGTAGCATTCTCTTACATTAATTACATTCTCCTTTACATTGATTACATTCTCCTTTACATTGATTTCTGCTCTGATTTTTATAATTTCATCCCTTTTATGAGCTTTGGATTTGTCCTGCTCTTCATTTTCTAAAAGCTTGAGGTTCAGCATCAGGTTGTTTATTTGAGCTCGCTCTGTTTTACTAATATTAGTATTCACTACTATGAATTCCCTTCTTAAGACTGTTTTTGGTGTATTCCATGGATTATGATCTGTTGTATTGGCATTGTCATTTAATTTTAGGAACTTCCCAATTTCTTCTTTAATTTTCTCTGTGATGTATTGGTTATTCAGAAGTGTGTTGTTCAATTTCCTTGTGTTCCTGAATTTTCTGTGGTTTCTTTTGCTTTTGATCTCCAATTTTATCACACTATGGTCTGATAATATATAGGTGATCACTTAAATTCCTTTGCACTTACTTAAACATGTTCTATGAGATAGTATGTGGTCTCTTTTGGAGAATGACCCATATGCAGCTGAAAAGAGTGTGTATTCTGATTTTGTGGGGTGAAACACTATAACTGTATGTTAAGTCCACTTGGTTTAAGAGTTTGATTGAGTTCATTTCATTGTTTATTTTTTTGTCTAGTTGATCCATTTGTGACAGTGGGGTATTGAGGTCCCCAACTACTATTGTATTAATGTTTGTTTGGTTTTTCATGTTTGTTAGTATTTCTTTTATATAGTTGGTGCACTAGTATTTGGTGCGCAATTATTTATGATTGTTATCTCTTCCTCTTGGATTTTCCCCTTTACAAGGATGAAGTGTCCTTCTTTGTCTCAATGAATGTTAGCTTGAAATCCATTTTATCTGCAAGTAGGATAGCTACTCCTACTTTTTTTGTTGTTGTTATTGTCACATAGAGTATTTTTTTTTCCATCATTTAACTTTCTTTTTTAATTAAGTTTCTTTTTGAATTAAGTGTGTTTCTTGTATGGGGCATATTTTTGGATCTTGCTTCTTGATTCATTCTGCCAGTCTATTTCTTTCAATAGGTGAATTGAGACCATTGACATTGATGGTTATAACTCATATATATTGACTTATCCTAGCCAAGACCTTTTCTTTTTGTTGGATTCTCTTCCTTTACATTTAATTTCTTGTATCTGATGGATTCATCCTGCTGGGCTTGCTGGGGTTGTGATCCTCACTGTCTTTTTCTAGGCTATTATTTAGGATATTTTTTCAAATTCTGGTTTGGTATTCATGAAGTTCCTCAGGTGCTCCTTGTCAAGAAAGTATCTTTTTCTTCATCAGTTTTGAAAGATAGTTTTGCAGGGTACATCAGTTTGGTTTGGAGGTTCTTTTCCTTTAGGGCTTAAAATATGTCCCTCCAGTCTCTTCTTGTCTTGAGGGTTTGTACTGAGAAGTCTGCTGTGATTCTGATGGGCTTTCCTTTGTATATGATTTGTTTCTTTTCTCTGAATGCTTGTAGAACTTTATTCTTCTGTTGGGTTTCTGGAATCTTGACTACTACATGCCTATGTGTAGAGGATTTTAATCATGGCTAGTTGGAGTCCTATATGACTCATTTATCTGTGTGTCAAATTCCTTTCCCCTGCTTGGGAAGTTTTCTGCCATTACTTCTGTGAAGATTTCTTTTTATGTCATTTGCATTCTCTCCTGTTTCTTCATTGACTCCAATTAGTCTTATGTTATTCTTCTCTTCCTGGTCTACCAGATGATGGATTTATTTCTCTTGGCTCCTTACTGTTCTTATGAATTTTTTCTTTTCCTGGTCACTAATTGCAATCCTGTCTTCTAAATCTTATATTCTGTCTTCACATTGGCTTATTCTGCTGCATAAACTATCAATGGAGTTTTTAGTCACATTGATATCTGTTTGCATCTGTTTTATGGATTCCATTTGTTTCCTATGCTGTGTTTCCTGGGTGTTATCATGGCGGGCCTCTGACTCTTGCTTGTGCACCTGTGCAGCTCTTTTCCAGGTGGGCTTTTGGCTGGGGCCTATAGGCCCAAGCTGCTGGGCTCTGGGCCAGGCCTTGGCTGGGACCTGCCTGCCCTAGCACAGCTCTGGTCCATGTGGGGTTCTCACTGGGATCTGTGAGCACTTACTTGTGGACTCTGGGCATGTCTCTGCAAAAATGTTTTTCTTTAAGGAAGTAATTATAATAAAAAAGTCATCTTTTTAATCTTAGAACTAAGAAGTACAATTTATAGGTTAAAATAAAATCTCATAAATCAAAGATACTAGCGAAACAAGGAACCTACTTACCATCATATATATATATATATATATATATATATGATATATG
>NW_022900930.1:15842521-15853337 GCF_012274545.1 Fukomys damarensis
ATATATATTCATTTGATATAATTTGTGAAAGTTTTTACTAATTTAAAATCTAAATAATGGAATATTTAAAATTATAAGAATAAAGAAAACACATTTTTCAACAGGTAGAAGGGTAAGCAAATTGATTCAATACCATTTAAACTGGTCCAGTAAACATCAGTTATTTCACACTCACTGTGGAGGAAAAAATGGTTTTCTTAAACTTCATAGAATTTACAGTATGTGGTTCACTGCTCTAAAACTTATACCCAGGAAAACATTAGCATATGTAAAAGGGAGAAATGGAATTTTTCAAGATTAGAGTAGAACTTATGGGAGCAATAGTATTCCAAAGTGTAAGGCACCAATCGATGCCCAGTTTTATTCAGAGACATATACTCACATTAACCAATATTATGTTAAAATTCAATTCAAGAATACTACACTGTGTTTTCTATTTAGTTTCCAAACAACTACTGAGTCATTCCCCTGTACAAATGAGTGCCTTAAAATAGACACAAAATAGACACAGATAATAATAAAATAGCAAGCCTGCTTGAGAAACAAATATCGGACCCCAGTATCAGTTTTTGCATCTAGACAAATGTCCATCTTGTCACTTATTGATTTAGGAGGATGAGAAAAAATGATCTTTTAAAAAATTCATCAAATTATAGAGTTTAATATTCTTCCCTGAAATGAGTTATTATAAGATATATTGTCCTTAGAGAGGTGGGCATAGAAACTTTTTTAGCTGTTAGCTGTCAGGAGCAGGGATGTGGGCTGGAAACTTTAAAAGCTTATGTGATATTGAGCCCAGTCCTCCCTCAGTATAAACACAGCATAATAGAACCTTTGATACACTTCTCCCAACAAAAAACTCTTCAGCCAAAACTGATCACTGATTGTCATGGAAAAATGCGACATGCAAGTGTGATGTCTATTTCATGCCTACCCAACATTATTTTTCCATCAGACTTAAGAGTGCCTGTGGATCAGCTCCATGCAAAACACCCAATCTGTTTTTTTCTTTTTTCCTACTTTATACCTAGGTATAGTCTCTTTTACCAATCCACATAATCCATATTTGTAGTTTTTCTTCTTTTGGTTAAAGGTTGAAGTAGCAGGTTAAGTTTCCTGACAACCACGGTACCCATTTATGTCAATAATTCAAAACTTTTCCTCCTCAGAGGTGAAATATATAATGTCATTGTGAATAATATTGTAAAAGTAAGATAAAAATATCAACAAATATCCAAACATCTTTGGAAAAAAATGTCTGTAAACAATGAGACTTCGAAATACATCCCCATGAAAACAAAGTGGAACTCAGCAAATTAAATGATGAAGGTTCAATCAATGTAAAAGATGCAATTTCAAAGTTATATATGTGCTCTGGAATATCTCAAGATGTGGAAAGAATCTTTGGTGGTGCTTCTTTTTATAATTGTGTACATTTACATTTAGTTTTTCACTGAAATAAAATGGGAGGAACTATGGTTTTACAGCATCCAAATTTCAAAGACATTTAAAAATATCTCAAATAGACATAAGTTATTCCTGTCCTACAAAAGTGTTGACAGGAAAACTCTGAAAGGTGGCAAAAAAGCTAGCATTTTTTAAAATATATTAGCTGAACTACTTATACATTTTAATACCAAAAAATAGGCTTGAAAACATGTATTTATTCTAGAAGATTTTGCACCTGCAGAGAGAAAAACTTCTCAACTAAAAATATTCTCTATGGAGAAGAATCAGTTGCAAGCATCAACAAATTCAGTTTTAACTACAAATTGCATCTTGAAGGAAATGTGCAAACACGACACCTTCAAATGGCTGTTAGTTCAGTATCTTCTGTTAAGTAAGAGTGATTGCTTCTCTGTTCCTAAGACAGAGATTTCCTACACATGTAACAAGTACTTGCTCTTATCAAGTAGAGTTAGCAAAGTGTACACTCCTCTAGTACTCACTTCTGCACAAATGACTCCTCTCAACTTTTTTCCTAAGGCTTATGAGCTCCCTGGAGGCAACTGAAAAGGATACATTCACCATGTACCTCATCAAATAGATTCTGCAGAGGAGGACCCTTCTTTACCAGGCTTCATACTTCGACACTTTAGATTGTACATAACCCAGGCTTTATTTTGTGCCTGTTATATAAAAATCTAATTCTGGAACTCCAAAAACCTGACTTTTGGGAGATTGACTTGTCCCATGATGATTTTTTAAATACTTGTTTAAATTTTCTGTTGGAAGTTAGTAATTTGTGTTAACATTTTCATAAGAATGGCAATAAAACAAATACAGAGTCCTTTTACAAAGAGATCATTGTCCCTCATTCCTTTTATTCCTACCAGCTTTGACCTGGAGAAGAAATGAGCAATAGTTCAAGGTGAAGGAAGAAGGGTAAAGGGCTTTAAATTGCTTTTAGCTGGTAAAAGTTGTGCCCTTACATGGACTGCTAGCTGGGGTCAAGCATTTTTCTGACTTTTTGGCAGATGAAAGAATATGAGGTCTCCCAGGAAATATTGAGAATATAGTAGTCTGAGAGACTACTTTATCTTGGGTGCCCTGATTGTAGTCCCATCCATTCATTTAAAGGCAGCTGTTAAAAATAAAATGATTGCTAGACCACTGGCCTCAAATCTCCTTGAGAGTATCCCTACTCTTTCTCTCAGCACTCTGACTCCCATACCATTACAAATGGTTCTAACATATTAAGTACACTTTTGTCTCTTTTTATGTTTTCAGTCTTGGTCTTATCTCATTTTATTTCATTATCTTAGATATTTACTTTACCATCATCTCAGATATTTTACTGAGATGAATTTATGCAGTACACGAGGATATAAGTTTAACTTTTTATTTTATAATTTTTATTGACAGAAATATATCTAGTACTTATAACTGTAACAAAACTTCCTAACTTGAAATGGAGTCATGAAATCTAGGTGTACGAAAGGGAGATAGAGGGGTTAGAAGGGCGAAGTTCTACAAAGCATAAGGTTTCTGTTTTCCACAAATGGAATAGGAAGGGGTAAATGGAAAGAAGAAAATGTACTCAAGCCATTATTAAAAATTAAAATTTCAGAGTAATGATAGGGAAGGTCTGTGATTTTACTCAGAGAAGAAGCCTGGTCTGGAGTAGGGACATGTGGATATCAGAACAATGTCAGCTGAAACAGAAGAGGAAGATCTGAGAGGTAAACCTAATGGGACTTCTGCTTCTGGGCCTAGATAACATAAAGTTGGCTTTAACAGACTATTAATGTGGGAAAGTCATAATGAAAAAAATCAATGGAAAAATTAATGAAACTAATTTCAACTAAAAGTAGTTTCTAAAAGTTTGAGTGACATTTCACACTGTGCTAGTTAGATGAGGTTCTGCTGTCATTAGAAACTTAGTTCACCATAAACAAACACACAACAATGGATCAAACCATTTATATAGTAAGAGAGAATCAGGAGGAGGTACACATGATTCAAAAGCTCAAAGGGTTCAGATAAAATGTGATAAAAAGTTGACTTGTCTTAAGCAAATCAGGCCAAACTTGATGGAATATTAAGATTTGAGAATAATCCTCTTTGGTTTGATACTGGGCCTTCTGGAGCCACCGAGGCTGCAGCATCACTGCCATGGGGCCTTAATCCCAGTGCTCAATAGGCAGGAATAGTGCCTCCCAGGTTCTGCTATAAAGTTTTGGCCCTAGAACCCCAGGACTCCTGGTCGAAGCCATCTCCTGTGTTGAAACCCAGGGAGTGTCCTTGATAATTTCCAGATCACTTTTGGAGTCCTTCTTCCCTTTTCTGGAAAGGTAAAACAGATTTACACCTTCTTTTATATTTAGTTTTAATCTTGGCTGTCAGTGTTCCTGCTAATATTATTCTTGGTAGCAGCAAAGCAGCCTTTGAGATGGCTGAGGAAGTCTGTGGTTCACAGGCACGCTTATCTCCTTACCAAATGGCTGGTGCATTTCCCTCAGTGTTTTCCTCTGAATACTCTTTCTATTTTTTCCCGGTGTGGACATACTGAAAGTCTTCCTAGTCTTTACATTCCAGTTCCTTTTTTTGTAAACATTTTATCTTCATATTTTGCTTTTCAAGTTTTATTGTAAGCAGTCAACTTTCTCAGAATTTTCCTCAGCTAAACATTGTTTCGTTGCTCAAAGAGCTGCCCTCCTTAAACACAGAAGCCAACACAATGCAGTCAAATTCTTTATGGCTTTATAATAAAGATTTATTTTTATCCATTGTGTAATAATACATTCTTTCTTTCTGCCTGAGACCTCATCAGAATCACTACTACTGCCCATACTTATACTACATTCTACAGATTATTTTAATATTCTTTCAGAATACAGAGACTTTCTAGCTCTCCTCCTTTCTGTGTGAGCCCTCACCAGAATCCCTTAATAGTAATGTTGGCTTCTTATAGTGTACACCTCAAAAATCACCCTGCCTCTACTTATTGTCCATTTTTCAAACTTCCAAACAGTTGAGGTATTTTTTTTACAGCTGGATTCCAGTTCTTGGTACCAATTTCTGACTCAGCTAGAGCTTCTTTAAGAGAATGCCATAGACTGGTGACCTAAGCAACCAATATTTGTATCTCAGAGTCCTGGAGGTTTGGAACTAAGTTCCTGATCAAGTTACCAGCATGGTCAGATTCCTGATGAAGCCTCTCTTCTTGGCTTATCAATAGTCATCTTATATGCTTACATAGCCAAGAAAGAAGTAATCTTGTCTTTGTTTTTATAAGGACCCCAATCCCATTCACCAGGGCTCCACAGGATGCAATGATCTCCCAAAAGCCTTACATCTCACCTCCCAATACCATCACATTTGGGCTTAGAATTTCAGCATGGAAATTGGAGGCAGGGGGACATTCAGTCTGTAACGCTGATAGTTTCTTTTTGACCTACTGTGCCCATCTCTTTGTGCGGTTTTGTGGTTAGGCTGTAATCTTAGGTGGCTACGTGTACTGACTTCTCACATCGCTGTGGGCGCTCTCCAGGTGGTCCCAAGCTGACACTTAGACTGGGTCACACTTGAGTCCCACAGCCACAAGAACATGAACTGACTCAGGGGTGCACGGAAGCCTCTTGCTGCAGCTAGTGATGATGTAGGCTGAAAAAAAGTCTGTTCCCCTGGATCTCAGGTCTGTGCCTGGTGCCCACCTGCACCACCCCATCTGCAAGCATCGGTCCAGTGATTGGAAGATGAGAGGCATAGACAGCCGCCTTTTCGCCTGAGTCTCTGAGCTGCAAGTCTCAGAACAAGGCCCACTCAAAGCTGGACTGGACACAGGAGGAAACTTGAATCTGTCCTGCTGGCACACAAGTCTCTGCCTGATGTAGGTTATGGCCTATAGGCCCCATGTGTGAGTTCCAGGCTGTAGAGTGGGACTTCAGTTCTCTTTGGATGCTGGGTCTCACTTGGTAGGCTTGGCACTGGGCTCTGAGACAAAGACCTGTATTAGCTGTCACATTCTTCTCCTTGCTCCGCCTCCAGAGATTGGGGAAAGGGTGGCGGCAACATCAGCCTATGGCCTAACGCTGTTCCTACAACTTAGTCCATCGTTATTGGCCTGACAGTGGAAGTCATGGGACTTTACTGGATACAGAGTTTCAAGTCTAAAGCCTGTACTTAATTCTCCCTCCTCCTCCCAGGTGAAGGCGTCTCTCAGTGCTGGGATGCCTGGAACTGGAAGGCGGTAACATGGTAACGCGGACAACTTTGTCCTTCCTGTGTCTTTCTATACATCTTATTTTTTAAAACTAAAAGCAGCTATGATGGTCTCTTGCTACTGATTGCCTTGGCTCTTGCGAAAGCAACTTGGTGCATGAATACCTGCTCAACTTGGTAGGTCTGTCTGGAATCAGCCCCAGGAGCACCTTACCCAGCTGCTTGCTTCCGAAACCATGGCAGCTTCTGCTTCCTGTAACATGGCTCCTTTGGTGGTGTCTTCCAGGCTGCAAATGGAGAAGGTGAAGGAGAAAGCAAAGGTGGGGGACTGGAGAGGGAGGGAAGGGGAGAGGGGAGAGGGGGAGAGGGAGCGAAGGGAGGGGAGGAACAGAATCAGGTCTGTCTCAGAGGGAGATTTTTATGAGTGAGGGCTGTGGACAGTGTTAACATTTCTCTCCATCTTCCGCTGGTCAGAGCGTGATTGCCTTGGTGGCACTGCCATCGCCATCTCCAATGCATTACCAGGAGCAGGGCAAATGAGATGGAGCAGCATTTCTTTCTGATAGACCTCAGTCCTAAATAATGTATCACAGAATGACTAACAGAAGTGAGTTTGCAAGGAACACTTCAGAAGGGTTTGACTATACAAGTTCTATAGATCTAGAGAAGTAACATGCTACAAAGAAATACTTTTTCCCATTCTCTTCTGGAGAACACCATAAAGTCACTGAAAAGCCGGAACAGAAGAAGAGGATATGAAAATGGAAACGCAGATCTGGAACCAGAAATCAAAATGCTTCCTGCCCAAATCTCGTTCCTACTTTGCTGAGTGTTCTTCCTTCCATAGAGAATAAAGAGTCCCCAAATCGTTGTGGTGCCCATATGACAAAAGTCTATGCTTCCTGAATGGACAAAACTAATAGGATTCAAGACTTCCCACTAATAAGTGCTGGCAGAGGCACTTGGAATGGGCCAGGCACTTGTCTCCTTGTGTTCGTATTTTTAACTTTTACAACAAACTATGAAGTAGTTCTGAGTCATTTTTATAAAAGTAAAAATTGAAGTGGCTTATACACTCTTATGCAGCAAAAACTAGTGGATCCAAGACGAAATCTCATGTTAACAACAAAGCCCTGTGTAGGGATTATCAGATAAACTATAGGTCGCCCGGTTAACAAAGTAGTTCATTTGAACAACAAATTCAAAATTTAATGGGAATAGGTTCTAAATGTCTTATGGAATAATTAAACTATAAAGACTTTTAAAAAGTTTTAAATACAAAGTTAAATGGCCATCTCAAATTATTATTTGCTCAACTTGTAACCCTATTAAGAACAGCTGATTTACTGTATCTCATTTTAATTGCTACAATTATATTATTTTCTCTCATCTTTACATTTTAATATGATGTTCTGATTTAACCTTCATCTGTAATCATTTATTTCTGGCTTCACTTGTACAGAATTTTCCCAACATTATTGCCACAGGATTAACATTTTTGTAAGCATTTAGTTAAATACTTGAGCTTGGCTGCTTCCAGAAAAGAGCACATAGTTTTACAATGTGTTATGCACAGATAATGCATTTTTAATTGTGAATGTATTTATCGAAGGCAAAGGAAGTATTAAGTGCATTCTCATGGGTCAGTAATTGCAAATTGAGGAATGCTTTTCCAAATCCACATTGTGCTTCTTCTGTTTTTCTATTGTCCCTTCCTGGTCTTTGGATCTATCCCTTTCCACCTATCTTTTCTTTCCAATCCCTTAAGCTAGGCCAAGGATTGCATTTTCATTCCACGGTAAGTGTACCCAAAGTTACCTACACTACTGGCCTTTTTTTTTTTCTGCTTCTCATTTATGTAATTTTTCTATCCTCATTTTGTTATCCTCTAAGCAAAGGCTCTAAAAATGCAAAGTACTTGCTGTGCATTGCTGCCTCTCTGTAGAGGAACTGATTACAGGGTCTGCCGGTTTAGGGTGTGGCAGGAATATCTGCAGAGAAGGGTATATATTCTAAACATCTTTACACTAGGCATGCTGTTGAACTGTGCCCTGGTCATCCTACAACAAACTTCAATTGAAGTAAACGTGCCTCTCAAAAATGTTGTTTGCATTCCTATCTCTTCTTCATAGTTTTCAATTTCTTCTCAAATTCCATTCCGACCATTATTACTCATCCTGTTTCTGGCAAGAATATAGAAAGAATAGGGCTGGAGAGGTAGCTTGCTGGTAAAGAGTTTACTTAGTTGAGTCCAGGTTCAATTTCTAGTACTGGAAAAAAAAATTGAATATACCAAGTCCTTCAATCCAAATAACATGGCTTTAATTTCTTTTCTCTTATTTTTTGTTTTCTTTCCTTTCCATTTTTTTTCCCCTTTTTCAGGACTAGGAATTGTATGAGGTTTGTATTTTTGTTTTGAGACAGAGTATTGCTATGTAGTTCAGGCTGGCTTCAAATTTATAGCAATTCTCCTGCCTCAGCCTTCTGAGTGCTGAGATTACAGGTGTGCCCCACCACACTTTGCTAAGTGCTAGGAATTGAATCCTCGGCAAATCAAGAATGCTCAGGCGGCTCTGCCACTGATCTCCTCCCAAGTACTTTTTATATTATAAATTTGAAACAAGGTCTTGCTATGTTACCCAGGCGAGTTCCTCTTGCTTTAGGCTGCATGAATAGTTGGGATTACAGCATGTGCCGCTGTCCTGAAGCTTGTTATGAACATAAGCCTGCCACAAATGTGCCTTTCCACAATGCTGGGATTTATGAAATAACAATAGATATCCAAGTTAGATTTATTTCTTCAACCTTATTTTGCTGAGTACTTTAGATGTCACTTGATAGTTAATAAGCAGGCAATCGCAGAATATTTTATTCCAATTTAATTATTAGTATCTCTGACATTCAAGATATACGGTAATATGTAGGTTTCAGAAGGCTAAGAAAGAGCTAATAAAGGCTGCAAGACTCAAAGAGGCATGACTGAGAGCAGCCTGAGTCCACACATGGAAGAAGACATCACAGTGGCCGGATGAGATTACAAACCAGGCGGAGCTTGTTCAAGGCACAGGATTTCTGAAAGCACAGAGCCAGTTCAAAGCCCAAGTAGAGAAGGCAGGAAAGCAGTTGTAGTAGGCACAGAAAGCAGGGGAATTCACCTGAGCTGAGGCCAAGGTACAGAGCGCTAGAGTTTGTTGTCCAGAGACCTCATGACACTGTTTGCTGGGTCTTCTGAAGAGAGGAGAGGTTGGTGTGTGTGTGCGTCACCCCCATCCCAGTACTGGGTGTTCCTCCGCTCTAGGATCCAGCTGGGGCGGTGCGCTGGTCATTGGTCTGGTGTATCCCAATGCTCCCAGGCCCGGTTTTCTCCTGTACGGCTTGGATATGTCATGCATCCACGAGTCCCTGATTTAGTCAGACAAATTTACAATTTTTTAAGAAGACTTATTTGTGCATCACTTTGTCCCTTATGATTATGTCTTGCTGCTGGGGGTTGTTCTTGGTAAGCGTGGTATGTCCAGCACCTGGTGGTGCTCTATTTGCACAGACAAAGCTACCAAGTCATTCTGCCTAAGCATTTGTGCTAAAAATCAAGCAAACTGCTGCTTTATAAAATGAAGTCAATCAAGGCAGGGCACAGCCTGGCAGCTACTAGTCAAATCCACAACATGGAATAACTCACAGCAGGGAGCAGCCTGTCTCACAGGCCCGTAGGCCTGGCAACACTGTCTAATTCTTATGTTTGAGCCCTCTACAAAAATTCAGCACTGTTGCTTTTTCTTCTTTCTGGGTACAATCATCTTTAAATATCCTATCCATTGAATGTTTTGTTCCTTTAAAAATTCTAATGAAATAAAAATTGCCAAAATATTTGATAATGATATAATGAACATGTAGGAGGGCTCTTCTTTGAATTCCTGAGAATTCAAAGGCCTCCTGGGTACAGGTGAAACTTCAGGTAAAGCTTCTGACGATAATTCTAGTCCTCGGGCAATCTGCATTCCCTTAATTCTTAATTTGTTGCTGATGAGCTTCAATAGAGCATTTTATCTGTAATGTCTCAACTTTGGTCTTAATGGTATATATCCTTAAATAATTCATACTATTGATTTGTATTTATTTGTTTCTTTTTAATGAAGTTGATCTATATCTCTCTAGCAGCATTTGTACAGTTATGAAGTCAGCACTGTGTGCGATATATTTGCATTGGAAGTGCGAATAAATGAATAACACAAATAGGTTGCTATTAATGAATTCCTGTTGGAATCTTGGGATTTTTTTCTTTTCTCTACGTCCTCGCCAGCACTTGCCACTGTTGGACTTTTTATTTTCCACAAGCTAAATGATATTTTATTGTGATCAGTTTACATTTTTTAGGTTCTACATATTTTCTATCCATTCCTTGTTTAGTTCTTTTCCCACATTTTTGATGAGTCCTTTGTTCTAAATTAATTTTAAATGTCCTATGGTTTTTGTAACCAATTACATTCTGTTTTTTGTATCTGTGGTTTTCAATATTCTCAGATTCAACCAATTATGTAAAAATATTTTTAGAAATTGGTCTGTACTGAAAATACACAGATGTTTTTCTTATTGTTCCCCAAGCGATACAGTATCACAATTATTTAGGTAGAATTTTATATTGGATACTATACATAACCAAAATTTGATTGAAAACATAGAGGAAGATGCATATAAGTTGTGTGGAAAGACTTGAATCCTGGCCCATCTTTATAACTGAAGGAGATCTTGGCACCAGTCGCGCACAGACACCCAGAGATGACTTTTTCTGTTTTTATGTTTGAACCATTATAAAGATTTTTAATGTAGCAAAATTCATTAATATGGTCATCACAGTTTCTGCATATATTTTCTCATTTAAGAAATATTTTGCTATGGGGAAATTTTATAGATTTCTCCCTGTATTTTATCTCTTAGCTTTATAAAAATAAGACCAGGAACTGAATTTACTTGTATCAATATATGGATGACTAGTTATCTTAGCACATTAATAGAACATGCTTTTCAAAATTTCTATCACATATAAAGTTTCCCTATATATATGTTGATCTCCACTACTTTAGTCTCTAGAACCAGTTGTCTTCTTTTAACTAGGATAATGTTATAGTATTGCGGAATTTAAAGGTGAATTTCC
>NW_022900930.1:15853377-15853835 GCF_012274545.1 Fukomys damarensis
GTATTGGAGATCAAACTCTGGTCCTTGTGCTTGCAAGGCAGGCAGCAGAACCACTAAGATAAATTGCCAGCCCTCTTTTTTTTTTCTTTTCTAAGGATAACATGATTTTGTTTTCCCTCTTCTGCTTCTGCCTTGCTTTGGAAATAGTCTGTCACCTTTGAGTAAAATAAGCAAACATCAAAAACAAATTTAAGAATCCTTTTGGCATTTTGTTTAGACTTATACTCCAAATTAATCTGGGAAAAATCTAAGGTTTTTTTAAAATAGCAAAATCCATTGTTTCTATTCATAAACATGGGATATCTTTGATTGTTTCTACCAAACTCTCTTCTTCCCCTTTTCCTTGCACAGGTACCAGATGGGCATCACAGTCTAGTACTCTCCCACTTTCTTCTCCTTTCTAACTTCAGATGTTTGTCCCTATGTGTGTGTGTGTATATATATATATATATTATATA
>NW_022900930.1:15854315-15935752 GCF_012274545.1 Fukomys damarensis
TATATAATATATATCTATATATATGTTTCTTTTTTTTTTTGGTACGAGAGATTAAACTCAGCCCTTGTGCTTGCGAGGCAAACGCTGGAACCACTGCGTAAAATCCCCAGCCCATGTCCTCATAAATTGATCACAATTTATAATACATTTTGGTGCTTACTTTCTGAAGCACTCAAACAATGTCTTTCAAAACAGTTTCATCATTTTCTTCTAAAGTTGTTCACAGATTCTCATGAGATTTTTACTGAATTTTTAAGATTAAAAAACAGATATCAATTATTGGCCTGTTCTTCTAATATATGTATACAATGCATAATACAGTGGATTATATTTCATGAAGCTTCCAAAGAGCAAGGCCATCAAATCACTATGTTCACTAAAATAATTATTATTACACTATTGTTATAAATATGACCAATCTGTCTAAAGACAGTTAAGTAATATGCCTAAGGTTTTACAACATGAACCATCAATAATGGAGGATTATCATTTGAACCCAACTTTCTTGATTCAGATTTTTGTATTCTTTTTACTATACTTTTCACCGGTAATGGTAAGAACTTAAGTCCTCTATTTCTCTGTTCAATTTACAGCCCGAAAGTCCTTATTCCATCATTCCAGATGCCTCTGTGAAAAGTATGTAACTAAACTTTGACAAATGTCTCTCAGCCTCTCTGTTTCTGTCCTGCCCAGCTTAGCATTGAGTGTTGTTCTCCATCCTCCCTTACCACTCTGCCTTATTAATGAATAATTTGTTAGCACAAATGCTAGACAGATGACTATTTTTTTCCATTCTTTATAATTTCTAGTTCTTTCTACTTACTCCCACAGTATAAAAGCTACAGATTCTAAGTGGGAGAGCACTCGGCCATAAAAAAAAATGTTTTATAACTAATTTATTATATCTCCAGCCTCTCTACTATTTAAGTTGTAAATGTTTTATATTGTCTTTAATTTACAAAAATATTCTGTGAGAAGTCAGAAAATGTTCAGGTAGCCCAGTTAATATGCCTTGGCACCATCACTCAAGGAAGGTTATGCCTCCTTGGCTAAGCAGATGCTCAAGTCACTTCAAGTCTTCTTTTAAAGTTCAAGAATGAAACTATTACTGTACAGAGACATCCACACAGTGCTTAGATAAAGGGTATGGTAAGAAAGCAATGAGTGATATTTTAAATGAACAAATACTTTTTTATGGCCTATTAACAGTTCTGTGCTTGAACTAGTAGTTATTCATATTATCTTTTAAATGGAGCATAGTTTAAAAAGTACTGGACTATAAAATTATGTATTATATTACCAGTAAAATAAAGTGATAAAAGGGTTGGACTGCTTTCAAAAGATAGTGTGAGAGATAATACAGATTTGTGCATAAATGGGTAGGAAGCGGAGAAAGGGAACTCTCTTTTCTGAATGCTCAAAGGTATATGCAAAAAAAATATTTCAGGGTATCCAAATAAGGGACAACACCAGAAACTGGGATAAAAGGGACTATAGTTTTCTTGATGTTAACAAATGTACAATTAGTATTTATTGGACCAGAAGGTCCAGCTGGACCAAAGAGAGGGTGCTGGCATGGACAAAATGTGACCATTCAATCCCATTCAGCTGGGCAGGGCCTGCAGATCCCTTAGGATAGCAAGATAAGTAGGCACTGAGGTCTGCTAATTTATCAGCCGTACTGAGAAGGCAGCTTCTTGAGACACAAAGACACTCAGGACTCGTAGGAAAGGGGATGGATATCATGATTGTAGCTCAGTGACCTTAGATTGAAGAACTGACCAGACAGAGACATTGATTCCCTACACCTATTTATTTGCTAAACCATTCTGCAAAATATGAATAATAAACTCAGCATGTAAAACCTTGGTGACTCTACCTGTGCACTCTTGTTTACTAGTATATCTTACTCACTTTTGTTTCAAGCACTCCCTAGATAAATGCTTTCCTATTTTTAGTTCTTAGTAAATCTGTGATGTTCGCTCTTTACAACTAACCTGTGGTATGAAAGAGAGTATTATTTTAGCAGCCCAGAACAGATCCTTTTAGACTGGAAACTGTAGCAGGCAAATGGTTGTTGGTAGACTCACAGGAGGAAAGTAAGACTTCTCAATCAAGGACATAGCTCAAAATAAAATTAAATTAAATTAAGGTCTTCAACTCAGGAATTTTGTATTGCTATGACAAAGTGAATGCCTGAGACTAGGTAATTTATAAAGAGAATAGATTGATTTCTCATGGTTCTGGAGACTGAGAAGTGCAAGGTCAGGGGCTGTACCTGGTGAGAGCTTGCTTCCTGCGTCATAACATGCTAGGGAGAACTACACGATGAGGGAATGAGAGTTTGCAAACTCAGGTCCTTTTGTTCTCTTCCTGTAAATCCATTAATGCCATCCCGGGAGTCCCCTTGTTATGACTTCATCTAACCCTAATCACCTCCCAAGAGCCCCACCTCCAAGTACCTTCAGCATGGAAATTTGGGAACAGTTTCCTACCTGTGCAGTTTGGGGGACTCATTTAAGCCATAGCTGTGGTGAACAAGCAGGTAACAGGTATTTGGGTGATAGGTGAAAACCCCAGAAGAAAGGAGAGGTAGAGGGAAATGGTAGCTGAGAAAGGGAAAATAAAATAGATCAACGAGACATTCCTAAGGGTGGGGGAGTTCATCAAGAGGGATGCTTGATCTTTGCGTCTGAGATGTACTGGTAACTTGTTTGTCTGAACCTCAGACTCTGTATTTGTGACGTCTCCCTCTGCTTACGGAGAAGGCAATCGCTCAGCTCAATACCAAATGACTTGTTGATTTTACACAACATCGCTGTTCGACGCAGTAAGAGTAAAGAGAAACTCTACACGTATCACCTTCCCACTTTGTAATTCAGTATTGATCTGGCATTAAAAATATAGATCTTAAACAATTCTGATTATTGCAAAGATAAATTTGTAATCCTTCAAAATGGCGCATTCTTAAATTTAGCATCCTACTGCCTATTTTCATGTCCTCAAGGTTCATTTTAGAAGACATTAGAAGACGGTAGCTCAAATTTCAACAGGGATTAAAGTGAACATGCAGAATTCTCTGCATTCTCCATTACCCAAGCTTTTAATAAATTCCTTGTCACTATTACCTTTTGCTGTTGGGAAATTATTCTTTCCAAGTGGCATCTTGCAGAACACCAACATTTGAACATTACTCTGAATTGACCTCACATTTTTTTTTTAATTTTTAACAAGCTTGTGTTATTCCCATTTAAGAAAGTTGATACTCACAGAGTAACACTTATGGAGTGTGAACTTTTATGTGGCGAAACCAGCAAGAACTTCACATCTTTTGACCATGAGACTAAAAGAACAGGAACTATTGGCAAGCCTGTGCCACAAATGTGTTCGCTTAAACTTTTCACACAGCATTTGAGACTTTTATGTACCAAAGGGAGCCTTGCTTAAGCCCTTTAGGAAAAATAAAGCAATTAAAGCAACGTTTTTGTCACTAACAATATTGGCACTTCACAATGGCATAAGTTATACAATAAAATAATCATGCCAAAATGATTAGTCAGAATTAACACAAATTTAATTATCTTATATTAAACACTCTCTGTACACATACAATTCTTACTACAGAGCGACACCTGTCACACCCACTCCTGATCTGCAAAGGAGAAGCTAGTTTTCTCTGCCCTACCTCACTTTGTCTTCCTAGATAGCGATAATAGTAGTGAGGTTAATTTAAATACTATTAGACTGCATGGCTTATGCAGATTTTCAGCATAGTCTCTAATTCTATCACAATTTTGACACTGCGAATATTTTAAAATGCCAAGTGTTCAGCATAGAAAATGTTGTCGATTGCTGAATCTCACACTACTTATCAGGAGCATGGATGAGGCTCTGACCTAGATTTAGTGGCCAGCTCTGTGGCTGTGGCATACTGCAGAGGAATGGTGTCTTCGTTTAAACATATTCCTCTCCATATGGAGCTGATGTTATGTGCAACCAGCCCCTCAAGCCTGCAGATGAGCAGCTGTCCTTGTAGTTACAGCCATGATTGTATAGGACTTCTTCTTCCATGATGACTTCACCATTGCTCCCAGGTGCCCCTTAAATTCAGCTAGACTTCTGAACTGTAGTTTTTGTTCTTTTTGCGACTGGCTTGTTCTCCACCCTTTGTGCTCTAGCCATTCTCAAAGTTTTATCCTGTTGTGACATTACTCATAAAGTTCTCCTCTGTGGCAAACCACACTCTTCTCCTTTAGACCATAAGAACTCTGAAAAAGGTCCTAAGTTCCTGCCTTTTTTTTTTCTTTTCTGTCGTGTGCTTCTCTGTAACTGTCCACATCCTGGCTGGCCCATGATGTTCTGTGTCAGATGCCAGCAGATGATTTCAGGAGGAAGTGCCGTAAAAGGAGCGCCTGGCAGGTGCGCTTCAGGTCTGACCCGTTTTAGTTTAACAGCTTTTAAATTGAACTCCAGGCCTTTTTGGGAGTGAGAAGGGAAAGTAAAGAAAAAGTAAAGACAGGACAGAAAAGATGCAAAGAGAAAGAGCTAAAGGGCCTGAAACTTTGGAAGGCAGGAGGAAGGAGATTCTCCTGGGGACTGAGACTACCAATGCTTCTTGATCTGAGATGGCTCCCTTTAGGAGAAGTCTCTGAAAATTTCTGCTTTCTGTGCTTTTTCTCTCCTGCCTTTTCTTTCTCTGAGTCCCTGTTGTCTTGTAACTTGATCTCGCTCATGTGCTCATAGGTGGGGCTTTTCAGAGGTGGCTAGAACTAGGGTATGTGAATATGGGTTTAAGGGTGTGATAACTGAATTAGTCCGCTGATTTGTTTAGCACAGTTCTAGGTGTGGATAAAGGGAAGCCCTACTCTGGACATGTAAGGCACCACTTAAAAGGCTTCTAGCCTGGAAGGGATAAAAGGGAAAGAGGGGCTGCTGCACTTCCTTTACTTCACTGCTTCCTCTCTTCCTTGCCGTGGACTGTGTCTCATCTGCCAGGCTGCCCTGCCTCGGAGTCAGCAAACTATGGACTGAAACCTCTACAAACTGTGAGCTGAAATAAGTCTTTCTGTGAAAAAAGTAACTGCGATAGCCCCCATGGAGACACGGAGCTGGTTTTCTGCACTGCACAGGCCAGTGGTCCTCAGGCAGCTTTGGAAACACCTCCCACCCATTGTCTTGAGAGTTCTTGGTAGATTTACAGGACACTGAATTACAGTGATTCATATGCCATTTCCCCCCTCCTTCATGTTTGGGAGTATTTACTGTACAAACAATTTTCTATTTTAATTTACAGAACACTATCACATTATTAACCCTAATAAAGCTATGACATATGGGGGTGACTTGTTCAAATGAGAAGAACAGTCTGGAAAACAAATGCAACTTCGAAGTAGTTGAGTTTCTTTACTTTAGTAACATTTTCAACTATATAAAGGATAGTAAATACAAGGGCCACTTGAAAACTATTAACTTTCATCTTGAAAGCAATTTGCATTCACCTCAGACTCTCACAATCACAGTCTGAATTAGGTAGATTGCACTTAGTCATTCCATTTTCCATATTAGGAGGACAAGGATTACAGGCTCGCTGTCCTTCCTAAAGAACATGCAGCTACAACAGGCAGAGCCGGTACAGGAATACATGTTGAGCTTCCCTTCTCTGAAAATCTTGAAATTGTAAAATTCAAAACTTTTTGAGCACCCACGTGACATCCAAGTAGAAAATTCCGCACCTGACCTCATGTGGGCTGCAGTCAAAATGTAAATGCATGAAAAATATCATATAACATTATCTTCAGGATTTGTGTAGTAAAGTGCATATGACTCATAAATGAATTTTGTGTTTAGGCTTAGGCCCCATCTCCAGGACATCTAATTACATAATGTAAGTGAAAAATCAAATCCTAAACACATCTGATCTCTTGCGCTTCACATAAGGGAAACACAACTGCTATGAATTTTCCTCCCTCCTGCCCCTTATGCTGTCTACATCCCGTGACTTTCTCGTACGTGTCAGTCAGTCTTTGCTGGAACTTACACTGCTCTCCTTGCTCAGAGGCCAGACACATGGCAAATGGTAGTGGAGTGCTTAAATTTTTATTCTCTGCAAAAACAGCATAATCCGGAGACGGAGACTATTATGTTTGTGTGCGATATCAATGTGATATAATTTTCTCAATTTATGATTAAGGAATGCTATCATTTTGCTTTAAAATGGCAAATGTAACAAAATGAAATGCTTTTTCTGTTTTCTACCTATGAATGCAAGTTAAGCTTCAAGGTGGAGATCTCCAAGAATAATCTGAGCACATGGACTCTGGAAGGAAATTCTTATGTCATAAAATGTTTTTTTAATATCTTAACGTCCTTACCGCTTACTATGTTGAATAAGACTTTTATTACGTAGGAAATAAGCTGTAGAATTTGAATGTTATGAAAAAAACAATCATCAAACATTATTATAGTAGCAAAAGCCTTTTTTCAATTAATTTACCTCATTTCTTCTACACAAGATGCTTTCAAATATTACAAGCTGACTTTCATTCTAATTCAACATATTTGGCGTATAATGCAGAGATGATCCACACATCTGCTCTTCCTTGGAGTTCTCCTCTCTCTCTCGCCCCAACGCTCTCCCTCTGTCCCTCCCTTTCTTCCTTCCGTCTTCTCTGCCTCTCTTTTTCCCTTCGTTCCATTCTGAACTCCCCAAGTCTAACCCTTCCACTCTTTTCTCCTCTCTGGCAGCTGATTGCGATACCTGACATGTTAATTCTCCGGGACTCACCCAGTCACCTCTTTCTTATCAGGGTTCACTCTGAAATTCTGTACTTTCCAACATGCATTGCACCACTACCAGGCCTCGCCCGCAGCTTCTGGTCCACTGCTTTTCTGAAAGCTTCACCCTTTTTAAAATCGGGTGCAGTGCACCACCCAAGCCAGTATGTGACCATGCATATTTACTACGCATATTTAAATCTATAGACAATAATGGTGTATTTAAAAATAATCATATTTTATTATATCATTTTAAAGAACACAGTATATGTCATTTTCGAACTATTGCGGAGTCCTTGCCTATTTTATAAAATTTATATGATTTGTTTGTTATCTATTTATATAATATTCTGTAGTAAAAATGCAACAGTGCTTATCCATTGGCCACTGAGAAAAAAATTAGGACACTATAGCTTTATTTAATGACAAGCTGATATGAACATACTCAAGATGATACTTTATCTACATATGGGAAGATATTTTTAAAAAATTATATTTCAGAAAGCCTAATATCTGAGTTATGGGTTAGGCACTTAATCAGTGTTACTAGATAGCAAATGTCTCTCTGAAAACATATTACCAATTTATATTTCCACAAGGAATATGCATGCTCTTCATACAAACACAGTTGGTAGTATTTGCTTTATTTCTTCAAACATGTGATAGGAGATGTTAAGTTTAGCTCATCCAGTAAGTATACCTCATTTCATTACTGTATCATTTTAATTATAATTTACCTATTAATGAGGAGAGCAATGAACAATGGTAGTTTTACTTCTTCCTTTCCTTCTAGATGCTTTTTATTTCTTTTCCTTGTGCAATGGATCTGGCTAGAAGATCCAGTTGTTTCATTAATTTTTTTAAAAGTTTAAAATCAGTGTTTGTTCTTGAAATTATTGCTCATTTAAATGTTGGTAGGGTTCATCAATGAAACCATTGGGTTCTATGATTTATTGTTAGGCTTTTGATAACTAATTCAATCTCATTAGTTCTTACAAATTTTCTATCCCATTTTCAGTTTGTTTAGGTACTTTCCATGTTCCAAAGACTTTGTCCCTTTTACTTAGGTTACCTAATTTGTTGGTGCACAATTGCTCATAGTATTCTATTATTAAATAATTCTTCTCATTTTCTAAAGTTGACAATGTCCTTGCTTTTGTGTCAATTATAGTTATTTGTTTTATTTCATGTTTTCTTTGCTGGTTTATTAACAGTTTATTAATTTTGTTAATCCTTCTAAGGAACTAATTTGGTTTTGTTTCTCACTATTGTATTTTTATTCTCTTTGCTATTACCTCCACTCTCTTTGTACTTTCTTCAGCTAGCTTTGAATTTAATTTGCTTTTAGTTACTCATGTGGAGTCAGGTTATTGCTTTGAGATCTTTCATCTTTTTGAATGTTGGTATTTACAGATAAAACCTTCCCTTTAAGCACCGCCTTCATTATATCCCTTGTTTGGTATAATTTGTTTTGACTTTCACTTTCTCTAAGCATTGTATTTCTCTTATAACTTCTTTTTTGACCCATTTATTAAGAGAGCATTGTTTGATTTCTGTGGTAATTGTGTAATTTCCAGCTTTCCTTGTATTACTGATTTCAAGCTTAATTCCTACTGTAGTAGAAGGGTAAGACACTTTTGAAATTTCAATCTTTTTAAATTTATTGACACTTTTCCTGATAGTACCTATCCTAAAGAATGTTCCATGTGTAACTCCAAAAAAATGTGTATTTTGCTATTGTTGGGTAAAATTGTTTACATATTTATAACTCTTAGATCTAGATAGTGACTAGTGTGGTGCAAATGCTCTATTTTCTTATTAATCTTCTATATGGAAATTCCATCTATCATTGAAAGTGGTAATGAAGCCTCCAACTATTACTGTAGAATTGCCTGTGTTTTGGGTAACTGAATGTTGTTTTCCTTCTTCTCCTTCTCCTTCTTCTTTTGTTTCTGTACCGGGAATCAAACTCGGGAACTGTTATATCTTCAGTGAATTTGAGTTTTTGCTCCTTTATGACTATATCATACCCTTTAATATATACAATGCCATTTGTCTCCTTGAAGCTTAAGGCCTATTTTGTGTGATATTAGAATAGCAAATTCAATTCTCTTTTGGTTATTATTTGCATGGAATATCTCTTCATGCTTCTACTTTCAATCTGTTTGTGCATTTGGATCAAAGTGAGCCTGTTATAGACAACATGTAATTGACTCAAACTTATTTATTTTGAATCAATTCTGTCAATTGTTGCCTTTTGATTGAAGAATTTAACCTATTTATATTCAATGAAGTACTGATAAAGGATTGACTCTACCATTTTGCCATTTTCTGGTACCTTGCTTGTTACTCATTTCTTCTATCATCATCGTCATCATCACCACCACCACGATCATCATCATCATCATCATCATCATCACCTTCTTTGTATGTTTATTTTCTGGAGAACGTTTTTATTTTCTTTTGTGTTTTTTTAAAAAGTATTGTCTATGATTACTATGAAGATTCATTAACATCCTAAATTTATAAGATTTAATTTATACCGATACCAACCTAAATTCAGTAACATACAAAACTGTTCCACTTTATGCTGTTACTATGAACCACGTCTTTATAAAATATGGGCTAATACCATACATGTATAGTTATCTTAATATCATAATCTTAAATGATTATTATTAATATTGCTTTGGCTTAGTTGCTCTTTTTCAAAAAACAAATCACAAATGTCTACTTCTTGGAGTTAATTCTATTCATTGCTCCAAAGTAAACAGAAACCCTAAATTATATTGATGCTATTAAGTTGCCTTCTAGATTGTACTGAGCTCAGTAGATTTTCTCAATTACAAAAAAGTATTTTAGATTACTTATTACAGATAAATTATTTTCATTGTTTCCACATAAGTGGGAAGTCAGTATCTATATATTATATAGCAAACAATATTCTCAATCCTTTATATATTAATTAAACTCATTTTAGGGGAGCAAAGTAATAAAAAAATATCTTGCAACAATGATACTGTGTGAGTGAAAATATGACACATTATGTAATGCATGTAACTCCGGCATCTTCAGAGTGGGTGCAGACTCTCACACCCCATTGCTTGATATTACATTCTTCAATAGATGACTCTCTCCCAAAGCAATACACTTCACTCAGCCATATTGGACCAGTACCTGCAGTAATGCAATAGTCAAATACAACTGCATTAGTAGGTATAGTTAAATATTGATGTTTGAGTAGGATAAACCATTAACTCATCCATTAAACCCTAAATTTTGATCCTTGTTAAATTCAAGTTATTTAACCTTATGATACAAAAATGAATCTTCTGCTTCAGAAAACTTTATACCCAGCCTACACATAAACTACTAAGTACAAAGCAATAAAAAGTAACGAGTTATAGCAAAGGTACCAGTTCTGTGAAAGCTCAGATTAAAGAATAAGAATAGAAGGTGACGGGCTGCACTGGAACACAGTAACTGTTCTTTGAAAGGGGCTGTCTGCATGTGAGGCAGAAAGACTGGCAACTGTTACCGAAATGTGACTGAACCTAATTTTGCCTGAACAGGAAGCTTTTTGGGTATTCTATGCCTAACTTATAGAACTATGATTATAAAAGAGTATTATTGTGGAATTGTTCTATATGAAAATTTTATTTGAAGACTGTCTTTATTTGCTTTTAGAATTAAACAGGATATTTTATGTCCACATTTTAAATAAAGTGAAGCATTTATATAATCTTTGCCTTCACGAGAAAAATCCAAACATGGGACAAAAATCATATTTGTTTTGTATTGTCAAGGTATTGTAATTATGAGCTTATATTTTCTATTTATTATAATAATAATGTAATTATTAGAATCTAAGCCACACCAAACCAATGTTGGAAGGGAGTCAAAGCAGTGGGACATTTATAATTTGTATTCATTATGTTTACGATTGTTTATAAACTGGATAAACAAACAAGTGAAGCTTTTGGTGGAATCCATGGCTCGCTCATGTTTCTGAGAGTTAGAAAATGCAACAGCTCCATGGACCTTGTTGTGTTTGCTGTATATTTTGCAGATCTAGTCATTGAATTTAGATCTCAGCAGTGCAGAATATTTATAGCCAAGGCAAAAAGAATGGAGAACAGACATCTTTCCATTGGCTGTTCTACTTTTCTGGCAGAGAGGAATAGGAAAAAAATTACTTAGTCAATTAACATACCAATATATGAGCACACATTTTTTAAAATGGTAGTAAATTCATAAATGCTGAAATACCGAACCTGTGGTGATAACGAAAATGTAACTTTATTATTTTCAAAATTTACTATATAGTAGAAACATCCAATGTGCATTTAATCTATTATGTCCTAAATCCTCAAATAACCTTCAAAAATTAATTGTTATGATTGTTCTTTACTGCTGAGAAAAACGAAAATTAAACAGGATAAGGAATATTTGCCCATCATTTCTTCCCCGTGTCTTCTCAGAGTTAGTGCCTTTCATCAATGATCTATAGCAGTCCCCTGCATTTTAGATTCAATCATGCCACAAATGTACTTTGAGTGCCGGCATGATTGAGCAAAATTCAAGTGTCTACTCTCTAGGATTGACCTCCTATCACGGGCGTAGGTCCTAGGCCAATGAGGCACTGAAGCACATACGCAATGCTAGAGGTGATATTCGTATGTGGGACCTGTGACTCTTTTTCTAGTTCTTTTTCATTGCAGACGTAGAGATGTAATAAGTAAATGGTGCCCTTCAGTAACTCTTCTCTTTTGCTATGTGGAAAAGATTCAGAAACAGTGATCATATTCTGAGGGCTTGCATGAAAGACAATATGATAGGTCTTTGCACTTATAATTCTTAAGTTTACTTCTTATAATCACATTGTAAAACAATGGCAATTATCTCCTTTTCATAGGCAAATAAACTGAAAAGTTTATGACTTTCTCAAAATAACAGAGAACAGAGACAAATGACAAAACTTAAAGATGCTTAAAATTTAGTGATATTCATTGGGTACATAAGTGCCCAAATAGAGTTATGGAAATAACTTCCAAAGATTTGTTATTTTATTTTTATATTAATATATTCAGGACTATGGAGCCTAAGGAAAACTTTTATTTAATGCATATACCCCATCTCATTTCAAATTGTTTTCTGCATTAAAAAAATTATCCAAAAGGTAGCATAAAATTGATAAAATTTTATTGTTATATAAACCTAAAAGATAACAAACAAATTTGTTTCTATTTCTCTATAACAGTCATTCAAAGATTTTTGTTGTTTCTATCTCTTTTTTGCTTCTCTAGTCTACTCAGTGGAAACACATAAAATTGATTCATACATTTTAAATATGTTCTCTAACCCTTTGCCTATCTGCCTCCCAGACTGTCCACCTGCCTATTTTATCTCTCTACCTATACACCCATACATGAGTAATTTCCTTTACAATTAAATGGTTGCAAGGAGGACTTTGTAATTTGAAGAGTAGGTAACAATAAAAGTGTTGCCTGTGGCTTCTGGAGTTTTATGAGCTTGGCTTACAAATGCCTGAAAGTATATTTCATGGGTTTCACAAATAATTTTATTTTCTCCTAATTGCGAGAGAGAGAGAGAGAGAGAGGTGTGGGGGAGGGAGAGAGGCATTCTAGGGATCAAACCCCAGGCTTTGAACATGTTAAGCAAGAGCTCTGCCTCTGAACTACACCCCCAGGTCCCATCCACCCGCTTCCATTTTTTTAACGATAGACATTAGCTGAGTGTGGTGGCACAAGCCTCTAATCCCAGAACTCTGAGAGGTTGAGGCAGGAGGATCTTCATTTTGAGCAAAGCCTCGACAACTTAAAGAGACCCTGTTTCAAAAACAACAACAATAACTAACTAAATAAATAAATAAAATAGAAAAGGATGGGGATGTACTTTAGTGGGGAAAGTCTGTGTCCAATCCCAAGCAATACAGAAAAAGACATATTAATACTTTTTGTGTTTGATCTTCAGATTACTGCCATTTTTACAAGGAAAATACCAACCATATTTCATGTGTTAACCAGATATACAGTATGATGACACAGTTTGAAAACAGCAATTGAATAGATTTCTGAGAAAGCCAAAGTTATTAATATTAAAAAATGTCTGGCTATATCTAGTAGCTGTGAGTAATATGCACTTGAATCTCTTTTGTGACTTCTTTTTGGAGATGCTTTATGAAGAGCCTCTTGGAATAAAAGCATCATGTTGTGACTGAAGGTTAAAATGCCACTGGAATCATAATATAGCAATCTGGGTAGATGTAGACCATGGCTGGGATTCTAGCTCTGAGGTTATGGAGAAGCCACTTACTTTCCCTGCATTTTTGTCACAACCAGAATAAAGGGATGAGACTAAAATAATTCTGGATTTCCACTTGCTTTTAGCCTTCTATGATTTGAAATAACCAAGATTTTAAAATAATGAATTGCGTGAAGGCCAGGGGCTAGGGATTTGGCTCACTGGTTCTGCCGACCGCCTCACAAGCACAAAGTCCTGAGTTCAATCTCTGGCACCACATACACACAAACACACGCCCACGAGCACACGCATGCACACACAGTTCAGAAGGCTGTCCTGTCTAGGGGAAAGAGTGTGATAGGAGATGCAGGTTAAGAACTTGACACACTCACCCCATCTCTACTGGTCATATTTGCTATCTCTCTGGAACATTGGGGCCACAATATCTTTTCTTCACAGATACTATGAGCACTGAAGATCAAATAATAAGCACTTGAGAAATGATGCTTTTCTGTATTCAATACTGTCTTTATCATAAGTAACAAACCACATATATTCTGAATTCTTTAGGCTAGAGAGCCCCTTCCATACTATCCAACATTCAAACCTTCACACTGCAGAGCTTTCAGTGCGGAGGGAGAAGTATGTGAATGCTTGAAATACTCACTATGTATTCAGGAGAAGAGGAAATCACTACCCCTTGTCCAGCTCTTACTGCCCTCATCAGAATCCACACAGGCTCAGGTACACCTGGATGAATTTCCAGAGGTGCCACATTGTCAGGGAAAGCTCACCTGTGTTTGCTACAGGTAGCCCCTGGAACCAGAGTTAGGAAACCAGAAGTGATCCCTCTCTCTTCGCTGTGCCATGCTGACAAACATCACATGCTTCTCAGCACTTAATTTACCTGGTTTTGTCTACTTAGGAAAAACAAAGAACATTTCACTTTATGAGAAAAGTACATCCAAAAGAAAAAGACTATTTAAATGAGTGGGCTTTAAGCTTTATTCCAATAAATCATTTTGCTTGCAGCTGCAAAACTAATTGTTCTTAAAGCTAGCAGGGATTATCTCTGGTAAGCCAGGTTTGCTACTTTAAAACCAGAAAAATAAAGAGGATGGGGTGTTGAGACTGTGTCCAAAGAATTATATTCTTTCTGTAGTAGGGAACGGTACCAAAGAAATACATTTGAAATTTTCTCTTTGTGTTCCAATTTTCCTAAATAGGTACAGTACAATATTAATCTGACTCTTTTTTATTTTCCTAAGAAAATAATAAATAATTAAAACTTTAATGCATATTCCCTTTTACATTCCTACCCATTCACTCATATTTCTAAGTTTCTTTTTCTGTCTCTATTCTGCATTCAAAATTATATTTTCTCCCTCCCCTGGGTAAACATGTAAACACGAGGTAGAGGAATAGAAAAAGAAGGAGGAGTCTAAATAACTTTACATAAAAAGATTGTTCACCATGTCTAATCCCAAAGCAGCTTACAGTGTAAGCCTGTCTCTTAAAATCTATCCAATGAAGCCAACCATGAAATTTATTTTTCAAAAATTTTTTTCAGAGTGAATAAAACTTAGTTCTATTATTTCTTTGTCCCAGCTCATCTTGCTTTATTATTTAAAATCCTTTAATCATTCTTCAGTTGTTTGATCCTGCACTCTAAAGCAGGAACCTGAAACAAGCTGAGTAAATATTGAGTAGAGTTAGGAGATTATGAGAGTTCCTTTCACACCTCTGTAAAATGGAAAATTACATTTACCTTTCTGATCTTCAGAATATCAACCATGTCACTACTCAGTATAACACATACCTGACTCTTCTGTCAAGGAGAATTGCAAATAAACTTGTAACGTGTAAACCCTGATACCTGTTTCTTATAACCCATTCATTGGCTTCTAGCTGTGATCAAGACCTGGGCTTTGTAGGGGACAATTTCTACATGTGAGTCCCTTCACATTCAAGTGGTGTCTCCCCCAAACCCTCTATCCTATCTTTCTTTCAATGGAAAGCAAAACTGTGATTTAAAGACCAGAGCTAAGATTTAGTTATAAAACTCAGTCTTCTCAAATTGCCTCACTGGGTGCCCCCAAATGTGAAAGGAAAACAAAACAAACAAACAAACAAACAAACAAACTGCCAGGCTTCATCATTTCCTTATAGGAACACTGAGACAATGTACAGAATCACCACCTACCATAAACATACAACCTCATTAAAAGTAGACATACTAGACGAGTAATCAGTTATGTCAAGAAAACCTAAGCCACTTGTCTTCACATAGCCAGGTAAATAATTTCACTCAAAGCTAAGCCCTATTGTTTTAAGCCTCAATGATACAGAAAATATTCTTGGGGCAGTATTTCAGGATTTTTTTTTTCCTTTCTAATCAGTGGTTTAGACTAAAAATCCCTATAGATATAACCAGGCTGGAATAAAATATTGGAATAAGAGTATTTTATTTGAGATTAGACTCTAAAAGTTAATGCAATCTGAAGACAAGGACCACCAACTATGTGTTTCCACCTATGCAGGAACTCCAAATGAAAAAGTTCTTTGAATTCAGGGCAAAGGCTTATGCTCGGAGAAGAAATAAAGCTGGGGTACCCCATACTATATTTTGCAAAAGTACAATATAAAGTACAGTATAACTTATTTATCTTTTAGGTATTTAAAAATCTGTCTTACCTTGTTTTAGTCTTCTAATATAGTGATCTGATACACACTCCTATTTTATTTATTTATTTTTATTTACTCATTTATTTATTTTTTTGGTACTGGGGAACGAACTTGGGTCCTTGTGCTTGCGAGGCAGGTGGCAGCAACACTAAGCTAAATACCTGGCCCTACTGTTTTATTTATTATAAATATTTATAGATAAAATTGTCTGGAAATTTTATTTATAGATAGATAAGATTATCTTAAAAATGATACTACTTTATAATTTCACATACAATTTCCTCTGTATTTTGCCACCTTGCTCACATTTATCTAGAATAATAATACTTATGAAGTAAATGTATTTTTTGTCAATATCAACTTCAGAGAAACTATCAGATTTGGAGAGTAATGCAATTAGGAAATATTAATTAAAAGGATCATGTGTGTGTGTGTGTGTGTGTGTGTGTGTGTGTGGTTACCTATACCTATACCTGATCTCTCATTAAGAATTGAAGCATTTGTATATGTTTAATTATATAAAGCTTATTATAAGATGGCAATTTAAAAAAAATCTATAGTAAAAATTTTATGGGGATACATTTAAATATTTTGCTCCCTTCAAATTCTCTCTCTAGTCCTGTTAATAATTATAGAACAGGTTACTTAAGTCTTTGAGGTGAACATACATAAATGGACATATATCAATGTCAAAACGAAGGGAAAGTAGCATTGAGCTTCACTTATTTCTTTTCCTGCTTCCTGAAAAGAATCAGCAGAAGTAGTGAGTACAGAAAGCCATTGCTTCTTTCCCTTTCCTGGTTTGTCCTTGTCCTTAGCAAATACAAGAGCTCCAAATACATGAACATTGTGCCTCACGTTGGAAGACCTCATGGAAGGTAAAGACAGAAGGTGGCACCTTCCTCTCTGGTCCCACAGAAGAAAGAATATTACTGATCACATCTATTGCCAAGTTGCTCCCCCAACCCAGTTATGTAAACTGAGTCACCCAGGATGTCAGCTCCTTCACAATAACTCACTTGTCCCTTTTCTTCATCTGCCTGTCTTTGCACCAACAGTCACCAGCTGAGTCTAAATGAGAATTAAACGTTTTCGGTTGTCAGTGAACGGGTATCATTTTTATGACATTCCTTGCTTTCTATTTCTTTCTTGGAAAGGACATTGAAAAAAACCCTACAGGAAATGTCCTACTATTCTACATCACTTCTGTCCCTACTCTGTTCACCTTGTTAGACAATGTCTACGTTTCTCTTTGTTTTTTGTTCTGGTTTGGGTTTTTTTTTTGTTTGTTTTGTTTTGTTTTGGTGTGTTTGTTTGTTTGTTTTGAGATATTTTCTTTAAATTACCTTGTCCAAAATAAGCTGCTTTGTGCACGTTTTGAACGCCTCTGTACCCCAAACTTCGACAGACGACAGATGCACCTCGTATTTCCCAGTGATCGTCACAAACAGTGCCCCACTGGCCCTCGTGGAAGATTTCCACTCTACCCTCGTGAGGCCCGCGGCCATCAGCCAGGTGAACTGTCTTAGGCAGAGCTGTAAAACCAGTCAATAAATTAACACATGGAATATTTGTTATCGTATATATTGTGCTATAATACTTTTTTTTCTTTTAAAAAAGCATTTTAACATTTTTTCTCTTTTTCAAATGAGTTCAACTATTGAAATAAATATTAAACTTTCTGGCACCACCTACGGACAAAGCGTTTAACTGCAAGAATTGCGTTCCTAAAACCTGTAGAGAAAAGTCTATTCTATTTTAGCATTTGTTATACATATGAGAACGTTTCGAGGATTTTAATTCTAATTGCCTTAACATGCAACAGGAACGAGTTCATTACAGCTATACAGACTTTTTAATACTATCTTCAAAATTCATAATAGATTTACTCTTTTCCTAAAAAAATAAAAAAAAAAACTTGAATACAATTCAGGCTTTCAGAGGCACACGACATCAAGGAGCAGACATTTTGTGACAATGTAAATCAAAAGGGTATACTAAAAAACTTGATATCATTTGACAAAGGCAACAGGTACTTATATATACAAGTGGCAAAGACACTCCTTTATTATGAGGCCCCTGAATTCTCCCACTAAAGTTTTCTTGAGGGGGTGGATGAAAAAAATTAATGTGATTAAAAATCAATTTTAAGTGTATTTTTAGAAATGACTAAGGCAATAAGCTTTACAAAGATATAAACAATGTTTGCTCTGTGATGTGTAATAAAAGTTGTCACTTATGTTAAACTTTTATAAAATCTTGATCATGCTAAAGAGATTTACATAAATATAAAAGTTCTATTTCTTATTTTCCAAAGCCAACATATATATTTCGAACCTAGGAATAAATAAATAAAAGTATACAATTGCCATTATAAAACAATGCATTTGTACTAACAAAGCTCTTTAATTAGCCCACACTATTCCCATGAGTATTTTATATAAAATAATTTAAATGAAGAACAGTTTGAAAGGCAGAGTGGAAATAGTTTTGAAAACAGTACAGAATAAAAATGATATTTTTAACAATCAATAAAGTCAAAAAAAGATACAGTTCTGTTTAATTATATATTTTCAAATACAAGTCTGAAAAACACTATTATCAAAAAGCAAGAGGTAAATACCAAATAAAATATTTTTTATGAAAATGGGGTATTGGGGTCTGAATTTTCATAACTCAGTTGAAATCAATAATATTTTCCCCAGTTTGTATAACTTTTATTTGGGCCAGAAATTCAATGACATTTAAAGAAAACTGACAATTTCCTGTAACAAATGGAGCCACTTAAGAAACATAAAAATGGCATGTTAATAAATATTAAAATTATTTTCATCATTCTTCCAAAATGTAATTCAGTGCTAAATACTGAATTAATGTATGAATGCCAAAGTGCATAGGACATATCTCATTCAAATAAGCGCAAGTTAAAAATATTTTTAAGATAGAGATAATTTACTGTTTCAGTATTCAACCCAGTTACTGATAAGACACCCGGGTGACATGATCATTCCCTGTAATTTCCTAAGGAAATGAGAAATAACAGTCTAAGAATGGGATGTGGAAAGTTTTTCAACATTAGAGTCATGTTGTATTAACCAGTGTAATGGCCAAATGTTTCTCTTTCCAAAGTATAATATATGCAAATATGATATAGTCATTGTGCATGCTATCCAAACACTTGATTATGTGAGCTTGGTTGTCCCGCTGTTTAGACAGATGAATGTAACATTTTCATTGTGAATCATTTGTCTCTTATGCCTTTCAAAATTTCACTAATGGCCCTTTTTCATCCTATGGCAGTGGCTCTAAACTCTGATATCCAACAGAACCACACATTTCTGGCCCACATTTGGAGTTTCTGACTTGGTAGATCTTGACACTGATAATTTTCACTTTTAGCAAATTCCCAGGTGCTGTAGATGCTTTTAGGAGTCCTAAGTAGAAGATTGGTTTTCAGAAGGGAGACAAGCCGTGTCTGAAAGAGTTACTGAGGTGCACCGTTTACTACAAAAAGACTGACTGCAAAGATTTTTTTGAACCCCCTCTGCTTATGGAATTCTGAGAGGGAATAAGTCTGTCTCCTTAAATTCTTTAGAGCCAAACATGTTTGAGTACGACTATGTGTATCTGTCATCTGGAATATTTTAAAATTACAAATCAGTGGGTGGCAATTAACCGCTCAATGCTAATATTTAACGTTCTCTGAGTTAAAGTAGATGAAAGAGGCAGGTCAACACTCATGTGGCAACCTGCACCAGTCAACTGCTTTGTTCTGATGATGGGGAAAAGTTCCTTTTATCATAAACCTCAATCATAACATTTCACAAAACCTCAGTCATAACATTCTCTCTGTAAGACTGCAGGTCACAGTTTCTTCTGACTTTATGTGACATTACATGGATGAAAATGATGTGGTTTTTGATGGTAAGCTCACTTTTACTCATGCATTTTCAGTTGTCTTTAACCTAAAGATTTCAGAATCTTGGTGGTTGCTCTAATTCTCTTTTTTACTTTGTGATAGAATGTTTCTAGGCTCAAATCAGATAAGTGCAGACAAGCATTAACTATATGCCCCCAAGGGCCAGGAATTTAGCTCAGTAGCACTGCGCCTGCCTTGGATGTGCAAGGTCCTGAGTTCGATCGCTGACACTGCAAAACAAAAACAAACAAACAAAACTATATGCCCCCCCCCGCGTTTTGGAGAGCTACATAGTGTCTCAAGCTGTAGTTTAGACTGGCCTTGGACTTGAGGTGACCCTCTACCCTCACATCCCTAGGTGCCAGGATGTGCGCAGGTGTGCACCACTGCATGTGGCTTGTGACTATGCATTTTTGAATGACACAGTAATAATTACAGCTTCTTAATTAACCAATAGACAAGCAGAAACCAAAGTAGCTTAAACCAGAATGCAGATGATAATGTATTTTAAGGATCAGAGGTGTTTTAGAAAACATAAGGAAGAAGCTTATCCTTAGGCATCTGGAACAGCAAAACCATGACAAATCTCAGAATTCTCCAACTTTCATCCAAGCTTCTCTGTGTCTTGCTTCATTCTTTTTTTTTTTCCCAAGCTGGATAATTTGGCTTTCCAGTCAGTATGATGTAACCCTGCTACCAGCCTCTAAGTTGGCATTCTGTAGTCTCTTCTTTTTTCTCATTGAGTTTATTGGTACATTTTAGGTATACAGTACAGTTATATTCATTATTGGGATCTTGTACCTTTACATGACAAGTCTTGGTTATCATTTTTTCCCTTGTCCCTGCCCTCCCTTCACCACTTTCTGTAGCCTCTTTCTTAAAGACACTTTTATAACATCTAGGGAAGCCCATCCATGGTACCAGTTGGGCCAGGTGCATCTCTGGACTAAGCATCTTGGGCCAACTAGGTCTCTGTGTGACTCTAGTACTGCTGGAATTGAGTGTAAGCAGGCAAGTCCTTGTTGAGGGATGTTTGGAGCAAACAAAAATCTTATGTCCATTTCATAAATGATACTTATATTTTAAAATCTTGGTGTATTTAACCAATATGCATTATGTTAGTTGTTTGGTTCTAGAATATTCTTCATATCTCTAACTGTGGAATAGAACTGAAATGAAAAATTCAGATTCAGATAATCTAGATTTTAGTTTCTCCTCTGATGCTGTCAATTTAATATTTGCAAAGTTTTTAATCTCTGTGGGGCCAAATTTTTCAACCATTACAAGGAGAAAATAAAGGTAGATGAAAGAATGCATCCTTTAAAATTTTGTACAAATGCAACTGTCATTTTTGCAAGTTTAAAATTTTTGAAGTTCCTATTTTGTAGTGAAACCAATGGAATGAATATATTATCTGTGATATTAATAAATTAACTATAAATATGTATTTTTTACATTTCTCATTTAAAACTTACCCTTCTCAAAGAGGAGTTATTAATAAAGAGTAAGGAGGGCAGGGACAAGGGGGAAAATGAGAACCAAGACCTGTCATGTAAAGGTACAAAATCCCAATAATGAATGTAATTGTACTGTATACCTACAATGTACCAATAAACTCAATGAGGAAAAAAATAAAATTAAAAAAAAATAAGACCTGCCCTGAAGTTTCAGATGTGAAGTTGTTTGATCTTTATTATTTCACAACATAATTTTCTACTATTTTGGAGGGAATCTTCTAGACTAGCGGTGAGAAACTGTGTCCAGTGGGCCAATTCCAGCCTGCTCTCCATTTTGTAAATAAAGTTTTATGGAATGCAACCATGCCTACAGGTTGAAGTATTGTCTATAGCTGCTTTCAGTCTATAAGAGCAGGGATAAGCAGCTGTAACAGAGACTGAGTAGCATGTAAATCAAGTACATGCTATTTTATCCTTTCAGAAACAGATTAGCTGCCCTCACTGGTCTGTAGGTAGTTACAAGAACACTGGATACCAATGATAGAAGATTTAAGTAGGGATACTCTGCCGAGAGATTCCTATAATAAATATGGTCACAATTAATCTCTACTTACCTCTCCAGGCCCACCCATTCAGAAGTCCTCCTACCCTATATGTTTAGGTGGGTTTTATTTTGTTTTGTGTTTTGTTTTGTTTTGCTATTATTCACATTTTCTAGATAAGCCTCATTCTTCTTTATTACTGGGGCTCTGGTCCATGTGAAATTTCTCTACACTCCCATTTCTCTACCCTCAATCCCAGGTGTTGGCAAGCAACTTTTTTCAGGTTCTCACTACGGGCCTATACCAAACCATTATAAATTTGTTTTTATTTTTCTCACTAGACTGAGATCCTTACGACTGACTTCTACATACAGCAGAAGGAAGGCTGTGACTTAGTAGTCTCTTGATACAAATATGAATGAATAAGCAAACGAATGAACGGATGGCAAACTCATCTTGATACGTGGTTTATCTGAAAGGATAGAACTGGCAAATGCTTAAAAGGTCAAACAATATCAGATAGAATTTAATAATCTTTTCAACTCTCCAGAAGAAATCTAGTTCCTATGCATAGAAGCAGTAAAAGAAATCATGAAGGGAGGATTGATTTAACTGTCATATATACAACTCCCATTATGAGAAAATACTCAGAGCTGGCCACAGATAGCTTGCCAAGATGGTGGGAAGGATCTGATCAGAAGTGATACACATTCAAAATCCCATTTTTCCGGTTAGCTTGGAGAGAGGATGTATCACTTAGTGGCAGCATAAAGTTAAACCATATTTGGGGACTAAATATCAATTTATTTTACAATGAGAAATTGCCTCAAATACTGGAATATTTCAATTTGCATGATAAGGACATTATTTCCCCATGCACAAACCATGCAGAAAGCCAAATCACAGTCTATGAGTTATTAGTTTGATTAATTTCTTAATTCACAATGAAACATTATCCATGAGATTTTTGCCTGTGGGAGTGGCCAGTGCTTTCTCTTTATGTGCAATGCATTTAATCGGATCAGGTGACTTGACATGTCTGCTCTGATTCATTGTATCTCCATGCTATAGTTTAACTTCCTAAAGCAATTTCATTATTCGTATTTCCTAATTCTTGAGGGAATAATATAATGCTGTTCCACATATTTTCTAAAATCTGCATATAGTATAATAATTTATGTGAAATAGTTATATATAGATGGCTCATTCATATTTGTAAAACCATAAGACACTAAAAGAAAAATAAGTAATTGAAAAGATAATTTATAAAAGAATACTTTTGTAACCTAGTCTGAGGTGATAACTAAAAATACAATGAATTATACAATTTTATCCTTATTCACATTTTCAGTTTCTTTCAGTATTTACATGTGTGTTCTATTTATTTCACTTAAGAATTTGACCTCAGCTGGGTGTGGTGGCACATGCCTGTAATCCTAGCACTTGAGAGGCTGAGGCAGGAGGATCGCTGTGAGTACAAGACCAGCCTGGGCTACATAGTGAGTTCCAGGTCAGTCTTAACTACATAGTGAGAACTTGTCTCAAAAATAAAGCAAAAAACAAACAAACAAACAAAGAATATGGCCTCAATATGCATCCATTTAGTTTTAAATGTCTCTAATTTTTACTCTTTATGGCTGGGTAGTACTCCATTTTATATAAAAAAAAAACCAAAAAAACAAAAACTCACATCTTCTTTATCCAGTCTCTAGCTAATAGGCAATCGGGCTTTTTCCAAGCTTTAGTTATTACATACTGTGCTTCTATAACTAGCCAAAGGTGGATATGTGTATTAGTTTCCAAGGGCTATCATAACAAATGAATACAAACTGTGTGACTTAGAAGAAAATTTGATTCTGTCAGTTTTGAAGGCCAAAAGTCTGAATCCAAAGAGTTAAGAGGGCCAGCCTCCACCTGGAGCCTCTAAGGAACCCTGCCTCACCTCACCCTAGCTGCTGGTGGGTCGGTTTCCTGGCATTTCTCCTCTGAGCTTCATTGCTCTGATCCTTGTCACCCCATCTTCACACGGGCTTCTTCCATGGTTTCTGTGAGTCCTTTTCTTCTTGAAGGAACCCCCTGATCAGAGTTGCCTCATTTTAGCTGGGGTACACTTCCAGTACTTTCCCTCCAAGTAAAGAAAGGCACATTTTGAGGTTTCAGGTGGATTTGCCTTTTTGGAAATATTAGTAAAACCTCTAATTATAGAGGTGGCAGAAATTTGCATAAGATACAGAAGAACAAAATTTTCCTTGGAAATGGTTTTGGCTGTAGGACAATTTTATTTCAGTATTAGAAACTGATCCCTAAGATGTGAGGACTACAGAATAGCTGGGTAGTAGATATTTTGTTTAAATGGAAATTATTTGGTTAGCAAAATCAACCGTGATCATACTGAATGTAGCTCAAATGCTGAACAACTAAAACACAGACTCAGAACTTATTACTTCAAAACGAATTGTATTGAGCTGAAGTGATACTGTGTAAGTCTAAACTATATGCAATAATGAATTATTTCAGAGTGTGAAATTAAATAGCTGGGATTAAAAGAGAAGAAACATTATTTCCTATATTTAATTTGTCAATTTAAAAATTGATTTATCAGATAAAACTTTAAAATACTCTTCCTGATAAAGTAGTAAATTTTCAACATACAGGAAATTAGTGTCTAAAATTCTCAATTAAATAAAATGTCTGCATTTAAAGAAACACACTGTTTTAAGAAATTGTGTTCATTTTAGAGTACTCTTATTAGTACTTAGAGATTTATTTGTAGGTGTCTTAATTTCTATAATTATTTACAAAGGAAATTTTAAAAACTTTATATAAGGTAGAATTTAATTTACTTAATTGTGAGTTATTTAAATTTATGTTTTTCATTTAAAACCCTGGGAAATAAAAAATAGTCAGGTCATTCATTAGGATATTAGACAGGGCTTATTTAGAAAGTTCCCATCAAAAAATATCATAAATTATATTCTGATTCTTTTTTTTCTCAGAATGTAGGTCTCAAGCAGACCTTGTAAAATGTCCCTCCTAAGCCATTTGAGAGATTAATAAATGATCCAACTTATGTGAGCTTTCATTTTCTCATTCATAAAATAAACATAATAACTCATACATCCCAGGTTTGAGTTTAAAGATATGACAATATATTAAAAGGTGTATTTTAAAATTTAAAGAATTATATCAAAGTAGTGATTATTAACTATTACCTTATCCTGAAAGTTATTCTGAGAACCTAGGGAGAGCTGTGGGAGATTTGCAGAGTGGGGTGTGGAGGACAGTGCCCCAAATTTACCTCATCAACGCTTGATCTGTTGTTATTGGCAGTGCTGAGAAGTCAGTACAGAATTTTGTGGCTTTTTACAAAGACAAAATAACTTTTCAAAATAACCGAGTGTGTACTTCAAATTGGAGTCGGAGGCAATTCAGGATACACCTACTCTCTCCTTGGCATAATGTGATATATTTCATTTATGCTCAAAACTGTCCAGAACTCTGCAAGCTGTAATCAGTCTGACTCTAATGGAATTGTAGAGAACAACAGTGTGTGGTTTTCATTACATGGTGCACACAGCTGTAGTGGTCATAATTCATGCCTACAGCGGTGTCTAAATGCATATAGAGGTAGAATACTGAAGCCTCGGAAATTTGGCAAAGAAAATTTTTCCTCTCTAGGAAATAATTCCTTCTCTTTGCTTTACAATTTTAGTGTAATCAAAATACCAATATACTAGAAAACAGAAAAAAAACGAATTGATATATTTTGTTTGAGCGATAACAGAAAGACAACCGAGACAAATGCTGGTATTCAATAGTGCATCTATGTGTGCTCCTAGTTAGTCTGAAGGACTACGTGCTTTCCTTCAAGGAGATCTCAGCTTTTGTTCCACAGTAAAGGGGTGGGTCTTGGAACAGGATGCTTCTCTAGGCTGGAACTGGAGACGCAGCTCCAGTCCCAGTGGTGCTACAAGCTTACTTTATGACCACAAAGGCCCTGCTTTGACTATTTACACTTAAATTTCTACATTGGTTGTGCTGTTTTTGTAATGACCTGTTGTAAAGATGGATTAGCTCATCAATACAGTGTGAAGAGGTCTGGGGAGGGAATGAGGTCAAAGTGGACTGGAATTGCTGTCCTTAGGTTGGGAAATCTAAGAGGTAAACTGAGATTCATATGCACACAAGCCACATATACGCAAGTGTGTGATGCTGTCCAGGTTCCCAATAATGCTACATCTCATGGGAAAATGGCCTAAGGACAGATTCTTTAAGAGAACTGAGTAGTCTACAGAGTGCTTTGCAGAATGCCTGGCACACAGAGTGTTATTAATAGTATTCTGTTAAAATTTTGGATTCCTGGCTTAATTATTAGGAATGACTTGTGGCAGTATCGAAGTACCACATATTAAAAATGGCTCTTTTAACCACTTAACCCTTCAGAATCCCAAAGAAAGTTTTCATAAATCATGTGTATCAATCTTCAACCTAAACTCTCTGAAACTAGAATTTTCTTTGTAAAGTCCAATCAATTCTATGTGATAATATTAGAGGTTTTTTACAATGCTTCCCATAATCTAAGAACAGCTCGTAGATTAGTATGTATGAGTCTGTGGTATAGTTACTTAATTATAAACGTTTCACATTATGGAAGAAATTAACTAGTACATCGCTGCCTAATAAGCAATCAGCAAGAATATTCTAGAAATTATCAAACCACATGCTAAGATCAGTCCACTGACCTGAACCCTGCACTCTGGGATTCTGCAGTGGTAATTTTGTCTTACCAGCTCTTTGATGTTTACCTCATCTTTTGTGCAGTGAATCTCACCCCAACTTAGAATTATTAGTCAAGTGAAAAGCTCAGGATCCAAGCCAAGATCTGTACTGATGGCTTTTGTTTTATTTATATATATTGGGGGTTACCAGGGATCGAACTCAGACCCTTGCGCCAGAACCACTGAGCTAAATCCCTGGCCCCAGACATGGCTATATATAAAGCTAATGCAGCCCAGCAAGAGCCTACCTGACATTCAATGTGGCATGTGTAAAGAGAACTAGAGAGAGCTAAACACTGCAACATAGGTCTGTAATCCATGAATTGGGAGGCTGAGGCAGGAGGGCCACTTGAGCCCAGGAGTTCAAGGCCAGCCTGGACAACACAGCAAGACCTGATCTCAAAAAGAAGGGAGGGAGAGAGGAAGGAAAGGAAGGAAGGAAGGAATATAAAGACAGAGACCTAGTCCAAATTATTTAGTCTGAATTCCTGGCTCTTAATAAGCCAGAATCAATGACTGTGTATTTTGAAATTCCTAATTATGTGAGCCAATATAATATATTTCTTAATTAAACCAGGTTTTCCTATTTCCTACTTAACTGTTCATACAAATGTATTTGAGAAAGATTATAACCAATGGGAAGGTCATTCTGTTTGTTATTAATCTCATTAACTTTGGTTGTTGTCTACTTAAATTGCATTATCCTGGTAATTTTTATTATTTTATAACACACAAAAATATTCAAGAGTGTCACTGGAGTGTGAAAATGCAATATTGACAAGAAATAAAGTGAAATTGTTCTTATAACTATAAAACATCAGAATGTCTCAAATTTGTTCGTGGTCTGAATAATCTGCAATAATACATAAGATCCTAATAAGATTACTGACATTTAGAAATGGGAAGGAAGGAGCTAAAGGTGTAGGGAAGGTGGGATGGATAGGGGAAGGGTAACAAGGGAAAAGAAAAAAATGTGAGATAATGAAAAGATGGAAATAAAGTGTTTGTAGATGGGGAGGGGAGGAGGGGTTGAAGGGAGGGCAGGGGTAAGGGGAAAAAATGAGAATCAAGACTTGTCGTGTAGAGGTACAAGATCTCAACAATGAATGTAACTGTACTGTATCCCTAAAGTGTACCAATAAACTCAATTAAAGCTGAAAAAAAATTTGTTCGTGGTATAATTTAAGCTTTCTTTCAGAATAAAACAGCAGAAAGACAGGCAAAGTAAACTGAATTTATATTGAAGCACATTTAACTAAAGCTGCAAAGTTTTAAATATGACTGAACACAGACATAGGTTTGATTCTTGATAATTTATGTGCTAAATTGTGTCCCTTATAAATTCAGATGTTAAGGTTTTAAACTTGATTGCCAAGGTAATCAAGACTAAAGGAGATTATAAAGGTAAAGCCCTAATTCAGTCGGACCGATTGTGTTTTTAGAAAAGGAAAGGCACTAGGAGTTCAGTAGAAAGCTGTGGTAAAAAAGTAGTCAAGGAGAGAGGCCTTAGAGAAATCAGCCCTATTTATACCTTTATCTTGGATCTCCCACTTCCAGAAATGTAAGAAAATAAATTTCTTTTTTTAAGCTACTTCCTGTGGGGTACTCTGTTTTGGTAGTATAAACAGACTAGTCCATTTTTCTTTTTGTTTTTGAACATTTGCAAGTAAAAGGACAGTAAAATCACATTGGGCATAAACTTGAAAATACAAACTCCTTCTCTTTTGAACTGATTACATGAGTCTGTTATTTAAGGGTTGGGGATGTAGTTCCATGGTAGGGCTTTTCCATGACACATTAAGGATCTGGGCTCTATACACAGAACAAAGAAATTACAACAGTATTTTTTATTATTAAGAACCTTGAGATGATACATTAGTAATAATATATTCAACTGGTTAACTGGTTACTCTCTGTGATTAATATACTATATGCTGTTTAGTTGTGAAAATTATGTTTCTGTGTGCATATGTTTAGATGTAGTAGGTATCAGGAAAGACAATAAGAGAGTGTAGGGGGAGAATACTTTAAAACAGAACAAATGATCAATTTATAAGGGAAAAATGAATTATGTTGTAAGCTATGTGAAAATATTGTATGGAAAACCTAAACATTTGAATTCAGTTAAAGTGGTTCACTTTGCAGGATTTCTACGAAGTGAAAATACAAATTTAAAACAAACAATAGGAAGCAAGGTAATTTTGCTAAAGAATTCATATTAGAATCCCTTATGTGTTCTATAAAATATATGGCATTTAGGCATTTTACTTTTTAATGGGTCAGACAGGATGTGAGAAATCGAAATAACTAGCACCCCAGGGCAAGATCAAGAATCTATGGGTTAACCAGGGTGGGAGGAATTCTTGGATACTTTGTGTGCAGGCAAACTGTTTTCCTAGGGAATTTGTTCTTGAGATTCACAGTATTAAGAGCAGTATCTTTCCAGAAATGACAAGTTGAAGGGGCTATAGAATAAATTGTGATCTTGTATTCAGAAGATGCTTTGATACGGACAGAATAAATCATGTTGTGTTAGTGTGAGTCTCAGTTTCTTACTGCAAAGCAAGGATCCAGCTCTCTGGAGAGGGGCAGAAAAGTCATTTGGTCCTCAGTGGTTGTAGAAGAATGGGAATCAGTGTGTCAGAACTCTCTTCTCCACCTGCATTCCTGCACATACTGGGTGAATTTCAAGTTTACTGGTACAAAAGACCAGCATGGAACTGGAGAGATTTCTTTCCATTCTAATTGGCTCTGGTGATCCAGGCTATGAGTCATTTAGGTTAGAGGATAAGAAGGACAAGTACTGACTTAAATTTTTGTTTCAATTTGCAGGACATATTAGTAATGCACAATACTAAGGAACACGTCTATTGTAGTAATGGAGTGCTGTGCTGTTTTATCAACAACTTGTGGAGGCCAGGGAATTAGCTCAGTGGCACCAATGCCTGCCTTGCAAACTCAAAGTCTTGAGTTCAGTTCCTGGTACAAAAACAAAAACAAAACTTGTGGAATCGCCCCGAGTGAACCACAAATTCATATATTAGCTTTTCATATTAAAAGCCTGAGTCTGCCCGCTGGCCCAGGATGGTTTGCCTAAAGAGCCAGTAACTGGAGTGTGGGAGAACAACTTCCCACACCACTGGATGGCAAGACAACAGTGCAGCTAAGGGCAGCACGACTTGTACAGAAAACTCCCATACAGGCACAAACTAATCCATGGGAAGAAACATGTTTCCCATCAATCTATGAGCTGTTCTTCCTAAAATGTTTCATTTCCTTGTCGCTAGAATCCTGTTCACCTCAGAGCTTTCTACTTCAGCATTCCCTGCACCTCCCCTTACCGCTTCTAGAAGCTGCATGTTCAGTACACAGTGACGAGATCCAGGAGGTAGTGTCTTAGCCAGATAAGAGCTTTGGTCATCCTGGGTCCCCCATTTATTCACTGACATCTTGTCTTTCTTCATTTTTGCCGTCAGAAAACTTTAGATGCCATATAAATGTCAAGAAGCAGTGAGCAATGTTGATCTAATTAGCTAGACCTATTGTTGCTCAAATAGTCTATGCCCTGCTCTTAATGAGTACTACTGACAGAGGAGGTTGTGGAGTTAAAAAAAAAGAGGTACAATAAAAGAAGAGAGACAACGCTGCAGCGAACTGATACTGACAAATGTTAAACCGAGATACTTGCTGAAATAAAGACAATTACCTGCTCTTCCCTAGGTACGCATAACTCTCATTAGTGATAAAAGAAGTTTTGTGAGCATTCCAGAAACACTGTTTTTGAGTAATATTCTTGGAGGAAAGACTCCAGGCAACATCTAGAATAGTTGTGGAAACATAAACAAATCAAAATTAATCAAGTAAGCTATTTTGGAATTTGACTTATTGTAAGAATTTTTATGTCTTTGGAATCTTTAGATTATGAAGCTCATTCTAGAAAACCAGATAGCTCATTATAAGTCTTGTTCTCTCTCTTCTCTGCTCTATCTCTACACCCTCTACACTAAATATTTATGATATTTATATATTAAAAAATATAAACCTAGCATGGGAGCATTGAATAGAGTCATGGGGACTTTGGAGGTTGATGGACATGGCCTTCGATTGCTGCTCTTCACCTTATTAGTAGTGAGCCTCAGCCTCTAATCCATTAAATGGAAACACAGATAGCACTTCCTTCAGGAGCTCTTCTGAGAACTACACGTAATGTTTCCAGAGTGCCTGGTGTACACCGAATGCCCTCTAAATACTCCTTATCATAGTAATTTAGTGATCAGAGAAGGCTTTAGTTTGGCCAACTAAATGCTTTGAGAAAAACAAAACAAAATTAACTTAAGATTGAACTGAGGCCAGAGTTTTAGCTCAGTGGTTCCTCCGCCTGCCTCGTAAGCACAAGGACCTGAGTTTGATCCCCAGTACCGGGAAAAATAAAAAAGATTGAACGGAGTCTTCAGTAGAAATCAAACCAAGGACAAATCAGTTTTGCAAATCATTGCATGAGTTTCAAACTAAGATACTCAAAAGTCACATTCTACTTCTAGTCTCACTGAACATGTGCAAAGTACATTTCAACAGATTAACAAACCACAGACAGGTAATTGAACTATTTAGGACAGAATCTCACAAAGCAGTTAATTATGTGGCATGAATTTTTTACTTGATTGCAGCATCCTTCCTATTGAGTCGGGGGAATACATCCTTCCCGTTGAGTGGGGGGAATACAGCAAACCATTCTGCATTGGACTAGCCCTGGAGTTTGGCTCAGTCTTCTTTTCATTAGATGTTGTTCAACGTTGCATCATTTGTGTATTTAAGCTCAGTATTCAGCCTCTAGTTTTGTCTAAAGAAAAAGCAAAGCCTTTCTACCCTGATTTGGAAAGGTCAAGTTAGTACTTCATACTTAGCAATCTATGTATCGTCTAGGATGTTGGATATTGGATGACTTGTGAACTGAATCCCTTCGAAATGCTTCCCAGGACTGCTGGGCTCAAGCCCAGTCTTTAGCCAGCAGGGATGAAGGCCTACTGGAATGAGAGTGTCCCACATTCTCCCTGACCTGCAGTGCAGAGAGGGGTAGAGTCACTCCAAATAAAACCTTGGGTTGAAATCCAGTTTATTTCTAGATGTTTCCACTAATTAACTACTCAGTGATTCCGTTTTGCTAATACTGACGTTTATTTTGACAAATGGCTAATCTTCCTTTCTTTTATTTCTTTTCTTTCTGAAGATTTTGGAGTCAGGCAGCTACAGCCCCAAAGCAATACAACTGACAATTCCAAATTTGCTTCAACACTTCTTGGAACTTTCTCAACAGAAATGCCTTGGGCTCAAGCTCTGTCCTTCACAGCCCAGACTCCTGCTTTATTATCCTGACATTTTGTTCTGACCTCTGTTGACAGCTTCTGGCCTCTAGTGTGCACTCTCTTTAGTTGCTTCTTTTATTTATAACTAATGCTCTCCTGCTGGGCTCAGACAAACTCACTGATTTGTGATCTAGTCATACTTGTGTCGCTCTATCTAATATAAAGTCTTGTCTTATTCTCTAGCACCTCTTTTTCTGTTCCTGACGTTTATTTGGTTCTTTGCATTTCCGTTTTGTTTTCTTTCCCTTTCTGGATACAGATTTAAAATGTCTGGGGAACATCTGAGAGGAACAGCAATTGCCAATCAGAGAGAACACTGTGAACCATACCTTATGAGTTCAAAGCACTTTATGATTGTACAGCTCGTATTCGCACACACAGTATCTTATTTGACCCTCACAACAACCCTGTGAGGTAGGTATTGATGGGTGTGTCTGGCAAGGGAGGGGACAGAAATAGTGGAATATGTACAAGCATCTATTTAGAAGATACTTGAACCTAAAGGTGTGAATTTGATGCTGTGAGCTAAAACTGGAAAGAAAGGAGACTTGTGAGAATGTAGTCTGTTAATCAGTAGCAAGACTCTGAAAGGTGACATAGAATAATATGTATCTCCCAGTTCTTTTTTTGCCTGCCTTTTCTTACCTTTCCTGCTTTTCCATTTTCTTCCCTTTCTTTGCCTACATGATATGTTTCTTCTTCTACCGAGGCATTCCTTTTTCTCCATTCTTTTTACTTAAAACATAAAATATAGGAGATTTTTGGAATAAAAATTATCAGCATTGCTTTTTCCATGATCAACATGGTTTTTGGAAATGAATAAGCAATTTAAAGAAACAAATTCAGGTTTTGATTCAAATGTGTTGAATAATCTCAGCTGTGTTTCACTTTAAAACTCAGAAAAAAAATATGCCCTAATTTTCAGAATAAAAAGACAGGAAGGTAAACTACACAAATCAAACTAAACTTAATTTTGATATTCTAAGTAATTAAAAGTCTTTATCTTCTTTGGGTTCCCCAAACTGAGTGAGGGGACAGCAGAGGACACCTTTCCCTGTATCTGAGGAAGAGCTAGAGCATTCTGCTAGTGTACAAGGGTTTGTGCAGGCTTGGAGCAGAGCTGATGATGGGAGAGAAAACATGGTATAAAAGGCAGGAGAGGCCCAATGGCACCAAAGATCAGGAGAGAAGCCATGTAGAAGCCAGGCATGACGCAGGAACCAAGGTCATTTGAAGGAGTCACAAAGGGGTCTTGGGAGTCAGTTGTGCTGATGACTTGTCCAGAGATGAAGAGCCTTTAATGAGATGGCATCAGAGGGGTCCTGCCCAACCCACCTGATCTTAAAAATGTTCTGACCAAATAAAATCAGGGTGTTGTACTGGTCCTGACACATACATGAAAGAGGAAATAAATGATTATTTTTATTACATTTAAATCTTGCCTGAAACATAAAATGTACCTTGAGATAATTCAGTGTAATGTTTCATATATCAGAATTAAAGATGTAGAGAATCATGTATTTTCATACACAGTGAGCTACTAAAACCTTTATGGAGTCATTTGCATGAATTCATCAAATTATAAAATGCATATCACCTTTGAACCATTGATTCAAATTCTATGAATTCTCAAGAGAAATATAGTCTCAGAAGATCATGTATGAGAAGGGGGAATGGACCATTCTTTATTAAACCCAAACCAAAGCAAACAAAAATCATTAGGCATTCAAGATAAGGGGTTGGAGTGGTTATGCCTTAGTGACTAGTGTATAACAGTGTATTGGAGAAATTTGTGGTCACTAAGATAAAAGGAATGGAGCTATCTGTCATGAGAAGGACAGGTAACTGGTGTATTAAACATGGAAAATGCACAACACATCACGTTAGATGTGCATATATATGCTTTTTTCTTTCTTTGAAATGTAGCATTATGCACTCTCCATGGGTTAGGCCTAGAGACGAATCTGGAGACTACATAGATGTAGATGTAAATAGCTCTCATTGCTTTTCCAAAAAGAATGCACATAAAACTCAAAGTAGCCATGAAAAATTTTGTACTTGACAACATTTCTGAACATAGCTTTAAAAAATGATGGGGAGGGGAGGAAGGGGTGAAGGGAGAGCAGGGACAAGGGGAAAAATGAGAACCAAGACCTGTCATGTAGAGGTACAAGATCCCAATGATGAGTGTCACTGTACTGTATACCAAAAATGTACCAAAAAACTCAATGAAGAAAAAAAAACGTTCCAAGCATTGGCTAACCTCAGGTAACTGTGTGGCTGCTCAGTTTACAGACTAAATAAATACATAAATCATGAAGTTCCTATCTGCTAACCTCAACCAGATGTTCAGCAGCTCAGAGAAAGCCTTGGGGAAAAGGAGTTGAGCAACAACAACAAAAGTTATAGATAAAGATGCACATAAAGCTAGGGAAGAGAGACTTACAAGAGCATGACTGAAATAAAGTTGAGTGAAAGGTGAACAAGGGGAATAAAGAGAATACAGAAGATAAAAGTAACTGCCTTAAAGAATGAATGGACACAAAGAAGACTGAAAGTATGCTAACGCTGCTGCTACCTTAATATGAGAACAATCATCATCCTCAAATAACACTAAAGAATTCTAGGAAGAAGCACATCATGTTGCTCAGCTTTGAAACCATTATGGTGACTGTTTGCCTGGAATATTCTAGTACTTAGGAGGGTGAAGCAGAAGGATTGCACGTTTAAATACCACCTGGGTAACTTAGTGACTTAATGAGACCTTGGCCCAAAATAAAAGAAAAAATTGTGGCTGATTTTCACAATGACACCTATAAATTGTCTAAATGTGTTGTCCATACATAGTATTAGGTTAAAATACTTATTTTTGCAAAAGTGTAGAAATACTGGTATTGTACTTTTAGAAACAATGACTGCAATGAAAAAGTGAAAGATTTAGGTGCTTCAAAGAATTTGTCATAATTTGCACAAACAGACCACTGAAAGAATAGATTATGTTAGCTATTCCCGTAATCCCATAGTGCAATATCGCTAGGGCCCTCCCATTGAGAATACGTGAGAAGCTGGGTATAGCAGTAGTTCACACCTGTAATCCTGGCACTTTGGAGGCTGGGACAGGTGGGAGTTCAAGGCCAGCCTGGGCTACATAGTGAGTTCAAGACCAGCCTGAACTGCACAGCAAGAATTGTCTCAACAAAAACAAAAACAGAAACAAAACAAACAAACAAAAAACCCCAAGAGAATATAGGAGAGCAGCCCTTTGATGAGGGTCCAAGTAGAGATTCCTCATTTCCTCTTCACAACTTCTTCATTGTATTAGTGTAGATTTGGCCTAAACACATACCAAATTACTCAGAGCATAACAAATTGATGCACCCAATGTAATACTTAGCGTTGGGTTCAATCAATAGTTTCTCTACTTTGTATGAGGAAGTCTGCAATTCCACTGACAAAGATCCCTGTTGCAAAATCTCTTCTCTTAGAACTACTACCATTACTCTTCAAACTTTTCAATGAAATTGAAAGAGAAGCTATACTTCCAAATTCATTCCTGGAAGCAAGTATCACTCTGATTCCCAAACCAGAGAAAGATACAACCAAAAAGGAGAACTACAGACCAATCTCCTTAATGAATATAGATGCAAAAATCCTTAATAAGATACTAGCAAACAGAATACAGAGGATTATTAAGAAGATCATCCATCATGACCAAGTCGGATTTATTCCAGAGATGCAAGGGTGGTTCAACATACGAAAGTCAGTGAATGTAATACATTATATTAACAAAGTCAAGGACAAAAACCATATGATCCTCTCAATAGATGCAGAAAAAGCATTTGATAAAATTCAACACCCATTCATGATAAAAACCCTGCAAAAAATTGGAATAGATGGTCTATACCTCAATTTAATAAAGGCTATTTATGAAAAACCATCAGCCAACATCATATTGAATGGCCAAAAACTGAAAACCTTCATGTTAAAATCAGGAACAAGACAAGGATGCCCACTATCGCCACTTCTCTTCAATATAGTTCTGGAAACATTAGCCACAGCAATTAGACAAGAGAAAGAAATTAAAGCAATAAAGATAGGAAAGGAAGAAGTTAAACTATCATTATTTGCTGATGATATGATACTCTACATTGAAGATCCAAAAAACTCCACCAAAAAACTTCTAGACTTAATTGACAGATTCAGTAAAGTATCTGGATACAAGGTGAATACCCAAAAATCAATAGCCTTTCTATACACAAATAACAGACAGACAGAAAGAGAAATAAGGGAAAAAATTCCTTTTACAATAGCATCCAAAAAAATGAAGTATCTAGGAATCAATCTAACAAAAGAAACAAAAGATCTCTACACTGAAAACTACAGCACTCTGAAAAAAGAAATCGAAGAGGATATAAAAAAATGGAAAGATATCCCCTGCTCCTGGGTAGGAAGAATCAACATAGTGAAAATGGCCATACTACCGAAACTGCTATATACATTCAATGCAATGCCAATTGAAATTCCAACACTATATTTCACAGAACTAGAAAAAAGAATCCAAAAATTCATTTGGAACCACAAGAGACCTAGAATAGCAAAAGCCATTATAGGCAACAGTCACATGGCACCAGGTGTAACAATTCCCAATTTGAAACTATACTACAAAGCCACTGTGATAAAATCAGCATGGTACTGGCAAAGAAATAGGCCTGAGGATCAATGGAACAGACTGGAAGACACAAAAACAAATGCAGATGTACTCAGCTACCTCATCTTCGACAAAGGAGCTCACCATCCTCAGTGGAGGAAAGATAGCCTCTTTAATAAATGGTGTTGGAAAAACTGGATATCAACCTGTCACAGATTAAAATTAGACCCTTATCTTTCGCCATGCACTAAATTAAAATCCAAATGGATTAAAGATCTAAATATTAAAACAGAAACATTAAACTTGCTGGAAAGTAAGTTAGGCAGAACTCTGGAAGACATTGGTATAGGAAAAGACTTTATGAACAAATCCTCAGTAGCACGGGAACTAGCAGAAAGAATCAACAACTGGGATCTCATCTTACTAAAAAGCTTCTGTACTTCAAAAGAAACCATTAGCAGAACTAAGAGACAATCTACAATGTGGGAAAAAATTTTTACCAGCTGTACCTCAGACAAAGGACTATTATCAAGGATATATAAAGAACTCAAAACAATCAGTCCCCCCAAATATAAAGACCCGATCCAAAAATGGGCATCCGAAATGAACAGACATTTCTCATACAAAGAAGTGAAAGCAGCAAGAAAATATATGAAAAAATGTTCCACATCACTGGTCATTCGAGAGATGCAGATGAAAACAACACTGAGATTCCACCTCACCCCACAAAGAATGGCTGCTATCAAGAAATCACACAATAACAAATGTTGGCGGGGTTGTGGGGAGAAAGGAACCCTCCTCCATTGTTGGTGGGAGTGCAGACTAGTGCAACCACTATGGAAATCAATATGGAGATACCTCAAAGAGCTTGGACTGGAGGTTCCATTTGACCCAGCCATCCCTCTGTTGGGTATCTTTCCAAGAGAACTAAAAGAATCATATCACAGAGAAGTATGTGCACCCATGTTTATAGCGGCACAGTTTGTAATAGCTAAATCTTGGAAACAACCTATTTGCCCATCCGTTGGAAACTGGATAAAGAAGTTGTGGTTTTTCTATAAAATGGAATATTACTCAGCCATAAAGAGCGAGAGAATAGATTCATTCATAGGAAAATGGATACATATTGAAGATATACTCCTAAGTGAAATAAATAAGTCCCACATGTGTAAATACCAAATAGTTTCCCTGGTGTGAATATTCTGCAACAATGCATAAGATTCTAATAAGATTACTGACATTTAGAAATGGGAGGAAAGGAGCTAAAGGTGTAGGGAAGGTGTGATACGTAGGGGAAGAACAAAAAGGGAAAAGAAAAAAATGTGAGAGAATGAAAAGATGAAAATAAAGTGTTTGTAGATGGGGAGGGGAGGAGGGGGTGAAGGGAGGGCAGAGGTAAGGGGAAAAAAATGAGAATCAAGACTTGCCATGTAAAGGTACATGATCCCAACAATGAATGTAACTGTACTGTATCCCTAAATGTACCAATAAACACAATAAAAAAAAATAGTCTTTCAAAATGTTTGATAGAGTAATTCATAGGAAAATGGATACATTTTGAGGATATACTCCTAACTGAAATACATAAGTCACACGTGTAAATACCAAACAGTTTCTCTGGTATGAATAAACTATAATAGTACATAAGATCCTAATGGGATACTTAACAATGTGAAATAGGGAGAAAAGGGCTAAAGGTATAGGGAAAGTGGGAAGGGTAGGGTAAAGGGAATAAGGGGAAAGAAAAAAATGAGAAAATGAGAAAAATGGAAATAAAGTGTTTGTAATGGGGAGGGGAGGAAGGGTGAAGGGAGGGCAGGGACAAGGGGAAAAAATGAGAACCAAGACCTGTCATGTAAAGGTACAAGATCCCAGTAATGAATGTAACTGTACTGTATACCTAGAATGTACCAATAAACTCAATAAAAAGAAAAAAAAATTAAAAAAAAAATCTCTTCTCTTGCAGGTTTGAAAATCTAGGATATAGAATATCAGTTTTTCAAGCTTTTAGTAAAGCTGAACAACCATTGCCTTCAGAGAATTAATCTTTCAAGTTCTTAGGTTGTCTAAATTCCTGTATGTAAGGTTTTTGTTAGTGCAGTTAGTAGGTAAAGAGGCTGTAATTGTTTCTATTCATAAACTTGATTTTCTGTCAGTGGATACAAATTGACTAGAAAATTGAACAATTTTCTATATGGAATTTTTAGAAAATAGTGCTCATCACAGAAGCAGAATACAAATGGGTAATGAGACTGAAGGACGTGTGTAATTTAATCTATTTGTTTTACTCCAATTAGCATGTTTCACTTGTGGAAAACTGAGCCTGACTTCCACAGAATCTATAGATCACTGCCAAACTGCTCAACATTTGTCTCAAGCCCAGACCATTAATGTGATAATTTTACTCATTTAAAAAATGCACACAGAAAAGAAGAAATTATAAACTTACAGAATGTGTTCCCACTTCCCTTTTCTCCCTTCTGTCCTTTTGGTCCAGGAGTTCCTTAAAGGGGAAAAATAGTTTAAACAGGTCAAGTCGAGTCAATCAGCCTCCCTGCCTCCCTCCCTCCCTTCCTTCCCCCACCTTTCTGCCTCTCTTATGTTTGGAATTGAACTTAGAGCCTTCTACATGATAAGCATATACCCTACCACGGAACTACATTCCTAGTCCCCCAAATACTTTACATGGAAATAGTGAATCACAAGGTAATATAAAATATCAATGTATAGCAACCTACAGGTAATGAAATAGAATAACAATGTTGATATTAATAATACCGCTTTTTAAATCCTATTATTAACCTGATATACTATTTCAATTTACTTCTAAAGGTGTCAAACGTTCCATTTTTGTAAAACAGAAATTGTGCCAAACTTATCCTCATGTTTTTCTCTGTGACTATCTTCTTCCCTCCTCCAGGAAACCCAGAATCTTCTATCTCATCCTAATCTTTGTTCTTTTATTTTCTTTACAATTCATCTATATCATTTTCCATTCTTTTAGGACAGAGAACCTCCCCCAAAGACTGAGCTGTGGATGAATTTCTGGGAGCCCGAATTTCTGATGACTTCAATCTGAATGAGAAAATATAAAAGTTCCTAAGCATCTAAACCTCTATACTGGTTGGTTTTGCCTTTAACAATCCCTACCCATTTGCAAAGACGCATGGCATAAATACTGCCATTTTGTATGACAGTCAGAGTGGCAAACCTTGGTTTTCACTAGTGGTTGGCTACTTCAACTACAGTTCCACTTTTAGAGGGCTTATATAGGGAGCTTGGGATATAGATCAATGTTAGAATTCTTGCCTAGTGTGCATAAGGCCCTGGTTTCAATCTCCTGTATATTTCCCATCCCCCTTCCAAAGAAAAAAGGTGTAAATAAAATACCTTCCTAGCAGAAATGTAGGACTGGTTCCAGTGCTGTCTGTCTCAAAGTTAAAACCTTTGTTAATGTTTTTGATCCACTCACCACAAAATCAAGAATCTCCGTCCTTTACTCACTGTTTAAAATTACAGATTTTGGAATGATATTTGTGATTTAAAAAACTTTGTCTTGGGCTGGGGATTTAGCTCAGTGGTTCGGTGGACTGCCTTGCAAACGCAAGGACCCGAGTTCAATCTCTGGTACCAAAAAAACCAAACAAACAAAAAAAAAGCTTTGTCTTGAATGATTTTGCTCTGCTGTTTTTTTAGATATGCACCTGAGGACTGTCTTTAACTCTTTTTGAGATAAAGTTTATCCCACTATAACTGAAAATAAAATTCCTCCCATTGTGGAGATGCCTTGAAAATTAGCCCCTATGTTCATAAAATATAAGCTCATAAGAGATGGTAGCCACTTCATTATTGTCTCTGTTGTTCAACTCCCTCAAGAATCTGATGTCTGTGATTTTACTCTCACTGAATGAAAACAGCTTTTTCAACACAGGTAGCATTTTGCGGCTCATTACTTTTAATTTTACTTTAAAGTTTTAATACTTAACATGTTTTTTTGTTTTAATAGCTTATTTTGTCTTCCTCTGAGCTTTGTGCCAACTGTTTTTTCTTATGTACCTCTTCAAGAAGATTTCTGATTCCTGATTTATTGCATTTAAAAAGTATAATATAATGTATAAAGAGTAGCATGAGACTTAAAAGAAAGTAAAAATTATAAATTATTCCCAACTGAAATTTTGAGGATTTAATGATATGCCAACTATTTCTTATTAGAGCACTATGATGAAAATTTCTAATTCCTAAATTGCTTTGCATAATATGATTCTATTTATATCATTAAATTCACATTAACTCTTAATTGTGATTGAGTCATTTTTAGGTACCATTAAATAGTAAAAAAAATCATTAAGTACCACAAAGTCTCCAGAATTTTTCTTATTTTTCCAATGGCGTCCTTTTATAAAGTATAGTAACAAATTTTCAGATTGTTCATTAATAAAATTCTACACAGGCTGGGGATATAGCTCAGCAGCACAGCACTTTCCTGGCAAGCACAAGGTCCTAAATTCAATCCCAGTACCTGCCCCCCAAAATAAAAAAATAAAATTCTGAGAAACTTAAGAAGAGGAGAGTTAAAACAACTGATCAGTTCTAATTATTTACCCAGAATATAGTAAAATGCTCAGTTTAATTTAGCCCTTTAAACATCAGTTTTACAACTTGGAAAGAGAGAGAGACCATACATGATTCTTGGAAATCTTAGTCTACAGCAATGTTTTGGACATCTGAGAACAGAGAAACACTAACCCACTTGTGATTTAATCTTGTTTTGTAGTGCAATGTAGTTAGGAAAATACATAAAGAGCTCAAAACAAAGTATTAATTTTTGCCAAGTAAACTAAGTAACATTATTTGAACAGATCATAGACTAATATAGCATTTTTAAATCTAAATTAAGAGTATAGAAAAAATTTATCCTTTCTTAACAGAATTATGTTGAATTATCTAGGAATCTGCAGGAGTTTTGCAATTGTGTCAAATTTGAGGTTTTAAATATATTTATCTATTGAAGTCAAATTGCCCATAAGTGAAATTTAGCAATCCTCAAGTGATGCAGATCATGTTGAGCAAAATAATCAACAAATGCTTCTTCCCATATTTCCAAAAGGGCCTGATTAAAGCTAGATGGCTTGGTGGTTGGTGCATAAATACACCACTCATTCCAGGTAATCAAATCTCTAGTGGAATCTAATTACAGGTTGCTTACCGGAGTATAGCTGATTTTTCTCCAAGCTAATAGGCATAGACATAGTTCAGATACTCTGATATCAGTAACACGACAACACATGTAATAAAACTTCTAAACTCCAAATCACTGATAACAGCAAATGCCAGCGAGCACGTGGAACAAGAGTTCTCACATTCATTGCTGGTAGGAATGCAAAATCATAGAGTCACTTTGCAAGACAGGTTAGCAACTTCTCACAAAGCTAAACATAGTTTACCGTGTGATGCAGCAATCACACTCCTAGGTAAATTTATAGCAGCTTTATGAATAATTGCCCAAATGTGGAAGCAACCAAGATGCCTTGCAATAGGTGAATAGCTAAACAGACTGTGGTCAATCTGTAAAATGGAATACTATCGAGTAATAAAGAGAAATAAACAATCAAGCCATGAAAATATAGAAATCTTAAATATATCTTGCTAAGTAAAACAACCTTGAGAAGACCTCACTGGATAATTACAACTGTATGATGTTCAGGAAAAGGAAAAGCTATGGAAATGGTACAAACAATTAGTAGTTCTCAGGGGTTTGAAGGGAGGTAGTAATGAGTAGGTGGAACTAGGAAATTTGTAGGAAACTGAAGCTATTCTGTATAACATTGTAATGACGGATACATGCGAATCATACTTACCTATCCCCATCAAAAGTAAGAGCAAAGAATGACCCCTAATGAATACTATGGACTTTCATTAATATTAATATATATGTATTGATTTAATTGTTACAAATGTACCATACTAGTGTAAGATGTTAAAAATAGAGGCAACTGCCAGGAGTGGTGGTGCATGCCTGTAATCCCAGCACTCGGGAGGCTGAGGCAGGCGGATCGCTGTGAGTTGGAGACCAGACTGGGCTACATAGTGAGTTCCAGATCAGTCTCAAGTACACAGTGAGACCCTGTCTCAAAAAAGCAAAAAATAAAATAAAATAAAAATAGAGGCAACTGCATGTGGGTGAGTGATATATGGGAACTCTATACAGTCTGTGCAATTTTTCTCTAAACATAAAATTCATCTAAAATAAGTTATTAAAACAGAGATCTTTGTCTCTTGGTAATAATTTATTATGAAATTAGAAAACCATAAGCCTACTCTCTTCTCAACTTCCTGCATAAAGTACATAATCCAAGCTTGGGCGATTGTAAAAATGTGTCATCATATATGTAAATATTGATGTGCTGAACAGTGAATTTTTAAGCACTAATAAAAAGTAGCGGGCAATTTATTCTGCATAAGGTAAAATTGTAAGGTTTGCTGTGTTTTGCCACAGTAGCTAAACAGGGCTTGCCGGTAACGGTCAGTGGCGTATTTATACAGCGCTTGTTTTTCTCTCTCATTCCTTTCACGTCATTTGTTCTAAAATAGATACTGCTATTTTGGGTGACTTATGATTTCTTGAGGGTATAAACCCTGTGTGCGATTGTGTTTTAAGCTATTGTCCTTTAGGACATAAAACACTCTCTTCAGGTGAACAGAAATTGGTTTTAAAATATCTCAAGCAATAAAATACACCAAACATGAGTGCTAGTATTCATATTATGATGAAATATTTTGTTATCCAAGAGTTTGAAAACAACTATCTATAATGCAGTTTTTATTTTTATATTCTACAACAGAATACATAATATTGCAATACCTGTTCTGCCAGTCTTTCCTATTAGACCTGGGATTCCTCTACTTCCAGGAAATCCAATTACTCCGCGATCACCTTTAAGACCTGGAGGACCTACATGATTAATGAAGAAGAAAGAAACAGAGTAACAATTCATTTTTCAACCAGATTTGAGAGTATGATAAATTAACATGAAATAAGTAAATCTCCAGGTGTAGGGTAACATCTTTCCTAAGATGTCTTGGGTGTTATTGAAAGATTGTATAAGCAATAAATATGAATATTAGTACATTGTAGATATTCAGTAATGTACTGTTAGTAGAAATAAAATCACGGGAGAAAAAACTAAAGCTTGGCGTTCATAACTTAAATAATCAATCAGGAATCTTCAAATAGCAGATTTTGTTATAGCTATAATGGTAATTTACTGAAGATTAAATTTTTAAAATTTACATTACTAAAAGCATAATGCAAAGAATGAAAACTGTCAAGGAGTATTTATTTAAAAATTGACACTGTAGTTCTTGAATAAATTATATTATCTCTCATGAATTTATTTCTGTCTATGTCACTGTGTTCCCAAACAATGCAAGTATAACCACACACAACACAGATTAATTTGTAGGTATATGATAGTGCATACACAAATCCACAAATATTTACATCAAAAGTAAAAATGGACATTATTTTATCTGTGGTATTTTATCTCTGTAAAAGTAAATGTTATATTTTTATCAGATGGACTTTTTAATCCCAGAGTTCAGTGATATTAAATAAACTAACAAAATAGTTTAAATGTCTTATTTTATCTTTAGCGTCATCAGTTCACACACATAGTTCTTAAAAATCCAATGTTGAGTTGAATCCTTTGGAGAGCTACTTTATGAAAAATTGATTATTCTTTTCTCAGTGTCAATCTTTTAGAATACTACCTTTAGCTTACAAGATCCAGAGGCAGAATTATGCATAATTAATGTATTTTTAAAAAATCTTTCCTTGGGCTGGGTTGGAGTTCTTTGGTACCGCACTTGTACATCAAGGAAAAGGCCCTGAGTTTGATCCTCAACACAGCCAATGAAAACCAGGCAAACCAAACCACTTTTATTGAGACTCACTCATGTTGACAATTAAAATTATGCTAACTGTCCTCTAAGAAATGTTCAGTCTAAGAAATGTATTATTTTAAATTAAAGTATTATTTAACTCAATCTAAAAGTTGGACTCTAACAGAAGCATATATCTAAAGAAGTGTTTTTTGGGGGGTTTTTTGTTGTTTGTTTTTGGTACCGGGGATCAAACTCAGGACCTTGCGCTTGTGAGGCAGGCGGCGGAACCAACTGACTAAATTCCCAGCCCTAAAGAAGTGTTAAAATGCTGAATTATGTTTATAAATATTAGTAACACCAGGATATTTTAACTCAATTACTCAGTATTTCTCACTTTTGTACATAATACACTGTACTACCAGTAAATATATCATGCATACTATAAACTTTTAGCATATATTGGCTGGCTTTTTTAGTATAGTCTAAAAGGTTCTAACATCTGTTCTCAGAATAAGCTGATCAATTAACACTCATACCTTCCTTCATTATACAGATTCTGTACTTGTTAGTGAGATCCATCAGGTATATCTACAAGTAAAAGCACTGACACTCATTTATTTCATTTAAAAAGCAATTAAAAGATACACCCACTCTTCACAGAGTACCACTGACAAATATCTTCCATTCCTACTATTTCCTCAATTAACTTATTAAGTATCTATGAAGCGCACATGTTGCACCAGAATCTACCCATTCCTAGAGTTCAAAACATCCTTATCCAACCACATCTTCCAGGGTAGAGACAGTGGGAGAGGCAGATAGGGATAAAAGGAACAATTTTAACAAAGCTGGTAATTTTGAAAGTTATGAAGTTGGAAAATGGGAATGAAATGGACGATATCTTAAGATCTATTTTTGAGGAAGAGATCAGAAAAGCCTTGCAGAGGATGGTTCATTGATTACAGTGACTCTCAGAGTGCAGCTGTTTTATCATGAGGTATGGTACCTTTTCAACACGTGAACAAATAAATCCACAAATGAAGCTCAGCTATCAAATATTACAGTTTTAATAGTCCTTGGAAATCATCTAATCCAAATGTCTCACTTTGTAGAGGCGGAAATGGAAGGCCAGAGATCAAGTCATTTACACAAGATTAGTCTGACAATTATGTACATATGCTAGCAGCTCTCTATTCAGGCTTTCTTCCTTGGTCTTGCCTACTGGTTAAGACTATGGACGCTGCGGTAATGTTCATTTGGGTTCAAACACTGACTCTGGCACTACTTATCAGCCACTGACTGAGTTCAAGCAAGTCATTTAACCTTCTTGAGAATCTGCAAAATGGATATATTATTTGTTGCTACATCATCAATTTAATGTGATGATTAGACAAAGTAATGAATATAAACACTTAGAAAAATGCTTAGCATGTAATTGCCACCGCATCAGCCTTCCTTCTGTTCTTCCTCTTCCTTCTTTTCCATCAAACAATCATTGTTTTCACCAGCCTTTTTAGGGAAGGTGGTTAAATTTAGTTTTTTTTAATAACATATAGAGTAACTAGTGATATTTTTTATTCATTGCCATGTTTGAGGGGGCACTATTTTTTTGAACCTCCAGAGGAAACCCACTTTCACTTATCAGGCATGGATCAATAGCCTGCAGGCAGTAAAGTACCTTACTTGTCATATATTTGAGGACTATGTCCTTGTTGAAGCTGAAGGAGAGAAATTCCTGGGTCTGACTGCAGAGAGGTGCAAGTGACCATAAATATCAATATAATATGGCTACTATTTTCCACTCTTTGCAGTCAAGATGGACTTTATTTTCTCCTCCAAGATAGGATTCCTATGGTGGAAAGTTCACTCTACATAAGAAAAAAACATAGCACTGGTTGATAACAATTTTGTAACCAGAAGGAGTCTTCATTTCTCTTTCTAGAGATCTTATGGTCTCTAGATTGGGTTTCCCTTGCTATTTATCCCATTCAGTGTAAGCAGTTCATTAGATGGCTTACAATAAAGGATTCCTTAGAAATTTAGCAGGAGCTCCTTCTCAGAAGCATTCTTTTACTGGGGGATAACCCTAAAACTGTCCTCTGAAAGGCTGTGAGAGGAACGACCCCAATATGATATTCTTGTCCTTTACAAAATTAGTAGTCACATAATAAGTTTTGTAAGGCTAAAAATGTTAGTAAAAGGGATAGATCATCCTCCTGGGTATTTTTTCAAGGAAATAATATTCTAAAATATATTTCCATTTTACTATTTTGAGAAAAAGTATATTTCACAATATATCTCCATCAGTGCCCGAGTTATATATAGATGTAGATTTTGATATAGATACAGATACAGTTACAGATATAGATATATATTTGACTATTTAAGATGTTAGTAAAAGGGATAGATCATCCTCCTGGGTATTTTTTCAAGGAAATAATATTCTAAAATATATTTCCATTTTACTATTTTGAGAAAAAGTATATTTCACAATATATCTCCATCAGTGCCCGAGTTATATATAGATGTAGATTTTGATATAGATACAGATACAGTTACAGATATAGATATATATTTGACTATTTAAGACCACTAGGATAACAACTTAAATTTCTGAGACGTATATATGTTGACTAGTCTGTGTTTGACAAACTATTCAATCAGAACGAATATAAAAGTGGAGACTTAATGAATTTGATCAAGATCAGCAAGTAGATTTATTCATCTGAGGCAAGATGATTGCTGTGAGTACAAAGCCTGTGTTGGCTATATTGTCAGTTCAAGGGCAACTTGAACTGCTTAGCAAGATAAGTCTCAAAATACCTCCCCAAACTGAATTATTATTGTAAATATTCCCCCACACAGTACTTACTGATTTAGTATCAAATTTGAGGCAATTTAGTTAATCTGACAAATACACAACCCAGGAATTAAATAGAGACGTTAGAAGAGATCTTCATAGTTTCAATACTTTATTGTCATGCACCAAACAAGTGGCAACTTCATATCCCCACCCAGAGTCAATTTATCGCCCAATGAATTATAACTTTTACATGAGGGAACTAGAATGTATCTACTTGTATAAATGAGCAGTACCTACAGCAACAACGCAAACTCTTGTTAAAAGAATGAAAGAGGTTTGTCATGGTGTTTATCGATGGTATTAACAAAAGCTTTTAAATCCCTCTATGTCATATATCCACAGTTCAGAAAGAACTGCCAAAAAAAAAAAATGCACCCAGGATGAAGATTTGTACAGTAAGTTTTAGAGCACATTGAATTCTTATGGCTGAATTGTAGCTTTAACAATTGGAATTTGTAATAGAGAATTTGACAGATCCTTGACAATATTTGCCCTGGCTGCTGGTGTAACGCTGGTTACTTCCCATACCTACATTAAAGCACCATTGTTAAGATCTGCTGAGCACTAGTGGAGTAGAAGGAGCTTTCAGAATAAAAGGTCTTCCCTGATAAAAGGCACACTGACAGAAATATATATACTGCTATATATACATATATATATATGTGTGTGACTTATATATATGTATAATGATTCTTCAAAAGATGTTTAAAATCTTTTTTTTGGGGGGGGTATCAGGGATTGAACTCGGGTCCTTGCGCTTGCAAGGCAGGTCACCAAACCACTGAGCTAAATCCCTAGCCCTAAAATCTTTTTAAATACTAATTTTATGTGTTGCTTTTTGATCATGATGCAAAGTTCAGGCAGCAACTAAATTCATGTTTTTAATTTTTAAAAACTCTTTTCCTGATATAACCTAGGCTAGTCAATACATCGATCAGAAAGAACATTTCATGTAAACAGAAGACAGAAAAATAAGAAGTACAAGTTATTGAGATAATTGTTTCACAGAACAAGCCATTCTAGGATAATTAGACCATGTAATATATTCCCTACTCTCAAACAGCATGTAGGACATTTGATTTTAGACAAGTGAATCATGACAGTCATGTCATTGTTGTTGTCTTTTTCACTTTTTAAACCAAAGAAAGTTAGTGCTCGTTTTTCTTTGCTGTGTGTTCTATGCTTGCCTTTGAAAAAAATTGCTTTCAAGGTTATAATATAGAAGAAAATGATTTAAAACAAATTTTTAAAGTAAAATACAGGGTGGCTGACAGCACAAAGAAAAACATCATGCATATTCTAGCCAATATTTACTTTCACATTTGGTAAGTTTAAGCAAATATAGTCTGGTCAAAGATTATATAAGATATACACTCCAATTTGCCTTGACTCCTGTTTAAGTATTTTTGTATCTTAAAAAACAGATCTTGCAAATGTTTTCAATATGAAGATAATTTTCCATGTTCTCCTTCACATGGGACCTACAGTTTGGTCAGCTATATCCAGTTTGCAGTCCATGATCAAAAGAACACTCCTAATATTCGTGAACAGCTCCATGGAGTGGGTCTGGTTAAAGCATTTAATATTTTTCAAAATGAAAAAGAATCAGTGCTTACCATTCAATATATTATATTATTAGTCTGCTAGAATACACTATCTTTCCAGCACATTCATGAATACAACACAATGCATACACACACACACACACACACACACACACGCACACACACACCACAGAAAACCAAAAAGTAGCTATTCTCTCCTGCACATATGCATAATTATATACTACCTCACCTTGTGTTTAAAATATGAATAAACCTAAACCATACCTATAGGGCCTGGGACGCCTGGTAAACCTGCTGGACCTCTGTCTCCTTTTTCACCTCGGGGTCCAGGGGGACCTTTAAGAAAATAACATTACTGATCATAATTGTAAAGAACGAGTAAAACACATTTGTCATTTGTCAAGACAGTTGTATAAAGAGGTTTAAAGTCTTTTGTTTGTTCATCAGTAACATAGAATGAATAAAACATCTTCCTGAACTGAGAATACTGTTTTTGAATATTATAATGCTGTTTGGATAAGATGACATTGTTCTAACCTAAGCCTTTAAAATATATATAATTTATCTGTGGCTAACACTTTTTTATATTCCAAGAATCTAGGGAAAAAGAAAAGACAAAACAATAACATGAAACAACCTTAGTATTCTGTACATAATAGGTAGTTTTCAATATATTGAGTTAGATATTGTGTAGAAGATGTATAAGTAAAGATTTATAAGACGTGTGATATTCACAAAGGAAACAAAAATTTATGCACAAAAAACAAGCAAAAGCCATATTGTTGGTACTGACATAAACTCATGTATCTGCCAGAGAATGGAGATCAGTACAAGTGGCAAAAGATGGAGATATTATTATCACCTATCGTCACTTCAGAATAATGGCACCATGTTTCTAGGAATTAAAGGTAATCCTGCCAGCATTCCCTCTCCCATCTGGATTGTAGAGATTTAAAATAGAGCATTTAATTTTCTTTTCAACCCCCAAAGAAAGAAACAAACTTGATACCATAGAATAATTGGATAGTGATGTGTTAAAGTAGCAGTGTTAACTGCTGCAGTTTGGCCAAATATGCAACTTCTAGGACCATACACAACTGTGTTTAGCATCTCTGATTGGAGACTGCTTGCTATAAACTTTAATCAAGTCAGGAGGTATAATATGCACACAATTCCAAGAGGGTTTCAAATATAAACTGTGATGAGTAAGTGTACTCTGCCCATTTATTTTTTGCTTCTTTCAATATATGTGCCCCTACTTCTCAATTTATCTGATCATTCCTATCTTTCAAGATGCAACTTGAGATTTAGAAGTCCAGGATATCCTCTCTTCCCAATTGTGCCTTTCTCTTTATATTCAAAGTTGGAAGGTAATTTAATCATATTTTTATTATAAGAGAAAATATATTTAGCTAATTTTTTTTGAGACATTGTCTCACTCTGTAGTTGAGGCTGACCTGGAACTCACTATGTAGCCTAAGCTGGTCTTAAAGTCACAGTGATCCTCCTATCTCAGCCTCCCGAGTGCTGGGATTACAGGCATGCGCCACCACGCCCAGCAAGAGATAATATATTTTTTGTAGCATAATAAAAGCCTAAAGAAAATTATGAGGAAAAGTATAGTTCATAATTCTATTATCTTAAAGGAATAACCATTAACTAACTCCCCCTCCCGTGTGTGTGTGTGTGTGTGTGTGTGTGTGTGTGTGTGTGTTTGGCTGTGCATGTTTTTCATGTTACCATCATGTAAACTGCACATCACTGGGGGGGTCACATAAGTAACCAGGGAATTCTAAGATATAGCTTAATTGTTGAGAGACAAATATTTAGGTGTTGCACAAGACATGTCTTTAATCAGTGAGAATCTCTGTGCATCGCTTAGTCTATGCAGCAAATCGTAGATCTTCACAGGCAAGGATATTTAGAATCCACCAGATGCCTTCTATTCATCACTATTCAGCAATAAGGGAGGAAAGAAGCTGTGAGGGTTTTGCAGCAAAATTTTTGTTAACAGAAAACCTACAGTTCGCAAGGGTGGTGTTTTAAAAAGAAGTACACAGAGGAAGACTTTAATTTAGTAATTAGGGATCCAAATCCAGATACAGGTATTCCAGGGTTAACCAGAATGTGTGAGATGAGAAACAAATTCCTCAGACCAGATCTAGGCTCTTTGCCTCTAAATTAGTTTTCACCATTTCTTTGGGAAGTAAAAAATAACTCTTTCTTTCCTAATTACTACTATTTTTTCTATCTTCATGCATGTAACTAAGGGACTTGTAAAACAATACTCATTAGCAGTATCAACCTCAACAAGTACATCTGTATTATTTTGTAAAATTCAGAGTAAAGATCCACCTATGTGTTTATTTATGAATGTACTGATATCTAGTATTTGAGTCTTAAAACAAGAAAAACAGGTAAAGCTTTTGCTTAAAAAGTCTAACTCGTCATGGTGGAGCTTAGACTTTTATTATTAGTCCGGCCTTGATGTAATTATATTTTTGTCTATTATGTTTGGTTTTTACACCTTGTAGTATCTCTTTCACTGTCTCCCACAAAATATAAGAATTTATATCTCTTTTAGATAGTCTGGGAGATTAAACTAAACAAGTTATATGTCAGTGACTTCACTTCTAGTGTCTTGTGTAAACCTTTCAAGAACATCGTCAACATAATGCTTTCCTTTGACTTTTCAAATCTTGTGTCCCCTCTGTACTGATGCAAATCTCAGGTCCTCATGACCCTGCAGCTGGATTAAAGCTAGAAGTTGTTATTTGCCTAAATGGATTGTGTCTATTGAACTCTCATATGTCTTCTGTTGAATTTATTTTTTAATGGAAGCTTTTATAATGCAAAGATAACTTATTCCACTATGTTATGAAAGAAAGAATATAGAACATTGTCAGAAGACTTAAAGTATATTGTAGTCACCTTCTTTGTTCTCAGTTATTTAGTTTCTGTCCCATTAACACATTAATAACTAAATCTCTGTATCAATAATTGGACATAACGTTACCTGTCTTCTCTTTTGATGACTTATGTCAAAATACATAATTCTCTCATGAAGCCACACGAATTCACATTCTCTAACATTTAAACAATTACTTTGATAAAATCTTCACATAGAAACCTACCATCTACCTTCTCTGCATGATTATTTTTTAAAAAGAAAAGTTAAGACTTCTATGTAGTTACAAGAAACATACTAATTTAGATTACTTAACAATTATTCTCAGCAACTGCTCAAAGAGCAAACCGAGGTATATCATATCATTTTAAACCCCAAGAATACAACTGAGTTAATGATATATCTAAATTTCTAGAGTGATGCTTTTCTGTGTCTTATTTCATTTTCAGTGTTGCTTCACATTTAGATGATTTTAAAATCTGCCAAATCTCCTAGGCTACTGCTGTGTAAGCCTGTCTGTCTATCTCTGCCTTCCTCTCCCTTTTCCACTTTTCAAGCTCACTGATTTAGATATGTCTGATCAGGAAGAAACCTTAAAATTGCTTAATCAAACATGGTTATAGAGATCAAAGGGAGAAAGTTGTCTGAAGTTTTAAATCCCATTGAATAAAATCAGAGTTAGGACACTTCTTTCCTGATAATTTATACTATAGTATTTCAAGCCTGTTTGACTTTCTTTTGTCTTCTATTCTTCTCTTACCTCTGAGGTGAATTTTCCTTTATATATAAAGTGGTTAGTTAAAGACACCATTTATTAAAATTTCCAATAATTCATCTTCACGGCGTTTTCATTCTTTACACATTTATAAGCTAAACAAAGGAATATCAGAGGGAAAACTATAAAATGAGGGCAGAAAAGCAGATGAGAGGGGTTTAGACTTTCTATTAAATCCAGAGGCCAGATATTGGAGAGTCCTAAGGATGAGAGAGAAAACATCTAATGATGTGTGTGAGGTGTTTTTAAAATAATACTTTTTTGCTCTATGTGAAATGGGTAGTGTGAATAGGTGTGCCCAGTTTGGAGGCCTTCAGAGTGGACCAGGCTGGACTGAGGTTACTTGGCTTAGAGGAGTAATAAAGACAGTGAGAAAGTTTGTTTGAAATATTGTACACAAGTAGGGTTAAGAGGGCTCTTGGATGGATTGCATGGGAGATGAGACGAGGAGAAAAATCAAAGATAGCTCGTAGGATTTTGAAGTGAGCAACTGACAGTGACGCAACTGACAAAAAGACAGGACCAGCCACTGACGTGGAACAGGGAGTCAAGGAGAGCTGATAAAGGGTCAAGTGTTGGCTTTTGGATTTAAAGAGTTTTGGATATTTATTTGAAATCAAAAGTGAAGTCTATTTGTTAATGAAAAGTTAATTAATTTAATTTTTTGCCTATTTAATTAAAAAATGTATTTATTAGTATGTTTTCTATATAAAGTATACAGTAATAAAGAAAATGCCCCTAAAGTATTTCAACTCAAGAAATGGGTATCTGCCTAAGTGCTCCCCACCTCCTTCATCCACTCTTTTTCAGATATAAATCTAAATTTGATTTCTTTATTCTTTCTTTTAAAAATATCCACTCATTAAATACGTGTGTGTCTATAAATACACATTGTTTATTTTGGCGATATTGTGAGCATTACTAGCAAAAAAATACAATATAGTCTTCTGGGACTTGTATTCTTTTGTCAACATTTGGATTATCAGACTTTTAAATTTTCCATAAAAATGAAATCTCATCAAGCTCTTCATTTCTATTCTCCTAATTACTTATGAGAAAATTTTAAACATCATAAAATAGAGCTTACCAAGCATGAAAGGTAGAATGAGATCTGACTTGAATTTACAGTTACAGAAGGAAGGATAGAATTATGTAAAAAAATATTCAAAGATATGAAAACTCATAGAATTCCCAATTAATAATAAACATAAATCAACAGATATGGGAAGCAGAACAAATTTCAAATGAATATAGTCTCAAACAAAATCATGTATAAATTATTATAGAAATTAAAGACAAAGACAATTATATCCAGATTAGTAGCAATCACTTTAAGAACATTAAGAAAAAAGCCAGCAGCCAGGGAAAGAATTTGTTCAAAATGCAACCAGCCTTCTGTATTCCCAGATTCTACATCCCACAGTTTCACCAAACACCCACTTAAAAAGAAAAAGTACCTGCCTGGCACATAAAAATACTTTTTGACATTATTCCCTGATTGATGCAATATGGAAACATTTACGTAGCATTTACATTATATTAGGATTTATAAATAATCTAGAAGTGGCTCAAAATATGCAGGAGAAGAGACTTGTGTAGCCATGGATTTTTCTATCTATGCAGGTAGTGGAACCAATATTCCTTTGATACTGAGGGAAAACAGAACCATAGAAAAGCATATCTGTTAAGGTAAAGTTGACAACAAAATAGAAAAGGTGAAGTCAAAAGTTTCCACTATTAATGTGCTTTCACTAAATGAACTTCCAAAATACAGACTTTATGCAAAAAAGAAAGTGATCCCAAAAAAATAGATAAGATTCACTTAGAAACTGAGACAATTGGTATACTCACAACCAAATCTAATAAATACCGTCTTTATAAAGAAAAATACTGTAATATTGATTTAAATTCTTTGTTTTGAAAAGTCTGAGAAATAGAAATGAATTATATTCAAACAGTAGAAAAATCAAGAAAAACATTTCAGGTTCCTTTTGTATTTCACAATGGCATGTTATGAGGTTGATCAACTTTAGACTTTATTAGAGTACATTTAACAGGAAACTTATAAGAGAATGGTAATATACTATGAAGTTTTCAAAGTGTGGTAGCACTGATAGAAAAATTTAATAAAAGAAAATTCTCAATCAATCAAAATATACAAGAAAACAAAAGAAATGTAAAACAAACCAAAAAAACAACACAAAAATAAAATAGAAACAAATACAGTGAAAATAAATTGTTACTTCAAATAGAATATGTTTCAAAAAATGAACATGAATATGGAAAATATCTACAGTATAAAGATAATTAAAAGATAGTGTGAACATATATTTGATTTGTGCTTATTAAAAATCAGTTTGAAGGTAGGGCAGGGGAATGGGGAAAAAAATAAGAACCAAGATGGGTTATGTAAAGGTGCAAATTTCAAATGACGAATGTTATTATATTGTATGCCTTAAATGTACCAATAAAATTAATTTTAAAAATCAATGAGTCAATTCACCTAGTACTAGCAAGAACTGAAAAAGAAATGTACAAATCATTGTTATTTTACAGAGGGTTCAAAAGACCTAATTTATAGTACAATCAGGTAAGAAAAGATAAACTAGAGTCATTTATAGCTAAATGGATGCACCTTGAGACTACACTCCTAAGTGAAATAAATCCCATACATGTGTAAATACTGAATCGTTGAACTGAGAACAAAGTGTCAATGAGAACTAAACTGTAGAGTAGATATTGTGAAAAAGGAAGAGCATGTTCAAAGGGAAAGGGGCACTAAGGAGCCGCAGGAGAAAGGAAAGTAGAGAAGGAAAAAATAAGGAAATGATGAAAATAAAGTGTTCATAAATAGGAAGGGATGGAGGAGTGAAAGAGAAGGAAGGGGTTTGGGAAAAATAAGAACCAAGATACATCATGCACAGGTACAAATTCCCCAAGATTAATATGACCATAATGTGCATCTAAATCACACCAATAAACTCAATGAAAAAAGAAAGAATATGGAAATTTTGAAAAACAGAATTAGCATTTTTAGTTTGTGGACACACAAAGAACTTTGTACTTCTATAAAACTTGTATTGGTCTTTAGTGCACTTGGGTATCTTCAGCAATAAGATACTCATTGGCTCTCAAGGTATTTATTTATCCCTTTCTCCTCAGAGGGTAGCCCCAGGTTATCCTTACCATGTTCGGTCTGACCCTAAGATTCTTTATATGCATTTATATAAATAAAAACTGAGAAGACTATTGATTTTAAATCACAGAACTTCAAATTCCAAACTTCTGCATATATCAGTTTAACACATAATTTTCTCTGGGAAATTAACAAAGCATTTACCTTGAGTCAAGGTGATATTTCTCAAAGTCAGAGAATGTTCCCAATCTTTGAGTCTGAGATCGTTGGTGATATTATTTAGTGCTTTCACTTCTCTCTTTATTTCCTGTTCCAAATGCTCTTGTTCCTCTTTCAGAGACTTAATTTCTGTTGATGTGTTGTATACACTCTCCTTTAATTTACTAATATCCTGTGAAGTATAGTGCACATTCACAATTTGTGTTACAATGTAATTATAAAATATACAAGTTCGAGAAGTCTTGGAAGTTCAAGTTTCTATAAAACATACACTATTATGGGGACACTATGGAAGAGTAGTACGGAAACTAGAAAGCTGTTTTGAAATGGTTGTAGAACACTTCCCTTTTTGACTAAATATCCAAAATTTTGCAGCCCCGACTGGCCACTTCCCAATCAATTGAATAAATGTGTGAGGTAGGTTTCTATTCCCAAATATTTGGATGTCAAAAGGCTAAAAATAAACACTGAAACTTGTCAGATGATTTTTTTATCTGCAGTGAGATTTCTTTAGAGTATACATAAGGAGGCAATATTTCACTTCGCTTAATTTAAATTTAAATGTTAAATTGTTTTATAGCAATAACCAAAGTTTAATGTTGTAATTCTCAGTGACAGTGAATGTTAAGGATAGATTTCCATATTGAAGAAAACCTCAAAGTAGTACCCAGATAGTATTTTACTTTCAACTTCTATCATCTTTGTATTTAAGGCTTTATTATTATTTATGTTATCATTTGCATGCATACTTTGTGTATATTTGTATGTGTCCATACCTATGCACACAGAGTGTATGTGAACAAGAGATAAAAGCACACCACGTTCTGGAATGTGCTTTTTATTTGATAATGTATCAAGGATATTTACCTGTTAAATATTTAAAGACAGATTTATTTTTAATAATTTAGTGGAATTATGTTGTATATTTTAAAAAATTTATTTAAGATTTTAAAATGTTTTGATAATGATGATGATGATATTGATTTGGCCATTCATTTAACTTACTTATTCTGTCACTGAAAATTTGCCTTCCAGAAGTTTTCCAAATGGTTGCAATACATCACTTAACATGGGTTCAAAGATATTCTATCATTTTTGCTGGTCGTGGCATTCTACCAAATCAGGTATGTTTTTTTCTTCAACGCTTTCCATCTCCTCTTGCTTTTGATCTCATTTATACATAAAGTTATAGCTCTTTTCAAGTTAATCAAAGTCTACCATAACTAACATTTTATCTTTCTCTGTTTCTCACATCTCTCAGGACAATTTCTTCTTGAAATTTCAATCATATTTGAAATAATTACATTGTTATTAGCAATGTGGGAAATACTGCTGATCAGATTTTAGGAAAAGTAACACCAAAACTGAGTGAAATATTAAGGTCCGGGTTGAGATAAGTTTACCAACAAAATCATCCCCAAGTTTAAGGAGTAATGCTGTATCTTGGAACAACTTAAGGAAGATGTAAGAATTCCAATGTTTTTAAATAATTGAATCTCAAAAAATTATAAAAATGAAGAATTTACTTGAAGAATTAACTTGCTTAGTCAATTTTAGGTCAATAATTTGACTGGTTTTCATTTGCTGTGATAACTTTAGAGATGTAGTTTTACTCATCCATTTTTAAAAATCACTAATTGTAATGGTGTTTTTATAAAGAAAACCATCCTTTTAAGAGTGGATCTATTCAAATTAGATTTACTCCAGCGATGCTGGGTTTGCTTAATGATGGAAATATAGGCTTCACATTGTACTCTTAGGTCTTCAATATCTTATCGTATGGAGATCATTTTTCACACGAGGAGTGAAGCATTGATTAAATATTTATTTCTCATGGAAAAACACATAGAATTTTTTAACAAATGATAATTAAAATATATGATTTATTTTTTTAATTTTATTCTCATAAGTGCAAAGTAATCCATATCTTAATCATAGTTGGTACAGAATACTCTAGAAGTCATAGTTACAGCTCGTGGATCAACTTCAACCCACAGACAATTTTTATAAATAAATGCTTGCTGCACTGAAGCTTTTTGCATTTCTGTACATATTGTCCGTGCTTGCTGTTTTCATGGTAAATGTGAATGTGACAGAGATGTATGGTCCCCAAAGCCTAAAGTGTTTTCATCTAGTCCATTACAAAGAAACTTTGCTGAAACTACTCTAGAGTGAGTCTTGCTCTGTTGGCAGCGATGTAAAGGAATTATCTGCTCTTCTATGTCTTAATTGTGCAGTGCTTCTCCTTTGCTGTGTTTCTCACTGACAGTGATCATCACAGCTTTCATAGAAAGAAAAATTTTAATATGTACTTTATAAATTACTATCCTATTATAATCTCAGCATGAGACTACATATACATTACTCAAAATTTAATTCTTTAGCTTTAGTTATTGGTATACCTAAGGACTAGTGTGACTCTTCAGAATAACAAAATAAACCAAAATTTAATTTTGTGTTTAGTTTTATTTTTTGTTTTTTGAGACAGGGTCTCACTGTGTAGCTGAGACTGCTCTGGAACCCACTATGTAGCCCAGGCTGGTCTCGAACTCACAGTGATCCTCCTGCCTCAGCCTATCCAGTGCTGGGATTACAGGCATGCGCCACCACACCTGGTTTAATTTTGTTTTAATGTAAATAAGATTTCCATTCCTTGGTGAGGAAGAAATGTTAATTCTATTGTGCCATTCACAAATACAGGTGACTACTTGTACAGATTGGCTTTGAGAGTCTAACAAGGCACTATAATGGTACCTATAAAGTTAAAATACCTTAAAGGACTCTATATCCAAAGGAAAATAATTGCCCCTTTGACTGAGAGTCTGGAAAAGGCACTAAGTCAATGCAGTTGAAACCTTGTAGTCAGATTACCAGAAGAGTCAGGGTAAACAGCATGGTGTTGAAATAGGGTTTGCATATTTTGCTTTCCTGGACTGCCTGAGGAGACAGGATCTGGATGGACTTAATTGCACCAAGTGAACTTGTAGTACATAAGCTCTTACCTTTTGTTGCTTCAGTGAATTCTCTTGGACTTTGCTATTCAATGTGTCTATATTGAGCTGCAAATCAAGTAATGTGGTGTTCAGACTTATTAAGGATTTGGAGATTTCATCTACTGCATTGCCATGTTCTTGGACCAAGGAAGCCAAGGTACTTAGCTGCAGAAGAGCATCGTTAAATCTTTGATCAGTTGTTGCACTGAAATTTTGGAAGTATTCTGAATCTATGAAGTTGGCTTCTAAATCTGAAATGTGTTGGATTCTCTTCTCAATATTGTCAATGTGTTCCAAAATAATTTCTCGAAATCTCATTTCATCTTCGCTGCCATTTCGTTTTCCCAGACTTTGAGACATATCACTTGCATGAATTGAACCAACTGTGCAATTCTTCATTTCCCACTTCAGAAGACGAGCTGCGTGTTTAAGTAAATATAAACCAAATCATGACCTATATCCTTGAATGCATACAGAATTCCATTCCACATCATTCCATTCCTCTTATTTTATTTCCTGACAGTACAACAGATGGAATGTTAGCATAAATTGAGTATTTATTTTAAACATACAGTGGCTGAATCACACTCTAGATCATCAAGTCTCCCTTCCCCACTTTACACTGGATTTTATTACATCATTGTGTCTTTCCTTCTGAACTGTTGCCTACATAAATCTTCTGGCCATGAAAGTTAGTTTTTTTGAATATCAAAACAAGTTTTCTGTTTCCATCATCATAATGGAAATATATTCAATGGAAATACTATGCTACTACATCAATACTATGATAGTGGAAATACTATCATAGTAGTCAAGAGAAAAGCTTTATTTCATATAGAATCTGCAAGTTAGTTTTTAATGGAATATGTCATAAATATTTTATATTATCTAATATTATTATGCAAAAATAATTTAATAACCACATTATGTTCTGTATATTGATTTACCAGATTTATCTAACAAAATTTCCGTATCTAGTTTGCTTCTGTTTTCCTCATATATTTAATGTTTTGATTAGCAATCATAAATTATGTTCTGAAGAACAATTCTATCAATTGGCATTTGAGGAACATACTGAGCTGTTGATATATATTTCCAAATGAGCATATATCTTCTGAACAAGCTAATTATCCTTCCAAAATGAACTAGAGCAATGTTCTGTATAGTTTCCCAAAAGAAAAGAAATACTAACCTTGCAGAAAAATAATACAAAATATTCAACAATGAAGAAATGGTTAAACACTATTTTATTACTGTAGTGGTTAAGATTTGGTTCTTTTTCTAAATCTCCCTATGCACATACTTATCATCTCTCTATATATATATTTATATATAGATATCAGCATTTTAGTCACAATTATGTAACAATAAAAAGTAACTTTACATGGTTTTAAAATATGCCTATATATATAGCCACACTTTAGTCTGTTAGTTTTCTATAGGGTTTCATTACAATTTTGTAGATGTTTGAGGATTACATGAGATAATGCACACACACACACACACAAACACACACACACAATTTCATACCTGACTCAGGATGCCTATGATATAAATGTGAGCAGTGTGCTTACTATTATAGGACTTGCCTGATTCTAGAATCCAGCTCCACTCCTCACTGGGTTACTCTGGGTAACTTACTTAACCTTTCCTTACTTACACTTCCTCAGAGAGGTAAAAGCAATATTACCTCTACAGTGATTTGAGCCCAAGTGAAACCAAGTATGTAAATCCCCTCCCAGACAAATTGGCACATGCAAAAACTGTTTAACTACAAAGTGCATATTCATGAAAGATTGTGCCCATAGATTCATTCCCTTTAGTTAAAGGTGTCTGATGATCATAACTACTGTAGCCATAATTATATCAAGAATAAATATTACAATACAATCGCAAAACTATTTTCTTTAGCAAAATATTCAAGTCTTCATCTTATAGGTAGTTAAACAATGCCAGAGTGCATATTTTCCAAAGCTCATTTCTTAATTGTTATTGGACAGATTGCATTTTGTGACTTTGCTATTTCATACAAAAAAAGGAGAGAATATTTTAGACCCTATCCAAAGACCTAGGGAAAAGGTTATATCTAATTCTACAGGTCATGCTTACTTCTTCATGTGGGTAATATCTTTTGCCACCCAAAATTTGTATTGTTTTGAGTGAAGTATTTTTAGTATCTCAGTAGCAATCTATATACATCAATTTTAGATTGTATCCCATTGTTTGGGGACAGCATTACTTTGTAGTGCTCTAACAGTGATTCAACAACTTTATTAGGAACAGGTAGTATATGGAGTAAATAATTTAATTAAGAAAACATCTTTCAGTATACGAGGTGTGTTAAATTTATATAGTTTCTCCATATAATATTTTATTTCATCTCTCAATTTGTATTTCTCAGAGTAACTTCGACCATTTGAGTGATATATTCTGTCCACATTTACAGGTTTTTTTTCAGCTTTAATTGAGTTTATTGGTACAATCTAGGTAGACAGTACAGTTACATTCATTACTGGGATCTTGTACCTCTACATGACAGGTCTTGGTTCTCATTTTTTCCCCTTGTCCCTGCCCTCCCTTCACCCCCTCCCTGCCTCCCCATCTACAACCACTTTATGAAAAGATGGAAACACATTTACAGTTTTTAATATTGAGTGGAGATACATATTTTATTTGTGTTCCTTTTGGAAAAATATTCTGATCTGCAATTTACCTAATGGATTGTCAATTGTTTATTTTGAATGTATGATGGACACTGTGAGTTGTTTTCTAAATTCTAGTGAATTTGGGGCCTGTGTGAATTTATAAAATTGGAATATTTTTGTCTTCTCATCAATCTTAGCAGGTATCTCTTGTAGTTTTAGGAAACGCACTGCATTATATCAGTTATTATTAGCTCTAGAACTGACGTGCAGAGTCGGTGATATTTTCAAATAGCCTAGTGATTTTTGAGACAGTTACAACTCTGAATTCTTGAAAGACTTCTGTCTGCATTCTGTATGGACCTATCAAAGCTTTAGTCACTATTGGCTGTGTTTTGGATAAACGAGATGAAGTGTATCTACATTCTAACTAGTATATAGCTAGTAATCCCAACTAGTGATGCATCTGTCAGTTGTGCACATAATTGAAACATATTACAGATAACATACACAGACAGATAACATATTGTACTGCAGGTAACATGTACAAACAACACACAGATAACCTCGGTTCATCTGGAAGTTGACTAACTCAGCCACATCAGCACTACTTATTTAGTTACTTGTGGGTTTTGTTGCTGTGGATGAATTTTTGTTTTTATGTTTGAATTTTTGTTTTTCTTCATTTTTAATAGCTAAAATGAATGCATTTCCTCACATGGAAATATATTTTCTTAGATAAAATCGTGACAATGCCATTTGTTGGGTTGTAGTTGTTTTTAAATTGGCGGGCCGTATTTTGTTATAAAAATCCAATTACACTGGAAGACAATACACCATGGAGCTTAGGATCCAGAATGTATAGATGGGAACTGCAGCTCTATTAGGGAGGAGCCTCAATTTCCCTGTGCCCATAATGAGGATGATTATAGAGTGTGCTCACAGGGCAACTATATGGGTATATCAAGATAATTTGTTTCTAGCTCAGTGCCTGGACACAGAAAATGTTTTAAAATAATAGCCATTCTTACACTGTCATTTTTATTTTTTTTTATGAGAGTAATTTTGGCTCTATCATTGAATACTTCCTTAGATTGTCCCTTACTAGGAAGTTGCGCCTTGTATTTAGGAGTACTTTCTTGTTGGGCTAATTAGTGTGCATTTAGAAATGCATTTTATTCAAAGCCTATTCCTTGACGGAACATGTGGCAGTCACTGTAACAGCCATAGAAGAGAGTAGTGAGGTGTATAAAGTTAAGTACCAATTAAAATCTATCAAACACATAAAAATGTTACATAGGAAAATAAGATTCACAATATCATTGAGGCATGTGAAAGCCACCGACTCTTGTATAGATCCTCAAATTCATCCTCAGACTCCCCAAGGAATACAGATCTGGAGAAAATCGTATTGTCTGTAACGCATTCTATGTTTTTCCTTGAAAGAATGCTTTAATCTTATTTTTAGAGATGTTTTAAATAATAGCGATGAATCATGTATCCTTGTAAACTTTATAAATATGACGTGAGGTGTAGGTCATTATTTTACAATGGGAATTTTTTTTCTTCTGTCAATAACAGGCATAGATCTTTTATACTATAGGCTTATTTTTGTGGTGCATGCAGTGTTAATGTATGTTATCATTTTTTTTCACATTGAACAAGAATAATTATCACAAAATTTGTGGCCCATCCTTGGAATTATATAGGATGTTAAAGGATACTGAATTTTTAAAATAGTCTAAGTTGTTCCATGTGACTTTCATATATCTATGTATTTGTATTACTCTATTTTTCTGATTTTAAAAGTGTATTTGTTTCCATGTAACACTGCAGAAACTATTTTTAATTTAATACATTTGAGGAACACATGGGAAAACTGCTTTTTGAATCTACTATATAAGGCAAACTGAATGCGGCTTGAATTCTAGAATACGGTACCTGCCACAATCCCAACGACAGGCATCAGAACGACAAACACAAGAAGATAGAGGGCAATGAGCGCAGCTTTGAAGGACTTCAGTTTTTCTTTGAGGCCATTTTTAGGATCTAAAGAAAAAGAAAACCAACTTATTGTTAGAAAACTTGCTCTTCTTACTTGATTAAAATTTTTGTAGGGGCCGGGGATTGAGCTCAGCAGTTCGGTGGCCTGCCTCGCAAGCACAAGGACCTGAGTTCGATCCCCGGTACCACACACACACACACACACACACACACACACACAAACAAATTGTAATTGCCACTTATGTTGCTACAATCAAGCCTATTGGAATAAAAAAGAAATAAAGTAGATCTTTATTTACAAAGTAGTAAGCAAAAGGATAGTCATAGGAAAGCCGGCATGGATCTCACTGTGCACAGCTGATGGATGTATCGATTCACTAAAATTTCACAAGTTCTGATTATTTCATTTTATGGGATTAGCTGATGAATTTTAATATCGATATTGATATTGATATATACAATTATACATTATAAACTATATATTTCATGTAGCAATATATTCTACATAAAATAAAATTCCCCAAGTAATTGTAAATTTTTTCATATTTTAACCATTTAAGAGAAACATTTATTTTAGTGACAAGCAAAATTAATTTTCTTTATGTTTCATTTTAATAGCTTTACCTTCTGATACTTCTTGTAATTTGAATACAATGTAGAAATATCTTTAAAACAGGGTGCTGCAAATTTAGCTCAGTGGTTCTGCCCCCTGCCTTATAAGCATAAGTCCTGAGTTCAAACCCCAGTATCAAAAAAAATTACTTTACAATTAAATAAATAAAATAATTTGTATTTATTAAACTTTGGTATCAATAACTAAAGCCCATCCTTGGGATATTTCAGGGCACATTAAATTAACAATAATCTTACTTTTATGCTGAATTTAGTCTTATATGGAAAAATGATTCTAAATTGGGATATTAATCGTGGGAAAAATACACTGAGGTAGAGGAGAAACATCAGCAAAAGACTTTTCTCTGTTTATGTGAATACAATATCCATTTAAATTTTCCCTCTTGTCATTTATCTTATTTTTCAACAAAAGAATAACTTTTGTTTTCTGCTGGCAAACTGCTAAACTAAAAGCAAAATACAGATATTGTTCAACATTACAGGAGGGATTGTCCGAAAACAATTTCAAAAGCTAAGTAAAGAGGAAAAGGGGAAAAGAAAAACAATCCATTAGTGCAAGCAAGATGGGACATTCCACCCTTCAAGCTGACTAACCGTGAAAACTTCTAATTTGTTACAACAAGTTCTTCATATCCTACCTATTACACATCTCGCAAAATTCTGAGTGGCCAAGTCCCCTGTCCTTTCTTATCTCTGATTCATCACCTTTGTATACAGCTTTTGCTTTGTCCTTTGCATGTGCATCACATTGGAGTCATATTTTCTCATCCATTGTTTGTACAACACGCAAGACCAACCTGCCCTGGGGTTGATTTCTCTATGCCAGGTTTGCCTTTGTGGGAACTCACTGATGATCCTTTAAAGGCTTTACATGTGTTGCTTCCTCTGACAGAGTGATCTCTCCAATCCCCCTTGCCACCCATGCCCTTGGATATAGGTATTCATCCTTCAAGCCTTGGCAGAACTGTAAGGAATCCTGCCAAGCCCATCCAGATAAAGCTGAACATTGTTTTGAGCCCCTGTTGTACCTATAGAAAATTATCAGTCACCTGTTGTGGGTAGAATACGTGCCGCCCAAAGGTATGTTTAAATTGTAACCCCAATTACCTATGAAAATGATCTTAATTGGAAATAGGAGCCTTACAGATGTACTCTAATTAAAATGATGGCATATTGGATTAGGATCAACCCTAATCTAATGACTGGGGTCTTCTCGAAAAGAGAAAAGTCTCAAAGTAACAGAGAGATGATGGATGAAGAAAGGAGCACAGATTGGAGTAATACAACCACAAGCTAAGGTGCACCACGAAGTTCCAGGAGCTACTAGAATAAAGAAATTATGAAAAACTATTGAAAGGACTGGTGGTCCTTCATACACTTAGATTTCAGATTGCTAGATCTCAGAATTATGAGAGAAAAGAATTCATTCATTTGCTGACTGAAGCGCTGGAGATTGCACTGAGCCTTTGCACTGAGCTACCTCCCAAAGCCCTTTGCTTTTTTTTTTCTTTTTCTTTTTCTTTTTTTTTTTTTGAGCCAAGGTTTGTTCAGTTGTTAAACTGTTCCCGTTGATGAATTCTGTAGTTCTAATCCATGTAATTTGTGACACTTTTTTACAGCAGCCCTAGAAAACTAAACAAGCACCCACCACCCCTCAGCACCCCGTTTCCCTCCTACTTACAGGGAGGAAGCAATGTTGTCATTGAACGAGCATCAAATTTCACAGAATCTGAGTAGCTATCAGGGTCTTCCTGGTGATCAAGAAAGATATCCCGCCTCTCCATACTGCTATCAAATACAGAGAAAAATATATTATGTCCACATGAAAGGGCTAGGGCTTTTCTGCAGAATGCTTTAAACTGAATTGTGGAATCAAACTTAAATTCTAGCAAGGAAAAACATGCAAGTAATTGGTTAAATTTTTTGTTATTTATAGTGATATATAAAATTTACTCAAAAGTTTTAATAACATCAAAAGATTTACCAGGAACCTACTCAAGTAACTTCCTATGCAAAAAGGTGTATCTGTGTTTGTAGATGTTTGTTTTTGAAATGTAAGGAAAAGTAGTTTTTCTAACTAAAACTATTCATATTTTTCAAATGACAGAAAATTACCATACAACAGAAAAGAAAATGATAATTTCTCTTAAAGGAAAAAATAGTTGTGCACATTTGGAACAAATATTTCCTGTGGTCTTTTATTAGAAGTTAGAGATTGAATTCATTAAAAACAGCTTCATAAGACACTTCTTCCTTGCCAAGAAATCTGCTCATAAATTTAGAAAAATAAACTCTAAACACTAGGTTGAGAAACTTAGGCTAAAAGAAACTCCTTACTTTCTTTATCTCTTTTCTTTCTTTCTTTCTTCCTTTCTCTCTCTCTCTTTGTTCCTTCTTTTTTTTTCTTTCTTTCTCTTTATAAGTATAATCAGTATTCTATGACACTATCTATACCTTTATCTCTTTTAACATGCACCAGAATCAATTTTTTTAATTATCATTTTTGAGGTTTTTTTTTTTTGTTTTTTTTGAGACAGGGTCTCACTATGTAGTTGAAACTGACCTGGAACTCACTATGTAGTTCAGGATGGTCTCGAACTCACAGCGATCCTCCTGCCTCATCCTTCTGAGTGCTGAGATTGCTGGTGTGCACCACACCGGCTAAGAAATGATTTAAATGTCTCATAAAAAGTCATTGATGGGCCTCATCCCAGGGTTTTTGACATTTGTGGGAGAGGAGGAGTGGTCAAGAAATTGTAATTCTACATCAGTGAGCACTACGTTACAGTTAGACAGAAATAAGAAGTTGTGATGTGCTGTTGCACAATAGGGTAATTATAGATAACAACAATGTGCTATACATTAAAAAAGCTAGAATAAAAGATCTTGAAGTTTTCATCATAAAGAAGTAATAAATGAGAAGATGGATATATTGAACTTTATTTTTTTAAAAAATTAGTTTATTAGTACAGGTATGTAGTACGTAATGTTTACATTCCTGTAGGAAGTTGGTAAATGTTCATAACACATCTCAATTTCTTTTCTAAACTTGGTTTTAATGTCATATAATGTATACATGTATCAAAATACCACATGCATGTATATAACACATCTTAATTCCTTTGTTCATCTCCTTCTCTTCTATAGCTCCCTTTCACCTACCACTTAATCTCATTCCTTTTCTTAATTTGGTTTTAATGTCATATAATATATACATGTATTGAAATATCACATTATATCCCATTAATGTGTACTTTTTATGTTCTTATGTACCAACTAAAATAAATTTTAGTCACAGCTGAGAATGTAGCTCAGTGGATTGTCTGCCTACCATACAAGAATCCCTGTATTAAATCCTCAGCACTTCCCCCAAAATACATACATCTATAAATTTAACTTAAAAATTAAAAATAAATAAATTCAGTTAAGAAAACAAATTTTTCTCTTTTCTTTTTGTTTTTGTTTGTGGTGTTGGCATCTAATGCAGATCTTGAATATGCTCTGTAAATTCTCACAATCTCCAGCCTCTAAAATTCTACTTGGAAAAAATAAATAAATAAAGCTGACTCCATATAAAACAAAAAGAAAAAAAGAATTCTCAGATCTAAGAAGTTCTCGAGAGATGCTCTATTGTTGGCTTTATGATCATATTTTAAGAGCACTTCCTGTGAAAGTGTATGGTTTTCTGTGGCTGGGCACTGTTCATTTTATTTGATTGATAACTTACCATAAAGTCAGCACTTTCTGATCATGTATTTCCTCGAATGCTGAGCAGTGGATTTAGCCCCACACAGTTTTAAAAATGGAGCACACAGGTAAATCCAGGACACTAAATGAAAATCCAAGCAGAACATGAAGGGCAATTGTTCATATGAAAAGATTCATTCTGCTTTAGGGAGAGACACTGACAAACTAAGGCTGTGACTCAATTTCTATCCACATATTTTTTAAACAACTGCTAAGGAGATAGTTTATTTGGCTGTGTCTATGACAATCTTTGAAAATATAATTATCTGAAAATTGATTTCTTCCATCCCTGTGTTATCTGCCCACTGACTGTGTTCTTTAAATGATTTGACTTCTTAGGTGAAGTGGATAGAGTAGAGTAGGTGTAGGACCTAAAGTCTTCTCTTTTCTGAGACAAAGGCAAAGTAAAACTAATAAACAAGTCCGATGTGATAACATGTGCCTATAGGCTCAGCTGTTTGTGAGGCTAAGAGGGGAATCACTTGAGCTCCCAAGTTCAACATCAATCTTAGCAACATAGTGAGACTTCAACTCAAAAAATAAAAATAATTAATGACCTGGAAAATTTGCAAGAAATCAAATTGGGCTGTTCAGATTCAGACTCTACTTCCCCTTATGACTCTTTAATTTACTCTTACAAGATTTGGATAACAGTTTTACAATGCAAAATAAATGAGCGAGCAAGCACAAAATTTTTGAGGCAACAATATAGTTTAGCTAAATTCATGTAATCTTTGCTGATGTCCATGAAATAAGATGGATGTTTTAAAAGAAGGGGGGAACTGAAGAGATGTGCTGCACCTGATAGAGAAATTTCTGGTGAGTAGGTTTCACCTAAGACTCAAATTCTGTGGCTTTTTTCTATTTTACATTCTTATTCTTTTCATAGCTTCCTTGGACCTAAATTATGTTATTGAGAAGCTGCCTGTAGCCTCTTCTTCATTTGTACTTGTTTGAATTTTGTAAAGTCCCAGTTGGCCTCTGGCTTTGACCATAGCCCATTGCAATTCTCAAGGAAACACTACTAGTCTTTTGGTTAGAATACTTTTTTTTTTTTAATCAGGTCTGTCTTAGTTACTTAAGATACTTATCAATTCCCATTACCACCTTCTGAGTGTAAATGACCTTTGAAGTCATTGTATTACTGTTCCTGCTGCAAAAATTTCTGCAAAATTACTCGCTTTGTACTCCCAAGCTCACAAGACCTCTTGAGAACCATGGTCCTTTCTGCCTCCTGAATGTGGGTGGGGAGACAAGACCTGCATCATTCTGTCAGCAACACTTGCCTTTAGAGGTCTGACTATTTTCATGGGCTGGGGATTTAGTTCAGTGGTTCCAGCGCCTACCTCACAAGCTCAAGGACCTGAGTTCATTTCCTGGTACCCCCCACAATTCATTTCCGTGAAAAAAAATCTTCATGAATTTCAGCAACAACAGAGATTAATCAAATTTGAGGGCAGCATATTTATCAAACAACTCCCTGCAATTTCATTTATATCTGTCTTTACCCCTACATATCTATCCATTCATCTAAAGAATCTATATGAAGGGCTGGGGATTTAGCTCAGTGGTTCCGCTGCCTGCCTTGCAAGCACAACGACCCAAGTTCGATCCCTGGAACCAAAAAAAAAAAGATTGAAGAATCTATATGAATGCTTCTTAAATAACAAAACACATGCTTTGAAGAAATATTTCGCAGAATCATAATACAGTCATCTAATCTGGTCCTTAAAGAAGTAGCATAAATGTTATTTTTAGCCACACACTTGCTGAGTCATTTATCAAGTCATCATAACAAATACCATGCAAATGAACAGGAAGTTGAGATCAATGTGCATGGAATATTCTCGGCCACCCAAAGTTCTTAAGCACTAATAGGGAAAACAGAAAATTTTGTAAATAACCTGATATGGAATTGTATATAGCAGGCACAAACATCATACAAAAGGGAGAGATTAACTTTTGGTAGAAGCGTAGGAAAGGTAATATTTTATCAGTGTTTGGAAAAATGAGGACAAATGTTTGAAAAACAAGATTATTACAGAATAGAGAATATGTTACAAAGCATAAAGCCATGAACAACATGGGTGGATCAAATGGATCATCACGGCAGAAACAAGAAATGAAGGCACAGGGCCCAGCCATGTACACTGGAAGATAGAAATAGGAGTTGACAAGACACAAACTTGAGAACAAGCAGTGTATGAGTAGAGGGAGATTATCTGGCATTAAAGACATGCGAGAACTGATAGGTAACTATGGGAGAAGAGCAAGAAATGGTAGAGGTCATGGAGAAGAAAAGGAATTTGAAAGCATGAAGTGCTTCTGTAACATGCCATGTGGAGTTGAGCTGATTTACTTGTATGGTAGAGGCAGAAACAAACCCTTAGGAGATCAATAAATAGTACATTTCTAACAAATGACCAGCCTTGAATGTATGTATGTATGCCTGAAATCTGTTCAAGTTTATGGATCCTGTTGAGAGATAATGTACTGATAATTGCTCTGAGACAGACAGGGAGCAGAGTTCTGTTTCTTTCCTGAGTGTTTCTCCTCATCTTCCCACCATTCTACTAACAGAGCAAGCCAGGGTCCAGTTCTTGTCCTCTTTTCTGTCTTTATGGACTCTCAGAGTTCTCACTAGCTTTGCTACTTTAAACAGTCTGTAGGGCTGTTGGCTCTCACAATTTTATCTCTTGTGTGGACCTCTCTTCTTAATTTCAGACTCCTATGTGCAACTTCTTAACAGGTGTTCTCAGATTTCTCTTGTGGCCCAAATTTAAGGGTCTTCTTCGTCCTTCAACGTTTTTCATCCTCCATATCCAATCTGTCATCAGAGTTTGTTTTCAAACACAATGGAGAAGCTGACTGCTCCTCATCCTTCCCCAAAACCTCCCTATTCCAGCCTCGTCATCTTCTAACAGCTCTTGAACTCATCTCCTATTTCTTACACTGTTTTCTTCACTCCCCACACAGCTTTCAGAACATCTCTTTTCTACATCACACCTCTTTCATTCTGCACAATACCCCTGAACAGGTTTCCATCCCATTAAGCTCCTGACTAAAACCTCACCTTCAAGAAAGGAGACCTTTCTTTGAGCATGATACAGTATTTAGAATTGTAATCTATTTCTTTTGCTTCCTGAAGATACAGAAGGAAACGTCAACTCCAACTGAGATCAGGCTCTTGCTACACACTCACAGTATGGATAACTTCTACGACCTCAGTGGGGGTGGGAATTTCTCCTCAAAAGCAAAGGAGCAATACTGATTCTGCAGCATTGGGAACCAGCTGTGTCACTAAACCCAATTCAATACTAATCTCAACTACCTAAAAAGAGTATCGGGTCCCTCATGTGTTGAGTCTGCCACCACAACTTGAATTTAGGTGTGAGTTACAAGCCCTAGGTATTCTCACTGGAACTTGTGCTAGGCCTTCTATAAATGGGGTTCCTGTACCTCCTTATGAGGTTGATTCATCTGCTTATGTTTACCAACTTATTGAAAAGGACATAAAAAACACACATAAGTGGCCAGATGAGGTGAAGCTGGAGTAAGGTATGAAAGAAGGAAGGGCCATGGAACCTCCATCCCTCCCTCTTTAGGAGCACCACCTCCAGAAACCTCATCATATCCAGCTGCCTGGAAGCCCTCAGAAACCATCCCTCTGGTTTTCTCTGAAGGTTTGTTTCATTACATAGGCACGATTGCTTAGAAACTGAGTGGGGAGACCTAGCAAAGCCCATCTACTTAGATTCTTCCTGGCCTCTGTGTGGCGTTCCTTCCAAGGTATAGTACTGGACTCTGGTCTGAGCAGGGTCTTATGGTTCATGATCAATGGTAGGTCAGAATTTCTGTGGCTTGCATGGGGAGGGAGGTATGAGTCAAGAGTTATTGTTGAAAACAAACAAAATATATGTGGTGGAACATACTCTGGAAGGCCAAAGTAGGAGAGTTGCAAGTTAAAGCCCAGCCGATGCTACCCTGGCAGCCTATACTACGTAGTCAGACCACATCTCAAAAAACAGTACATATGATAATGTACTTCATTTCCTTTCTGGCTGGATTTTCCCCTCAACAGATATCACAATCTAATGCAAAAGAAATTTTCCCTGATTGTCTTATTGCATCTGTGTCTTCCTGCACCCAAGTTATATCTGTACCATGGGTTTTCAGGTCTTTAGTTCAGAGCCAGCGAGTTTTTGACTCTTAGAAAGTGATCTCTGCATACAAAATACGCCATTTTAAAGTTGCAGAGATAAATAAGAGCCAAAATATTTAGTATGATGACTAGATTTCAAATCTCAGTTTATGCCTCAAGCTAGGTTCAAATTTTACTGATATGGAAATTCCTCTTTTAAGGGTTGGGAAATAAAATATTTTTCTCTGAGTTGCATGTAACTAGCAAACTGAAACAAAAATATTTCACCCCCAATATCCCCATTTTGTTTTAAGGGAATTTATTATTAGAATATCAGATTATTTCAGCTCTACTTTAGTTATTAGTTAAAGTATTTAAACAAAGTTGCAGTAAAAACACATAGGAGGCCCAATAGAAGCCAATAAACAATTCAGAACATTCAAATGTGCCTTTAAATAACATATCCAAAGTTAGAGAAAAACTAAGCTCACATAAGTTTACTTGTCCAGTCAGACGTCAATGCACTGATAAAGGATTGTGAAATCTTGTGGGTTTGTATAATCTATTAAAAGCATGTTCTCATGAGAAGTGAAATGTATTTTTGCAATGTCAGCTTAGATACAGTGGGTTAAAATTCACGAAAGTGACAACAGGAAAATGATGAAAGAATTTCAAGGATAACAATTTTGGAATCCTTTATTTTTCTCCTATTTTATGATAAAAATGGTAACAATAATAAATAGGTAAAATAAAGTTTCTGTCATCTCTTCATCCTAATATAGGGAAAATACCTTCATTTTTTCGCATGAAACTTGAATCTCCACAGACAGATGAGTATTACATAATTGAAGTCATAAAGAACAGACATACTTGCTGTGCATTTCCCAAAAACTTATATAAGTTTATATTGTTTTTTACATTTCAAGTGATTTTTAAAGTTTTTAAAATAATAAGCTATATAGTAATTCATCAAATATGTATCTTACTTATACAGCCATTTTACTATACTGAAATTCTAATGTCATAAATGATGTTCATAAGTTAGCCTTATTCTTTGGAAAAGTTTCTTAATGACAGTTGACCATATGTTGGGCTACATGGCCAAAGGAAAACTATTCTGGATTTCTTGGTAACTATTGCTGACTTCTGCTTAAAATGATGGTCCATATTTATAAATATTTCAGTCATATGTGAGTATAAAGGTTTTCAATTTAACACCCCCATGTAATGGTGTTTACTTTTAGAATCATATATGTGTGTGCATGTGTGGTGTTAGGGACTGAACCAAGGCTTTGCCGATTCCAGACAAGCACTGTTCCACCGAGCTACTCTCCACAGCCCAAGCACTATTAGAGTTTGATCTCATTTTGTTTCCCATTCTGGCCCAAACTCTTAGGCTCAAGGGTAGCTGAGACCTTAGGCAGTACTGTGCCCAGCTAATTTCATTTTTATTATTAATGTGAAAGAGACATTTATGTGGAATTATTTGTTATTTATTGCATTTCTTAGATTATTGTCTATTTATATCTATTGTTTATACATCCCCAGAGGAGCTTTCTTTTACATATATATGGAAAACTGCTAATCTTATGTAGGATGTATTTATCACCTTTCTATTTATAGTTTCTGTAAATTCTTCTTAAACTATTTTCTATTTAGAATTGTCAATGTTTGATTTTAATATTTAGGGCAAACAGTTACTTTGTAACATTCTTTATTATTTAAGAAAAAACTTGTGATTCATATAAGAATAGTTAAAAAGTATATAAAGTAAAAATCAGGTCATATATTTGTACAAAAAGAACCCTATTAAGCAATATGCCTGCTAGATAGATTGCAGTAAAAAATACCCACATTGTACCTGATACCAGTTGTGCTCCTCACTGGAAGTGAAGGAAGAAAGAACATCAGTGTTTTAATCTAAACATTTTAATCTAAAAATTTTTTTTGGCTATGTTATTATCTAGCTGTATGATCTTACGCAGATGTTTTAGCTTCTTTTACCTTTAGTTTCTTTACATATGTAATATATTACAATATCAATGAAAACAATCTCTTTATGAGGTGCACCTCAGCTCAGGGGTAATTTGTGTGCTTAACATGTATGGAGCCATAGTTCAATCCCCAGCAGCAAAAGGAAAATATAAAGAATTACTATGAGGGTTTAAAATATTTTTTGTAAGTTGCCCGATACCCAGAAAATTATCAGATAATGAATATTCATTATTTTAAAATTTCATATTTTTGTATATGGGCTTTTAATGCTTTATCCTTACTGTAGCTCCATGAGGTATATGGACAGATTTTCTTCATTTTATAGCTTACAAAACCAAGAATGAGAATGCGTAAGTAACTAGTCATCGTTAACCAACTGGAGTGGAGATTCTGGGATCTGAAAGCAGGCAGTGTACTATTGGAACATTAGTGGGCCAGGGATTTAGCTCAGAGGCTCTGGCCTGCCTCACAAGCACAAGATCCTGAGTTCAATCCCCAGTACCACCAAAAAGCACTCTGAACCACCACGGAAAACGTTCATGGTCTCAGTTCTGTGCCTTCGTTTTTAACCACTATTTTCAAACGGTCAATGACAAATACTAACCACTTGGATCATTCTGTGTAAGTCTTCCCCGGTTTTCAAGATGAACCTAAATTTTAATATCTCCATGCAGAATTTTTCTCTGATAAGCCTTTCTCTAGTTGAAGTGACTTGAGCCTCTCCTATATTTCCACAATAGTTATCTATAGCACTTTTATGTGCTCAATTTACATTATACCTATGGGAGTCTATGTCTTAGATGATGAACTGTTGAAGATAGAAAATTTCATTCTTTGCATCCCTTCCATGGATCTACTTCAGTAAAGTATATGTAGATATCCAGAAATTATTTGTATGTGAGCAAGAAAAGATTATAAAAGGCATTAATTTAAAGTAAGAAGTACTGTGTGACAAGTAAAGAAGAGAATAACTAAAATTTGTTATATTATGCTTGAAGTCAAGCCAATATTTTTTAACAAAATAGGCATAATTATATGGCAAATATTTATTAGTTCAAACTACAAAATATTAAGTATATTTCATGCATATTTATGCACATTTATCCATTTTTTCACTTAGCAAATCTTAACAAAAAGTCTTTGTATAATCTTTTAAAACAACCACATAAAATTAGTGATACAAAATATTCCATTAGAAATTACTGATCATCTATATTAAAATTTCTGTCACACACATACACACACACGTAGACACATACAATCTATAGAAACAATTTTTAAAAAAGACATTAAAAGTAAACCTCTTTTACCTTGGATTGTAAAGCAGGCAGCACTAATTTATCCACTCTGTTCTCTATACAATTGAAAACTAAAATCTTTGTATCATAGTATCTCAGCATCTGATCCTTGAAGAAAGGAAATTTGTGTTACCAATTTTTCTTAGAAATGTGTTCGAATAGCACTTTCTTCAACCCACAAGTTTGCAAAATCTGAGTCACACAACTCATTCCTCCTCCCATGAGGGACATTAAAAAATAAAACGAGAAGTAGAAAGGAAAAGAAACAAGGCCATTGGAACAAGGCACATAATTATAGCAGAATGATATTTCACTTTAGCAAGTTATGTGTGCCTTATAACATTTGATAATCCCCATTATCTCTTCACGTTTGATTGGTTTTCCTTTGTCCTTTGTCTTGTACCCTGTATCCCAGGTCTGAAACACGGAACACATTAAGAAAGGATTTTTAAGGATTATGCCTTAAAAATAAAAGTAATATTCAAGTAATGCTCACTTTAACTCTCTTTATACCGATCCAAACATTACTGGTTTTGACTACGCAGCATGTTACTTATTTTCCCCAGGAGCACAGAGGTTTCAAGTGTGGGATCAGAAGAAAGGAAAACAACCTTACTTTGTACTATTCCATCAGAGTTGTATTTTATCTCATTTACTGACTCCAAGTTCAACAACTTGAAGTATGTCATATATAAAACATATTTAACATTGCATTCATGAGATTTTAAAACTAATACTTCTGAGAGAAGGTATTTAGTTTAGATTTTATAAGCACTTCTGGGTCGTCTAAGCAGGCGGAATAGTACTTTCTATCAAAGGGTGGTCAAAATTGACAAACACACACTATCTCCTAGAAGACAATATGCCTAGCAGAAAGAACAGGAAGCATCTCGGTCTTCGTTTTGTTTTGTTTTTTGAGATAGTGTCTCGCTGTGTAGCTCAGGCTGGTCTTGAACCCACTTTGCAACCCAGGCTGGCCTTGAGCTTGAGGTGATTCTCCTGCCTCAGTCTCCCAAGTGCTATTATTACAGGTCTGTACCACCATGCCTGGCTAGTCCAGCCATTCTTAAGGTAACCAGTGAAAGGCAGACAGTAGAGCAGGGAGTAGAGCTCAGTGGTAGAGCCCTCGCTTAGCACGCTTGGGGCCCTGGGTTCAATTCCTAACATTATTAAAGAAACAAAAAATAAATAAATAAGGAATAATGGCTAAGAGTAACAGAGCCATTAAAGCAAGCTACACAGTTTCTAGCCAATTAGTTTTCAGCTAGAAGTAGGATCATGCCAAGCATAGAGCAGTATAATCCCAAAACTCAGCAGGCTGAGGCAGGAGGATCATAAATTTGAGACCAAGTTAGACCTCCTCTCAAAATAAAATTTAAAAAATCCTGGGATATAGTCTATATGAAGCCCTAGGTTTAACCCTCATTACCACACTCACACAAAAATCTTATGATCAAAAGTTGATATAGTCTGGATTAGCCTCAAGGATATCAAGCTATTCCTTGAACAAAGTAGTTTAAATTTACACAAAAGAGGAAGTGAAAAGGAACTGGAAACTAATATCAAAACTCACTCTACTTCCTTTATAATTATCTGTACATATATCTCATTTTAGAACAGTGGGTCTGCCAAATCTGGAGTTGAAGAATCCCTTCTTATAGTATTAATCTGGAGACCCCTGTAGCCAACCCTACAGATTTAGACAAGTTAACTCTGGAATTTACAGGATAAAACACCAAGGTACCAACTTTCCAAAAATAAGAAATATTTTCAATAAGAGTGAGCTTTATCATTAGCTTGTCTCTATAATATTGTTGTTATATAGCTGTATTTCCACACAGCAAACCATTTTCTTTTTTTTCTCTTTTTTTTTTTTTTTTTTTTTTTTTTTTTTTTTTTTTTTTTAGTACCGGGAATTGAACTTGGGTCCTTGTGCTTTGCAAGGCAGGCCACTGAACTGCTAAGCTAAATCCCCGGCCCTGTAAACCATTTTCTTATTTGATTGTTTCTACATTCTTAGATACATATAATTATTCATTTAAAAAAACCCTCTCACCCTCATTATGTGTAAATATATAATGGCATATATAGAGATGCCACAGACAGATGTGTATATCTAAGCATAGTTATGTTTATATGTACCTTTTATAATGTTTTATATTACATAATAGTCACTGTTAGGTCTTAGCTTGTGGTAAAACAACTTTCCAGAAAATCAAGTAGAAAATGTTTAGTTTAAGATTAAGTTTACATGAAAGAAGAGGGAATATCTAAGAGGCTGTACTTTATTATTTCATTTAAATTCACAACTTTTTTTTTTTTTTTTTTTTTTTTTTGGTACCAGGGATCAAACTCAGGACCTTGCACTTGGAAGGCAAGTGGCAGAACCACTGAGCTAAATCCCCGGCCCTAATTTCATAACTTTGCCAGATCATTTTCCTGATGAAGAAATTAAGGCTTAGAAATGTACTGGAGTAAACTTCTCAAGATCATAAATCTATGACTCATCAGAGGGAATAGTCAAAAGCATACTGATTTCAAAACCTAGCAAAATATGTAGGCAAAATATAATGACTGTAGGGTCATTATAAGTATTATTAAGGGTCTACTAATTCTCCATCGGAAATGTTATATCTAAAACCATAAACATTCTAGAGCATATTGATGAACATCTTTCTTCGTTACTAGGATAGAGTTTTAATTACTTCATTTGTGTTACTTTTGGAGATAAGTGTGTAGTCTGAAGGCTCTGCCTAGTGTAGTATAAGATTCTGCCTAGTCTTGGGCACAGTGGGACACACACCTACCATCCCAGCACTCAGAGAGGCTGACTCAGGAGTGTCACAAGTTGGAGACCAGCCTGGGAAACTTAGCAATTCTGCAAGATCATGTCTCAAAATTTTAAAAAGTCCTGGAAATACAGCCCACTGTAAAGCTCCACGTTCAATACCCAATACTAGGGAAAAATATTTTGTCTGCTTTTCAAAACAAGGTTCACATGAAATAGAGAAATGGATTGGAAGAGCTGAGTTAAATAGCCTAGGGCTCATTGTAATAGAAACATGGAGAACTCCAAGCTTAAAATTGTATTGAATCATTCTTCCTAACAGATAAGATATGACATTTGTGAGAAATTTGCAAAGATACATTTTTCATGTTCTAGATTAACAGCTATAATTAAGATACTGATTTAAGTACAGGTTTTAATAATGCTGTAATGGACATCTGTCTTCTCCTGAATATAATGCTTTTATCGAAGATGGATATTGAAAAACTGCATGCCAGTAGAGCTTTTGTCTGATTATCATAAATAGGAAAAAAATCCAGATATTACCAGAGGCTCACTGAAGCGCAGATTTAATGGTGATTGTGTGCTGCTCCCCTCCCTCACTCCAATAGAGTGGTAAATGCAAGCAACAGTGGGGCCTCGGGTCGACGGCCATTGGGCTATTTTAAAGGAAGTTTGTTGGGAAATCAAAAACCCACAGAGGACAGTAGAGGAAACTTTAGCTTCTGAAAGCTATATCTACAGGACATATTAAATACAACCTGACTCCTAGCCATATTACTATACAACTTCATGCTAAAAATAAGCAAATATAGCTAAGACTCTAAAAGTCACACACTCCTTGGACAATTAGGGAAGTAGATATATTTACAAAATGCTCTTGACTAATTTCTTTGCAGGCTCAGCTGTCTACCAGAAGCAAATTTCACAATTTGCCCTCTCCTTGTGATCAGGTCTCACTAAAAAGACAAAATGGAAGGAAAAAAGTGATTGTGAACTCATTTTTGTGTGCTATTTTTAAAAACATGACTGCACGTTGCCTTGAATTTGGGGAAGTGTGGGTTCAAAATTGCAGTGAAAGATCCATACAGTTTAGAAAAGTTTAAAAGTTGTAAAGTGTCAATTAATCAAACCTGAGCAAAATACAGAAAGCAAGCTCTTAACCAGAAATATCTGAAATAATTATGGGATGTCAGCTCATGGGCCCAAACTGAGACTAGGACTCATACCGTAGTCCAGTGGACTATAACAAAATGTATACCAGTACTTCATACAGTTTCACGTGCTCCACACACTTTCATTCTCAGGGGGAGGGAAAAAAGAAAGAAAAAGAACCTCTTTATTTTTGAAATGACAGGATTTATACGCTCTTTAATAAATTATCTAGGGTCACCTGGCCAGTGACTGAGGATGTACTAGAATGTGTATTCAATGAAGTTCTTTCCACTAAGCCACATGGGTCACTTAGCCTTCAGGAACAAACATGCAATAAGTCCCCGACTAACGATGGCGTTCCATTCCCTGAGAACGCTTGTGAGCCAGATTCTTTCCTAAGTTAAAATGAGTCTCATACAGCTTTGACACAAATGTACACGGTATATTGCTTTGCTCTTCCTACTGGCCCCTTCCACATCACCACCGATTTTCTTCTTACTTCTGGACCTCCTGGGCTCTGAGTGAGCACTGTACTACTGGACACTATCGGACCTTACAGTGAGCACACAGCAGCACGACTGTATTAATGTCCAGTAGACACGAGAGGTATTTTAAGATTTGTTCACATCTGCCAGTGTTCATCATGGGAGGTCCATTTGTATCTGCAACTTTAACATTTGTAAGTCTGGGACTTACTGTAGTCTCAGCATTTCTATCTCCCTCCATAATATCTCTAAAACCACTGCTGACAATGTTCAAGAGTACCCCTGAAGCTCAAATCTTCTGTCTGTTTAATTAACTCTTTAAATGCCTATGTCCAAATATACTCATATCCTGAGGTACTGGGGGTTTTAGGACATATGAGTTGTAGAGGACATAATTCAATCCATAAAAAGGATTATATCATTAACCTGCCCTGAAGTCATCCCTCCAGGGCACTATAGCAAAGTAACTTACTGGGACACAAGATTTCTACAAACAATAATAGAAACTCAGAACTCACACCATTTGAGGTGCTAAATCTTGGCCCAACTCCATCTTATAGTGAGTCCTATAAGACTGTAGACCTATTTGGTGGTTATTTCCCCAGACAAAAGTATGTGCTGAAAAGATTTGCCAGGATCCATATTGCTTTTCTGAGCTGTGGAGTAAAAACTTTTATGGTAGAAGGGCAAAATAAAAGACACTTAAACACCTCTTCCTCACCAGGATAGTAATCTAAAAACGATACTCCACCTCTAGGAGGGCTAGAGATAGCAGGGCCATAATCAAATACTTCATGTTGTAGGGTTATAATGCTGAGGGAATCATTTGTGAATGAAATTCCTAAAATGGCCAGGTGCTAACACGTTTATTTTCCATGTAAATTTCCATTAGAGGACACCCAACCAATACTCTGGATTGACAAAATAACATTCTGTGATCTCTAGATTATAGTCTGGATTATTAGTTGACAAGATGATCCATTTTATGATTCAGTTCACCTCTTTTCTCAGTCCCAGCTTATACAAAGCAATACTGCTGCACAGGTGGAAGGGACGCGTGGATGGAACAGTGCAAACTCTACCTTAACAAAGCAATCTGGGTACACCCTGTACAGAATTCGACACATCAGTAAGCAGAGACAAGCACTGAGACTTCTGGATGCAGCCTGGTCGTCCGGAGGTACTACATTGATGATACTTGACTTGTTCTAGGGAAAAATGCTTAATCTTCACTGGAAAAAAAATTTAAAAACACTTGCTGATGGAGTGGATTTGCCTTTCCTGATTCCAGACCTGCTTCGATCATTCCAATTACTAGAAACATGGACAATATTGTTTCTGGACAAGGATCACACTTTATAGGTTATTCTCTGTTTAAAAGGCCTCAGGAATGGGTTAAGTTTGCCAAAGGGCCCATTCACTACACCAACCTCTTTCCATAAAAGTGGATTTCATAAGAATGTCAATTTTCTCACAAAGCATAGATAGTGGAACTGGGAGAAAGAACATGTCTTAGAAAAGAAATGGCAGAAGGGGAACACCTCAGCATTAATTTCCTGTTCTTCTAAGTCTCAAGTTAATTATAACAGTTTTATTTTTCATCTCTTTGTCCTAATTTTCAAGCAGAATGATAGAAGTATTTATGTGTGTGCATGTGTTACTGGGGATTGAATGTAGGGCTTTAGGCAGAGTAGGCAAGTTGTCTTCTACCACCAAGCTACATTTCCAGGCCTTTTAAAAGATTTCTTATTTATTTATTTATTTTTTTTTTTTTTT
>NW_022900930.1:15935932-16038109 GCF_012274545.1 Fukomys damarensis
TCTTCTGCCTCAGCCCCCCAAGACCTTAACGTGTGTGTGTGTGTGTGTGTGTGTGTGTGTGTGTGTGTGTTACTACAGATTGAATTCAGGGAGCACTGAGCTACATTTGCAGGTATTTAAATTTTGAGAAATGGTCTCGTTAATTTGCCCTGGCTGGTCTCAGATTTCTGATCCTCCTGCCTTTTCCTCCCTAGTAGCTGGTATTGCAGGTGTGTGTCACCAAATCTGGCCTCTATTTTTAAATTAAAATGTCGATAATATTATCTCTTATATATATATATTCATTTCTATATAAATTGTTACTATGTACCAGTTTCATATATAGTAAGTCTTTAATATATATTTTTAATGTGTGTGGTGTGTGCATGTGTGTTTGTGTGGGTTTTTTTTTTTTTTGAGCTAAAATCAACCATGAAACCCAAGGCCTTGACATGATACAGTGTTCTACCACTGAGGTAGACTCCAAACCCCTTAATACATTCTTTTTAAAACTGAAAACTGATGGCAAGAAATATCGTGTTAGCTCCTTCCCTTCTTTACAATGACCTTACATTTTAAGACTAATACTCTCCTAGTTTGAAACTGAGGAAACCAAGATATGTAACTTAGAGACTGTAACTTCCTTAGCCAAAATCACTAGGATGGTAAAAGGCTGAGTTTGCATTCAAATTCACGTTCTCCATAGTTCGGACTTATACTTTATTACCTGGGGACATGATCCTAACATTTGAAGTGGGCCACTATCTTTTGACCAAATAGTTCGAGATACTCTTTCAGTTTTGGGGGACTCCTCCTCTGTGAGTGCCTTTAGGGACACATGATCAATATTCTCATCACCAGGCTGATGGATTCTCTTTACCTGCCTACTGGTCACTACAGTCCAGGCTATTATCTAAGCCAAATCAATGACTTAATCTCACCTGGTTTTTACATCTTCCAAAAAACAAAGAAGCTACAACAAAGATATCAGGACAGATATAAAATGGTTCAATGTAATGATCCAAACAAGAATCCTGAAGATTTGTTGCCAAACATTGAGGATCGGTGTTACTCTTAGGAGCATCCTTGACGACTAAAGGTGCTCTGGACTTCTGCGTGTAGCTTTTGTTTTTTCCCGTTGGCTGTTTCCTCAAGCTGAGTCTTCCTCCTGATACTAGAAGGTGTCACCTAGACTTCCAGTGAATTTTTTTCCTACTTACATTTGCAAAAGTTCACTTTTTCACACTGGCCGAGATGTTCGACATAATCAAAGAGAAGCTGATGCAGAGAACCCAGATAATCTGAACAATATAGATTACTCTTCTCTAAACAATCACTAGTCTTCAGGACTTGTTCTTTCTTTTTTCTTTTCTGATTCAGGGGTTAGAGTTCAAAGTTAGATCATTTATAATATCCCAGTTGTGATTTTCCAAATGGCATGCTGTCTCTAACAAATCATGGCCATTATGAATAAACAGATTCTTACATGAAAATTTGTCATATTTCTCTTCATCAGTGTATAATATGGATATCACATGAATTTTGTAATCTCTAGAATTCACCTATTTTAAAATGTTCACTCAATTCTTAGAGACCCAGAGGAAAATATTCGCACTTACTAAATCTGTGATTAATAAAAGTAGTTAGAATTTCATTACTGATAGATCTGATAGAGTCCTACAGCTCTCTGCACAACAAGGTGGTCATCCAAAAAGCACACAGCTAAGGAGAATAACGTGCTTTGATGAGGATGAAAGAAAATGGTAACTTTTTGTCATTAACCAAAGTACAGGATACCCTACAAAGGACAAAAAACCCAGCAACATCTTTTGAGTATTAGTTCACAGAAGATGATTTAGAAAACGAAGAAATGGAGCTAAAATAAATCACTCAAGATTGCATTTTTCTTTGTAATATAAATGACAACTGCAATGCTTAATCTTGAGCTTTCTATTATTTCATATGAATACAAATTATCTTAAGAAATTCCTTTGCAGAGCAAAAGTGTTTTGAACATTTAAATGAGTTTTTCCGCATCTGTCATAATGCTTGCAACAAATTTATACAGCACTTCACATGCCATTATCTTAACCCAAGGGCACAGACTTCCCTGGTTACTTGTACATCATATAGAAGAGATCTTGGTTTGTTTATTTGTTCATTGTTCTCACCATGGTAAAGTCTGGCATTCATATATTTCAGTCTTTAAAATCTATTGAAAGAAACTGCTTTTCTTTCATTTTAAAATATCTACTAGCTGAGGAAGTTTAAAGAGAATTGCTGGAAAATTGGTACTGACATAATTATATTTACATCTTGAAATAAGCTTGAATCTGAATCAGTTGCTATATTCATACAATATAGGAAAAAAGTAATGCAGGCTCTCTAATGATAGAGTATAAATCACCTAGTAAAAACCTATTGCTATAAAAAACACTGTAATTTATTTGAGAAATGCATTATAGAGTTCTCAGTGTTTTCTAGGAACCAAACAATTTTATCTTTTATGATCATTTACTTATTATTATGTACAAGATTGTTTTTGAAGCACATTCAAGGTACAGTATGAATATTAGTACCTGGCTGCTCAGCTGTAATTTTTTTTATCCTACTTTTGAAACTTGCTAACATCAGGAAAGTTACTACACCTCTCAGACTTCAAAAAATTCCTTTCTTTTCAGGGCTGAGAATCAAATCCAGGGGGTAAGTCCATATTTTTAAACCATATACAATCATGCTTAGCATCTAGTATTCCCTCCATAAGATGTTATTAAGTAATACAACAAATTAACATTGAACCTTCTTGGTCAATGTTGATCTATCTTCCTAAAAGAGTAACCTATTAGGAGACATTAACTAATCATAAAATGCCTTTCATCTTTAGTAACTGATTGTTAGAAAATAAATGGGGAAAGGTGATAAGGGAAAAGAAAAAAATACGACAATATGAAAAAATGGAAATAAAGTGTTTGTAAATGGGGAGAGGAGGAGGGAGGCATGGACAAGGGGGAAAAAATTAGAACCAAGACCTGTCATGTAAAGGTACAAGATCCCAGTGATGAATGTAACTGTACTGTATACCTAAAATGTACCAATAAACTCAATAAAAGAAAAAAAAGAAAATAAATATTAGCATGCCATTTTATTCAGTAAACTCAACTGAGGGAGTTCACTTCGATAGGAATGAAATGGATGATTTTATTTTCTATGTTCTTATTTGTCTTCTGATAGAATTATTTTGGTCCTTGACAACTCAGCCATTTAAATAGATGGCTTAAACCTTAGATAGAGTGGTTGGAAAGATTCTTGTTATGTGCATTGCTATCATTCATTTATTTGGTCACGAAGTCTGCAATTATAGCACCACATTAAATATCTCAGATTCTAGAATGATGCTGTGACTTCAAATACTGGTTCACTACAGTTTTACTACATTGCTTTGTGAAAGTTATTTAAGCTTCCTTTTCATCAAATTTTCCTCATTTGTAACAAGAATCAAAGGTATGCTATCTTATAAGTTTATTGTGGAAATTAAATGGATTTATAACTGCATTTTTCCCTAGTGGGCATATGTGTTAATTATCATTATTGGTATGATTATAATAATTCTTATTGTAATGCTATTATATTTTTAATTTTTGAGTCCATTTCTGAGCCTTTGAAGTATATAAATAGCATTTTGATCAGATGTCAATTTTTTTTCAGCTTTAATTGAGTTTATTGGTACATTTTAGGGATACAGTACAGTTACATTCATTGTTGGGATCTTGTACCTCTACATGACAAGTCTTGATTCTCATTTTTTCCCCTTACCTCTGCCCTCCCTTCACCCCCTCCTCCCCTCCCCATCTACAAACACTTTGTTTTCATCTTTTCATTATCTCACATTTTTTTCTTTTCCCTTTTTACCCTTCCCCTACCCATCCCACCTTCCCTACACCTTTAGCTCCTTTCTTCCCATTTCTAAATGTCAATTTTTTGATATTGCTTATATTTTAAAAATATACTCATTGATGTTCTACTACTAGTTTGATAAATAAGTGAATGAAATGAATATAAAAATAAAATACTCCTGTGTTTAGATTTAAAATGGAGAATGGAAATGTGGAGGATATTGCTAGTCCTCACTAAAGAGATTCTTCTTTCTTTCCTGGGTATTTAAGGGCTCGTAATTGCCAGTTCTTCCAGGCCCATGTAACTACTGACCATGTGACAGGAAAGTATAAAAAGAAGTAATTGAATCACTTCTAAGCTAAGACAATGGGAAATATCAGCTCAAGTAGGAAAGCATACTAAAATCATTTTATTAAAGACATTCAACAGTGGCTTACTTATGGAAGAAAATCACATAATATTGAGAATAACATGTCATGTCATGTAAAAATAATCACTGAAATAAGTACTAAGCTAATATCATTTATTAGAATGTTAATTCTGTTTCATTTCAAATAAAAAAGAATGACTTAAAGCTTTTCACAAAATGTAATCAAGAATAGTTCATAAGATTCTCAATAAAATATGTTGTATAGAACTCTCAGAAATTCTTTGAAAGATATTTGAAATTTAATTAATTTTATAATTGTAGATTTGAAAGAAAAGAATGCCTTTTGTTTATAAATTACATGTACTCAAATTGTGTTTTTTGTTATATACCAAAGCAAAATGAAAATTGTGGAAATACCATATGTTGGCTTAATATGATTAACTTATTTAAATATAAAAAATTTTAAATTTTTCAAAATACTTGAAACAAGTGTTCATTAAAACCTACATTATAGTAATTATACATTATAGGTAAGCAAATTATGGCCAATTATATATAAATTATAAATTAAATTATAAATAAAGTTTTATTGGAACACAGCCATATGCCTTTTTAAATACATTGCCTGTGGCTGGTTTCACCACACCATCAAAGTTGGATAATTGTGACAGAAAGTGTACAGTTTACCAAGATGAAAATATTATCTGACTTTATCAAAAAAATTTATCTAGCCAGCTTGTAAACTTGTTTTATATTAGTTTATCAGCTTTTCAAAAATTTGAATCTCACTCAGACATTAATGCCCTAACACAAAATTACATCTTTTTAAATATTTTGGAATTTTAAGCATAAAAATATCTAATTCAGGGAATAAAGTTCCTATAAAATTACTGGAAAGGTTGAAGGATCAGGATTAGGTTGGGACTCTTTAAAAGTGCTGCAGCTTGAGTGGATATAACAATCCGCAATTTGAAACTATACTACAAAGCCACTGTGATAAAAGCAGCATGGTACTGACAAGGAAACAGACCTGAGGATCAGTGCAACAGATTGGAAGATACAAAAACAATTTCAGATGTACTCAGCTACCTCATCTTTAACAAAGGAGCTGACCATCCTCAGTGGAGGAAAGATAGCCTCTTTAATAAATGGTGTTGGAAAAACTGGATCTCAACCTGCCAAAGATTAAAACTAGACCCTTATCTTTCACCATGCACTAAATCAAAATCCAAGTGGATTAAAGATCTAAATATTAAAAAAGAGTCACTAAATTTGCTGGAAGATAAGTTAGGCAGAACTCTTGAAGACATTAGCATAGGAAAAGACTTTATGAACAAATCCTCCATAGCATGGGAACTAGCAGAAAGAATCAACAACTGGGATCTCATCTTATTAAAAAGCCTCTGCACTGCAAAAGAAACCATCAACAGGCTGGGCATGGTGGCGCATGCCTGTAATCCCAGCACTCGGGAGGCTGAGGCAGGAGGATCACTGTGACTTCAAGACCAGCCTGGGCTACATAGTGAGTTCAAGGTCATCAACAGAACTAAGAGACAACCTAAAATGTGGGGAAATAATTTTACCAGCTGCTCCTCAGACAAAGGACTATTTATCTAGAATATATAAAGAACTCAAAACAATCAGCCCCCCAAATATAAAGACCCGATTCAAAAATGGGCATCTGAAATGAACAGACATTTATCAGACAAAGAAGTAAAAGCAGAAAGTAAATACATGAAAAAATGTTCCACATCACTGGTCATTCGAGAGATGCAGATGAAAACAACACTGAGATTCCACCTCACCCCACAAAGAATGGCTGTTATCAAGAAATCAACCATAACAAATGTTGGTGGGGTTGTGGGGAGAAAGGAACCCTTCTCCATTGTTGGTGGGAGTGCAGACTGGTGCAACCACTATGGAAATCAATATGGAGAAACCTCAAAGAGCTGGGACTAGAGGTTCCATTTGAACCAGCCATCCCTCTGTTGGGTATCTTTCCAAAAGAACTAAAAGAATCATATCACAGTGATATATGTGCACCTATGTTTATAGTGGCAGAGTTTATAATAGCTAAAACGTGGAAACAGTTCATTTGCCCATCAGTTGGAAACTGGATAAAGAAGATGTGGTTTTCTATAAAATACTACTCAGACATAAAGAATGAGAAATTAGATTCATTCATAGGAAAATGAATACATACTGAGGATATACTCCTAAGTAAAATAAATAAATCATACATGTGTAAATATTGAATAGTTTTTCTGGTGTGAACAAACTACAATAGTACATAAGATCCTAATGAGATAATTGACAATGTGAAATAGGAAGAAAAGGGCTAAAGGTGTAGTGAAAGTGGGAAGGGTAGGGGAAAGGGAATAAGGGAGAGGAAAAAAATATGAGAAATTGAAAAAATGGAAATAAAGTGTTAGTAAATGGGGAGGGGAGGAGGAGGTGAAGGGAGGGCAGGGACAAGGGGGAAAATGTCAACCAAGACCTGTCATGTAAAGGTACAAGATCCCAATGATGAACGTAACTGTACTGTATACCTACAATGTACCAATAAACTCAATTAAAGCTGAAAAAAAAAGCTACAGTAGGATTTTGGCATCTGTGGTTTGACTATTTGAAAATAACTAGAGGAGTCAGAGTAATGAGTAATTTCTAAGTCATAGAGGCACAAATTCAGATGCCACGTGCTGTGAGACTGGTATGCTGCAGAACCGCTCACCTAATGAGAAAAATAACTGGATCCTACACTGTAGCAATGTGACTTTATTATTCTGTTATATATGCAGGAACTTCTATGCTTGTTCTTCACTTTATTAAACAGAAGCCCTGAAAAAACTGTAAACAACTGGTATTGGTAAACAAGAGAAATTCAGGCTACATAAATTAAAGCTTAGATAATAGTGCAGTAATTATTTGAATGAATGCTAAACTCACAAACCATTAATTGAAGATAAAAGGTAATATATGAAGATTATTTTTGCTATGGATTTTAATAATTATATTTTCATAAAATCTGTTTGGGCATTGCTATTAGAAATGGAATATTTTATTTCAGAAAAGGAAAACAATGAATTTTTTTATATTTGAGAGAGTTCTTAGGTGAGTTTATAATGGGTTTAAATCCAAGCCAAGCTGGGTGATTTTCATTTCCATTTAAATACTAGAAGGTTTATGAGGATAGAGACTGGATCTTGTAATTCTTCTAATCCTTTGTTATATTAGAGCAATCATAGATCCTGTATGTATTAAATTGAGAATTATTATATGTACTTACACTTAAAGAATGATAATCTAAAAAATAAGCATGAATTTATTTGTTTGCAAATATTAATGACATACATTAGTTGATGTGCTCATGCATACAGTTATAATTGTATTAAACAATGAAGGTGGACTAAATCAGAAAAAATAAGAGCCTCTTGCAAATTTAAGTAGCATGTAAATATTTATGTTACTATTATTTTAAACATTTCCATATAGTTAATACATATGTCATTATTGCCATGCTGGTTGATATTGGGAATACTATGGAAAGGCCATCAACAATTTGGGTAGAGTATAAAGTTTGCAACTACTGACTTTTGTTTTCTTTGGTTCTGTGGATTGAATTCAGGGACTTATGTATGGTAGGCATCATCCTCTACCACTGGGCTACACCCCAGACCCTTACATAATTAGTAGAATGTCTGAATTTAAGGGGGGCAGAAAAAAGCAAAGAAATAAAGATAGAGAAGCTGTGTGTTAGAGAATATTTGAATTAAAAATAAGTTTATGAAAAGAATGCAATGATTAAATTTGAAAGATGCTATTAGAAGGAAAATAAAGGCAGAGTGCTATGATGAAGTCAGGTGTTGTGACTGTATTGAGCTAGATAGATAATAGTTCTGTGATAGGAACTAGACACATTTTTAGTACATGTGAAAATCTATCTACTGGCTTCTTTGAGCAAGGGAGGATCTAGAGTATATTTGAAAATATACATTTACTGTAAAGTGCAACTTAAGTATTCTGTTTAGAATGACAGAATTTGCATTGAATCTGTGCAGCAGTTTTGGTAGTATGGCCATTTTCACTATGTTGATTCTTCCTACCCAAGAGCAGGGGATATCTTTCCATTTTCTTATATCCTCTTTGATCTCTTTTTTCAGAGTTCTATAGTTTTCAGTGTAGAGGTCTTTTGCTTCTTTTGTTAGATTGATTCCTAAATACTTCATTTTCCTGGATGCTATGGTGAAGGGAATTGGTTAGGGTTAGGGTTCCACTTCACTCCACAAAGAATGGCTGCTATCAAGAAATTACTTAATAACAAATGTTGGTGGGGTTGTGGGGAGAAAGGAACCCTTCTCCTTTGTTGGTGGGAGTGCAGACTGGTGCAACCACTGTGGAAATCAATATGGAGATGCCTCAAAGAGCTGGGACTAGAGGTTCCATTTAACCCAGCCATCCCTCTCCTGGGTATCTTTCCAAAAGTATTAAAAGAATCATACCACAGTGATATATGTGCACCTATGTTTATAGTGGCACAGTTTGTAATAGCTAAAACTTGGAAACAGCCCATTTGCCCATCAGTAGGAAAGTGAATAAAGATGTGGTGTTTCTATAAAATGGAATACTACTCAGCCATAAAGAATGAGAAACTAGAGTCATTCATAGGAAAATGGATGCATATTGTGGCCATACTCTTAAGTGAAATAAATAAGACACGTGTAAATACCTAATAGTTTCTCTGATGTAAAAAACTGAAAATGCAAATAAGATCCAAATTATGTAATTGATAATGTGAAATAGGAAGAAAGGGCTAAAGGTGTAGGGGAAGTGGGAAGGGTAGGGGAAAGGAAATACAGGAAAAGAAAAAAATATGACAAAAGGAAAAAATGGAAATGAAGTATTTGTAAATAGGTAAGGGTGGAGTGGGTGAAGGCAGGGCAGGGGTATGAGGAAAAACTGAGAACCAAGATCTGTCATGTAAAGGTACAATGATGAAGGAAACTGTGCTGTATACTTAAAAAGCACCAGTCAACTGTCTGAGAAGAAAAAAAATGTCATATCCATAAATGAAGTTAAAGAGACAATTTCAATGTTAATAACTCAATTTTTTTTTTTCTTTTGGTACCAGGGATTGAACTCAGGTCCTTGCCCTTGCAAGGCAGGCCACCGAACTGCTGAGCTAAATCCCCGGACCCTAACTCAGATTTTTTTTCAAAAAATCTTATTTCAATGTGGTAACTTTACTTTCAGGGTTGAACATAGTGAACTGTGAGTCTTTCTAAGAGAGTATTCTTAATGTTTTAAATTTCTGTTGAAAATCAGTTACAACAGTTTAATGTGCACAAGCTACTAGGTAAGTATTTTTGAAGACTATTTTGTGTTTGAATACAAAATGAACCGAACCATATCAAATTTTATATTATATAAAAACTATGAGGGCAGCTTAAAATTATGAGACTCCATACCTCGTTAGATTTTAAAGTACAAAAAATATTTATTTTATTAGCTAATCTAGTATTTTATGTGCTTTCATTTTTTCTGCATTCGATTTTTCAACAACACTGATTACTTCTGTTTGTTAATATAACAATCTCAAATTTTTCTAGGATGGGTTGTTAATCCGAGAAATTAAAAGATTATTGGCTTTGAACTTGGGAGTGATAAAGATAATAACTATGTATTCTAAAGTTGACATAACGATGCATATTGGCATCAGAAATAAATGCAATGTCTTTTAAGTGAAGTGAATAGTGACCAGATGTGGCCTGTGCATGAAACAGAGCATGTATTCAGACAGGTGAGGACCACAGCTGAGTCATTCATAACTAACACATTCACACAATACTGACATTAGAGTACACACACTTTCTTTCTTCACAGGTATGAAAAAGAACTGCCTTAAAATGACTCCTCATTGAGTAGTATAAGTATAATCAGTCTTTTTTTCTTTTATTGAGTTTATTGGTACATTTTAGGTATACAGTACAATTATGTTTATCATTGGGCTCTTGTATCTTTACACGACAGGTCTTGGTTCTCATTTTTTTCCCCCTTGTCCCTGCCCTCCTTTCACCCCCTCCTCCCCTCCCATTTACAAACACTTTATTTCCATTTTTTCATTTTCTCATATTTTTTCTTTTCCCTTATTCCCTTTCCCCTACCCTTCCCATTGTCCCTACACCTTTAGCACTTTTCTTCCTATTTCACATGGTCAATTATATCATTAGGATCTTATGTACTATTGTAGGTTTTCACACCAGAGAAACTATTCGGCATTTACACACATGTGACTTATTTATTTCACTTAGGAGTATATCCTCAATATATATCCATTTTCCTATGAATGAATCTAATTTCTCATTATTTATGGCTGAGTAGTATTCCATTTTATAGAAAAACCACATCTTATTTTACCAGTTTCCAACTGATGGGCAAATGGCCTGTTTCCAAGTTTTAGCTATTACAAACTGTGCTGCTACAAACACTGGTGTGCAAAAATCACTGTGGTATGATTCTTTTTAATCAGTCTTTTTTAAACATAGAAACTTTAAGGGTTTTTTTTTTTTTTTTTTTGCTTGTTTGTTTGTTTTGGTACCAGGATTCAAACTCAGGCCCTTGCGCTTGTGAGGCAGGCAGTGGAGCCAGAGTCAAACCCCTGGCCTGAAACTTTAAATTTAGAATGAAGAGAAAAGTTTTTAAAAAATTTTATAATGTAGCATAAAATACATGACTTTCCCAAGATTATTTTTATTTTCGACCATTCTTCAACAGAAATAATCTAATTGTACTCTAATTTGTGGTGCCCAAACTTTCTGGCATCAGAGACTGGTTGCATAGAAGACAATTTTTCCACACACAGGGGCAGAGAGGATGGTTTTGGGATGATTCAAGCACATTTTATTTCTTGTACACTCTATTTCTATTGTTATTACACTACAATATATAATGAAATCGTTTTATTAAATTAAGTGTCAGAGTCTGATTTAAAGCCTTCCACTAGATGCAGGTGTCACTTTTCCACTCACAGATAGGGTTTTGATATGTATCTGCAAGCAGTTAATGTATTATGTGCTCTGAGAGGGCAAACCTCTCTGCTAATGTTAATCTGTATTTCCAGCTCTTCCCCAGTGCTAATGTTACCTCCTTAAATCATCAGGCATTAGAGTCTCAGGAGGGGTGAGCAACCAAAATCCCTTGCTGTGTAATTCGCAGTAGGGTTCGTGTTTCTATGAGAATCTATTGGTGCAGCTGATCTGACTTGCGGCAGAACTCAGGCAATCACTTGAGCGACAGGAAGCTGCACATACAAATGCAGATTAGCTTGCTTGTACACTGCTTGCCTCCTGTTGTACTGCCCTGCTCCTAACAGGACTCAGACCAATGTGGGTCCGTGACCTGGTGTTTGGGGATCCCAGCTGAACCTGCAATATCATGTTTCAAGTTCTCATTTAAGCCTTCCACGGTTGAAAACTTGTAACTTGTTCTTTAGAAAATTAATGATGTATTTCAATGATTTGGGAGAACTTTGTGGGTCTTAACTACAATTATATGTGTGTTACTTTAATTAGGGTTCCTATTGATAAATACAGTGCTGTGATTTTTTTAAAAAAAGAAATTCCAATTTGAGTATAAACTGTATAGATATGAATGAGTAAAAATATTAAATTAAAATTTCATATTTTAGAAAATGTATCCTCATTTTAAAATATTTGACACAACAACATTCTTTAATATTGGGCAGTTGTAAATGGGAATGAAAGAATTTATTGAACATTTACCAAATAACAATCACAAGGTTTTTTGTGTTGTTCTGTTTTTAACCTCTGTAGACAATCCAGTCCTTGGTCTTTTGCTTTGCTCAAATTCATTAATCTATTATTCCTGACTAGCTAGGCGAAAAGCTTAGCAGTCAGAATTACTTGACCACTTACAGTTTCTTTATTTTATTAAAACTTTTCTTTATTTTCTCAGTGACTGCCATTCAAATCTCTAATTAGGCAAACAGTTAACATAATTTTTAGCTCCTACTCATGGGCTGGCGGCCAGGGTGGGTGAAGGAGAAATATTGAAAATGACACTGAGCATTGCATTACTCACTCATTTTCAATTTGATTGAACTCTTCTAATGTGCCAAACTTTTATCTATTACTTTATCTTTTAAGTAAAGAATTTAAGCTTTTGTTAGTACCTTCAAGTTTCTACCAAACCTTCAAAAATGGATGTTTCTATGCAATAGTATAATGTTTTTTTAGAAATCCAATTGTTAATACATGCTGTAAAACCATAAGAGTAACTAAGATCGTAACAATGACTATATAGGTAAAAATGTTGTTCGTAGATAATTTTCCTCTAAAACCTCAAATAATGATATAAAGAAAACTCTAAATACATTGTTGTGTTTGATTGAATCCTGTCAGCAAGATAGTTTATCATTTTATGTTATTATCTGAGATAGCATGCTCAAGAAACTAAAAATAACTCATTTTTATATCAAACAAATTATAATAAATTATACTGGGACAGATTTAATAATGCATTTAGTGAAAGTCATGCTGAATAGATATGCATATGGAGCAGTTCTAAACAATGGCTGTAATTGGAATTCTTAGACAGTTAAGTTAGTTTGCTTAGTCCATTTTTACTTGTTAGTCCTTTTTATCTATAAGCAATATCAATATTGACAATTTCCCATGACACCACTATAACATTTGCTCAACATTTTGCAGATGTGTGCATAGAGATTAAAAGACAAAAGTCAATTTTTAATTCCCCAGTTTCTGAGATTGCTTAACCCCCCAGCCTTCCTTTGTGTCATAATTGTCAAGGTCTGATTTCTGTTTAGGTATTCACGTTCTTCTAGGCTTCTTTTTCTTTTCTTGTTTTTTTTTTTTTTTCCTCATTGAGTTTATTGGTACATTTTAGGTATAAACTGTACAGCACAGTTACATTCATCATTGGGATCTTGTACCTTTACATGACAGGTCTTGGTTCTCATTTTTTCCCCTTGTCCCTGCCCTCCCTTCACCCCCTTAGGCTTCTTTTTCTTATCTGAGGATTTCTTACACATTGTGACCAGTCCTTTATGAAATAAACTTCCTTGCTATGCAAAAAATTCAAAGCGGACTCTGAAAGTTCATTCATGAACTATTTAGAATTTATTTCATTTTCATTCATAAAATTTGAGTATAAGTGAAAATGCTATTAAAAGACTAGATTATGTCCACACTCACCTTAGTCATGTTGGCTACTATAACAAAATATCTTAGACTGGATCGTTTATAAACAACAGAAATTTATTGCTTACTTCTCTGAAGATTGGAGAAATCCAAGATCAAGGCACCAGCATATTCAGTTCTGGGGCTCTACTTAGAAGATGATGGCTTCTATTTGTGTCCTGACATAGTGGAAGGGGGAAATGAGCTCCTTTAGTCTTCTTTTATAATCATTAATCGCCTTTGCAGTTACCTCCCAAAGGTAGTCTTAATACCAACGCCTTAGGAGTTAACATTTGAACATTGCAGGTGGGAGGCAGGCAGTAGTGGGGATTAAACAATGGTTTTCAGGCTTTTTATTTTGAGACAAGGTCTTGATAATTGCTCAGGCTTAGAGTGAATCTGCAATCCTCCTGATGTAAGTACAAGGGTGCTGGGATCATGGGATGTACCCTCACACCCAGCTCTGTATATACATTTGGACACGACATGAACATTCAGACCTTGGCTTCTCGCTAACTCCCAGAAGTCTTGAGGTCTTATAGTGATGGCGAGCAAGGTGCTTGGCTCAAAGACAGGAAAAAAGGAAAGGTCACAGATTTTGCCTTGGTTGTCCCTTTTTTCCCTTTCCTGATTTGGAAGTTTTATGTTGCATTTTTCTTATTTTAATGGTAACCATTAATCTTTATTATTGCAATACATATTTTCATAGAAAAATTTCTACTCTAGTATTATTGCCATACTTTTAAACAAGACAAAGATACAGACATTATTTAATCATCTCTGTACTATTTCCTTTTCTAATGTTTGTACAAAAATGACAATAAAAAAAAAAAATCAGCTGAGAGCAGTGGTGCATGCATGGAATTCCAGCACTGAGGGAGGCTGAGGTAAGAGAATTGTGAGTTAAAGTCCTACCTGATCCATTAAGTGAGACCCTGTCTCAAGATAAAAATAAAGAAACAAAAAGGCCTGGGGATGTAGCTCAGGGGTAGCATGCTTCTGGGTGCTATTTTCAGTACTTAAGAAGAGAAACAAAGTAAACAATCATTTTTGCTGGATGTGGTGGCTGAGGCAGGAGAATCGTGTGTTCCAGGCCACCCCAACCTGGGCTCCTTAATAAGATCTGTCTCTGAAAACTGAAAACAAAAACAAAACAAAACAATTCTAAATAATTCATTAATTTACATTGTATTGTATCTGTATTTGAATATTAATTGCATTTTATAGAATATTGTTCCTCAGACTGGCTTCTTTCATTTTACTACTTCCTTCTAGATTTTCTTTCCTTATTACTGAAAACACAGACTTTTAGGTGTTCTAATAAAATATTTTAGTTCTTCTGAAAGCTGAAATACTTTGCTTATAAACCCTTTTGAATGTCACTTTACATTTGAAAATTCTAACTTAAATTTTTTGTTGATTTATTAAATAAGTTAACCTAGTACATTCCAGTTCTGCATTTTATATGCAGCATATACATAGATGAAATTTATTTCCTCATATGTTAGTCCAAATTCTTGAGGAGTAGAGGCGGAGACAGGATAGGTATGGCTGTCAGAAAAGCAAACGAAAGGAGCCAGGCAAATCTGGAAGAGGGATCTCAGAGCAGGGAGCTTGGATGGAAGTGGCCTCGGCTCCCTTGATGCTCTAAAGCAAACTCACCAAGGCCAAAAGGAAGCCCCCAGGTCAAAATCGGACATTCCCTGAGCTGTCCGGCATCTTCCAGGAGCGGACTGCCTGAAGTCAGCAGTGTCGGCGGTAAGATAGCTGCCTTCAGTATGACGCTGTGAACGTGTGGATTTCAGAGAAGACACTGGGCCTTGGTCAATTCTGCTTTTTCCATTCAGAAATGTGACAGGTGCCTTTTCACAGCCATCACACTTGCCATTTTGTTTCAGGTATGTTTTCTTCAACTAGCACAGATAGCGCCTCTAATTTATGATGGCCCAATGATAACATGTCAAGATCTTCAATCCTTTCAACAAGCACAAATCACCACAAGCAGGAAAATGTACAAGCACTGTCAGAAAGAACTTGAAACCAACAAAAAAATGTAGAAGACTGTTTGAACAATAGAAAATAGAGGGAATTAGATCCCAAGGGCAGCAGAAATTATTCCCATCATCACCGATGTGGATGCTTGGGAAGGTGGTTGGGAATACAGCATGATGGGTTAAGTAAGGCAGCAGCAACTGGTGTCCAGGCAGTCGCAGTAGGTGCAGGACCTTGAACCAAAGAATTTAGCTCTCTGCGTCCTGACTGCTATGAAGACAGGGTAGATGAGTTAGACAGCAAGAGGATATCCATCACCTGATGGAAGAAGTAAGAAGTGTTTTAAAAGGCCTAAATATAGGTAATTAAAACAACTTCACCGTAGAATTTTCCTCAAGTCCTGACCTATTAGCGATGCCTTCTATGGGCATATGGACTCATCCATATCAGTAGGAAATGAATTTGACCCTGAAGCGTAGCCCTTCTTTACAGTAATGAGGAGAAGCAGAATCTTGAAATAACCCTTCAGGCCTTTCGGCGGCGGGCTGCCCCTTGCTCCTCTCTCCCTTCCTCCCTTCCGTCCTGTTTTTCTCTTCTCTCCTCTTCCTCCCTCCTCATCCCCTACTTCTCCCTCTCCTTCCCATCCTGTCTCTAACTTATGTTTTCCCTTCTCTTCCTTTTCCTCCTCCTCTCCCCCTCTTTCTGTTCCTTCTTTTCCTCCTCTTTTTCCTTCTCCCCTTTCTCTTGCTTTTTCTTTTGGGTGGTGGTAAATATAGTGTAGCTTTAATATGTTTACATGTCATGTGTTACGAATTTAATATAAGAGAATTCATATAGTGTCCGTTAAATGCCAGACAAAATAAAGTGCAATTTATTGGTCCTTATTCTGATTCTTTTGTGACCATCATGAATAGATGAGACCTATATAAGCAACTGTAAATATAAATACTGATTATTTTGTTGTACTGGGAATTAAATCCAGGACCTTTACACTGAGCTACATCCCCAACCCAATTTTTAGTTTTTTTTTTTTATCAAGATGAGGTCTTGATAATTTGCAAAAGTTTCCCAGGCTGGCTTCCAATTTATGATCCTCCTGCCTCAGCTTCCTAGAGCACTGAGATTGTAGGTGTACACCACCATACAAATACAATTTTGAGCAATTCAAGTTGCTCCAACAAAATGGTTATATTTTTCAGCAATTCAATTCATTCACATGTTTGACCAAAGCTCTGCATGGTCAATGTATGTTCCTTCTGAATGGATATTAGGAAATTAAAATTTCTTAGTATTATTCTTATATGCTGCTTGCATTAGCATATCATATTGGTTTAAGCAAAATAGATTGCTGAATAAATAATTCATTTAAAATGTTTGAAGAATTTCTTAATATATATAAAGATAGTTGCTTAAATATACATTTAATCCCATAACAGATGTTGTTATGACTCAGATTTAAAATTACCCCCAAAGTCTCATGTGATTGAGGGTGAAGGGATCGGAGCTCCTCAGTGGGTTCACCCTTCCACCTACCTGAGCCTCTGGGCGACCTTTTGAATGAATGTAAACCATACCATGAAGCATAAACCTGATTATTCCTTTATCTGATGAATCCATTAATTAATTACTCTATTTCATTCACAAATTTCCTTGTAATACCTACTGTGAGTTGGGTGTTAAAATTGCTCTAAGAACTTGAAATTATATTTAATAAATATTTATGAGATTAATACTGCATAAATGAAAGAACAAAAACAGTAGTTAATCACTATAGTCTTCTAGTTCAGAAAAATGTCGCTAAAATGCAGTATCCTTCATATGAAACCAGTTTCTATTTTGGATTTTATTCAAATTTTAGAGTATTTTATGCTTAGTGAGATATCTTGGAGATGAAACCCAAATTTAAACATGAAATGAATTCATATTTTATATATACCTTACAGACATGGCCCGAAAATATACGATATTTTAATGAACTTTGTGCATGAGGCAAAGTTTCACAATATGGGGTATGGCATCATGTTGGTGCCCCGCTGGATTCATGTTGGGAGTTAGATTTTGGGTTAGGGATGCTCCGACTGCTGAAACAAAGTCCACTTCTGGACTTGTCTCAGAGAGGTGGTGGACTCTTCCCTAAGGAAAGGGAGTTGTTAAGCATAAGGGTAGAGTGTGGATTAATTACTCTCCTCCAGCTGTGATTTCAAACACTCTGCTTGTTCATTTGTGATCTCTGTGTCATTATCCACCTCAGGAGACATTAGAGAGTGTGGCCGATTAAGAGCTTTCTGGGAGAGACTTTAGGTCACCTCATGAAGGAATTCAACCCCTTTACTCTATCCAGCCCCGAAGAATTTGGATATGGAGCTTTTTGAATGATGGAGGCTGCAGAATGATTTTTTCTGACTTTGGGTCACTCATCTCTTTAGTATCTTTTCTTTCAACAAACTCTCTACAGTCAGCACCCTAATGCAGTTTTATCATTTCTAATTTTAAAAGAAGCTAAGTAACTCCATGTCCTTCTAGGCTCTGTTGCCACTTCATTTCTCTTTATTAGTAATTTCTTAAAAGCATAGTCTGCATAGGATTTTTCCATTTCCTCATCTTTAGTATCCAAAGTGGTTGCCATACTCAAATGCTTCTTTTTGCAAAATTTGTTGGATGTGCTTTCAATCCTTATCTTGCCAGAAACCTCAGTAGCATCTGATTCTGTTGCTCTTATCCTCTTCCCTCAACTTTATCCTTTCTTAACTTTCATGTTACTACCCTTACCGTTGTTTTCCCTAACCCTAAATCGCTTCCTCTCTTTCAAGATCCTCTTTTCACTTAAAGTCCTTTTTCACTAAGAGTATGACCACAGTATGCATCCATTAAAAAAAAGAGAGAGAACTAAGAGCTATCATGTAAAGGTACAGGATCGCAATGGTGAATGTAGCCATACTGTATACCTAAAAAGTACCAATAAACTCAATGAGAAAAAAATCCTCTTTTCACATAATCCCTTCAATACAGAATTTTTCTCTCTCCTCCCTCCCTGCTTCCCTCTCTTCATGCTTCTCGCCTCTCTCTCTCTCTCTCTCTCTCTCTCTCTCTCTCTCTCTCTCTCTCTCTCTCTCTCTCCTGAGACTTTAGGTCTTACTATATAGTCCAAGATGATCTCCAATTTGTCATAATCTTGCCTCAGCATCTTCAGGGCTGGGATTACAATGTAGGCCACCATGCCCAGCAAATGCTAAATTTCTTTTAAAGCTTACTGTAGGACTTCCTCTATCCCCTGCCCGCCCCCGCCCCGTCTCCCTCCCTCCCTTCCTAGAGGATAATGACCACCATTGTGGTTTTAAATACTCTGTGTTTGTCAACAGCTTCCAATTTTGTATTTCTAGTCTAATGCATTTTAAAATCATTAAGCCAAATGCTTAGTTAACAAATAGATACGGAGAGATCCCAACAGCTCATAAAGAATATGCCTAGAGGGCAACCTTGACATTTTTCCTCTTCTTAATAATTCACTTCAAGCATAAAAATTTTAAGACATTTCCTTTCCTCTCCTAGTCTAAAATGTAAATATGTTAATTGCTTAAAATAATTTGGGGTAGTGTTATGTGTTATATAACAAGTTCTTCTTCTAACGTGGTAGTCATATCTCCAAAGTATTCTTATGGGTAATTGAGTTCTACTAAATCTGTTTAAATAATGAACACTAGGAAAATACATTTATACTCTCTTTGGCTTTCTTAGTTCCTACACCTTTCACCTCTAAGGAAAAGTTTTCTAAATCTTTTACCTCTAATAAAATTCTGAAAATTATATTTGTTTTATTTCAGATCTATTACATTTTGAAAATATATAAAGCCTCATTAGTTTCCTTCTAAATCATTATAGTTTTATAGATATGTTTTGTGTTTTTGCACAAATAATTTTTATTTCATATTTTATTTCATAATATTTTAAATTTGGTTCAGTATATAATGCTGTCCTTTTAAACAATAATTTACTTCTACAAATTATAATTCTGATCCTTAAATTTTAAAACTTAAACTTTTTCATAGTAGCAGAAATAAAGAAATATCTATTGATTATTCTTTTAGTAGATATATCTCTCTCTATGTATAGATTAAATGTTGTAACTAGATTTTTGGTAAAGTTCATATATGTATGAATTTATATATGCATATATACATGTTTATACTGTATGCATATATATCATATATGCATACATATATATGTATTAAATTATACATTTATATATGAATTAATTCTTTCTGTAGGACAGAATCCCAAAGGTGAAATTCTTAGTTAAAGCCCATAGACCTAGTGTCAGAAAATTTATGTTAACTTACATTTCAACCAGCAAGATGTTTTGCCTGTTTTACCATAGCGAGAGTAATTGTAATTATTTTAAAATAATATTTTTCAGCTTTATAGATGATTTATAATATCTATGTATTTTAATGTATACTTACTTATTAGTGAGTTGCTTCATATTTTACATATTTACATATTATTTACATATCTATTTACATATTTAATTTAGAATTTCACTTTGTGAACTTTCAATACATTTATGCTTCCTCATTAATTTTAGTGTTAGGTTTCAGTTTTTTCTAATATTTTATTTTTATATTACATACAGTAAATCTTAACTGTAAAATGCTTTACAAATCATTTTTCTTGCTACTGCTCTGTGTTTTTAAACATTTAGAAAATAAAAGTACTTAGATATAAAAATAAATTGATTTTTTCAGTTGTGAATTGTTATGATTTTACATTTCAGAAGTCCTCACTCCTTATAAGAATAAGAAAGATAAATTATTCTGTATAAAATTTTTTTCTCTTTTATGCCGGCAAATATTTAACTTGCTTCCAGGCTAGGAGCTGAATAGTTGTGGTTGCTGAATAGCTGTGGTTGCTGATATTTTATGCTGGGATCATAGCTCCGTTCAAGCCTAAAATTCTGTTAAAAATTCAGCCATTGATTTCTGTAAGCTGATTTCTGTACACCACTGTATTTCCATTTTTAATTCACTTTCAGTCCCAACAGCTCTTCCTCTGAGGTGGGAATGTCACTTGAGCCCAGGACCTTGAAGCCAGCCTGGACAACATTGTGAGACACTGTATGAAATCAAACAAATCAAATCAAATCTCCCCTTAATTCACCTAGACTACCTCATAATGTAGTGAGGAGAAAAGATGAAACTTGAAGCTTTTCCCAAAGAACTGACTCTTTTATCCAGGAGAAAAATGTGTTAAATAGCTCTGTGCTAGTCCATTTCTGGACCAGTGACAAAATACTTATGATAAACAACTTATAGAAAAAAAGGTTTACTTTGGCTTGTGGTTTAAGAAGTTTCAGTTTGAGGTCATTTGATCACATTACTTTGGGTCTATGGTAGCACAGTAAGGGGAGGGGGGGTAACGACAAAGGAGCTGTTCACTTCATGGTGGTCAGGAAGGAAAAGAAACCAGGTGTGGTGGTGCATACTGGTAATCTCAGCACTCAAGGCTGAGGCAGGAGGATCACCAAGAGTTTGAGGCCATCTAGGGCTACATATTGAGTTCAAGAGCAGTCTGAACTACATAGCAAGACTACACTTCCAGTGTTCTAACCCCCTTCCCCCAACTAGGCTCCAGGTCGTAAAGATTCCACCACCTCCCAGTAGTGCCACACTGAGGACCAATCCGTTAACTGTGGGCCTTTGTAGGAGCTTCCAGACAAAAACCACAGCAAGCCTTATCCTGACCTTTTGGTTTAACATTCTTTGTTAAACATATCAAAAAACTAATTTTGAGAGTGTCATACTGTGATTCTTGTGCTTAAAATTTTGTCATATACAACTTTTTGAAAACATTGTCAGTTTCTATTGACGTCTTACTCTTTCACTGCTTTTAGGAAGGCAGCTTCAAAGAGTGTTGTTGGAATTTAATCATCTTAAACCCATACATTAACTCTTACTCATTGCAAGCCATACTTTTACTTAATAATAATTAAATAAATACTGACTCCAATACTTAGTGAGCACAATGCTAAACTGTTATTACGGAAATTGAATAAAGTAGTCTGACTTCAAGAGCTTTGCACCTTTATGAAGCAGGATATTGTCCACTATAAAATACTAAATGGTCCTCCACTAATTTGCATATGTTTAATTTTTAAAGACTGTAGTTTTGAGGGGTGAGCATTGCTCCTGCCTCACCTCCTTCTTCTTTCCCTCTTCCTCCATGCATCTTTCTTTTCCCCTTGATTTTCTTGTTTTACTTACAAGATTACTTGATTTTATTTTATTTTTTGCAGTACCAGGGATCAAACGCACGACCTTGCATTTGCAAGGCAGGCATGGTGCCCCTGAGCTAAATCCCCAGCCCTATAAAATGTTGTTTTGGCATAAGATGTAAGCTTTTTGCATTATAGCTTCTACATTATATCTTCTGATTATTGTTGATATTTAGAGAATCGAGTAGAAGACATATTCATGCACAAATGTGTTTGTGTTTCTATCATCTAAAGCTCGGTCGGATTTAGCAGTTCTCCTGAGAATTGAGACAATTATGCAACAGGATGAGAAACAAAATCAACTTTTACTAATTATTTACTATATTGTGCCCTTTGTGATTTATTGAATCAATTAGAATTTTCAGAAAATTATTACTCAAAAATAAGTTAGCATTAAAATTATCTGGCCTTCCAGGCCAGTTATCAATCTACTGAGATGTTTATTTTTTGGAATTTTTTTGATTATTTGTTTCAAATATTGATTGTGCATTTTGTCCAGATGTCAATTTAGGATGAATTATAGATATTAAAATTTATTTCCCTATTTTACATGTTTTTTCTCATTTCTTATAAAATGTAAAACTTCCCTCTCCTCGTTCTTCCCTTCTCATGATCCTTTTCCTCTTCTCCAAAATGTCTCCAACCTTACCTTCATCTTACTCTTTAATTCATTTATATATAACTTGGTACCTGATTTATGTCACAAATTGTGGTCTCAAGATCCATGTAGTATCTTGAACATGATATTATTTCTTTCTTTTTTATGGCTGAGTAATATTTTTTGTGTATATATGGCTCAGTTTCATAACCTATCATCTGTTGGTGGGCACTTGGTGTATTTCCAGAGTTAGCTACTGGTGAATTTTATTGCTATAAACATGGCTATGAGTCACTATAGTGTGAGGCTTAACTCTTTCAGGAATGCACCATTTGGAAGTAGAGCTGGATCAAACAAGATTTCTATTTTTAAGTTTTTGAAGCATTACCATTGTTATACTATTTTAAATTCCCTCCAACAATGTATATAGATGAGCTCCTTTCCATCTACATGCTTACCAACGTTTGCTGATTTTTTGTTGTTGTTGTTTGTTTGTTTGTTTTGTGCTCTTGACGACTGCCATGCTGACTATTCTCAGGTGGAACCTTGGAATTGTTTTGGTTTACATTTTCTCCTCATTGGCTGAAGATGGTGAACATTTTTCCACGCACTTATTAGCTTTGTTCTTTTATTGAGAAGTGACTTTCATTTAACTTGCTCATTTTTTTTTATCAGTTCTTAATCTATTCTAAAGGATTAGTTCGGGAATGTTTTGGTGTTCTGTAGTTTGTCTAGTCACTCTGTTGATTGTACCTTTGAAGTGGAGAAGTATATTCAGTGTTGTACTCCTATTTGTTGATTCTTATTATCATTTCTCATGCTTTGGGAGTATTGTCCAGGGAGTCCCTATGCGTGCCTTTAGCTTCAAGGGTTTTCCCTATGTTATCTTCAATGTTTCAGCATTTCTGTTTCTGTGTCCAGGTCTTTGATCCATTGCTATTTTTTTCAGCTTTAATTGAATTTATTGGTACATTTTAGGGATACAGTACAGTTACATTCGTTGTTGGGATCTTGTACCTCTACATGACAAGTCTTGATTCTCATTTTTTCCCCTTACCCCTTCCCTCCCTTCACCCCCCTCCTCCCCTCCCCATCTACAAACACTTTATTTCCATCTTTTCATTATCTCACATTTTTTACTTTTCCCTTATTACCCTTCCCCTACCCATCCCATCCACTGCTATTTGATTGGAGTGCAGGGTTAGTGATATGGGTCTAGTTTCACCCCTCTTCATAAGGTAACTAGTTACTCACCATCATTTGTAAAAGAAGGAAAAAGCTGGTTTTTTTCCAACATGTTTTTGGCTTCTTTGTCAAAAATCCAGTGTCTGAAAGTGTGTGGTTATCTCTGTATCTTTTCTTCAACTACATTGGTCTTCATGTCCATTTTTGCACCAGTGTTGTGACATTTTTGCCACTATAGCTTCATAGTATATCTTGAAATCCAAAATTAGGATATCTCTTACTTTCTTCTTTTGGGTCAAGATTCCTTTGTCTATTCTGGGTCTCTTCTGGTTCCATACAAATTTTAAGATATTTTTTTTCTATTCAGGGAATAATGTTGATTTTTTTAGTAAGGGTTGCATTATATCTATATATTACTTTTGTTAATATTGTATGTTAATAATAATTCTACTCTTATCAGGAGCTGGGGATGACTCTCCATTTTCAAATACATTCTTCAATCTCTTTCTTCCAAGTTCTGTACTTTTCACTATTGAGGTTTTTCATTTCCTTGATTAGGTTGATTCCCAGCTATTCAATTTTTTTGAATCTACTGTGAAGAGAATTGTTTTGCTGACTTATTTTTGGTGGGTTTATTATTGGAGTACAGGCACACTACTGTTTTTGTGTATTAATTTTGTATCCTATCACTTGACTAAATTTGTTTATCCACTATAAGTGACTTCTGGTGAGTTGTTCAAGTTTTCCATGTAAAGGATCGTATCATCTGCAAATAGAAATAATTAACCTCTTCTTTTCCTATTCATGTCCCTTTTATTATTTCTTTTGCCAGACTGCTCTGGCTACAGTTTTGAATACTACATTGAACAAGAGTGATGAGAATTGACATCCTAGTCTCATTCCTATTTTTTGTTTTTCCCCATTAGATATGATGTTAACAGTGTTTGTCATAAATATCATTTTTAATTTGAAGTAAAGTTCTTCTTTTTTGTAGTTTCTTAAATTTTTATTTTTATGGGTACAAAATCACAATACATAATGACTATATTCCTTGGGAGTTTTATAACAAGTAAATACACCTGCATAATAAAAATAAAACACTGAAATATGATATCTTAATTTTGGGGGGAAGCTTATTTGGTATACAGATGATAGCCACTCTGCAACATTTCTTTAATGGTCAGATATATTGAACATTTTTCATTTGTTTACTGAGCATTTGTACTTCCTCTGAAAAGTTTCTATTAATTTCAGTTAGCTAGTTCTTATTTAGTTTTTAATATTGAGGGTTCTGATGTTTTCAGCTCTTTATGTATTATAGATGTTAATGCTCTGTCCAAAAATAACTGGCATTTTTCATACTGGTTAGGCTGACTCTTCACACTGTTGAATGTTGCCTTTGCAGTACAGAAGCTTTCCAATTTGATATGATTCTATTTTTTGAATTTTGGTACTATTTCTTGTGGAATTGGATTTCTGTTTAGAAAGTCCTTGCCTTTAAGAGTGTTACCTATGTTGTCTTCTAGTAGTTTGAGTGTTTCTGTTTTAACATTTAGACTTTGATCCATTTTAATATGTTTTTTATTGGTACATTTAATGTATACAATAGTTACTTTCATCATTGGGAACTTGTACCTTTACATGACATATCTTGGTTTTGATTCTTTCCCCATTCCCCTGCCCTTCAATCCATATTTACAAAGACTTTGTTTCAAGTTTTTTCCTTTTCTCTTATTTTTTCTTCTCCCTTCTTACCTTTCCCATACTCCTCCCATTTCCACTACTTCTTTAGACCTTTTCTTCCTATTACCCAATATCAATTATACAATTTGATCCTTATTTACACTTTTAGTTTTTCACACCAGAGAAACTATATGATATTTATATATATATATGTGTGTCCTACTAATTTCATTTAAGAGTATGTCCTCAAAGTGCATCCACTTAGCTATATATGTCTCTAGTTTCTTGATCTTTATGGCTGAGTAGTACTCCATTTTATTTTTTTAAAAATTCCATCTTCTTTATCCAGTCTACAGTTGATGGGCAATTGGTCTGTTTCCAAGTCTTAGCTATTACAAACTATGCTGCTATAAGCCTGGGTGAGCATATATCACAGTGTTACGTATGAGTCTTCTTTTTCTTTTGGTACTGGGAAATGAACTCAGGACCTTGTGCTTGCAAAGCAAGCAGCAGAGCCATTGAGGTGCTCCCTGGCCCTGTATGAGTCTTTTAATTCTTTTGAAAAGATGCTCAGCAGTGGAAAAGCTGGGTCAAAAGTTGAACATTGGTATGCCATAAGTGACTTTTATGAAAAAGTAAGGCTCTTCTATACTTCCTCTTTTGGGGATTTTTATCAAAAGCATTTGTTCATGGCTTTCTGCATTTCTCGAGATGGCTTTATGAGTTTTGTTTTTGCTGCTGTTTATGTGATATACCAATTTATTGATTTGAACATGTTCAACTAACCCTACATTACTGCCATGAAGCCTACTTAATCATGATGTATAATCTATTATTGTTGTTATTATTATTATTATTATTATCATCATCATCATTATTATGTGCATTCTGTTTGTCAGTTTGTTGTTCAGGAGTTTTTTATGTCTATGCTTATTAAACAGATTGGCCTGTAGTTCAATATTTTTTATCATCTTCTTTACTTTTTTTGGAGTTGGGGTAATGCTAACTTTCAGGAATGACTTTGGGAGTATTCCTTCCTTTTCAATTTTTTAAAGATATTAAGAATTAGGTCCTCCTTGAATTCCTTGGAAAATTCAATAGTGGATTGATCTAGTTTTGGACTTTTATTTAAGTTGATAGACTTTTTTATTACTCCTTTAATTTCATTGCTTGTTATGGGACTACTCAGAGTTTTTGTATTTCTCACTTTAATTTTATTAATTCATATGTATCTAGAAGTCTATTAACTTTTGGATTCTCCAGTTCACTGGAGTTCAGTATTTCAAAGAAGTTGATAGTAATCTGATTTTTGGCAGTGTCTGTTGTGATTTCAACTTTTTCATTTCTAATTGCATTGATTTTTATATTTTCTTCCTTTTGTTAGGATTGGCTGAGGAGTTTTCTATTTCATTCATTCTTTCAAAGAACCAGCTCTTCAATTAATTGATTATATCCATTTTAGTATCAATTTTATTCACTTTTGTTGCTATTTATAATTTCCTTTTTTGTACTAGTTTTAGATTTGGATTGTTCTTGGTTTTTTTAGGGCCTTCCAGTACATCGTTAGATTATTTTCTTGGACTCACTCTGTTTTTCTGACATGGGCATATTCATAGCAATAAGCCTCTCTTTAGGATTGCTTTCACTGTGTTGCATTTATGTTGTTCTGGGATTTTCATTTTATTCTAGAAACATTATAATTTCTAATTTGATTTTTTTTCTATGACCCTTTGATTATTCAAAATAGTAGCACTTAATTTTATGTCTACATAAATTCTGTGATTTCTTTTGCCATTGATTTCTGGATTCATTGCACTGTAATCTGATAATATGTATGAAATAATTTCTATTCTGCATTTTCTTAAGTGTGCTTTACATATTGAAATGTTGTCTTTGTTGGAGAAAATCCCCTGTGTGCCTCAGAAAATTGTGCAATAGTTATCTATTAAATTTGAGGGTTTTGTTTAACTCTGATATTTCTCATTGATTTTTTGCTTAGTTGATATTCAGTAGTGTTTGTTTTATGAAGATGGGTGTGCCAGTGTTTGGTGCATATATGTTTATAATTGTTATCTCTTTCTGTTGAATTGTTCCCTTGCCATTTCTGATCACTTTTTGCTCAAAGTCCATTTTATTTAAAAACAAGATAGTTACTCCTATTTGATTTAATTTTCCTGTTGCATGAAATATTGTTTTCCATCCTTTACATTTTAGCCTATGTATATAATTTTTTATTAAATGTATTTCTTGTATGTAATGTGTTTACCTTTAAGATTCCTCTAGCTATCTATTCTAGCCTATGGGGAAGTGGGTGTTCTCAGTTAGCAAAGTAAAGTTAACAATGGTTCTTTTCATCTTGACCTTTATAATTATGTGGTTTTCAAAACTTTGGAGCTGGGGGTGGGGTTTCTCATATGCCCTGTAATCTCAGGATGAGGCTATATACCTCATTCAGTGATTAATTCCTCCAGTGTTAATTCTGAACTAAAAGTGAACTGCTGTTTGGGACAGCAGAAGTCTTTCTACATTGTGACATTTTGTGGGGTTTTGCTATTTATAAAAGTTTTCTCTATTAGTTATATCTTGAAATTACAAAAAGTGTGAGGGTTTTCCATGCCTAGGGAAAGAGAGTTAGACATTCAAGATGACTTCTAGCCCCAGTTTTACACAAGCTTTCCTCCTGCTCATTCTAGGGAGGCAAAGAAAGTGGAAGCTTCTAAAATGGCTCACCAGTCTGATCCTGCCCAAATCTGGGGGTAAGGTAGAATGGGAATTATCATTCCCATCTCGAATGGCTATGGTCAGATTCCCTGTCTGCACAGGGTGTTTAACCCATCCAGAATCAGAACCAGCACTCTCAGGGAATAGTGCATGTTTCTCCTTCATTCTCTGAGCCCCCACTAGTTCACTCTCATATTGTGTTCTTTCTTTTAGTTTTCTCATCATTCCAATGTGAATCTTTCTGGTTTTTGCCTGGCTGCTGTCACTCTCAGGATGCAGTCCTGCAATACGTGGTGTACTCCTCACAGAGCCACAAAACTGTTGCTTTGGAATCATGGCCTGGAACGGTTTGTGAGTCCAGGACACCTATATTCTTCCATCTTATGAGTTCCAACTCAATGAATTTTCACATACGGATGCAACCATCACATTAATTGGGATAAGGATAACTTTAACAATCTCAAAAGGCTCCTCCTTCCCTCTTTTTATTTAATATATTCTTACCAACATAGAAGTTTCTGATTTCTAACTTCATGTAAATCAAATCTCCTTTATTTATTTTATTTCTAGATTTTATATTATTACGAGTTCCTGGAAAGACATATTTTGCCTCTTTTATTTTTTCAAACTTTTATTGTGGGGTCAATATTTAAGTTTTTCTTTTTAACATCTTTTCTATTAGTGTTTTAGATGGGGAATGTGCTTTTTAAATGTCATGATACAGGATTGAAGCTCTCAAAAATGTATCCCACATCTTCAGAAAAAGAAAGGGAACTTCTCTTCTTACAGAGCCAAATCCCCAAATCATATTGTTATTGATTTTATAAAGGTATTGCTGCATTATGGTATGCATCCACTTTCTTGTTTGAGCTAATATTTCTGGCATATATTTATTTTCACAAGAAGCATACATCATCCAGTACCGTTGATCCATCAGAGAACAATGAATAGTTTTCATAAGATGACACTTTAATTTGAATAAGAATGTAATTGTTAGTTTAGCTTTATGTGAATTGAATGAGCTCTTACATTTTAGTTATATTAATTTCCAGTGAGATTTTTCTAAAATGCTAACACATTTGTAACATGATATGGATTCTTTCCATACTTTATCCAATCAAAGCCATTCCTCTAAATCTTTTTAACATTTCTGTAATCTGATTATTCAATCCTTTAAAATTCTTTATATCTCTATTAAACTGGAAACTTCATTTTAATAATTGAAGACTTCACCAGACCCCTTTGAAAATCCTTCAGCACTATGTGGCCTTTTGTTCCACAGCTAATGGAGGGTCAGTCAGTTCACAGTAAGCACAAACCATAAACTGAATGACACCTAGATTTTCCTGAAATCTTTATTGTGATTCTCTTGCTTCTTTCACTAGGGTTTTGCTGATGATGCCACTGTAAAAGTTTCCCTGGAACTTCAGAGAAATTGTGTTTCATGATATAGTGCTATCCTTGTTAGAACTGATAAATGATTTTATGTCTTCCTCAAGGCATACAATTCTGGTACACTTTCTACCTATCTTGTTATAGTCTAGGCTTGAGCATAAGTCACCTATTACACGGGCTGATTTCATAAAATATACTGGTACTGTTTTTTCTTCATCTTTCCCTTTCTCAGGTTTCTCACTAAGATAACGTTTAAAAACACAACAAAACAAAAAAACCAAAATATAGATTACTTGCACACAAGACTTTGAATTGGTCTTTTCTTGTTAAAAGGAAGCAAAGATCATTAAGTTGGTCATTGTATTACCTTTATTTCTCTGCTTGAAATGAAGCTGAAACTAAGGAATACATAAGAATGATCACAGGCCATTTCTCAAGTTAGAATTTTCTCCACCAGACAGCTCTTATGACCCTCTAGCCTCTCTTTGTTTCCAGTTTTCTGTGTACATTTACCTGGCCTATGTTAATTGGCTCTTAACTTGCAGAACTGGTGACTACTTTGTCTTTAGGTGCATATTTGACTGGTACGTGTAGTGAAACAGTTTAATTTCTCCCATATCTTTTTAATCTTTCAGTTTAGTTTAATGCATAATTCAGAGTAAATGTTAATGGCAAATATTTGAATCAGTGGCTGAATAAATGAATAAATAATTGTACTCAATCCTAGACAGCCACTCAGACAGCTGGAAGCTAAATTGATTCCTTCTTTCACTGAATGATAGTCCAGATGGAAGGAAAAGTAGTTAAAAGCAGAACATATAACGAGTATTTTTCCTTCATTATCCCTTTCTTTATTAAATATTAGTAGATGACATTCAACAGGTTTTTCTTTAATTGGACATACCTGTTTGAGTCTATCACTATAGAATCATTACAGCAATTTGCTGTAAGCATATTTTAAAAATTGCACCTTGAAATAGTTGCATATAATTAAAGATTTAATATTAAATTTAGGAGCTCATAAGATACTAGCAGACATCTGTTGTGGATGGAAGGATTTGCCATTACAAACCAAAGCGGTAGCTTGTTCCATGTTCCATGAAACTATAGGTTATGTCATAATATAAAACTGAATCTTGAATAAGTGCTGAAACTGGATAGTATTTCCATAAGTCAGTGGAAAATGGAACAAAAATCCACATTCTTTTGAAGGATCCAAATAGTTCATGTGGAGATGAGCTAGTTCTGTCCTATGTCATGCATATGTAGACTTATCCTGAGACTTTTAGAGTTACAGAGACTGGATTTGGATCTTTCTCTGGTTTATCTAGAATGAGAAAATGATCTGGGAAATAGACGTTTGCGCTTTTAAGTCCATTTTTAAAATAGAAAAGGTGTCCATAACCACTGTGTTATTACTACAGATATTTTTCATAAATACCCATTCAACTTTTGAAGAGAACACAAAATTAGAGTCAAATGCATACCAAAACATGTTAGAATTCAAGGTCAATAGTTTGGTTTTATGCATATTAACTATAGATATTTTATTCTCTTTGAACCTTACTGATTATACTTTCATGGCACAATTAAAATGACCCTTAATACTCTCTCAAATATATTCTGTATGCATTATTTGGATATATTTAAATTATCAGTAGCATTCACTGATAATAAAAATTTAAATTACTAAAATTTATGAAAGTTTATGAATTACTTTTTATTGTTTCTTTTCTTTTTGCGCAAAGAATTTAACCAACATAAGGGGAAAGTTAATTTAAAATTCTGACTTCTAACATCATAGATTGTTTTGCTTATTTTTAAATATCTTATAAATAGAAACATACAGCACAGTTGAGGCTTACATTCTATCTCAAATGTTGTAGTTCTTTCATTCCAATTACTAGATAGAATTCTATTTTATGAATATAAATATGTCTATTTTCCTCCAAATTGACTTCTGTTTGTTTTTCACATTGAATTAATTTTTAAAAATACGGCTACAAACAGTATTGTGTTTGTTTATTGCTGTGTTCCCACTATATAAACATAACATTAATGTTCACATTTTTTCTTTTTTTCCAGTACCGGGATAGACCTTGGGTCCTTGCACTTACACAGCAGGCAGTGGCACCACTGAGCTAAATCCTCAGCCCCAAGGTTCACCTTTTTGGGTAATATAAAATATTGAATTTCTGAGTAATAAGATACATAGCCAACTGATCATTGCTGAGACCAAATACCCAACACCCACAACTTAGAGGAGGAAATAATTTACTTGGCTTATGTTTCAGAAGTTTAAATCCAAGATAGGCTAACTGCAAGAGATCACCTTTTCAAATGTTGGTTCTCTCTTATTATTAATTTAATATTTTCTTCCTACTTCATTTTAGCCATTCTGTTGTACTTGAGGCTTTAATTTGTGTTTTCCTGATGACTAATAAATTTGAGTGCCATTTTATGTACTTTATGGCTTTTGACTATCCTAATTTGTAAAATGTTTTTTGAGTATTTTGTCATTTTTCTGCTAGACTGACACTTTGTCTTATTGATATTGGAGACTTTTCTATATTCATTAATGAAACTTCAAAAATGCTACTTGTTTTTCCTCTTAATTTTATCCATTTTGAAGAAACCTTTGCCTACACCAAGGTCTTTGGGTATTCTTTTATAACATCCTCCAAAATCTTTATTTTTTTAACTTCAGTGTTAGATCTACAACAGGAAATAAATTTTGTATATGATGTAAGAAAGGTTTTTAATTTGGTCTTTTCCATGTAGACATCTAATTACCTTAACACTGCTTATTAAAAAGGCACCCTCTCCCATAAAGCATTTCAGCCCACACTGTACAAGAAATGACATGACTGTATGAGATTGGCCTTATTACTCGCTTCTTTTTGCGAACCATGATATTTTCAAGCTATGATTAGCTAATATCTCAAATATAGGACCTACTTTCAAGGCAGCTTGTTTTTTAAATAATAAACATAAATTTACCTATCAGATACTCAATACTTTGTTTTTGTAAGGTCTCTTCATTTAGGGCATCGAAGATTTTTTACCTCAGAATGTGACCAGTGAACAACTTATAGTTTACATGCCTGGCAGGTAAAGAAATTTCTTACAATTCTCTTGTTCTTTGTTACCTTCAACACGTGGTTCGTCTTGGTAAGTTGTTAGAACAAATGACCAGTGTAGGTAAAATTAGGTAATAAAAACTCCTAATGTTTAATTATTTTCTTTTTTGAGGGGCTCAAACTGAGGACCTTGTGCTTCGTAGTCAGATGCAGTGCCACTGAGCTACATCCTGGGGTTTAATCTGTTTAATTAGAAATATCCTGTTAATTTTAAAATATTCAAAGGAAAATTATCCCATTGTCAACCACCTGCATTGGAAAGGTTAGACTTTTATCTGAAGGTAACTCCTGACATATCATGAGACTGTCAAATATCAACTTGAATGTAAAATATAAATTTTAATTTTTTCTGTTATTTTTCTTCTTATATGTGAAAAAATAAAATGAAGAAAACTTTGCTCCCAATCATGATAGAGACACAGGGAGTGTATTTACCTTCCTACCTGCAACAGCTATAAATCTAGGTAAGGTATGAAAATTACTTTCATACATTTACCAAGAGTCACGACAGTGCTTTTTGAGAGATGGGAAACTCCACACTGAGTACTTCATTTACCTCCACTTATCGTCTGAGGAGACTTTTGAGGCTGAAGCGTGAGGACGAGCGTGAATGACTTGGCCCAAAGTAAAATTGATTGTGATCCTGTGACAAGTCAGCAGGCACGGGATTGGGGTGGTGTGACACGTAGCACAGGGAGCTGTTAATTCTGCTCACTACTTGCCCTGCATTCAAATATTATAGATGAGTCTTACTTTTTAATGCCAAGTTTTTGACCCACTATTAATTCCCTGTGTGAATTTTTCCTTATTGAAGAGTTCTACAATCATGACTCAAATTTATCACTTTGGATAAAAGTTTCTTTAACAAAAAGTATAAAAGAACCCTTCAAAAATTTCATAAATCAGTTATTTAGATCAAAGCATACATCTTTGTAGTTACAAGAGCGTATATTGGCTGCTTCGTTGATTCTGCAGGAAAACCATTAGAGTGATGCTATAAATATTTAAAAAATCAAATAAAAGTAAAACAATATTGTAATTTTGCTTCATTTTCCTGGAAAATGTCATCTTGCATGAGACTGAATGTTTTGTACATTCCCTTTCTATTATCAAAAACAAACAATCAGGGATTACAAGAATTGATATGGAAGAAGGAACTGGTCCAAGGAGATTAGAGGAATGTGAATTTCCTGTCTCACAATTCATTAAAGTGGAAGTGTATAGCTTAATTTTACTGTGCTATTTCAACTGATTCAAAATTGGATATTCTGGGCTGGAGATTTAGCCCAGTTGTTCTGCCGCCTGCCTCACAAGCGCAAGGACCCGAGTTCGATCCCCAGGACCAAAAAAAAAGGATATTCACTCACTTTTTAATCTTGAAGAAAACAGAGCTTATGTTAAGAATAAATGAGTAAATCTAAGCCAATATCAATGTTTTTTGCATTAAATGAAGCCAGTTGATCCACATTTCCTGTTGTAGAGTGATACGTTTCAACTGATGTTAAATCAAAATCAAGGAATATTTCAGAGTTATATAAAGGTAGAAGAACTATAAAAATCACATGGTTCTGCTATTGGATGACTACAACCTGGGATCAGAACATACCGTAAGTTTTAGGATTAGTACTGTTCAAATTTCAAGTAGGACACAAATTCAGTGCACTTACCTCCCTTTTTACCTAGATTTCTATCTTTAAACTGAGAATTACTCCCATATCTCCTCTATATGGTACTCAAGTAAACTTTTATTAAATCCTCTTCAAATCTGTTCATTGAAATCCAGATATATTTGCTAGGACTTCAGCTGAAACAAGGCAGGAACATCATAAAATTTATCTCATTATACTTTATTATTATAGTGATATTTCTTTTTTTTCACATTTTATGTAGTACTTTGAAGCATCTTTTGAGTAAAAACTTTTATTGTAAATTCTACTTCTAACCTCTTGATGATGGCAGGTTTAAATTTCAACAAGAAGTTTTAAAAATGAGAGAAATGGTACTAATAAGGGTTTACTGCCCAACATAAATAGAAACCAATACCATAGCACCGGATTTTGCATAATGAAAGAGCTTTGTTGTGAGATTGGCCTGTAAGGACTTTAAACTCAAATCTACCTCCACATCAGTTGGCAGTATAGGAATTTTCTGTGATTGGACTGCAAAAAGGGGGACATCTTAGTGCTCTCTTATGGAGATACAGAAGGTCATCATGGCTCTTCGCAGGCCATATGCTTCTTTTCAGGGATACTGATCGTATCTGTTAGGAAATTGTACATGTTACTTTAAACTCCTCCATTTTATACCTGACTTCCGGGTTCTTCCCAACGTAAGTTTCGTTTTCCTCCCCGAGTTGAATTCTTCCCAGAGATGACGCCAACATCTGATAAGGGACTTCTGCAGGACTAAGACCTTATAAGGCAATGTGGCCTGCAATAGGTTAAAAGACAGCTAATTCCCCTAAATTGCAAAACTCCCACCCAAGACCCTATAAATGAGCCAACACTCCTTCCCTTGGGACCCCGCCTCCCTTTCTTCGCCTCCCGGCCTTTGTGCCTCGCCTGACTCCCTTCAGTAAAGATCTCCTGCCAGTCCTCTTGGGTGCGTGAGTGACCTGATTGGGAGGGGGCGCCGGAAGGGGCACACGCGACCCCTTTCAGTATCTGCATACTGGCTTCTTTGCACGCGTATTCTTTAAAAACTTCAGATGGTCCTTGGGTTCTAGAAAAACACTTGATTATTTAAGCAATTTATGTCCAGAGCTTGGCTGATTTTTAAGCCATGTTACATCTGTAAACATAAGCTTTCACATTTTAATAAGAGAGATAATAACAATCACTGAGTATTCGGGGGAATCCATTAATCTTTCTTTCTTGGTGGTGCCAGGAATTAAACTTGGGACCTTGCACTTGCAAGGCAGGTGGCGGAACCACTGAGCTAAATCGCCAGCTCTCATTAGAATCTTTTTTGTAAAGTGTTTAGTCTTTCCTGTCATGTGCTTGTGTGAAATAAATCTTTATAAATATTTCTGTATGGGGTAAAAAAAAATCAGGAGATAAGACAAACATTAATAAATTCATATGAATTCTTATCAGGAAAACTGAGTTAATTTCATCTCAACCTCAAGATTGCAGAACAAATTTCTCAGACCTCTTAGAATCTTAGCAAGGAACTCAGGAAACAAGATCTTATTAGAGTGAATCTTCCTTGTTCCTACAGTGATGCCCTGAGGTCTCACATTTACTTCATAAAAGATCCCATAGATAAAAGCAACCCTTGGGAACAAAAAACTGGTGCCTCCAGAACCCACTTACAAATCTTTTACTTCTGAATTGCTGTGGAGATGGACTTCCTTTGTATTCATATCCTCTATCAGAAATGCAATGAAAGATTAAAGCTGTCCTCCTGTGTATCAGGCAGAGGCTGGCAAAGTCGCAAACACATACATCTGTGCTATTAAATTCAAGTCTCAGCTGGTCTGAATTTCTACCCTTTTCTAGCTAATGGAAATCAACCTAGGCTCTCACTTGTAGATAACTCCTGAGGCACCCTTAAGAATGATGGCCAGAGAAAGTACTTCCACTAATGCTCCTGTCATTCCTGTGCTGGGAAGAAAATGAATCCAAGAGCAACTCGAGGCACTTCAGAAAAACTGATCCTACCCCTAAGTGGGACTACTCCATGTGAAATGGTTCATTTACGGCAAGAATGTTACCTAAAATGACGGGGACCAGGGTGCCACTGGCTTACTGAGTTTTGAGCAAGCCCAAGCTTCCTAGAAACTTCTTATATGACCAAAATTTGTCCAAATGTATCTCTAATTCATTAATGCAAAGATTAGCACTCCTTTATTGTTAATGCCTTGGGTGAGTGTGCTGCCTTTGCTACAATTCATTACTCAATATCAATACATTATTATTAAATAAGTTGTATAGTTCACATTCGGTTTCACTCGGATTGTAAATTCTGTGACTGTTGGCCATGCACAATATATTTCCCTCATTTCTGTACCTACAGTAATATTGATAAAGGAAAAAAAGCCCAATTGTGTAGAATTGTCATAGTAATTATGATTTTGTAAATACGTATTTTGAGGGAGAGAGAATAAGTAAGGTGAGAGATAAGAACATATGCCTAAAATTAAGTTAACTCAAATATTTATATTTGATTGGGTTTATAGATTTAGAATGATGTTAAATTTCTTTCCTTTTTTTTTGCTTCTGAGTGAATTTTCATCTTTGGTATTTTCCTTTACATTTGGATATAAAATTTAGGTTCTTTTTACCGAAGATATTGAAACAAAAGATAAGAAAAGAGGAGATTCATAAAAGACAAAACACAATAACCAAAAAATGATGTTAAATTATATATTGAAGGTTAAAATTAGAAGGAAGACAAAACTTCCAAAAAGAAATAAATATTTTATGCATAAAACACGACACATAACATACATGTAATATGTAATTTTGAAAATATCAGTAATTAAAGGGATTCTATTAGGAAATATTTGTGATGTAGTTAAAACCTTTTCAGCTGTAAGATCACTTGAGCTGAATCTCAACTTTCAGATCTGAAGCTGATGGCTCTCCCTTGCCTTGAAATATAGAACATTTGGTGATTTTAAAGAAAGGAAAAAAACAAAACTTTTTGAATTTATCTCAAAAATAATTTTATTTTAAATCATCATATAGCTACTCTGTCAGTAAATGCATTTTTATGAGATGTAGTTAGTAAATGAATTTTTGTGTTTCTTTACATAGGAAAGACATTAAGTTAAAACAGACAAGATAACCCAAGGAATAGATAAATGGCAGTGGAGTGAAACAATCAGAGCCCTGGAAAGGACAGGTTCGCTTTTTATCTCAACCATTCCCGTCAGTGTTTCTCATTTCAGGAGGTTTCTTCCTACATAAGATCATTGATAAAGTCAGCGCACAAATAGACACTTTGTTTCTGTTTCTATATGTGTCTGTGTGGCAAATACAAATACATCTAAATAATTTGAAATGTATTTAAATATCATGAACATTTAAATAATTTAAGAACTGTCAGTGATGTTAAAAACTACACCATTGCTGTGACAAAATAACTGAAATGATCAAATAATAAAAAAGAATAGTTTATTTTGTCTCAGTTTCAGAGGTTTCAATGCATGGCTCCATTGTTCCATTGTTTTTAGGCCTGTGATGAGGCAGAACACTATGGTAGGGAGGATGTGGTGGTGAAATGCAACTCACCTGATGGCGGCCTGGAGAGAGAGATAAGGACACACAGAGAGAGAGAGAGAGAGAGAGAGAGAGCGAGAGCAGAGCTGAATTCAAGGGCACACCCCCAATGGCCTAACCTTCTCATTTTCTTCCAGTAGGCCCCACCTCCCCTCTTAGGATTTCACCACTTCCCACCAACTCAAAAGCCTGGAAACAAAACCTTTAGCATACCCCACATCCAAGCTATAATATCAATGTTATGGGTTGAGTTGTCCTAACCTTAAGTACATCAGAATGGGTCCTTGTTTAAAGATAGGGTCTTTACAGAGGTAATAAAGTTTAAATGAGGTCAGTGGGTAGGCTCTAATCCAATTAAGTGGTCTGGTATCCTAATGCACAAGGGAAATTTGGAGGCAGACGTGTAGAGAGAAGGTGTGACAGGACGCAGAAGAAGATGAATATATGTATGATATATGTATCATTCTAAAAATACACTCAACCATCACTGAGCTCTGCCCTCAACTCCTCTGCTAACATCTCGATTTTAGACTTCTGAGGCAATAACTTCCTGTTACTTAAGCTTCCCAGTTGGTGGTGTTTTGTTGTATCAGACCTGGAAAACAAACATAGTCCATATAAAAATATATCTAGAGTTTTTAGACTTCAGAAAAAAGCTTATTATTAGTCCTTAGAAATAAATGGTTTCCAAAATTAAGTAACAAAAGTATTATATAGTTGCAATGTCCTATTTTACTTTTTATGTTCTTCTCTGAACCATGAGTTCATCTTTCTAAAAGAAATTCAAACATGTAATTTGTTGGGAAGGTATGGATTATCCATAATTTAATTTCTTAAAAAAATGTTAAAGCAATTTGAGAGAAAAATATGTAGCATTCCATACTTGTAGATTATAAACTTAAAGACAAAAAAACCCCACATAACTAAGGGCAACATAGCCAAAAAATAATATACTCCTGAGGAGACTGTAAAACTATTTTCACTTTTATAATCTTGGTAGTCATGTTGTATGCCTTTGAGTATTTCCACTGACTTCCCTCAGGATATATCTCCTTAATAATCCATAACAGAAACATTAAATATATATTGGAGATCTTCAATGTAATGCCTTGTATTTTAACATTAGGTAATGATATTTCAAAATACATTGAGATATACACTAAATTGTGTGTGTGTGTGTGTGTGTGTGTGTGTATGATGACCACACAAGCATTTAACACCTTAAGACAAAAAGAACAAAACTCTGAGAACTAAAAAAACAAAAAGAAACTCATAATCAGAGTAAATGAAATTTTAAAACTCAGAACTAAAAAAGAACAAAGAAACTCATAAGCAGAGTAAATGAAATTTAAAAATAGGCTAAAATCATATTACTATGCAGTATAATTTCCTGAAATAATGGCAGTGGAGTCATAGAATAATTATGTAAAAGACATGCTTAATCTCATCTCTGTGTTTTGACTTCAAAGTTTATTTATTGAGCAAGTACAATGGCAGATTTCATACTTTTCATACAACCTCCTTGCCCTTAAATTTATTTTTGAAAGATGAATTTATGTTTCAGAGAAGAACATAAAAAGTAAAATAAGACGTGGCAATGATATAAAACATTTGCTGCTTAATGTTTGGAAACCATTTATTTCTAAGAAATATGAGAAGTTTCATAGACCTCCTTGTCTGGAATTAGACATAAACTTGGTATAGAAGAAACTAACATGTATTCAAAAAAAATCATTTTAAACTACAATATTCTGAATAGCTCATGAATTCCATGCAAAAATAAGACATGTTAATCAGAACTGAGGGTACTAAGATGGGGGTGGAGGGGAATTTCTGAAAGGTAGGCCAATTTTGATATCTGTAATGAAATTTCTTTATAGGTGAGACCCAGAGTTCACTGACAGTTTGGGAGAAGAATCTGGAGACTGTGAGGTCTTGCCTTTCAAGATATTGAGGTACGAACAAGGTTAGTGCAGTAAAGGGCAGAGAGAACAGGGTATCTGGAGAGTGCAGAGCAAAGGGTAACACGTAGGTAGCAGACATGGAAAAGGACCAAAGGTCAATCATGAAAGGTGTACTACCTAATGGCTAGGAGCCTGGATCTGAGGAACAGAAAGCTACTTGAAAATTTAAACATGGTGATGACATTTTCCTGATTTATGTTTTTAAAACACCATGTTGTTTGTTTTGAAAACAAAGCATGTTAAGGAAAATGTAATGATAGAGATGATTTCCACCACTTCTTGCCTTACTACTAGACTTTCTTCAATGGTTGCTGCAAATAATAGGTGCTCTATATTTGCTAAATGATTGAATGAATGAATTTCTAGGTTGCAAGTGGTCTGTTAAGGAATCTATAGATCATATATTTAATAATAATAATAGTAGTAGTAGTAGTAGTAGTAGTATTCTGGAACCCTGAGGCAGGAGGATCTCAAGTTTGAACCCAGCCTGAGCAACTCAGGGACTTGGTGAGACCACGTCTCAAAATATAAAATAAAAAAGCTTAAAAAGGGCTGGCAATGTAGGCCAGTGTGGTGGCTCTTAGTTCAATCCATACTGCCATGACAAAGGAGGAGGAGGAGGAGAAGAAAAAGAAAAGGAAGGAAGAGAAGGAACAGGGGGAGGAGGAGAAAGGAAATAATAATTATATTAAACATTATCAGTCATATATCTCAGGATTGTGCAAGTAATAGAATATTTTTAGAGATGTGTCATCAAGAGTTGAGCAATTTCAGCCCTCCCTCATTACATTACAAATATTTAAAAAATTGTGAAAAAGAGAAAAGATCCCATTAACTTAAAAGGCAGAATCAGATAGCAGCATATGAAATTTTAATTGACTATTGCACTTCTTTGAAATTATATATTTGCTTCACATGTGTCACAGAAGATACACCATATCCATCAATGATGATTAAAATTTTTAAAATTCACCTCATGAAAATTATTTAATAATCATTCAGGCCCTCATGTTTTAAGGGAGTGGGAAAAGGTACCAAGTACATGTGGGTGCAGCAGCACCTCTAGTTCTGGTTGTGAAGGTTCTGTTCCTATGTCTCACCCTTCAGAAGGTTCAAAGGCATAAGAACACAAGAATATTGCTGATGTTGCTATGGTTTTAAATTTGGTCATATGAGAAAGTTGTATGACTGTTTGAAAGTTGTATGACTATTAAACCAAAAAAAACAAACAAAACAAAACAAAACAAAACAAAAAAAAACACCAGAGGGCAAAAGTGAACCTTGCCAGGGCAAAACATGGGGGAATGAGCAAGGAAACTAAGGCTGAGTGGGTAGAGTGTGAAGAGTGGTCAAGAGTGATTGTGTCTTTTACAGCGGCCATGGAAAGTGGGATCTAAGCAGACCAGTTCCAGAGGTCATCCTGCCCTCTGCCCAGGTAAGGGTTGTTTAAAAAGCAATTTTCCATTGCATGAAATTGTTTTAAATGAGAGGTTTTTAAAAACCAGTCCCCCACTCTGGGTTGGGGAGGCAGCCATCATCTGCCAGCTTGGCCCCTGCAGATAATAGGCAACAATGAGGGTCATAGGCTAAGGACCTGGAGGAAGATGAGGAACAGTGGAACTCCATACTGTTAGCTTTAGCCCATCCATGACAACAGGGTTTCTGGTTGAGCTGGCTGGGTGGTCTTAAACTGAACCCAAAATGGGTACTGGAGTTAATTAAGAATTTTTAAGATCTCAGATGAAAATATTTGGGTCTCTTTCTTTGTACTCACAAGCATTAAGTGAGCTACTGGAAAATACCCTGGCTCTGTTACTTTCTTTGTTTCTCAGACACAATATCCAAACTCTCGATTTAAAATTAGGGAGGTTATTTTGGCTTTAGTTTCAGTCCACAATCAGCTTCAAGGCTGTCAGGATGCAGGGGCATTACAGAGGAATAGTTGCTCACCTTAAGGCAAGCAGCAAGCACAAATTGAATGGAGGAGTCAGAAAAGGAAGGGCTCTCTTAAAGAAAAGTCTTTCACTTTTGCAATTTTAAGCCTGCTATAAGTGGGGCAATGCTTGTTTCTCCCATTCCCTAGAGCCATCTTTTCTATGTTCTGGTGTAAAATATTTGGCCTCTTTAAATCTAACATTTTCACCAGCCAAGATCTCCTCTGTTCCATTTTTGTGGGAAATTTCTTTCTGGCAAAACTAAAAAAAAAAAATTAAATGTGCTTTTTGCTCTTGTTTCTCAGTATAAACCTGGCAAAAAGCAGCAAGCAGTATCCATGCTACAGCCTGAACTTTGGGCTGATTTAAAATTACCTCTACAAGATTTCTTAGTTCATCACCCTTAATCTCAACCTCTCCATTTCAGGATGTGAGCAAAATATGGACAAAATTTCCCCCAGAACACAACAGACATACATGGCCTGGAGTCCAACTGCCAATGAAGTTTTTGCTCTTAATTGGAACCTCTTGAGCCTGGTCTTTATTGACTCTCTTACTACAGCATCTGGCCCCCTTAGTTATAATCAGAATCTTCCATCAAGATTGGCTTATAGGATTCTAGAGCTTTCATCTTCAATGCTTTCCAGATGTCTCCAGCAAAATAGCTCCAAGGGTTTTTGAATGACATGGTCAGATAGCATCACAAGCAAAACTCCCTTTTTGGTACCAAAATTAGTTTTAGTTACTTTTTTCATGACTAAGATATAATAACTAACACCCACAAATTAAAGTAATAGGGGTTTCTTTGTTTTGTTTTAATATCTCAGTCCATAGTCAGCAGGCTTCAAGGCAGGATAGGGTGGCACATGGCCATGGTGGAGAAATAGATGCTCACCTCAAAGCAGAGAGCAAGCATGGAATGAAGAAAGGAGCTGGGAAAGGAAACACCCCCTTTTAGGCCATGTTCACAGTAACCTACCACTTCTCAGTAGATCCTACATCCTAATAGCAAGGAAGCTATTCTCCCCCCATGATCTTGTCACTTTCTGAAGCCCTGCCTATAAGCAAATGATCTACACCATAACATAACCATAATAAGGTATGATGGAGTGGAACTGAATAATGAAAACTGCTGGTGAAGCAGAGCTGCCTCTCTCTCAATAGCTCTGATTCACCTTCTAAATGACTCTTGCTGTTCAAACAGTCAATGCTTTTAACTGTGTGGTGGTGGAAACAATATTGACTTCATGCAGTATGGACCTGAGGATCAATGCTGACAGAAAGCTGTTATCACTGATCCACATACAATGGTCCATGCATATTAGTGCCACTTCCCCCACCATTGGTGGTATAGAAAATGGCAGAAGAGATTCATACTTCCCTGGGATTCACAGTCATGGAAGGCTTCAAGAAATGGAGGGCATTTACTATGATCATAGAAATCAAGCATTAGAAAGAAAGAAAATGTGAAGTATGCAAAATATATTAATTCAGGGATGAGTGTGGATATGGCAGTTGTTATAGTTTAGGTCTAAAATGTCCCCCAAAATACTCATTTGTGTGGAAGGTGACTGTATCCTAGCAATATTATACTCATAAGTGGACTCATCTATTGATGAGTTCAGTAGCTGAGTGTGCTGTTAGGAGGTAAGGCCTGGTAGGAAGTGGGTCACTGAAGATGAGACTTAGAGTGGAATATTCTTATCACCATTCTTTCTAATTCTTCTCTCTCCTTATTATCTTCCTCTCTCTCTCTCTCTCTCTCTCTCTCTCTCTCTCTCTCTCTCTCTCTCTGCTTCCTGGCTGCTATGCATTCACTTTTTCCACTGCCAGGTCCCTCTGCCATCCTGTTTCTTACTTGGAGCAGCCAACCATGGACTGAAACTGGGAGCCAAGACAAAGCTCTCCTCCTTTAAACTGTGGTTATTAGGTGTTTTGTCCTACTGATGAGAAAGTAACTAAGTGGTGGAAATGAAAAACAGAATGATCAGTCTGGGAGATGACATTTTAATAAAACATAACACATCGAGACTTTTACCTGTGGGTAACTGGATATTATTAAAGTTTTTAAAAATGGATAGCAATGTCCTAATTGCAACACTGATTTAGAAATATAATTCCAACTTCAAATAGCATCTCCAAGACTAATTGTTTAGCATATTCTTTTTTTTTCAGCTTTAATTGAGTTTATTGGTACATAGCATATTCTCCTAATGATAAAATGATCACAGAATCTTAATGAGGTGCATGAGAAGAATCCTTCCTAAGGGAAAAATAATGGTAATAATGTGGTGAAAGTGGGGTTAGAACAATTACAACCAAGTAAAATCCAAGAGTTTTTAGTAAGACAGACAGTTGAGTGTGTGACATTTGCAATTTTCTCTTTTATTTACAATTGCGCTCACAGTTTATTTCCACTTGCTTTTTTACCTCATGCCAATAAGTGTAATATTTCAGACTCTCTAGAACAATAAAAATAAAATATTAAACACTCTGAAGAAAAGTTGTTACTGTTACTGAAGTAGATATGTAAATAGAGAAACATCTAAAATTGCCAAGAGCTAATGTATGGCTTGGTTCCTGGAAAATTTCAACTGAACTGAATTTCTGAGATTTTTAAATATTCTAGATTTTAATGTCTACGCTTTTGTTTCCTTTCACTGTTCTGGTGGAATTAAACTGCTTTAACTGTCATTTGCTTTTCTGTCTCAGATTCTCTTTTAAATGATTATAGAAGCCCTACTTACAAAATAGAGAAGGAGAGTTAGAAAAAAGAATGAGTCCTTGGGACCCTTCAGTGCTTAACTTTTACAACTCCACAGTTTTGAATAATTTACTAGGTGTAATAAAAGATCCCCTTGCATATTTTCTAAGCATCAGATGCCAAACAGCAAAAATGAGTACCAGAATTCAAACATTTTTATAGCAACTTTATTGCTCCTGTGTGACACATTTCTGGGCATTTCATTGCTTTTCCACTTTTGTCCAACCTAATAAAAGACTCTGATACTTCTCTCCTATCTAAACAATTCAGAAGCAACTTCAAGGATAATAAAAGATGATTTATGTCCATTTGGATAATTTCTTGAAGTAGATTTAGAGCTGTTTCATAAGTCTCATCTTAATGTGAAACAACACAATCCATAAAATCTTAATGCTAGAGCAGAATTAAGAAAGAGGTCTAGTACAAACTACTCTATCAGGTCCAATGAGGAGTGATGCCAAAATTGTTCTAATTAAAAAGATTCACTCTTGCAAAGTGGAATGAAAGTAAAATGCTTTGCATACAATGTTTTAACAAATATTTATAAGGTTTTGTCAATAAGTGAGTGGATATCAGTAGGACCAGAAAATGTATTATCCACTTTGGAAAATAATAGCAACATGATAAATCACAACAGACCCAAATAAAAGAAGACTTGTCATCTTCACTGATATTGTTTCTTTAAAACTGTTACTAAGGCACATTTCCCTCTCTTTTTTCTTTTTCAGCTTTAATTGAGTTTATTGGTACATTTTAGGGATACAGTACAGTTACCTTCATTGTTGGGATCTTGTACCTCTACATGACAAGTCTTGATTCTCATTTTTCCCCTTACCTCTGCCCTCCCTTCACCCCCTCCTCCCCTCCCCATCTACAAACCCTTTATTTTCATCTTTTCATTCTCTCACATTTTTTTCTTTTCCCTTTTTACCCTTCCCCTACCCATCCCACCTTCCCTACACCTTTAGCTCCTTTCTTCCCATTTCTAAATGTCAGTAATCTTATTAGGATCTTATGCATTGTTGCAGATTATTCACACCAGGGAAACTATTCTGTATTTACACATGTGTGACTTATTTATTTCACTTAGGAGTATATCTTCAATATGTATCCATTTTCCTATGAATGAATCTATTTTCTCGTTCATTATGGCTGAGAAATATTCCATTTTATAGAAAAACCACAACTTCTTTAATCCAGTTTCCAACGGATGGGCAAATAGGCTGTTTCCAAGATTTAGCTATTACAAACTGTGCCGCTATAAACATGGGTGCACATACTTCTCTGTGATATGATTCTTTTAGTTCTCTTGGAAAGATACCCAGCAGAGGGATGGCTGGGTCAAATGGAACCTCCAGTCCAAGCTCTTTGAGGTATCTCCATATTGATTTCCATAGTGGTTGCACCAGTCTGCACTCCCACCAACAATGGAGAAGAGTTCCTTCTCCCCACAACCCCGCCAACATTTGTTATTGTGTGATTTCTTGATAGCAGCCATTCTTGGTGGGGTGAGGTAGAATCTCAGTGTTGTTTTCATCTGCATTTCTCGAATGACCAGTGATGTGGAACATTTTTTCAAATATTTACTTGCTGACATTTCCCTCTCTTGTACCTAGATAGTCCTTCGTATATTCTCTGCTAAAAATTTTTCAATTGTACTTGTGTTAGCTGGGACAAAATACTTAAGATAGTCAACTTATAAAGAAGAAAGGTGCTTTTTGGCTCATGATTTCAGAGTTTTCATTCTGTGGCCAGTTGACTTTGATATCTTGCGGCTTGTGACTAAGCAAAACATCACGGCAGGTAGTGCAATGCACACAAATGCTCCTCACCTCCTGGTGGATGGGAGACGGAGAGCGGAGACAAGAAGGGACTGGGATCCCCAATTCCTTCAAACTCATGTGCTCACGGACCTAATTTCCTTCCTCAAGTCCTCATCACACCCTACATCAATCACATCCTAGTGTCGCCTTAGGTTACCAATATGACTTCACCATACGGACCTTGGAGGTACGTTTTACATCTGAACTTTACCAGTAACCCATGGCAATGGAAATATGTAACCAGATCCATAAGCCAATGTGATCCATTCTGTTGGTATTCTTTTACTCTGACTGTTGTAATTAAAATTATTCTAGTCATTCTGGCTTTTTTTACCCATGCACTGAGTTTATCAGTCTATTTCTCGCACAGCGGCTCTGTTGGTATTCTTTTACTCTGACTGTTGTAATTAAAATTATTCTAGTCATTCTGGCTTTTTTTTTACCCATGCACTGAGTTTATCAGTCTATTTCTCGCACAGCGGTTTATGTTCTTTCTGTACGCCTCTTCACTTTTCCCAGATATGTGCTGGGTTGGTTCCTTTTCGCTAGTTATTATTTATTTATTATTTATTTTTTCCACTGAATTTAATACTAACTGAACTTTTAAGATTAATTTACTTGTCAGATTTCAGTCTTGTATTTGCTACAATTAGCTTCATAAAAACAGGTTCATTTTCTACATGGTGAACTATTGAATCACAGGCATCCCATACCTGGCCCAACATGTCCTGATCACTCGCCATAAAATTGCTGAATAAATGAGTGAGAGGGTGCATAACACACTGCGAATTCAGCAGAATCTATAAAAACTTCTACACATACTAGAACTTGACCAATAATAAGTTATGGGGAAATGAAATACATGTTCAAATATGGTAAACGTTTTCAAAATTTAAGTCCAAACTACTAGAGAATCATAAACTATAGAGAATTTTAATATGAGTATATTGTAAAAGTTCATTTTTCATTCATTCATTTCTACATATCTATGCACACACAATGATATTTATTTAAAACCTACTAAAATGCTAAGCATTCATTGCATACCAGGCTTAAAATGCTCAGCTTCTGATTTTATAGGATGTATTCACAAATGGGTAGCATATACTAATAAAAGATTTGCACAGATTAGTGAGAACTATTATAAATGTGATAAAGAGGAGCTACATAAAATGATAGAAGGACTGTATAATTTAGGGAAATTATATATGAATAGTGACAAGAAATTTTTATAGACTTTGTTTTTATTAAATACTGAGTAGATGTACACAAGTATTTTTAACATATGTAGAAGATGTAAAGTATGGGAGTAATAAGTATGTGTATAGTCAACATTCAGGTTCAGAAAGAAAATATCATTTTCATTTTAGCCTTTTATGTGTGCTTCTTTTTCCTTTTCTTTTTTTGTACTGGGGACTGAACTTGGGACTCTGAGCTTTCGAGACAGGTGGAGGCACCATCGAGCTAAATCCCCGGCCCTATGCATGATTCTTTAGTCTCAATAATTTCTCTTTTCACCTGCTGGAAGCTCTATGTCAATGTTTGAAACTTCACTCATTTATTTGTAATTTTACAAGGTATGCTTATGACTTTGAATTTGTATTGTTTAGTTTATAAAGCTTATTTATCACACACATTCTAGAAGATTTAGAAAATATTTTTCTTATACTTGTATTTCACTCGTCTACTCTGATGATTATTGTTTTATTGCCTAAATCTGTCCCAGCTCATTTGTTCCTTCTTTTTTTAATGAGCAAACATAACTAGAGAAGGATTTCAGAGTAATAGTATGTTCCCATCTTCCTGTTTGCAAAATGGAACAAAATATTATTTTTTATTTCTATAAGCAGTATAAACCAGTATATTTACTTTATTTACTTAAATATATTTGTAAGCTTGATAACAGATTTTTTAAAAGTTTGTTAAAAGCACTATGAGGTTTTAAATTTGCACTTTTGATAATTGCTCATCTAAAGTTGAAGTCACTGTCATTTTTTTCTTCCTTTTTTTTTTAAACAAAGCAGCATTGGATATTGAGTAATTTTGCCCCTTTTAACATGGTTTCTTCACAGGCCACCATAGTACGTATCTTTCCTTCTATCCATCTGAGTGTTTGTATTCAGTCTTTTTTGGTTACTTGCTGCCACGTGCTAACTGTGTAGCTGTAGTGTGAGTTACTGAACTCTTTCGTATCTGTGCTTACTGTTCAGGTGATTCAATCTCATTGATTTAGACATCACCTACAGCAGTGGTCCCAAAACTTCTTTGGGCACTAGGGACTAGTTTTGTGGAAGACAAATACTCCATGAATGGGGTTAGGGCTAAGAGAAATGGTTTAGGGATGATGTGAACATTTTACATGTATTGTGCACTTTATTTCTAATATTTTCACATTGTCATGTATACAGAAATGATTACAGAACTCACCCTAATGCAGATTCAGTGAGAACCCCAAACTTGTTTTTCCGTGTTTAATGGGAAACAGTGATTCCTGAAATGTGTTCCTTCTGTCCAATCTACTCCATAATCTCATTTTGGATTCTGTCATCGCAGAAAACCCGCTTCACAAAGATAGCACGACAGAAAAAGAAGCTAGATTTTTCTGGCTTTCTGAAGATATTCCTTCTTGACTTTAATCCAGAATGTATGGAATTTTGCAACTTCAAACATACTTTCAAGGCAATTTCAGTGAGCTCCAGACCTTCAGCTGGCTCCTTCAGATCTCCAGTGTGCAGCCAGACCCTGCAGTCTTTGATACCCAACTTTGTGAGCAGCCATTGTAAGCCAATCTTGTAAGTTCTTATGTATATTTATATTTTGTATTACATCTGTTTCTCTAGTAAACACTGACTGATACACATATACTTTCTTATTTCCTTCATATTCTGACAAGAATTACATTATTTATTTTACCCTCAGATAGATTTTGCTTATATTACCATTTCTCAGAGAAACAGATGATGCCTTTTTTATTAAACATTTCACTTACTAAGATGTGAAGAGTGTTGTGAAACTAATGGCTTCGAAACTTTGGAAAATTAAAAAGAGGAAAGAGGACTCTGAAAATCTCCACAGAGGCTTATTATAAATAATTGCTTTTCTCTAAGGTAATCTTCAACAAGTCTTCCTCATCATTTTATTTTTTTTGCCGTGGGACCACAAATAAATAGAAAAATAGAAAAAATAAAATAAAACCCATATGTATATCACTGAACATAAAGTCAATCCAACGTTTTTATTAAGTCGCAATTTAATTTTCCCATTTTGTGCAGGGCCTCATATGTGCCACAGGCACTGTACAGCTACCCTAAGCCACATACAGCTTTTACAAAATAATGACACTTTACATGATAAGTAATTTGACTTAAATTCTGCTAATTCCTTTTGAAATTATGTAGGTTTCAACGGTTTTATAATCTCTTCTATAGGATGGCAGTTGCTGCTATTGTGGCCAGCGTAGCATTTATTTAATGAGGGATCATCAAGATTGTATCTAACTCTGCAGATACAGCTAATTACTGTGAAAATAAAACTGATCATAGGATATATGGAATTAACATATTCATAAGATATTTGTAACTTAAATTCAATTATTGTGGGCATTAAAATATGTACTAATAAATGAATAAAAACTGATTAATAATAAAGTGACTAATAGCACTTAGAATGTATTAATAAGAATAAGTTAGGATTGGTATTCTCTTTTAGATATAACAAAAGAGCTAACATTTATTAAATGTTTACTGTGATCCAGAAGATATTATAGGCGTATAAAATGTATTAACTCTTTGAATCTTAAATAAGCCTATGAAGAAACATCACTATTATAAGCATTTAAAGAAGGAAAAGTTGAAATGTGCTGAAGTTAAATATTTGTTTATCTTAGTAATTTCATTTATATATTTAACAAATTTAAAAGTTTAGTACTCAGATAACTTTGTCTTACATCCCTATTAATTTTTGACTGGTAAATAATTTATATGATCTAATCACAAAAGCTTTCATCACATCTCTCTCACATTTTTTCATGAGGGAGAAAATTGCATAAGACCACTCTGATAAAGGTCTTGGCTCAGTGCCTGGGGGTGGAGGTGGGTTGAAGAGTGTGTGTATCTATGAGTTTATTGGTGAAGAGGATGACAGAATAGCATATAAATGATCGTGAGCACTGAATAAGTTTCTAAAATTTTCAGTAGCAAGTAGATTCTCTACAAAGGAATTCTTCAAGTACAGCCTTTCTATTAATAGTAAGTTACTTTTTTATTCCCTTGAAATGTAGAACCTCTACCAACGTGTGAAAGAAGGATGACAAAGGGATACATAAACAGCTGCTGTACTGCAGGTAAAGTGAAATTACTTAACACAGGGTGGGCTACAGGATCCTCAGAAGGCTACAAGACAAGATGCATTGTCAGCTTTCATAAGAGCTCAAATTTAATGAATGCAAAGAAACTGGTAAAGAATAGCGGCAGGCAGAAAAACACAGCTTAAAACCATCAGAGAACTAGGAGGTTCACTATAGGCAGATCTTGAGGAGGAAGAAAAGGCGACTATAACTACTTTTTCAGGAATGGAGCAGAACAGTCTTCATTTGTTTGTGACTGCAAACAACACCTGTCTACCTTTGCCGGTCTTTTTAGCCCTCCCTGCACACACTGATAATGACGTTATTTGTAGTATGCTACCCGAAGACAAGGGCAGGAGGACATTTATCAGCTGTACTATTTTTCCCCATTACTTGAGACTTTTTCCAAATAATTCTTAAATGCAGAAATATTCTTAATGTGCCCAAAGGACAAGTAGAGCCCCATGTCATACAGGTTACTGCTGTATGACATTGAATATATGTTTTTCTTGATTATATGAGAACATAGTTTAATGTCTGACAAGAAGCTAACTGTTTACATTAGGGTACGAATTATATTTTGAACTATAATAGGACTAAGGGAACACTCATACTAGAGTAAAACTTAACATTTCACTTTGCCACAAGTTTTAACCATGCCTGGGAACAATTGCTACAATCAACTTATTTCTATGATCAAAAGTGAAATCACATCCTGACAGAGATTTTTTTCTCTGTGAGCTGGGAATGAACATCATAACATCACTGCTAAATCTAAGGCTGCAGAGTGAGGAAAGAAGATTGAATCCCAAATGACTATGACAGAAGAGAGGCAGCAGAACCTGCTTGAATTTTCAAAGCGTCAAATAAAAGATATGCCCTATTACAGAAGAATTCCTAAAGCATACCAACCGTTATCAGCAGTAGGGTTATCCGAAGTTATCCCCTGGTTCTATGATAAATTTTATGAGAGGAGAAAACACAATTAAATGATCTGAGTAATGCAATGGTAATGCCTATGTATTTCCTATGAATAGTTTTCTTCAATGGATAATTTCATTTATATGATAGAGAGAACCTCTCTGGCCTGTGACTGGAAGGTGGCCAAGTCTCTGTCAAGTGCTTTTAAGTCCTGATTAATTGGCAATTGGGCCAAATTACACTTTCAACTGCACTCTAGGCTCTCTGTATCAATTTCCGATGAATTGTCTTCAAAACAAATAAAACATTTGTTGAAAGTAACATGAAAGTACTATATATTATATAAAAGGTCTTTTTGTCTGAGAATGTAACCACATTAAAAAGGAAATAGAGGCTCTAAGAATTTGTCTTGCAATGGTCTCTTCAAAACTCCATGAAGAGCCAGATAAAAAAGTCATCCATCAGGGCCAGGGATTTAGCTCAGTGGTTCCACTGCCTGCCTTGCCAGCACAAGGACCCGAGTTTGATCTCCTGTACCACCCCCAAAGTCATCCGTGTTTACAGGACCTGAGAGGCACTGGCGTGCATCATTATGACACTTGCTGGCAGCTCCTTGGCTGTGCAGAGGGAGTGATGGCCTGGTAGCAAGCTAAATGGATTTCTTTGCCTTTCCGACTTTTTGTTTTCCCACCTTCTGATTATGCATCACTCATTTACTAAAATTGATATAGTAACATATCACCCCATTTTTAAGAGCTTCAGACTGGTAAAATTAAAAATAAACATCCTAAAGTTGTTTCTGATTATCAAAGATTGCTTGGAAAATACTGAAAACACTTTAATGAAAATATACATAATTACAACATACTTTTTTTATTTTTCCAGATTAACACATTCAAATATAAGATATTAGAAAGTAAGGAGAAACTCCAGGACTCATTTATGGGGCAAACAAAAATTGAAAATGAAAATCAAACAAAGGTACTATGACAAGAAAGTTAGAAAGAGTTCACTCATAAGCACAGGTGCAAAATTGGTAGGTAAAGAGTTAGCAAATTAAATCCATCAACCTATAAAAACAGTAATAAGTGAAGACCAATTATGCCTTAACAGGGATTCATGTGTGATCTAAATGTAAAATGATAAACTTAACATTTTAAAATCAATCAATATAATTGGCCATTTAAAAGAATAAAGAAGGAAATCCATATAATTATTTCAAACATACATAGAAAACATTTTTTAAAATCTCAACAAATTAGAAACAAAAGTTAACTGTATCATCACAGTAGATAACATAAACAAAACTCATAAGTGAACATTACAGTTAATGATGATATCTAGAGAGTTTTCTGATGAAATTAGAAAAAAGAAAGAACATGTGCTCCTTCTGTTGTGTTCATTATACCAGAGGTTCTCACAAACGCAATGTAACAAGAATTTTTTTTAAATTTAATATTGAAAGGAAGAATAAAACTGGCATTATTGTATAGTATCACTATTATGAAGAAACTATAAAATACACATTCAGTCATCTCTTTTTATGGTTGTTATGGTAAAGTGTAACATTATTATTCAGTACTGATATACATGGTAACTTACACTGAAGGCTGCAGGCAAGAAATAACACCCAGAGTGGCTAGGCAATATCTGTTCATAGGACCCTGCTCCAGGAAGGCTTACTTCTGACTTGGAGTCTAAAATACAGTATTCTGAAAACGTTGAGAGCAAACAGATTCATTGAACTTTACCACATTTGTAGGCAGAAGATACTACTAATTCTTAAATTAAAAAAAAAAAATGAAATCCCAGAGCAGTGCCACGATTTGCAATAGTTAGGCTGACATTATGTATTTGTTTATAATTCATAAGGAAAAACACAGTCATCACAGAGAATGAAATAATTGAGTCAACGTATCACATGTTCTCTGTACCTGTAGGTTATAGAAATTCCTTGGTGAACACAGATTTAGAACAAAGGAAATTAGATGGATCAAGTGATAAACGGCGTTTAAATTAATCAGATTCTCTGACTAGCAGTGAGAAAGGCACTACCAACACGGGATTTATTCAAAGTGGATTTTGCCAGAAAGAAAGCACACTTTTTGTTACCAATCAGTGACCGAGTTAGAGACCAGAAGCTGAGTATCATTTGTATTTATCCCTTTTTTATATTGAATAAGGAATTTTGTTTGTTCTACTTTATATAAGTATTTGATCTTTAGCCTACCTTAGGAACTACTTAATTACTCACTCCTTGAAATGTTTCATTAATCTTGTTAATATTAACACACTATATCCTTATTATTAATATTTTCTATTAACCCAGGTTTGTTTTTGTTTTCTTTAATAGAATTTCATTTTTCTCAAATAAAATTAAAAACTCAAATTATTCATATGAAGGGAAACAAAGAGGACTAATTATAACTGTAATTCAGTCTTTACCTTGTCCTAAAAACTGTTCATATTGTGTCTGGTAGCTCAGCCCTTTCTCACCAGTAGTATGGGAAGGAGATTGGAGATTTCCCATGGTAGAGATTAAGCCAAGTGTTTAGAGAAGGTAGCCGTCCTAGTATGGCGTCTGGCTGTGACCAAATTTCTCTGGTATCACAGTCTGTACAAGCTGTTTCCTGAAATACTAGTTATTGGAGGTGAATTTGTTTTGTTTCTCTAAGATAGAAAATAATGATTAAGGAAGGGTAAGAAATCTCAGAAAAACACAGTGTTCCTCCAGGTCCATCATTGAGAATTTGATACATGTGTAATTGTTTTATTATTATACCATAATAAAATATTTCTCTTTCTGTATCTTTTACAACTTTCTGTTTCTCCTGTTAACTCTCTTCATAAATCTGTTACACAATTATGTGTTTGGTTAAATTTATTCTCAGGGGAACATAATCTTTTTGATTACTCTTATGTGTGGCAATGAAACTTTATATAGATATTTATATAAAATATTTATATATATAGATATTAAATATGTTCAGTTACAGTTCATGATAAATCCTTTACTTTTTATTGGAAATTAGAAATATTGATCCCTAATAACCTTTGTCATCTTCTGAGATCTTTCTGAGAACTTCTCAGGTAAAATATGCTTTGAATTTGAACTCTTATTTAGTTCCTATTTAGTCTAAAAGAGAGTCTTACTTTATTTCTGAGTGGTATGTTCTATTAAATATTATAAGATACTATACTTTTCAATTTAAGGATAATTTATTTGCTTATATTTTTAAGTTAAGATTGTATTTGTTAAATTATTTCTGTTGTCATTTTAATTCCACTATTCTAATGCAATCACAATTAACAACTCTATCCTTGGAAGTACAACTTTGGCTATCATTTGTTACAGTGGTCCTTGACAATGCAATGTGAATCCTAGGAGGGCAATTTTTTCAGATGCTGTTTTGTTGGTGTATCAGCATCATATATAATTTCAACAGAATATATATATATATATATATATATATATATTCATAAGATGAAAAAATGATTTTATTACATTAGAAATCAAACATAAGTTTAAAGCACTTTTGTTAATTTATAAAAACAGTAGGCAATTTATTGATAGTTATTCTCATAGTTTCCTTTTAATATAGTCTTGCTGGGAAAAAACATGAAACTTAACTACCTATCACTGGCTCCGGTAACATCATTTAGTCACTGGGGTGCATAATAGTCCTCATTTTTCCCAAGGCATAAGTGTAAGTTGGGAGTAAATCATTCAGTTCTGGAAGCTCCTTTAACTTGTTTAGAAAGCTAGAGTTCCATGAGTGCACGGATGCAGAGCTTATTAAGAGATAATTACATGCTTGAAAAATCAAGCTCCATTATTATTTTGGAAAACATTTTGAAGTAAGTTGAGGCTGATTTTGCTGATTTTTGTAAGTAATTTTTTAAAACATTTAATAAAAAGTATTTCAACATCCATCCTTCAAATATCTAGTATCATTTTATTATATAAATGCCAGTGGGTAAATGTATATATAAATTATTAAATCATGTAGAATGTAATAATAGATTTCAATACTTCATTTTCATGCAGTTATGAGCCCAAAAAGAAGCACACTGTTTTTTACCAACAAACAGTATTCCAAGGCAGTATTGATTAGAGTACCCTAAAGTATAGTTATGTTTTATTACTTTTATGTTTGGAAGACTATTGGCTGAGTTATTTGCATTTTCCAGTATGAATGTTCTAAGAAGAAAAGAATAACACTTGAGTAATGGAATGTTCCATCTAACGATGATGGGCATTTGTAATTTTATACTCTTGAAAACACTGTGATTTAAAGAAATTTTACTGTCACAGAATGATTGCATTTGACGTTTTAACCAATCAACTGCTATACTTTATCAAATTGAATATTAATATGGTTCAATTGCATAGCATGTAAATTGGATATTATAAATTCAAATATTTGATATTCACAAAAGGAACTCTTAAAGAAAATAAGAATTGTTTTTTGTGTTGGATTTACCTTAAAAATATGAAACATGCTGTATTTCTCTTTGTCTATCTTTTACAACTTTCAAATACCCATTGTCATCCCAGCAGTAATTGTGGTGATCCTTTTCAAGTACACATAAAGCCATATTGTTACTAGAATTTAATCACTACTGTTTTTTCCTTTGTCTATGTCTTCTTCTTAGTTCAGTGATTATTGGACAAACATTATTCTCTGCTTTATTCAAGGCTAGGGCTATTAAAATTATTTAATGTATTCTTGATACTAAAATTTCTCTGATTTCAAGATTATTTCCTCTACTATTAATTTCAGAAAAAAAATTCAAGACTCTCATGGTAATTGGTGTGAGAATACAATCTACCTCCAGTTAATTTAAAGGTCTCCCTTTACTGATGAAAGAACCAGGGGAAATAAAAGAAAAATCAAATATTAAAATGCATCTGTTCATGTATCAACATGTTACAATGTTAAACATGTATCAATGAAAAATTAAAGTACTTATGCAAAGCAAGAAAGAAAACATTTGAAAAGGAAAAAATATTATTGAAAGAAAGAGAAATAGATGTCTTTTTGTGTGCATTTCAACTACTTGATTTATCTGCTTCAATAGTCTATTAAAGCACAATCTTTAGACAAACTGCCACTGTTATTTTCTCGAGATGTATAATACATAGGTCTACTAATATAGTGCATTACATTTATCGATTAATGTATGTTGAACTCTTCTTGATATCTTCTATATTCTGTTTGCCGGTATCTTACTGAGGATCTTTGCATCTATGTTCATTAGGGAGATAGGCCTGTAGTTCTCTTCTTTGGTTGGGTCTTTCCCTGATTTGGGAATCAAAGTAATACTTCCTTTCAGGAATAAAGTTGAAAGTATTACTTCCCTTTCAATTTCACTGAAGAGGTTAAAGAGTAGTGGTGAGAGTTCTTCTCTGAATGTCTTATAGAATTCAGCAGTGAAGCCATTAGGATCCAAGTTCTTCTTTGTTGGTAAGTTTTCAATGACTTTTCAATTTTATTGATTGATATTGGGTTGTTTAGAAATTTTAGGTCATCTTTGTCCAATTTTGGAAATTCATGTGTATCTAGAAATCTATGCATTTCTTCAATGTTTTCCATTTTATTAAGATTCAATACAATACCAATTTAAATTCCAACAACATATGTCACAGACCTTGAGAAAACAATCCAAATATTCAGCAGGAATAAGAAGAGATTTAGAAAAGCAAAAGTGATTCTAAGCAACAAAGACAAGGTAGGAGATATCATAATCCCCAACTTGAAACTATACTACAAAGGTACTGTGATAAAAACAACATGGTATTGGCAAAGAAACAGATGCAAGGACCAGTGGAACATATTAGAAGATGCAGAAACAACTCCAGAAACACTCAGCCACCTTGTCTTTGACAAAAGAGCCAAATACCCAATACCCTTACTGGAAGAAAGACAGCCTCTTTAATAATTGGTGTTGCAAATATTGGGTTTCAACTTGCCACAAATTAAAACTGCACCTGTATCTCTCACCATGCACTAAACTAAAGTTGAAATGGATTAAAGATCTAAATATTAAAACAAAAACACTAAACTAGCTGGAAGAGAGGAGAGGTAAACTCTTGAAGACATTGGTGTAGGAAGAGATTTTATGAACAAAACCTCAGCTGAACATGAACTAACATAATGAATCAACAACTGGGATCTGTTATTATTTAAAAAAAAAGCTTCTGCACATCAAGAGAAACCACCAACAGCATTAAAAGATGATCCACAATGTGGGAAAAAAATTTTTACCAGTTGTTCTTCAGACAACGATCTACTATCTGGAATATATAAAAAGCATACAAAAATCAGACCTCCCAAATTTAAAGACCCAATCCAAAAATGGACATCTGAAATGAACAGATGTTTCTCAGACAATGAAGTAGAAATATCAAATAAACACATGAAAAAACATTCAACATCACTGGTCATTCAAGAGATGCAAATAAAAACAATGTTGAGATTCCACCTCACCTCAGAATAAATGGTTGCTATCAAGAAATTGAGCAATAACAAATGCTGGCAGGGCTGTGATTCCAAAGGAGTCCTCTCCACTCTTGGGAGTGTAGAATGGTGCAACCACTGTGGAAATCAGTATGGAGATACCTCAAAGAAATAGCATTGTAGGTCCCATTTGACCCAGCTATTCCCCTGCTGGGCATCTTCCAAAATAATTGAAAGAATCATACCATAGAGATACATGCTCACCAATGTTCATAATGGCACAGTTTGTAATAGCTAAAATTGGAAACAACCCAGTTGCCCATCAACTGGAGACTGGAGAAAGAAAATGTGGGCTTTTAAAAATAAAATGGAGTACTACCTGGCCATAAAGAATGAGACTAGAGACATTTATAGCTAAATGGATGCACATTAAGGCCATACTCTTAAGTTAAATAAATAGGACACAATTGTAAGCACCAAATAGTTTCTCTGGTGTGAGAAACTGAAAACATAAATAAGGATAAAAAGATATAATAGATAATGTGAAATAGCAAGAAAAGGTTCAAAAGGGGAAGGGGAGGGGAAGTGAGAGGGACAGGGAAAAGGAAAGAAAGGCAAGGAATAAACGAGAAAATGAAAAAATGGAAACAAAGTCTTTGTAAATAGGGAGGGGTAGAGGGGTTGAAGGGAGGGCAGGGAAATGGGGAAAAAAATAAAAACCAAGATATGCTATGCAAAGGTAAAAATTCATGGAATTTAACAGAACATATGAATATCTGGATATATTATATATCATGTATTAAATATATGACTTATTGTAAATTATATAACATTTAATAATATGTATATAAGTGATAACACATACACATACACATATATACTGCAACTGTCTCTTTCAATAGTATTAGTGAAGGAAAAATGGATTTCATCACATAAACACTGGAAACATCACATCATTTAAACATTTTAAATAGTATCAAGGCTCTTGTTACATTGCACATAGAATTCTACAAATGAATATGGTAAAATGTCTGAAAATCATGAACCAAAATATTTAAAATAATTATGGGATGCATCAGAAAGGATTTTTTCCTCTGTTTTCAAAAATTAATTCTGCAGGGATAGTACAATGTGATATGCTTAATCCCTTTTATTTAATTAATTAATTAATTTATGTATTTGTTGGTATTTAGGATGGGATCTTGCACTTGTGAGGCAAGCTGCAGTGCTGCTGAGCTGAATCCCCAGCCCTCTAGTCCTATTCTTCTTCTTCTTCTTCTTCTTCTTCTTCTTCTTCTTCTTCTTCTTTTTTTTTTTTTTTTTTTTTTTTTGTACTGGGGATTGAACTCATCTAATCTTATTCTTAATGTGGTAATATTAGTATTCTTAAGCTTGAATATGAAGGTGAAAATAAATTTCTTCTATGTCTTTTTCCTGAAGTATTTGATTGACAAAGCCCTAAATAGGATTGATTTTCAACTATTTTCCTGTAAGTCTAGAAAGTAATCTTCAAGTCCCTTTGGACAAATTTTTATTCGTACTGATGAAAACAAGGTTAAAATAAAAACTAAATATATTACAGCCTCTCCACTTCAAGGTTGAGCACAAATGCAAACTTATAATTATTAATATGCAAGAGATGTTCTTCCATGACATTGCTGATATGCTCTGCTGATGTTTCTTTACAAAAAAAAAAAAAAACGTCCTCATGAGTTCTAGATGTCCTGGTGAGTCTTGTTTAAAAGTAAGATCTTACCATACAAAGGAAAAGAAAACCAATCTAGAATATGAGTATTTTAAGGTAACATTTCTTTTCGTATAAATAGGCCCATTACTAATATATTAGAAGATTTAGAAAACTAAGAGAAAAAACATTGTTTTATTCCACTAATTAAAGATAATATAAAATGCAATAAAATATTTTCTACTTTTCTCTAAGAATGTATACATATCAGGCAATTTGTGTTTTAAACAAAAGTACAGCAATACCAAGCAGATTCTCATTTAGTTTTGTTCATTTAAAATAGTTTCAGAAAAATAAATATTTTATATTATTTTTATTACATTGGTTTATTAATTAATGAAGCAGATCCTTATGGTTCATTTAACACACATTTGTTGAGACATTTGGTTTCCTGTTATTCTTGTTTAATATCACTATAAAAATAAAATCTTTGAATGCATTTTCATAAAGATATCCCTAAAAAATAGAATTACTGGTCAAGGAGGACATAAATATTGAAGCTTTTAATATTAGCAATTTTCACCATTTTTACAAGCAGAGTTGAGCAAAAAGCACAATTAAATTGGAACAGACTACTTAGGTGTGGGTCAGAAAAGCTAGGGTCACCAGAAAATTACCAGGCTAAGTGGAACGATGATCTGTGTTTTAAAGGACAAACAAGATGTTGTGTAGTGAAAACACATAAAATAATTCTTATCGTAGAAGTTAATATTAAAGCTAGATCACAAAAGAGAAAACATGGAGACAATCTGGAGGAGGATGGAAGAGGATATAGTCACGAAAGGGCATTTGTATTTCTTATAGGAGGTAAAAAAAATGCTGAAAGTTCAAATATCAACCTGGATGGAATTCAGCTGAAAGTATTGTGGAATTCAAAATTATTTTCAAATAATCATAGTTATTTGTTCTATCAAAATGTTGATTTGTTAATTTTTTGCTACACAGAACTATTTTAGGCATGTATTACATTTCCAAAATTACATTGCATTCATGAGATTGTGAGTAAGGAAAAAAAAAAGGGATATTTGATTATCACATTTTTCTCTTTGCAAAATATTTTTTTCTTGAAGTATACTAAGCCTTTGTTAAGCCCTGACTATTAAAGCAAAGTCTTTCTTTGAGAACTTTTAATTAGTTTTAAGAGCAAAATGTGTGTTCCTTGCTAAAGAAGCCTTGCATTATCACCCTTTTAGTGACAAATCCTTTATCTAATATGTTGCTGTTGTCCGAGACTCATTAATTCCTTTGTTCTCCTTGTTGTTTGTGCTCATTACTTTGCTCATTTGAAATCAGAACAGGTCAAAAAGGTTAAAAATTTTTTTTTGGAATGTGTGTCCTGAAAATAAACAGAGTATAAGATAAAGCCAAACACCTGAGCACTTGATGTATTACATCTCAGTAGCATCTGACAACCCTTACTCCCTGGTGATGCAGCTTTTTTTCCAATAATTTAGTCTCAGTCTATTAAAAGTCGATTACAGATAATGCACACAGGCAAGTGGCAATACCCAGAACAGCTTTTGTAGAGAGGTTATCAAAACATAATTCACCAAAAGAATTTTTGCATTGACTTTTTAAAAATTTCTAAAACAGTTACAAAGTTGAAGGACTAAACGTATATAATAGAAATGATGAAAAATGTCTTCTTTGTTCATTTGTATAAGATACTTCAAAACCATAGGTAAATTTTAATTAGCTATTACTTAATTTGTTTATTATAACTAAATGCTGAATTTTTATTTCCAAATGTGCTTTTTTAAAAAATTATTATGGTTGATTTTAGGGTTCTTGTCCTTGTCCTTTTTTTAGATTACTTAATGGATATGATATTGAGAAATGCTAAAGTAGGGGACACAGTTGCAATGATTGTCATCATTATTTGTGTAGATTATTGTATCAGTGCATTCTCAACAAAATAAAGATGTCTTTATTTCCCTCTTTTCAGTACTTCAGAGTGAAACTCCGGTCCTTGCACAGCAGAACGACTGAGCTGAAACCCTGGCCCAAATTTTTTGTTTTGTTTATTTATTTTTTTCTTTTCTTGAGACAGGGTCATGCTAAGTTGCAAAGGCTGCTCTCAAACACAGAGTCCTTCTGCCTCAGCCTCCCAGACTGCTGGTTTACAAGTGTGCACCATCACCAGCTCACCTTAAGAAACTGCAGCTTGTTGCATTCTCTCAGTGACATCAACTTCAAACCCCCTAGCAATCACACCAAATGGTAGGGATACTGTGCAGTACAGAGGAGTTACTGAAATCCTTCATGATAGTCTGTTTAATACATTAGGTGCTGTGGGTCAGGTAGCTGACCTGCAAAGACCCATGTGTTACGGTTTGGTCTCCACCTTTCAAGCTATTGGGAGACAGTAGAAACTTTAAGCGGCAGAGCCCAGTGGGACATCTTGATGTTACTAAGGCTGTGCTCTTGAGGGATATTAGGACCCCAGCCTTTTGATCGTCTTCTCTTTCATGTCTCTCCCCTGACTTGAACAGTTTTGTCACAGTGCTGCCTGGCCACGACCCAAAAGCAATGGGGCCAATCGATCAATGACCAAAAACCCCCAACTGTGAATCAGAATCTACACTGTGAAACAGAATCTGAACTCTGTAAAATATTCTCTCAGGCATTTGCCACAGCAATAGAAAACCGACTGACCCCTGAATTACAGGTGTTCTGCCTGACACGCTGACCAGAAAGCCTTAGCACATGGAGTTATTGCATTTAGTGTGCTTCTGTCTGTGTGAGCAGAAGGTCCGTACTTAGTACATTTTCCTGCCTTTCAAAAAGGGGACTGCAGAATAAGTTGGGGTGTTTTTCTGAGTTTGTTTCTAAATTGAGTTAAAAAATCACAAATCCCTCTTTTTTATTTAATGTAGATCAGATTTAGATTTGAAGCAAACTTCATGGAATAGTTGTGATATCATTGCAGGAAAACTTGAAAAGAATCAGATGACCCAACTTTTTGCTAGCCGTAGAATCTCTCTAAACATCCATCTTTATCCACTTCCAAATGAAGAGGTTGGCGAGAATTTCCTTACAAGGAACACCTTTTACACTTTTAATAAGGGAGACATCAAGCTGAATTTTTTGTGTGTAAGGATGGGGTCTGTGCTTACAGCTAAATATTTGAGACTGGGAAATTTATAACTAGAATAAACTTACTGCTCACAGTTACAGAGATTTACAAACTCAAGAAATAGATGACAGCACTCTTGGTGTGTCGTGTTGGCTGTCTTTGGTTCCAAGGTGGCACCTTGAAATTTGTGTCCTCCAAAGAGGATGAACAGATTGTTCTCTTATGGAGGAAACACAAAAGTGGCTGCCCCAGACCTTCCCTGTAAAGGCACCGAGGACTATGCCGTCACGATTAATCACTTCCCAGAGACCCGCATCTTAATCATATAATGCTTAAAAATGTGAATTTGGGGGGCCCATATGCAGACCAACGAAGATACCAATAAAAATAGAAAAAGAAAAGGTCAAACAGGCATAGGTATATAAAATATGTTTGATTAATAGATCAATGAGCTCTTGAATCTGACTGAGTACTTTGAGTTTTAAAATATTGCAGGAAGGTAAATCCTTGTGGTTATTTTGTTAGATATTTTAATGTATTTGATTTTATATTGTTTCTATTAAATATGTCATAAAACTTAATATCTTAAATCCAAACTGAGACATTTTAGTTGAAATTATTAATTTTATTATTTGATTTTAGGTGATACGAATTTGATATTACTATAATGTATGACATATTGACATGATTGCACCAAATCTTACCTTTATATAGTCCTGTTAATTTTCCCTCTTTCTGACTGTATTCTTCATTGATGATTTAAAAAAATCTTTGTTTTCCCTCTTTTTTTTTTCCTCATTTAGTCTATTGGTACATTTTAGATATACAGTACAGTTACATTCATCATTGGGATCCTGTACCTCTACATGACAGGTCTTGGTTCTCATTTTTTTCCCTTGTCCCTGCCCTCCCTTCACCCTTCCTTGCCTCCCCCTTTACAAACACTTCATTTCCATTTTTAAAAATCTTTGTATTCCCTCTTTATATAATGCTGGTTTAGCAGGAGATAAGAATCTTCAACTATAGAATATTTTGTCTTCCAATAGACTTTTTTTTTTTTCCTGGTACCATGGATCGAACTTGGGACCTTACACTTATGAGGCAGGCGTGTGGAACCACTGATTCTCTGGCCTATGCCTTCCAATCTTTAAAGCTTTGCCTCATGTTTGGTGATTTCAACTTGGAACATTAGGGAGTCTAATTCTTGTTCTTTTTTTCTCTCTTTTTTTGGTATTTTGCCTATTTGTCTATCTTGTTTTACCTCTGAAATTTATGCAGAGTCTTTTTACTCCTTAGAATTCTTGAATTTTTCTGTAATAAGTAGAGTGTGGGCCTTATTCTGTTTACTTTCTCTTCTCTAAGCATTCCCTCTCCAATTTGTAAGCTTCATCTTTTATTCTTACTTTTGTGCTTTAGTCTTTAGTTTTGTATTTTAGGCCAATCTGATAACTAGATACTGCAACTCAAGAAGTCCCCTTTTAGGAATCCAACCAAGTTTATTTCATTCAATCAATGAGATCAGGGATAACTGTAAAATACTACCAGCTTACTTTCCTCTGGTGCTAATTATTCTTGTTTTTTAGTTTGCTAATCTTGTTTGCTGCCAATTACTTTGATTAAATACTTAGTAAGCACACCTTTGTGCATAATAAATGTCATACTCTTGATTGAAAACGGAAGCTGTAGTCGGGGTGGGTACAGAGAACACCGTTGAATCAGATATCTTAGTCTGCTTCTTTTCCCGTGTAGGATTTCTTCCATTCATTTCCTTGTCATATCCTATTAAGCATTATTAATCTTCCTGGCTTCTAATTCTGACGATGGTGAATTAACTCTGGGAGAGACATCATCAATGCCAACCGTCTAATGCAAACTGAAGGCAGAGAATAGAAGGCCTCCACAGCTGCTATCCGGCCACTCTCAAGATCACTGAAGAACACCCATGGCTTGGTGCTTACTGCCTGTATGCACACTGCGCCCTCAAAATTGTTTTTACTTCTTCCCTTGACTGGTTTATGTTTTGCATGCTTTTCTACTCCACAGACTATAATTATACACAATTATAATGTGCTGTCTTTTTTGAGTAATTTAACATTTATGATTCATTCATGAGATTCTTTTTCTATGTAGCATTTTACATATAGAATTTTGTTCCACTGCAAATCCTTCCTGTTGTTTTGAATATTTTGAGAGCGTGTGCAGTGGTAGTAAAAATTTCCATCTTCTAAAGTAGGACTGGGATTTGAATTGAGTTTCTGACTGAATTCTTGCTCGCCATAGTGTGTTTCTTCTGTAGCAGGCCGCACTGTCCACACATGACTGCCTGATCATCAAGGTTCCCCATTTCCCTCACTTTATGAATTTGGGGGTTTGGGTGGAAGGATATGGTTTGCATTTAAAATAGCAAAAGAGAAGAGTGGAGTCAGAATACAGCAAACAACTGCTAATTTGTTCTACTCCAATTATTTCATTTTTTTGCATTAAATTTTGGCCTCAATTTTTATTTAAAATTCTCTATAAAATTTATGCATAAGATCTGATAAACACCAAGTAACGCACAATATCTGATATGGACAAAATCAGGTAAATTACCAAAGAATAATATAGTGTACACCCATGAAACCAACAACCAACACTTAGCCTAAGAACAAAAAGTAACAAAAATATGGAGTGGTATTGCTGTTTCCCACTATCATATTTTATTTTTATCAATCTCATTTTCAATTGTCTCATTCTATTGACTTGTGCTCATAACTCTCAACATCAAATTTCTGATATGTTTATTTTTGAGTTTTAAAAATAACATCTATCGTCAGTTCTTGCAGTAGTTTAAATTTCTTTTAAGACCACTTATTAAAGGAATGGCTGTCCATCCATGACATCACTGGAAGGCAGTAGAAGCTTCAAGGGATGGGAACTATGAGGAGGCTTCTGTCATTCGGGACACGGCTTTGCGATACTGGGGTACTGGCCCCCTCCTGTCTCTTTTTAAATTTTGGTCTCTCTGAAATGAGCAGCTCTCCTCACTGCGCACTTCCTAGCATGATGTGCCACTCCACTATGAGCTCAAACGCAACACTGTCAACTAACCCTCCAAAAGTGTGGCACCAGAACCTCCAATATTGTGAAGCAAAATAAATCTTTACTGTTTCTTTCCATAACAGAAAGCTTACTAACACAGCTGTTTTCTGGAGCTAACTTGGATCACATAAACCCAAGTAGCCCAGGTTTACTTGTGATACTACGTATATATTATATTTGTTTATCAAATATTTTGTTTAATAAATGTACCATTTTCTACTTAGTAAATATATAGCTCTTTTTTCTAATAAATGGCACTCAGTCATAGCTGCACTTTTACTTTCATATACTGTACACCACTTGGAACACATTTGTATAGATAACTTGGTGCACATATCTAACACACTGTTAAAGTTATGTCCTCAGAGAGGACCTGTTAGATGTTAGGTTATATTAACCATAACAGTATGCAACTATAAGAAAAAGATAAGAAAATGCGAAAGCTGAAAAAAATATTAGCATTTGCTCCCTTCTGCAGCCCCCAAGAAAATTGGGAGCCCATATTTAGTAGGTAAATGGGTCTGCTCCACATGGTGATTCAAGAAGCCAACCTGCTTCTAGTGTGTGCCTTCTTTAACTCTAAAATCTTTTCGTTATCTACTTGCATTTTGTGGTCAGCTATCATTTAATCCTTGTCACTCTGCTGAAAATCAAATGACCAGGCATCCCTGCCTTCTTCCCACCATTAGTCTAAACTCACAAACTTCCTACAGAAGGCAAATCAATATGCAACAGAGATACTGTAATCAAAGATCAAGATTGAAAGATACAAGATCCCAGTAATGAATGTAACTGTACTGTGTACCTACAATGTACCAATAAACTCAATAAAAAGAAAAATAAAATTTAAAAAAGCAGAAATGCAAAAAAAAAAAAAAATTGCCAGGTGATATTCAGTTCTATTCATCAGATCTAGAGGAGGATCTAATGAATTAAAGATGAGATTTCTACCAACCAACAATGGTGACAAAGAACAAAGTGACAATGACACCAATAAAATCTTTCAAGTAGAAAAGGGCAAATGGGAAGGCAGTAGAAATTAAAACATGGCAATGATGCAATACTCTTGGACAGCTAAGAGAAAACATTCTTCACTATTGATGGAGAAAATATCGTGCATAAAGTAAATATCTTAACTTTTGGTCTTATTGGACTTGCCTTCTGAGATATCTTCCTTGGTCATCACTGTCAATCATCACCCTAAATATAGGAGTGCATGCCCTCTTTGGGGAATGAAAATCCTTTTGCTCTCTACTTTCCAATAGTGTATGTAATTCAAAGAGGCATATTGTATTGGTTATTTACAGATTTTTCAGGTCAAGTCTGAAGTTTTACCAGTAATATATTCTTCAGAAATACAATATATTTCTGGAAAACGTAATTACAACCAGATCTATGTGCTTGTAAAATTGTAAAAACATCAGCAATTATATTTGTTTTTTGTATTTCTTTACACTGTTCCTTTCTCTCTCTCCTTTCCCTCTCTCTCCTCCCTTCTCCTCTCTTCTCTTCTGTTCTCTTCTCTTCTTGGTCCTTCTTGCTTCCTCTCTCTGATATATACACACACACATGATCTAACTAACTCCTAAGGTTATCTGAAATACTAGCCCTGGAAGGAAATAGAAGTTTATATAGCTTTTCAACACAAAAGGCCTTAAGTTTATGAACTTTTTTATTGCACTTAAACATCAAAATTATCATAGTCACATCTCTATTTTCATACTACCTTGCTATAAGACTCGAGGAATCACCAATAATATGTTGACATCTGGCTCTGTATACGTGGTTTCTCTTGAAGTTCAAGCTTAGTAGCTGTTTGGCCTCCCTCCCAAATTATCAGGAGTGGCAGTTTTAGCATTTTTTCCAAAACAAGAAAAGCCTAGAGCTATCCAACTTTCAATACATGAGTTCTTGCTACAAGCTATCTGACAGTTAAAACATTAAATTATATGAGTTATGCAGCAAGAAATTTCCATTAAAATTTTTTAATTTTAACAGTTTATGCTTGCAATATACCTATCTATGTGTTGACTCCAGTTAGATTAATGAGGAATTGATTCTTAAAATGATAAAAATACATGAAACATTGTCATGGAGAACATTGGCCATTGGGAACCAATAAACAATGATTCCTAAAAGATAAGAAGCGATGCATGCTCATCGTATTTGCTGGAGAGAGTGTCCCGATCATGGCTCAGCATGGGGTAACTCAAACAAAACCTGGATTAAGTGAAGCCAAGAAACTGGAGAAACCACAGCCACTGCAGGACAGGAGGAAGGTCGCTGGAGAGGAGAGAGCTACACAGATAGAACTCTACTAGCTCCTCTCTAGCATTCAATTAAACATTGATTTATCAACAGGTACGTGTGAGAAAGTAATTCAAGGCTGTAAAACTACTACTCAAACAGTTAACTGGAACAGTACTCAGAGATCACACAGGGTTAGGGATAATGCTCATTGTCAAGGCTGATTGGAAAACTATAATTCATGGGAAATCAGAGTATTATGAAGAATCATGACCTCAGCAGAAGTTAAAATTTAGTCTCAGACTACATACTGTTCTGGTCTTCCCTAGTCAAGTTTAAAAGCAAGTAACAAAAGGATCAAAATATAATCAAGTAAGTTAACTGTGACCACATCAAAGCTCAAACATGTTGTTAGGAAAACTAAAATATCCAGCACTATCTGCTACCTAATAAAAATGATCAATTATCTCATTAGGATCTTATGAATAAATTGTAACGGTACATAAGATCCTAATGAGATAAGTGACATTGTGTAAAGGGAAGAAAAGGGCTAAAGGTGTAGGGAAGGTGGGATAGGTAGGGGAAGGGTAATAAGGGAAAAGAAAAAAAAATGTGAGAAAATGAAAAGATGGAAATAAAGTGTTTGTAAATGGGGAGGGGAGGAGGGGGTGAAGGGAGGGCAGGGACAAGGGGAAAAAATGAGAACCAAGACCTGTCATGTAAGGGTACAAGATCCCAATGATGAATGTAACTGTACTGTATAACTAAAATGTACCAATTAACTCAATTAAAAAAATAAATTAAGAGCTTTTCATTAAAAAAAGATCAGGTATAAAAAGAATTACAAAATGGGAAACATCACAAGAACAAAATAAATCATCATTAATTGACTCATATGACATGTAATTGAAACAATAGGTAAACAATTATGACTACAACATACCAATTCAAAGAAGAATTAAACTAAAGGAAAAATTGAGAGTATTATATGCACATGCAAGATTACATCATGAAAGATACAAATACTCAAATTATGGAGGAGAAAACTATAGTGTCTGTTAAAAATCGATTAAATTTTATGTGTTTAGTGTAGATTGGACAATGTCAATGAACAAAGCATTTAAAAATTAGTGAAAAACTATCAATGAACTTGAACCATAGTAATAGAAATGATTCAAAATGAAACACAGTGAGTATGTTATATTTTTGAATAAAACAGTAACAGTGGAACTCTGTAGCATCACTGGCCTGTGGTAAGATTTAAAGTGGCTAAATATACGTGAAATTAGAATCCATGCAACAGGGGGGAGAAAAAGCACTGAAAAAAATACTTGAAAATTTTCCAGAGTGGACGAAAAGTATAAATGCACAATTTAAAGAGAGCCAATGAACAATATTCATGGAGAAAACAACCTCAAGGGACAACAGTGTATTCGAATCTTAAGTCAGTGACAAATAGAAAATCTCTGAAGCAATGAGAGGGAAAAAGTCAACTTGTATGGAAGAAGAGGATGAGGGCAACTGCAGTTTTCTCAAGAGAGACACTGACTCCTCAAAGACAATAGAATATCTTGGAATACTGAAGAGGAAAAAAAACTGTCAATATGAGCCTTGATTCTATTGTTACCTTGTGAAAATATCTTTTAAAAGGGCAGTGAGATAAGATTTTTCCAGACATTCAAATGTTCAATATGAAAAATTAAACTTGTATGATTCAAAAGTTTCACAGAATTACTCCATATAAAATTTGTCATTTTTAATATTTACCCACTTAATAGATATGACTATAATATTAATATACATTTCACTGTGTACAAACACGTTTTTGTTTGCTTGTTGACTATGTATGTTTCTTTTATATCTATTCATGTTATTTGCATATTTTTATTCGTTTGCTTGACTTTTTCTTAATGATTTGTGTTTTGTAAAATGATTTTTTTCTGATTTACATATAAGCTTATATTCATCTCTTTTTTAAGATGTCTATTGACTGATGATGTTTTTATTTTAGTATGACTGGATTATTTTGAGGAAAGTAGCTTATAAATTAATTTTTATATTCAAGAGCATAAAATAGTAATAGTTAATTTTAAAAATTAAAAAATATGAATATCTCTTGCTTTGTTGAGTGTGATATGTTGAAATTTTAGTCGCCATGGTTAATAAAAATAACACATGTACCCCAAATAGTTAGGATTGCACAAAGCATGATCTTTACTGGGTTCTCATCAGTCCACAAATTGCTACAATAAACAGAGATGCACAGATTTACACCATAATTAGTGCAAATTCTATCACTTCTTTCAAAGTCTACTAATGATTACTTGGTATATATATATATTTATTGGGTTTATACATGGCAACACGTGTGTTGCCTTTTCTCTCAGTGATAAATTTATGTGCCATTTAAAAATAATAGATCAGCAAAAGACAGGATTGACCAAAAATGATGAAAATACAGTAAAAGAAAGAAAATGATGACCCTGTCAGTGGGCTGCAAAGTAAACAGAAGTGAATTTATCCAAGAAATAGCTGGCGGGAGAGTGTTGACTGCACCGTCATTTGAAAGATGCTAGACGTGCAGCAGTGAAGGCAAATTTATCCATGTAACTGATGAAGGAATTGTGATGACAAAATTTGGGTCCCAGAGGAAATGACACTGGTTAAAAATGAAACAGAACATTTCTCATGAAAGGAACTCTTAGAGCTATCTCACAGCTTTCTATGCAGTATGGGTGAAGTGTTAGAAGCTAATCCAAACTTTTTGCAATTTCCCAGAGCATAAGAAAATTGAGTGCTCTGCACTACGAATTATGCAATTAAAAAAACAGACTCTTCATATTTTCTTTCAAAGGAACAAAACAATAATTCTTAATGTTCTTAACATTTAACTTGCTACTAAATAAATTTTATTTTTACTATATTTTTCACTCCTGGTATAATTGCAAATAACAAGAAGAAAGTTTTAATGGTTTGGAAAAAAACTTAAAGCTCATGGAGCAATCATTTTTTTCATTGATTATGAAGATCATTTTATAGATTCAGCTTACTCAGTGATTATTATCAGCCTGCATTAGTCATCTAAAATCCTTATCCCATCTAGTATTTATGCTTTAGAAATTTTAATAGTAAAAATTATTGAACAGGTAGAAATTTATTTTTAAATATGATAGACAATGATTTACTATCACAAATTGAATATTATCTCTCCTTCCTTATTTACTAGCAATGCCATCTATTTTATATATCTCCATTGCATATATTAATATTTCCAAACCATCTAATACATGTCTTAATGGTTATGGTCCACCCCTCTCCAACTACCATGATAATTTAATTAAGCGATGTGTACCAAATATGTACATTTCAAAAGGAAGCACCTTTATTTTATCATGTATCCCAAACATCTAGGTTATCTTTGGTCCTTTGAACGTCATACAAATCTAATAATAGAACAATAAATATGCCTAGATGTTTAGTCTCAGGAGAAAAAGTAAGACTAAATTAATTTTTGCCTGAATAGACATTTACAACTTTATCTTCTAGAAGTATTGATATATTTATCACTATATAGTTGGTTATTTATCCAAAACCATTTTCCCCTTACTATTCTTTGTTTGAGATTATTTTCCCCTCCTCAAGTTTCTTTGGATTGGTGTCTTTCCTGGTACGTTATATCCATTTCAATTTGTTCACATATTTTACATTTTTAGATGTTTTTGTAACACATTATACAACGGGAGTTTGTAAAATTTTTTTACTCCAATACAATAGTCCCCCATCTTTCCTTTCCCCAATTCCCGATGACCACCCTTCTGCCTTCTGTCTTTGTGATTTGATTACTCTTAGTAACTCATGTAAATGAAATCATATAGCATTTGCTCTTTCATACCATCACTCAGCAAAATATCTAGAAGGTTTAATCATGTTTAAAGTGTGTTACACTAAGTAGTATTCCCCTGGGTGTATTTACCACATTTTGTTCATCCACTCATCTGTGGGTAGATTTTTTTTCTTTTAGCTCTTGTGAGGAATGCTACCATGACTATGTATGCTTGTCTGAGTGTCTACTTTCAACTTTTTGAATATGTACCCAGAACTGGAATTACCCGATAGCATGGTGTTTCTACTTTTCAATGTATGAGGAACTGCTAACCTGTTCTCCCTAACAGCTGTACCATTTTGCATTTGCACTAACAACTTACTATGAAAAAATGCACATGGACGAGCAGAGTAAAATACAATAGACGTTCCAGAAGAACTACAAATAAGAGTGAATAGTTTAGAGTTTTCTAGGTATGGATTGTATGTATGTAGGTAGGTAGGTATGTGTGCATGAGTGTATGTATGTGTGTTTGTATGTATGTATGCATGGCAGTGCTGAGAACAGAACCCAGGAACTCATGCATACTGAACAAAGGCTCAGTCATCGAGGTACATCCCCAGACCAAGGCTTTATAGAGTTGAGCTTGTCAGTATATTGATTCTCCAATCAGAAGTGGCCATTTGAGTATTTAAGCAAAAAAGATTCCCAGAAAATCACAAGTGGAAGATGTCTTAAATATAAATAGAATCATACTTGAAGTGGAAGGTGCTTTCTTAACCTTTCCTTTAATTTACTATAATAAACATTTTGGAGAAAGACATGACTGCAAAATGCGCTATTAAAAGAAGCAAAAATAGATGGTTGAATAATGAGCTGTTTAAATTACGTTTGGAATGATGATGTTGGGAATATCACTACATATGCAGTATTGGTTTTTAAGCAAAACAAGTTTATTAAAACAAATAGTATATACTTGAATAGAATCCAAATAGTATTTGAATTAGAATACTGTAGCATTTCATTTAATAAGATTGTTAAAGAAATAGAATGTAAACAGTTAAATTCTGAATTTGTCAGACTCATTTAATGCCATTCACAAATAAAGAATCTGAACACTAGTCTTGGTTTTTTCAATATATTTATTATTATTTTCTCATGCCCAGTATATGGCTCGTTCTCAGGCTCGAGTTCTTAGTTTCTAAGTGTCACATATTTATCAGGTGTTTCACATTACTTTACAAATGTCTAAAGAAGGAACCTAAATTCCTACTTAAAATAATCTACTTTATTAAAGAGGATTGCCAACTGGAGGGGTGTATAGTGTATGTATGCCAATTAGTCTTAGAACCCTGTAAATAACTCGGATGTGAATTTAGTTCCCCTAAGTTTCTGAATATACAGCATATGCTGATTTTGAAATCTAAACACTATAAGAACAGCTGCAACGTGATGAAAGTAATCACATCATGTTAGCCTTAATCAGAGTAGCTCTTGAGACAGCAAAGGAGTTAACATACTGAAAGAAACAGCTGGCTTTGTTTTGCATTATAATTCCCAGTAATATGAATGAAACCCAGCTGCTGATGATACTGATTAATTATGTATCAAACTACACTTTTATTTTTACAGTAATAGTTGAACGTAAAGTTTCCAACATTTTTCTTATTTCTCTTTTCAATGTATTAAACAGATTCTTTCTAAAGAATTTGATTTTATGTATAAAATTAGACAGAATTTGTTTTAAGATGTGATGAAGCTGCTCTAGCTGTGGCATTTAAGTGTGTGTAGTGGTAAATTTTGACCTTGTCAGGAGAGACAGCTGAATTATGATTCAGCTACTGTGAAAAATGATATGTCTCCAATATTAGATTAATCTCCTGTAAAGTTTACTATTCTGCATTACCAAGCCTTGTAAATGTCATCTTTATCCATCATCCTGAGGTATCTTGATGTTGCTTGTATAGTAATTTTTATTTCATTTTGTTTTTCTAAAGAGACTGTTATTTCCCTATTAAATCACACTTTACATATTTATTACAAATTTCATCAAAAGATCCATAATATCCTTTTGAAAAATTAATATATGTTTAGTTTCTATGTAGAGTAGCAAATAGAAGATGGAGAGTATTAATCAATTATGGTCAATTTGTTCCATTAATGTGTTATTTTTGCAGAATTTGAAATTGATAACTGTCTACATTGGTACTGACTTCTATGGAGTGTAAAGAATGCTGCCACACAAGTGAGCAAGAGCAAGGAGGCTCCAATTCTTCATCAAGTGAGTGACGCTCTTACCGTAAACAAGGGTCACCTCAATATGCCGCTCTTTCATGGTTTACCAGAAACTTAACAGTACCTACTTCCAATGCTACTTCAAGTGTTCCACAGTGCTCCACATTCATTTTATTTAGTGCATGAAGAATATTTATTACTGCTACATTTTATGTATGTGCATATTTAAATACAGAACATATGTGCCCTTCAATATTGATCTAATATATTTGTATGAAAATATAGGAATAATTATGTCCAGATATGAAAAGCTGCAAAATGGCCATAATAATTTACAATCAACTCTATATCAAGTGACGGAGTCTACTTCTCTACTTGTGTAATCTGGGATGGCTTATGACATGATTTCATTTGTTGTTTAAGATATGACATCACGCCAGCTCTGATATAATTAGTAGAGATGCTGAGCAGCTAAAGAGTGAATGTCTGCTAAACTGGACATCAGAGTTTATCAACTTTAAGATATTAGGGCAGATTAGAGAGGATATCAGAGTCTCCTTATATTACTTTCTTAATTTATTTAACCTAATATTAAGAGAGAATACAAAGAAATATAAAATAATGTTTTTATTTATGCTATATTAAAGTAACCCATAAAAAACTGTTTATTTTTATTTCAATATTTAGTTACAAATAATCTCCATTTAAATGAAAGTTACTGAGCTTGAATGTATTTTAGTTTTCTCTTTTTCCAATCTCATGGGGATGAATAGATCATACTTTATATAAATGATACTGACGCATATATATATTTTATTGTGGTATATTATTGTGCAAACCATTATAAAATACATTTATCGTCCATATCAAATAGGTCAGTTTTGGCTTATAAAGCCAGACTTCAAATTACAAACATTATAGGTTTATATTAACAAATTATATATTTTCTCTAACTATGACTTCAAAATTCTCCAAACACCAAAACAATTTAAAAATAGACTTATAATTTTAAAAATTCATATACATGTTCTATTCTTGCCATCACTTTTAAATTGAAGCCCCATATAAAATAATATTAAAATGTCATTTTAAAGAACTTCAGTTTGTTTTAAGTATAATTGGACCTTTAACAGGTCCTAACATCTGTTCATTTGTGGTCAGACACTAATCTACAGTTGGGACCAGAGGACTCAGCAATTCACTAAGCTCTGTGTTCATTTTCTCCTGTAAAAAAAGAGAGATAATAGTATTATAGCTTTTACATGGTATCTATAAAGATTACATAAATTAAAAATGTAAAACTAATACAACAGCATGTAATGTAAGTGATAACACAATAAATGTCAGTTATTAATGATATTAATGACTGTTACATATACTATCAAATGTTAAATTTCTGACAAAGCATAAACTTCTATCATATTCCTTACAAACTCTGTATTTAAGAAAATTCACATTATATTACTTTTCATTACATCACGTTAAATCCTGGCCCATACTTTTCATGCTTTTGAAGATTTAGAGATTAAAAAAAAAAAAGCTGCCTTCTGGTAGGAGTAACTTTTTCCAACCCAATATGGGGAAAGAAATTGAGATTCTCCAATGTGTATTGCCCCACATTTGGGAAAGAGCCTTTTGTGTTCATGTGGTCATTGATATCTATATTATTCCGGGATCATATAACCCTTTGAAGTAAAATTTCAGAGAAATTTTCAGTTCTGAGGTTCAGAAAGACTAGATGGCTGTCTCTATAGAGGTATTTAATCAATTTCTGGAGTTTCTTTCCCACTACTGACCCAAGCAGATCTCTTCTATTAGCCTCAGGACTCATACATCCTTCTCCAGTTTCCCCCTCCAGCCTCTTCCCCCAGGAGATCTTCATGGCTGGGCAGCTGCTGAAATTGGCCAGGGCTCCACACTCAGAGATTTGAGATTTCATGCTCCTTTATTTCTGTTTTAGCACTCTTAATGATTTAATATTTGGATTTGTATAGGACCATAGTTCATGGAAAAAATAAAGCACACACTGGGACCTTGGAGCATCAGCACGCGTGGTCTTTCCTGGGGCCTCCTTGGTTCTTCTGGGAAGTCTCTAGACAACTGACTTCCAGCCGTTGACCACTGCCGCCCTCTACCCTGACAGGGAACCTGGCTGTGGGTGAATGTAAGCGCTTCCGAGGTTCCGTATTCCTCACGAGTACTCTGGTCTGATGGGGTGTGATATTAAGGGCGGATTTTAAAACATCGCAACTGTTTTTGAGAAGGACCATAAAAAAAGAAGCATCTTTTCTGCTTTTTAAACAAGAGGCTCTGCATTTTTATTTTGCAAAGAGCCTCATAAATATGTTGGCACACTTTCTCTCATCCGCTGAACGATTTCTGTCACTGCTCTTTCCCGTCTCCATCCATCCAACTCCATCCCTCTTTCGACACCATTCTCAAACATGGAAGTCATCTTTGAACTTTACAATCTGCTTTTGAACCAAAAAGTGGGTGTAGAATCTAGGCGAAATTCTAAAGTTATAGAATGGGAAAAACGGCAAAATTAATAACACCACAAAAAGACTGAACACTAAATTATCCGACCATAATACTTGGATAGATGGCCAGGGAATAGAGGATGTCTTTTGTACATTTAAACTAAAAAATAACTAAAAATACATGAGTTAAAAAATCATCTTTATTTAATACAGACCATTTTTGGAGTGACACTGTCTTCCTAATTTCCCTGCTTTGTTCTCTATTTTTTTTCCTAATTGTAGTACTGAAAGTCCTGTATCCTAGGAAACTGATCAGTCCCAGGCAAATCAAGACCATTGGCTACTCTATGTGTGCAAGTCACTGTCCTAGGTCCATTACACGTTTATCTGAGAATAGTGTCTGTTACTAAAATATGGAAAAAAAACTAAAGGTGAGGAAATTTTATGAGAAGTGCAAGTCTACTTGTAGAAGAGGAAATGAACTGGAAAATAGTGAATATGTAAGAATGTTAGGTCAGGGAATACTAATTAAAGCAAATCTCAAAAATCTTGATCAAGGCTGAAATTCTACAATAAATAACAAGATATTAATTAGCTCTTCACTGAACAATACAATTTCGAGAGACCATGAAATCTACAAAATTATACTGAAATTCTACATCAACGAGTTTGGAAAAACAGGTTATTTTAAGAACCTCATCATACCAAAGTGGTATGTAACATTTGAGATGGAGTGAGATATACTCATATTAAAAAATACAGATTAAATAGGTTTGATTTTCCTTAATTATAGAATTATTTTTAGTCCATATGTTTTAGAAGGTAATGTCAGTTTTACATTCATCTCTTTAATTATAACTACAGGTAGAGTGAACAAGATTTTTAGTAGAAATATCTTTGAATAAAATAATGAATAATGTGTTTTATGGTTCATTAACCATGCTAATATGTACATACATTACTAGTCAATTTGAAAAAAAAAAACAGATTATAGCTCACTGTGCATTTTTCAGCAGGGTTTATTTATTCACCTTATTTTAAATAACTCGATCAATGAAGAAATAAGAACAAATTTTGATTATGTTATCCAATAGTGCTACAAATGCATTTTTTTGATTTCTGCATTTTTAGATACCAAATTATGTTTTGAATTTGTGCAGGTGTTTTCCTAGTTAAAGCAGTCTTTTGTTTGTTGTGTGTTTAAATTTTTAAGGTTCTATAATGACCAAATTGATTTATATTAATAGTTATGACAATCATATATCAATAAAATACATTACAGACCCTCAAAGTGATTTCTCTTTATCATCCTAATTTACTTGAAGACCTTACAAATTTTCCCTGAATGTCATTGATAACATAGTTGATTTTTATTTTATTCCTTTTTTCATTTAGTTTTGCCTACTAATAAATGAGGATACAGATAAAGTCAAAAGGTGGAGGGTTAAAGGGAGGGCAGGGGTATGGGGAAAATATAAGAACCAAGATACATCAGGTAAAGGTACAAATCCCAATGATGAATGTAACTGTACTGTATACCTAGAAAGTACCAATAAACTCAATGAAAAAAAATTAAATAAACCAAAGAATAAGCCAAAGAAAACCTTCGAAATACCATATAATGCAACTTAATGAAAAGGCTACTAAATAGGAGTTGTAAAGAATTCCTTTCTTCTGGCTATTTAGCTCAATGGCATCGTGCCTGCCTCACAAGCAGAAGGTCCTGAGTTCGATCCCCAGTAATAAAGAAAAAAGAAAAAACAAATAATGTCTTTCACGTTTTTACCATTTTCACCTACAGGTAGTTTTAGGAATCTGTTGTGTCCCAGCAGCAAGAAGAAAGTGGGTCAGCCATTCCATAGAAAAACCATTTGGCTAGGGGATATGGGGTGTCGGCAGAATTATCTTAATTAGCAGGAGCACAAAGTTCAACCTTCTCTTCTCCACTGGTACAGCAGGTATGCTTTACTATTTCTTGAAATTCCTCTAGTAGTCCATGTACTTCACCAACCGCTGTAACTTCTTTCCCACACTGTCAGCAATGCAACCAAAGACACTGAACAGCAAGACCTGAAGCTTCCTCACTGGCTTTGCGTCCTCTCCTTCACGTGCCAAGAGTGAGTCTCAGTGTTTAATCAAGTTACAGTCGAAAAAATGATAAAGTAGCTGTTTACAGTGCTAGATTAATAATAAAATAAGTCAGAACTAAGCGAGTACAAGATGTACATCAACTGAGTAAAAATCATTCTCTTTACAACTTTATTATTTTTATCTTTCACATAATAATTATTAGATACTAATTTAAGTACAGGTCACATATTGTATGTTAAGAAAATTGATAGATAGATAGATAGATAGATATGCGTGTGTGTGTGTGTGTGTGTGCGTGTGTGTGCTCTAGTGCTGGGGATTGAACCCAGAGCTTTCACAAGTAGTTATATCCCCAGCCCTTTTTAATTTTTCACCCTGAGCACAGTGCCAAATATTATACCCTAATTCACTGTGTCACTGAATGGTACTATGTACAAAGAATACATTTTTACAAAAAAGTAGATTTTTATATAAATTCATTCTTGAAATACAGAACAAATTTACAGTGAGTCAAAAGTTCATTTAAATATTTTATACTTTGATAAATGTTTCTTATTTTCTTTATTCCATTTCAAGTATTTATTCATTTCCTAGAGTATTCTTTTATATTTACTTATGGATATCCTATGCACTGTGGCTCTCACTATTACATGGATAAAATTAGTACTTATATACACATGGAATCAAATTTAATAAGTTTTTGATAGCAGTAAACTAAGCTCATCAAACAAACAAAAAAGACATCTGCAGAAAATAAACTTTCTAATAAATGATAGTGAACCAAAGCAATCTTAGACTATTTTCCTGTTTAGGTGTTGCTAAGTTATTGTACTGTTTTATGATATGCCCCAAATAAGAAAACAAAATAAATAAAATTTTGTCCTGAGGTTTAATATTAAAACTACAAGGTAATAAAATCTAATTTGGTTTAGAAAGATAAGTTTAAACAAAGCATTGTTGTCCGTGTAGCACATGTTGGGCTTGTAAAGGTGTTTTCTAGATAGATAGATATAGATAGATAGATAGATAGATAGATAGATAGATAGATAGATAGATAGATAGATTATTATTTTCATTACATGGAGAAGGAAGATTTTATTTCATTAGAACCAAAATAACAATATAATTTAGAATGCCACATTCTTCAGGAAGCTATCCTTTTATTTAATACATTTTGGTCTTAGTAAGATTTCATTTTACTATAGTTTTATTAAGTTTTTTCGTTAATTGGAATTCACATTGCATAATATTTTCATTAAGGCATTGCCTACATCTAAAAATATCTAAAACTTTTTATCAATGTAAATTATATAAATAGGACCATAGAACTATCAGTTCTTTTGTCCTTACACTTTTCTACAAATACAATTAAAAAGAACAGATTTAATGTACATAAAAGTATGTAGAAAAAGGATGTGACAGATGTTAATTTATGCATTATCTACTGTACAAATATTAATATACTTTTTAAAACAATTCAATAACAGGGCAATTAATCATTAACAATATTCACCAAATACTTTTACTCACTGTTTTCCTGACATAGAATAAGATTGTACCTTCCTGCACCATCATTCATAAATAAGAGGCATGTGACAAATTCTAGCTAATGATTTGAGAGAGGGAAATCTTAATTTGTTGATGAGAGATGTTCCAAAATACACTGAACCTCTAGCTAAAAGTTATGGGCTGGATTACGTGCCCCTAAATTAAATGTTGATGTCCTGACCCCTACATCTTCAGAATCTGGTCTTACATGAAATCCATCATTCTACAGGTAATGAAGTTGAAAGAAGGAAAAAAGAAAGCCGCTGACACAGGAGGAGGAAGAGGAGGAGGAGGAGGAGGAGGAGGAGAAAGGAGAAGAAGAAGGAGAAGAAGGAGAAGAAGGAGAAGAAGAAGGAGAAGGAGAAGGAGAAGGAGAAGAAGGAAAAGGAGAAGGAGAAGGAGAAGGAGAAGAAGAAGGAGAAGGAGGGGGAGAGGGAAAGAGGTGGAGGAGGAGGAAGAAGAGAAAGAAGAAAGAAGAAGGAGGAGGAGGAGGAGGAAAAGGAAGAAGGAAATATGGAAACAAAGCTTATGTAAATAGGGAGAGGTGTAGGGGTTGGGGATTCAGCTCAATGGTTCCACCTGCCTCGCAAGCACAAGGACCAGAGTTCAATCTCCAGTACCAAAAAAAGAGGGATAGGTGGAGGGGTTAAAAGGAGGGAAGGAAAATAAGATCCAAGATATACCATTAATTCCCAATAATGATTTGTTTTGTTTTGTTTTTTTGTTTTTTGGAGGTTTTTTGTTGTTGTTGTTGTTGTTGTTGTTGTTGTTGTTGTTGTTTGGTACCGGGGATTAAACCCGAATCCTTGCACTTTAATTCCCAATAATGAATGTGATCATATACCTAAAATGTACTAACAAGTTTCATGAAATTTTAAAAAATGCCTTTGAAAAGGAAAAATAAATAAATAAAGGAAGGTGTTTCAGGATGGACCCTAAATCAGTACACCTAGTGTCCTTATAAAAAGAAGAAATTTGAACACAGAGACTCATGCATGAGTCACAATGAGAAGATGAGTCCATCGAAATGAGTCCTCGAGTCCATCCTGAAAACAATTTGATTTACGATTTCCAGTCTAGGGAGAATGAAATAGAAACACAAACACTTTTTTCCTTTCTAAGTTTATTTGTAATTTTAGGTATACAGTACAGTTACATTCATCATTGGGATCTTGTACCTTTACATGACAGGTCCTGGTTCTCACTTTTTCCCCTTGTCCCTGCCCTCCCTTCACTCCCTCCTCCCCATTTACAAACACTTTATTTCCATTTTTTCATTTTCTCCTACTTTTTCTTTTCCCTTATTACCTTTCCCCTACCCTTCCCACCTTCCCTACACCTTTAGCCCTTTTCTTCCTATTTCACATTGTCAATTATATCATTAGGATCTTATGTATTATTATAGTTTATTCACAGCAGAGAAACTACTCAGTATTTACACATATGTGACTTATTTATTTCACATGTATCCATTTTCCTATGAATGACTCTAATTTCTAATTCTTTTTGGCTGAGTAGTATTCCATTTTATAGAAAAACCACATCTTCTTTATCCAGTTTCCAACTGATGGGCAAATGGGCTGTTTCCAAGTTTTAGCTATTACAAACTGCACTGCTATAAACATAGGTGTGCATATGTCACTGTGATATGATTCTTTTAATTCTTTTGGAAAGATACCCAGCAGAGGGATGGCTGGGTCCAATTGCACCTCTAGTCCCAGCTCTTTGAGGTATCTCCGTATTGATTTCCACAGCAGTAGCACCAGTCTGCACTCCCACCAATAATGAAGAAGGGTTCCTTTCTCCCCCACAACCGCGCCAACATTTGTTGCTGTGTGATTCCTTGATAGAAGCCATTCTTTCTGGGGTGAGGTGGAATCTCAGTGTTGTTTTCATCTACATCTCTTGAATGACCAGTGATGTTGAACGTTTCTTCATATATTTACTTGCTTCTTTTAGTTCTTTGAGAAATGTCTTTTCATTTCAGATGCCCATTTTTGAATTGGGTCTTTTTACTTGGGGGGGCTGATTGTTTTGAGTTCTTTATATATTCTAAATAATAGTCCTTTGTCTGAGAAGCATCTGGTAAAAATTTTTACCCACATTGTAGGTTGTCTCTTATTTCTGTGGATGGAGAAACACAAACATTTTAAACAGCATCTGGAATAGATAATAGATTTTAGCCACTACAGTACTTCAATAAGGCAGTTCTAGAAAATTAATATATTAAATATCATTTGTGAATGAATTATTAATACTATTTATAAATCAGTTAATATTATTGCTATAGTATTAATTATTAATATGTTATTAATATATTAATATTATTAATATATTAGTTCTTCCCAAATTTATCTGTAGGCCCAATCTAGTGAGATTGGAATTTTAGCAAGCTTTTTAAAAGAAATTGCTGAGATGATTCTAGAATTGATATTGAAATACAAAGAATTTAGAATAGCCAAAACAATTTTTAAAAGATCAAAAGTAGATTAATATTACTCTAGAATATATAACTTGTTAAACTCATTAAAAACTTAAGATCAATTAAAAATGAGCAAAAATTGGAGCATACTCTTCACTGCAGCAGATTTATAAATTGAAGGTACAAAAACTGAACATAAAAATATTCAATATCATTAGTCATCATGTGAATATGAATTGATAGTGAGTGATAACTTTACATCTGTTAGAATAGATTGAATTAAATCAGGTACTGGCACCAATAAACTTGAAGTCTAAACACTGCTATGAGGAACAGAAAATGATAAAATTATTTGAAAAATAAATTGGCAGTTTCTCAAAAAATTAAAGCTAAACCTACTATGTGGCCAAGTCATTTCACTTTTAACAAAGAAAAGTGAAAGTAAATGTTCAAGTGTTTTTGCAAAATTCTTTCATTTCTTTAATAGCTCTAAATGGAAAATAACCCAAATGTCTGTTCACAGCTAAATACATAAAAGTTGCCTATTGTCTATACAATGGAATACCATGCAGCAGTAAAAGATAAACTTTTGCTGTCTATAATACTTGTGAGTCTCAAAGTAGTCATGCTAAGTGAAGGTAGCCTTCTGGAGAAAAGATTTACACTAATTAATCTATAATGACAGAAACTGTGGAACAGGTTTTCTGAGAAAAGGGAGAGAGCAGGAGAGGCAGTAGAAGGAGATTACCAACTAGCATAGCACATAGAAGGTTTGATGGGTGGGGAGCAAGTATTTTCATTAACTTTAGTGTGATGATGATTTTACTGCTAAATACATATTTCAGAGCATATCAAATTATACAGACTTACTATGTCCAGTTAACTGTATATTTGTTATATCTAAATAAAGGTTTTTAAATAATGTTAAGTAGCCAGTCTTGTGAATAATGAGATTTCTTTTTGATGGGAAAAAATGTGAAAAAAATTTTAAGGATGGTGCCAAACATGTTTTAGGGTAAAAATAATAAATACCAAGATATAAGTGAATATTAATTAGAAATTTCATAAAATTAAAAAGCATAAAATTACTAAACTGAGGTAGTAGGATCTTTTAAAATATATTTCCTATTAGCACTCAACTATTCATTGTAGATGTGAAAAAAGAAAATTTTACAATATATGTAGGTAAAATAAATTGTTGGATCTGTGCAGCAGAAGAAAGCAAACATATAACAATGGAGAATCATTAATCAACAATGAATAATCATTCCTTTGAATGGAAAGAAAAGTTAGTGAGGTTACCAGGAAGTTTGTAAACTGGGGAAATTCCAAGGTGAAAGTATTAAAAGGTTTGATAAAATCAAACAGCATTTTATATTGAGATATTGAGAAAAAGGGAAGGTTTGCAGTTTAAATTTAGACCACTGAATATTAATATTTTAGATTTCAGAGATTGATACTTTTACATAGAATATATTCCTCTTTTCATTTTATGCTGTGTTTTAAAGAAGAATGGAATAGAATCACATAAATTTTAAGCAGCATCTGGAATTGAGAGAAACATTAAGAAACATACTATTTCATACTATAGAAGTGAAAAATGTGCTTACTACTATGTTGCAGGAGAGCATTATTGACTTTACCATAATGCCATGAAATTCAACTAGAAAATATTTGTAATAAGTTTCTCATGTGTTGGACACAGAGAATAGTAAAAATGAAGGCATATAAGAGCTTCTGCGTAGCAATTCACAATTCATAAGGGAGATAGAGATGTAAAAACTTAAAATATTGATGATGTATTAAAATAAAATAATATAAAAACAAAGAGAGGACAGAGAACACAAGAAACTGCTCACCACTCCTTAGAGAAGATGTTTGTAAACTTGGATTTGAAGGGTGAATAAGGACTTGTCAATTAGACAAGGAAGATTATTTGGGAACAAAGAAATGCTCTATACGCAGAATTCATTTCAGATTCTAAATGTTGAAACCCAAAACGCTATTTCCATTTTTCTTCAATTCTCTCTCCGTTTTCTCATCCCTTAGAGCTTTTGTAGATGGGAAGGGGAGTACAAGTTGGAGAGCAGAGTGAGACGGCAGGGGGAGGAGATGAAGCACGGAGACAAGAGAAAGTGTGCTCTGAGCATCCGAAGCCCCACGGCAAATGTGATGGTCACACACTGCCAACGTGCTTTAATCAAAACTTAATTCTTACCGACAGGAAAATAAAGGTAGCATGCTTTAAAAAACCCAAAACACTAAGATGGGAAGTCATTTATAACTCAAAAACCTTCATTATATGACAAATAAAAGCAATAACATATACATTAAACATATACTTGATATTTAAAAAGCAAGATTTCAAGTAACAGATTCCTTTTAAATTTAAATTTAAAGCGAACACTCCGGTGGACAAAGTACAAAAATAAAAATAAAGTCGGTATGGCAATTTATTTTATGTTTACCTATAGGCTTAATGTAAGTCACATTAGTACAGGTAAACATTTGCTAGTATTGGTATAGCTTGGTATAGCTTCGAAGGCTATATTACAATAAAGTTAGGAGATAGTAACCGAGAAGTGAGTTTTCAAACGTTCAAGTTTATTTTCCTCACACGGAATAGTAGGAAGTGCATTTCCCGGTTGTCTGGTGGCATCGTTCAAGGATAAGGTGTTTTGTCTTCCTGCTCCGCTGTGTCCTAGGAAATTAGTAGCACGTGGTTACAGTTGGGTTGCCATGGTTTCCAGATGACAGAAAAAATACTGCACACGACCTTGCCAATTCTCTTTAGTTTAAGCTTGAAAGGTACACGTGTCACCTCTACTCACCCACCACTAAAACAGCCTCAGACACAGACAAATACTACAATAAGCTGGGGGAAAAAGAGAGAGAGAAGTTGTAACTTGGCTCAATTCCCTACAGTAGTCACGGAGAGCAAGTAGATCTGCTACGGAGAACCTGCACTTCAAGTCCTCACTGAACAATTTCCATTTTGTGAATCTTGGTAAGGACACAAGACAATTACTTACGACTGTCAGTTTGATCGGCCGAGGAGCACAATACTGGGTGTGTCTGGATGAGTCGAGGAGTTACCTTGAGATCTATATGTGGGCTCTGTCCTTTCCTCTCTCACACTCTTCCCCTGATCGTGTTCCCAGCCACCATAAACTGAGCATCTTTGCTCAATCCTGCCTTTCGGCCATCATGTTCTGCCCTGGATCCAGATAACCATGGGCTGCATCCCCCGAAACTGAGCCAAATTAAAGTTCTTCTCCTTTAAATCGTGGGTGTTGAGTATTATGTCTCCAGGTCAGAAAAACTGACTAAACAAGAAGGAATCTTACATGGTCTACAGGAGCTGAGTCACAGGATTCTTCACAGCAGTCTCAGGAGCACAACTATATAAACTAAAGTAGGACATAGTCATGAATCTTGAATCAGTTATACAGAAGCCGGACCTGTCCTACGAAGTATTTGACACAGAGAACTGGCCAGTCTGATAACAGAAGCAAGAATGGTAGTTTTCAAGGTGGAGCTTTGGGCTCCTAAACTGAACTGTGACTTCTGAGCAGATACAATGCAAACTCAGAAAAATGTGTGCATGTGTGCACAACGTCTGTGTGTGTGTGTGTGTGTGCGCGCAGACGCGTGTATGCACCACATGCTCCCAAAGTGCAGACTCAAGTATATGGAGCTCAGTAGAGATACCAGAAATATTCGATATTCTCGTAACACAGAACTAAGGGAGCACTTCTCTGCTAGAGGCCTCCCATTGATTCTTTATGTACACAGCAGCATCTTTCTACCGTTGAAATTCATCACACATAAATTAAAATATAGATAACATGAATATGCAGTGTGTTTGAAAAATGTATACATCAGCATAATCTTCTGCCATTGATATACATTTTCACGACTGCTGAATGTTTCTCATGCTTCTTTCTCAGCAGTACCTCCTCCCTCAAGGGAAGCATAGGTCTGATTTTTAATTCCTAAAGATTAGTCTGGGCAATTTAAACATCACATGAATAGAATAATAAAATATATATTCATTTGCCTCTGGCTTCTTTTACTCCAGGTAAAAGAGATGTATCCATGTTATTACTTTTAAGTATCCCTTTATATTAATGTTAAATTTGTTACCTCCTTCTGTGATACCCATTTTATTTCTTTAGGTGACAGATGTCCTTCATAGACATAGGTTTTATTTCTTTTTCTTTTAAAAAATTTTTGAGTACCTAGCAGAATATCTGGGCAATATGATTTCATTAATATAATTTTTAAAATGTTGAAATCATGTGGAATTAATTTTATTATCTAAAGTTACAATTTTGTGTTAACACATAATAACTATTAAATTATTTCAACATTTAAGTAAGAATTATTACTCATCTCTTAATTATTTTGGATAAACAAGTTTTATTTAACAGTTTGAATGTTGAGTACTATTCTTACTCTCCAATGGAAGAGGTGTCAATATTTAATTTCAAAATGAGATTAAGGCAAATCTATTATTTGAATTATAGAAAACAAGTGAATAGTAACTTCACTTTATTGTGCTACCATAATGGTAGTATAATATGTTGTTTCTAATTCAATTTAGCCTCATATAATTTATTTTTATAGGTCTGCAGTATTTGAGAGTTGACATTCAAGTTTAAACTAAAGCAAAATAGTGAAATTTATGAAAAGGATACAGGAGTGGCTCACAGACTAAAAGGAGAAATAAATGCAGGATTCACAAGAGACTTAAATATGAAAATGAAAACTCACGGAGACCAAGGTGGTATTTACTCCCTTTTCAGGGCTGTGTGTCCTCTTGCCATGTCTGTCTAATTGTCCTTTTCCCAAAAGAGACCTTACAGCAACCTATTTTCACTGGCATAGCTCAGAAAAACTACTTTAAAATGTTTGTCTCTGCATTTAAATTGATGTCATCTCACGCATCCAGTCATCAAGAAAAAATTAGTATCTCATTGTACCCATCTCAAACTCTGCAGAGAGAAGAATCTGACTCTCTCCTCTAGCCAGATGGGTGCTGCTAGTCCACCTGCTATGATACAGACGTAGGACTCTGAACCAGGTGGTATCTAGGCTGCCCTTGTGTACAAGGGCACACTATGGGCTCTGTTCATTCTGAAGTATGATGAGAAGGAAAAAATGAGGGCAAAGGATGTGCTCTATTATATTTTTAAATTAATTTTCTTGGTGCATTTAAGGTATACAATATAATGACATTCATCACTGGAAATTTGCACCTTTACATAATCCATCTTAGTTCTTTTCTTCCCCATTCCCCTGCCCTCCCTTCAACACCCTCCATCCATCCCTATCTACAAAGACTTTGTTTCCATTTTGTCTTTTTCTCATTTTAATTCCATTCCCTTATTTTTCCCCTACCCCTCCAAATTCCCCTTCCCCTTTGCACCTTTTCTTCCTATTTCACATTATCTATTGTATTTATGTTTTTGCGATTACTCATTCATTCAGAAACTGATTTGAAGTTCACAATCCTGTATATTGTAGATAGTTTTAATCACGAGTTCTCTGGAAGAAGCAAATTTTAGATTGTATTTGACTTTGTGTTCTCTGAGATGCTTCACTTAGCGCAGAGAAAATAGTAGGCACTGAAACACGGAAACACTTTTATGTACCTTAGTGATAAATTTTCCCCTTTGTATTATATCCAAGGTGAAATAAACCAAATTTATAAGGCATGGCCTCACAGATAAGGACTCAATTTCACATTGGCAGCCTAAATAATTAATCAATTAATTTACATTATACTTAATTTTTTTCTGGCTTTAATTTAATACTTTCAGAGTTGTTGATTGCTTTGTGTGTGTGTGTGTGTGTGTGTGTGTGTGTGTGTGTGTGTGTGTGGTACTGGGAATTGAACTCAGGACATTACGCTTGCAAGGCATGCAGCAGAACCACTGAGCTAAATCCCCAACTCCACTTTTTCATGCACATAATACATGTGATTACTTGAAATTGCCTTCCTAGAAGAAGAGAAACTCTGAGGGGAAGCATTTACCATTCTCAATTCTGAATTTCTCTCTTTTTGATGATAACAATAATGACCAAAGTTATACAGTTAGCTTTAGAAGATGCCATGCATATTTTAGTCAGTTGTAAAGGATTATGAATTGTGATTTAGGAGTACAATGAATGTTTACTTTTTAAAAATTACTACAGTAAAAAACATATTGCCCATTAATCCCTTTAAAATATTCCTCTTAGATATGAATACACATGTCCCACAACTCTTGCCATTTTCTGAACTAGCTCTGGAAGTTCTCTTTGATGTGCGTCTTTAGTTACACTGGTGTGGTTGGCTCAGTGCCTTAACTGATTCAGATGTTAACCTTTCACTGTCATTTTGATTTTGGGGAACAGCCAGAAGTGGCATAGTGCCATCTCCAGTGAATAAGGTGGATGAAGATAAGTCAAACTGTTTCTATTTAACAGAATTTGGTATACCAGAAGCAAGGTATGGCAAACAGCATTGTCATGAAGGAAGATGAGGTCATTTGCCCATTTATCAGGCCATTTTGTATGTGTAGCATTTTGTTTTTAATTCTAATGTATTAGTACATGTGTATAGTATATAATGTTTGCATTCCTTGTGGAAATTTGGTACATAAACACATCTTAATTATTTTCTTCATCCCCTTTCTCTTTCCTACCTCCCCACTCCCCCATCCCCTAATCTCTTTCCTTTCTTATATATGTGTTTATAATATGTACTACATAATATTAACATTTGTTGGTGTGCAGTGCAGTCACGTATGTAACATATTCTAATTTCTTTTTCAAATCCCTTATTCCTTCCCTCTTTCCCTTCTGCTGTCACCTCTTGATCCCCTTCCCCTTTGAGATTCATGTGATTTAAATGCTCTAATTAGTCCATATGATATTCACTGTTCAGTGTATTGTTCTTGAATACAAAATTAGCTCATACAATTCCATCAAGGTCAAAAAACACAACTGATATCACCTTGATTGACCTTGATTGACCTGATTTTCACTTGTGAAGAAAGCTGAGTGATTTCTATCTAGAACTCGGGAATCTGGTCTCAGGATTATAAACATAGACCCAAGTTTCATCTGTTAAAATGATGTTTCTTTAAAAAAATGGATTCTGAAGCAGCAGAATCCTGCAACTCCAATGAAACCCACTGTTTATGATCCATAATCTACGACACTGTTTAAGTGCACTTTCTCTCTACTGTAGCTTACAACAGCCTGACTACACCAGGCAAGTTGAAACTTGACACACATTGTTACTACAATTCATTACTGAACTTCTTCTATTGAAGACTCCTGCCTTTTCATTAGATTGTAGTCAGCAGAAGCACTTACCTTATTTTTGGATCCCATAGGGTATATTTATTTGAAAATAGATGACTAAAGGCTGAAAGCAGCTCAGTATTAGATAGCTTGCATAGCATGATTGAGGCCCTGGGTTTAATCTACAGCACTAAAAAATAAAAATAAATAAATACATATATAAATACTTATAGTTTTGGTTACTAAAGGTGTCATTTGACACTAAAAAAGTACATTAAAGCCTTTACCATCCTGGATTTTATAATATAGTTATAAAACTACTACAAGAAAAATGTTTAAAAACATAAAATATCATAAAGAAGAATATTTATTGCTAAAAACACGGAATAATGAGAGGGTGGGTGGTAAAACTCAAGAGGAGAAATGCCATTATTAATATCATTTACATATTGCTCAGGAAGTTGGTAAAAATTGCACTGGAACACTGTTGAAACTGGATAGACATGAGTGAGTGAGCATTTGAGAAATAAGAAATATTGTGTACACACTCATAGAAAGCAGCAGATTTTTTTTTAGAAAAACAAAAACAATTCTGATATGACTGAAAGTTAAGAGGAATGGATTTTAAAAGTATGTTAGGTCCAGATCTGTCAAGACCCCAGAGCATGAGCTAGCCCAACAAAAGAACTCTAGTTTTTATGATTTTATACAGTGGGGTATTGAAAGGACAGAAAAGAAGTTTGAGAAACATTCTGATGACCCAATAGTAGAGATTTATTTCAAAAACATTATTGCAGAAACATAACTGCAGCTTAACTCAGATCTATATCATTTTGCTACAGAGCACTGTCACTAATTAAGCAAGACCCAGAATATGGTAATTGCAAGTAGACTGGTTCCTGAGAATGGTTACCCTCTATATTCACAGCAGCCGAAGATTTCAAGACCTTGTGCTATTTGCTGCTCATATCTATTCCTAGAGAAGCTCATTATTCACACAAGTCCTGAAGAAATAATCCTGTCTACTACATTACTTTGACTTGGGGATGGAGAGACACCAATAGGAAAACATTTCATGTCTTGGATATAGATTTTTTTCTGACTGATAACACATACAACCCTTACTACTCTAAAGCCACATTTTAATATATTAAAACTTTATTTCCAGTATTACTAATCAATAATATATATGATGCCATTCAGAAACTTTAAATAATTTTGGAGTTCAATAACCAAGTTATTGTTTCTTTATGGCCTCCAAATAGACTTGAGGTATTAATAGGATGACTTTGATCAGTGGAATAATTCAAGCTGGGTCATTCCTACAATTTTGAGTGTAACAGAAATCTTGTTTTGAACTTTATGAGGGCAATAATACAACTTTAAGTATGTCTGTACATATTTAGAAATCCCACTGTACCAATTTGATGCCATCCCATTCATATGAGCACAAGGATTGCCTTGGTCCTGAACATAGTATTAGGCTCCAGATGTCTCCCATTGTGTCTGAAAACGAATGGATGGCTTAACTGAAATCTATTTGTATGGGCTACAGAAAGTCTCCTGAGAGAAATTTCAGTCTAAAAAATTTCGAAAGAAGTTTCCAAGCACAACACTACTTTAGAATCAAATTCTTAGTAATCTACTCATAGGGGAATAGAGTTGTTTTCTGTTACTTTACTTTGGCTTTCATCTTGCCCTTGTACGCATGTAAGGAACTTCAGTGAAGTATTTTTTTTAAAAACATATTTCAAAATCATTGAAAGAAAGTAATATGAGTTCAATTGAGAGCATGGGAAGCATTCCCTGCTGATTCAACTCAGAAAACTACAGCTGTACTTGACAGAGTGTGGTGAGGCTAGGACAGCTCATCAGGGCAGGGCTGGCTCCAGGACGGCCAGCTCAGCACCCTGGCTCAACACAACCAAAGCAGAAGTGCTGGCCACAGGCCATGATCAGTGGATGCAAAAACAATTGTGGCAGTGAAGCATAAGGGAGATGGCACAATAATGAATTTGTCCCCTTCACCTGGGGCTGCAAACCTTGTTTCAGAAAGGGTAAGGGAGGGAGGCAGTGAGGACAAATCAGAGATGAGTTAAATATTAATGTGACCTCATTCAAACCCTAAGCTCTGGAGAATTATTTTGCATGTCATCCAAAAATCTCAGGATATTTTGAATTATGATTTTTCTTTCTGAGCCTTTAGTATTTCTTTTATGGCGTTCTATGCTGTAGATGAAAATTATTTAGTATGAAGAACTAATGAAACACTTGGACTTTCCACATTCTCTGGTCGTCCCTTGTTATTCTGCTTTTGTTTTCAGGAGTTTCTCATGAAATAAATTTGCTTTCCTAGGCCCGATATTAACTTTATTCTTGAAGCAGAATTTGTACTGTATGCTGGTAAGAAGTCACCAGATACATAACCCTCTTCAGCAAGGTTCCAGGATCACCTACATTCACGCACAGCATCCTTTATCTTCCACCAAAGTCTTGGGAATAATAACCCTGTTTTCCCATAAAATAAATCTTCAGATATTTTTCAGTGGTCCCCGCAGGTAGTGTAACTACTTGTGAATTCTGAGTTTAAAATATTTCTCTTCTATTTGGAAAATGTTTCACAATGTGCTTGAATATGGAGGCTCAGGAAATGGTGGATGAGAAAGAGCAAAACCATCAAACACAGCTGGTAATGAATAGAGTTGTATATGTACTTTATGTAAATTTTGTTATTGAAACTGACACCATGCTTTTCAATCATAGACATTGTTTTTTTGTCGAAACCCAGTAGGTGTAATACCAATAATAGCTAATATTGACTGTGTGTTTTTAACATGTCAGATTCTGTGTTAAGTTCTTTGGACTTGTTATGACACTCACAACCATAGGTCTGACATTTGCTTTTATAAATAAGGATCAGACAGGTGGAAGGATTGAATTAACTGTCAAATTGTCAAATGTGGGGCTCTAAACTAACATTCTCTAAGTTCAAATCCATTGTTTTTATCACCTCACTATATGTCAAATAGTGTATTACTCTGGAAACTTTATTTACAAAATTATAAGGGCTTTATAACCATTTCTTAAAATTGCTCATTCTAAACGGAACATCTGTTAACTAAAATTGTCTCATCAATAATGCAAGTTTTGATAATATGATAAAGATTAAGAAAAACAAAAATAGTAACAAAAAAGGCTTTCTGCCACACTCAAACAGCCCTGAGGCAGAGAAAAAATACTTAAAAAATATATGAAAAAAGTCCAGCAACAAAAAGACTAATAATCTTCATCCACTTTGCTTTTACTTTTGTTGTTTTTATGTTTCTATGGTCTATTATCCTCAACTTGACTGTGCTTCTGGCAATTCATAGCTAGAAATAATATTCAGTAATAGCAACTTGATGAAAGTTATCTCTAAAAAGAGCACTACAAAAGCAAGTATTTTTAAATTTATTTAAAATTCAGTGTATACAACAGATGACCATTTGGATAGGAGGGCAGTGGCAATGATGTTGTCCTAATTTAATACATATTTATCCAGTGTCTATACTGTGACATCGTGCTATAACATATATCAATGAAATTGTGAGTTAGTGACTACTACTTGACAACAATGATGAAAGTAAAATAAAGGAATAACCTTTATTAAAAGAAGAACTCTACCTAGTCTGCTGTATTTTATGGAATAGTTTGTTATAGCCACATAAAACATAAAATAATTCTTCCACTGTGGAAAGATTCAAATATACAATCCAATTAGTGCTTAGTAGTGGATTGTGGAGTCTAGAGTAGAAGATATTTTACCTCTTGGAATAAAAGGGCATAATTCTGGTATTTTCTACATTTTCCCAAAGCATTGGCTTTTCCAAGGTTTACTTCAATCACTAGCTTTTAAAATAGTCTTCTTAAAGTTTTGTTTTTTTTTTATGAGAGATCTTTATTAAGGAGCCAAGGTGGCATGGTGGCCCACTTGGTGGAAAGAGAACCAGAGGGAGAGAGGGAGGGAGGGAGGGAGGGAGAGAGAAAGGGAAGGGGCTTGGTTATATATGGTCTTCTTAAAGTTTTAATTCCTCTTAAACATTTGATATACAGTTTTAAGCAATCATATCTTCAAAATGAATTTCATTAGAACTATTTAGATTTTTCTCCTTTTTGAAAAATTTCTTCATAGTCTTACTATATTGGCCAAATATTCAACAATTTTAGCAAGAGCATATAACAGTAAAATTAAAAAACATCTAATAAATACTAATGAGAGACCAAAAAGTATTTAACCTCCAAAATTAATTTTATGAGAAATTTGAAGAAATGAAATAAAGCAAATATTATCTTAATAATCCTTTCTAAAATATACATCTTTTCTTTAACAGTTATCTATAAAATCATCATGGGCTTTTTCCAAACATTATTTCTACATAAGAATGTTTTTAAGTAGTATACTTTACAAGTATAAGCAATCAGCAAGAAAACCAATTATTGTTTCTAACTAGATATTTAATACTTATTTCTACTTACAAAAACTATATATTATTAACAGGTTAAAATAGCTAGTTTTCTCACTCTTGATTATATTGACAATGTGATATGTGAGGAAAGCATATTTCAGTAAAAGTAGTTATATTTGCAAATTCTACCTATTTAATGTCATATATTTTACCATATAGGAAATATGATAGCTATGATTAAAGCTTTATATTTTAATGTTGAAATGTAAACATTTACTTAGTTAAATAGTTTTATTTGTAGTGCAGTTTTCAAAGAATTTTCTAAAACTTTTTGACAATATAATTAAAATTGAGAATAACAACTGGCTACAGCACGTGATACGTATCCTGAGCCATAGAATTTACCTGATATGTGACTAGCCACTAGAAAATACAATTTACTTTTGTTTTAAGAAAAGGTTAATTTAGCTGCAATCACACTTACCTTGTGTCTGTGGAACACAATGATTGAAGGAATCCTATATCATTCTGTTCAGCAAATGGAAGTATCTATTTTATATTATCATAGGCACCAAGGCTCTGCTTGTTCACAGTGAGTCCACAAATGCTAAGTACTTTACTTAATAGGGTTGGCAAGCATGAATATCTGGGGGAAGCTTAAAAGAAGCAGTCCAGTGAAAGAAAATGCAAAGCCAAATCTTTTTTGGCTGTCCAAAAGATCTTTACACCACTTGAAGGTTTTTGGTAAGAAATAGACCCTGGGATTGACAATGGCTGCCCTGGACCAGAGCTACAGCAATAATAAAGTCATATGTACCCAACACTTACACAAGCATGGCTTAATGCTATAACCTTGGAGAACATTAGCAGACAAAAATGAAAGCTTTTATATTGTTTTAAAAGATGTACATTTCAAAGCATTTATGGCATACTTACAAGCACCATGTAGTGGCATCCAGTTATATTTGAGAGAAAATAATTTTTTCAGGCAATGTTTTGCTTAGTGTTTCAAAACATTGCAAGGAGAAAACCCAAAAAGCTTTACTAAAGTCTGAAATATTTCTCTTCATTCTTTATTGAAAAATGAAGTAAAGCTACTGGCAGCAGAGATAATCAACAAGGACTTACCAGTGAATTTAAATTTGCTTAAATTTAAATTTATTATGTTATTTAAATCCCCAGCTTATGTTTAGCAATACAGAAAACAACGATTTGCAATGGTTACTGAAATTTGAATTTTTACATTCTTTCATCAAAATAAATGCATGAAGCTAAATTTTAAATACTGGTTTAAAACTCTTCAGATAAAAGAGCCCAAGATTCCTGCAATGTATTCTCCAGGGATCTGTCTAGACAATTTAGGGACAGGCTGAGTGAAAAATTATAGCAGAAGTGCTGCTCTCAATAGATTCCCTCCTGTAGGACCTTCAATATCCCACAATCCTTGTCCTAGCTATTCTGTAAGTAGACTCTATAACAAATTAAAACTCATGTCATCTGAAGGGGTTTTAGCTATCATATATTTCTTCAAAATTTTTTTTTATTTAACAGCAAAGAACTAAGACAGTTCCCTATTAATATATAAGAAACTTTCTAAAGACTTGAATACAAAGCAGTTGTTTCTGAAGGATAATTCTAATCATAGCAAAGGAAATGCTCTGAAAAAATTGATCTATTTTATCTTCAAATTCTTATGATTTGCTACTTTTCTTCCTTCAGTGGGTCTGTCACCCTGCACAGAATGCCCCCCCTTAAGCCTACCTCCATAACCTGACTTTTAATAAATCACTGTGCTTTCCTTTTGTGTGTTATTTTATTTTTAAATATTTAATATGTAAGATATTATGCAATTCATATTTTATGTATAAGAAATAATAAAAATATTCAGACTTAACTGCTCAGATTCAAAAAACTTGAAACCTCTGTATGATTTTTCCTTAATAATATTTTTCTACCATAAAAGGATTAATATAATCTGAATTTCATGTGATTTATTCTCATATTTTTTACTGGAGTTTACTACATGGTCACTATTCCCTAGAATATATAAAGTTAAATTTTGTAGATTACAGATTTTTAAATAAATGACACCATGCTGTTGTTATTCTTCTATTCTATTTTATTTTTGCAATTGACCATGCTAACTAGTGAACTAGTCCCTTATACGCTTATGATGCAAGGAATATATTTCTTTTTTATTGATGGTAATTTGAATTATTTTTAGTTTTAGGCTATTAAATAGAAATCTGCAATGAATATTCTTGGTGTCACTTGTCATCAACGTCTCATAAGACCTCATAAAGTTATTTATTATATATATATATATACAACAACTGTTATGTAGACACACCACTTTCATTAGTTCAATTTAGAAAGAGTTAATTATTGTGATAAAACTATCCCTGTACCATGACAGTAGAAAATTATCACAGCAAAGCGTTTTTTTGAATTATCCTTTATGGATGATTTGATTTTTATCATTTGAGACAACTAGACATATATATTAATTTGGCTATCTCCGAAAGTGTTATTATAATTCAATTTTAGGAATGAAAAACTGAATGTGGAACTATAACTCATAAAACAATAAAAAAAACAATATTTTGTATTCCTTACAGAGTCATATTAAACAATATAGAGCATAAAAGATTGCTAATAAATAAAGCAATTCATAGCATTATTTTGTATACTAAAACTTCATAGTCATGCAATTCTAGCATACTTTTTGCTTTCTACATTTGTCTTTTTAATTTATAAGCACAACTGCTTAATAAAGTCAAAGCTTCACCAAATTGCTAAATTATTTCATCATCAAATACAGACATCTCTGGATTTTTACACCTCTAAATGTTTTCAGATAGATAAACAAAACAGTAATGCTTCGGTTCGAGAACAGGAACATTAGGCAAAAATTGGCTTTCCTTCTCAAACTCCACATCAGGTGACAAACACAACCACAGCCATCTTCCCCACATGAACACCAGCAGGGCCGTCTTCCCCAGATCATGGAACAAATTAAGTTCATGAACTGAAGTATTACTGTACTATTTAACATATCCTATGATTTATTCTACAATTGTATGGCTGTCCCCCCTCAAAATTTGGAGTCAATGTCAAAGTTAGTATGATATCACATTCTACATTTTATTTTAGGGTTATGTAAATATGTTAATTACGTTAAACGTTCTCTAGTCAGCAACTGTCTTGTACACATTATTTCTATATACATCAGTACTTGATAAAAATGTGATCCTCATAGACGATGCTCAGTAATCTTTTTAAAAATTTAAACACATTAAACATCTAAGATATTAAAATTGTTCACCAATATCTTTCTGTTTTTGTGTTGGGTTGTATTGTATTTTAAGTGAGCTGAAAAATCAACTTGTGAGATTTCACTCGGTTGGGATCATATTTCTGGTTCTGCCCAATAGGTGGTGAGGACATGTGACATGTGTCAGTGCCCAGCCTCAGGACTTAATTATCAGAATATCACCTCATGCTGGAGCAGCAGAGGTGACACATTTGTGATGATGTTAGCTCAGAGATGACACAGCCTCTGAAAGTAGGTCCATAAAAGACTGTGTTAAACACCCCTCTTTGTTAACTTCTAAGTGATGTACAGTGAACAAAATTATTTTTTGATGTTTCGCTGCGGCAAAGCTGATTCTTTATTAACTAATTTATACCTTTCTTCTTCAGAAGTAAAACACTAGTATTATATAAATCTTCATATTCTCTTTGCTTTTTTCTCACTGGGAGATGTTCAAAGGGGAAAAAATGGATCCTCTATGAATCACATATAAATAACTATTTTCCAAATAACATTGCTTTATGTACTAGAAAGAGATTCAACCACAACAGGAACTAAACAAACAATTTGAGGTGAAGTTAGTAATATTTCAGTTCTCAATAAATTCTTCTTGATTAAAAGAACTCATATCTTTGTGAGTGCAAGTATTGTGAAATCCATAAATACATGAATTCATATCAATTTTGTTATATGTGCTGCCAAAGTGAGCACTGTTTGTATCAATTCTGAATGAGATATGCATTGCCCTCATATGTTTTCTCCAAGAATTATACAGAATCCTCAGGATTCTGCTAGAGAATTTTAAATCAATCTTTCCCAACACTATAAAACAAACATATCTCAACATGCTCATTTTTAGAGTTTAATTTTACTTTAAAGTGAAACTATAATCTATTTCAAGCTAGTTTGTCTTACGGATTTTTCCCTATTTCAAGTTAGAATAATAGAGCAAGGAAAGGATGATGGAAGAAGAGATTTGCACAAATACGTTTTTTTTATTATCAACCTATCACACACTTGTCCTACTGTTATAACACTTTTATCTCTACTTCATTTCTGTCTCATATCACAAGATTATGAATCCAAACATTGAAGGATAATAAATTTTAAAATGTGAAAACATCAGAAAAGATTGTTCTTCTGATATTTAATCTTCAAGAGCCAATGTTTAAACCAGGCTACATTTTTTTTCCAGGCTAGATTTTTATGCGCAACTTATTATTTTCAGGCTTCTCCACAATTGTCTCATTTTTCCCTTTCTAAAAATCATCATTATTAGCCATTTTGTGAGAATAGTCTCTTCATAAGACTCTGTAAGTTGCACCTCAATTCATAACTGTATCTTTCTCTGAAGAACAAAGACTTTCAATGTGTGATGTAGCAAAACAAATAAGCAGAATATTCTGTTTCAGTTGTTAAGACATCTGTTATTGTTTACATATTAATCTCATTCTATATCCTCAACTATCTTTAGTAAATGTTGTTTGGTTTGTAGGATGGCTTCCTTCTATTTCCATCTTTTATTCTCCAAAATAGAACTTACCACTCTGATTCTCAGGTCACCTGGTTCTTTGCTCAACAAGGCTTCAGTAACCCTGAAGGCACAAATAGAAAGAAACAAGGAACTCACAAATAGATAATTTATGTTGGGAGAAAAATCCAGATGGTGGACTCATCTCATATCATATTTTAGTTTCTCCTGAGACAAACTACCTTGTGACACAGATTTCTAATATTTAACATATAAGGGCACTTTATAATATAAAAATGGTTATACTACCAGACACTTGAAAGTAGTTCCATTTTTAATATATGTTGGTTGAAATATATTTTATGTAGGAACATAAAACTTCAAATAACACTTTTATGATAGTTTACAATAGATTGTATTGTAGTTAAAATAAAATTTAAAAAATAAATCATATCTAAGCTACTTACAATGAATTAGAAAATTTACTATAGATTAGTGGATACAGTGAATTGCAGAACTTTCCATATGCCTCTTAAAAACAACATTGCAGCTAATAAGTAACCCCCACCACAGACATGATCTTGCAATAAAGAGAAAAGATTGAGAGGGCAAGACAAGTGGTGGCTTTTACAAACAGGAATTGAGCATTCATTTTATATAATATATTGGCTCGAGCAAGTCACATGACCAAACCAGACACTAAGGGAAGAAGATTCTCTGCCAACAAAAGGACAATGCAAATCACACGATATGGTAGATTGCTAATGTAAGTGTTTGCAGTTACTACAATTCCTACAATGTGCCCACAGTTTTCAAAATATGACTTTCTGGATTCTCCCTTTACTATATAGAGACTATTTCACTGTCATTTAAATGTGGTCTGGCCTTGTTTGTGATCGACTTTAACTATTACAGCCATTGTTTTGATGCTACTCCAGAATGTCTACAGACCATCAGCCATAAGAGTCTTTCACATTTTTACTGTTTCCTATATCCCGCCATATTTAGAGAAACAAGACTCGGTACAAGTCAGCTACAGTCACTACCAAAACAGTAAGTCGGAAGGCTGATATGAGTACTAAACCAAGTTGCTGTCTTAGGATGTATGTTTCAAATCAGTTATATTGCTTTTGTGTTATGATAGCAATACATAGCCAAAGCCCATAGTAATTGGTAGGGGTTTAAAAATCATATACAGAAAGAGAGCAGTGAATAACTCAGCAAAACAGTACCTTAGAAACCTCAATTTTACATATGTAAATCTACAAATATATATGTATACATATATGTATATAAATATACACATATATTTACTGAAGCTAAACCTGATTAGTATTAACTGATGAATTCCTTAAATAATTGTTACTTGCGATCACTTCAAAGTTTCTTATTTTTATAATTCCAGCACTTGGGAGACCGAGACAAGACCCTGGAGGCCAGCCTGGAATGCATAACAAGACCCTCTCTCAATAAAACAAGAAAAGAAGAAAAAGAACTGCATATCAACATGTTAGAAAGTTAAAGAATTTCATGTAAGCCTCTGAATTTTCACTTGGCCTCAGATATTCATGTGTTGGTTGTTACCTCCAGAAATCAGAAAGAAAGAACAGGATCATTTTCTTTAATAGGCATAAATATAAGTATGCGTTTGAGTCATTAAGTATAAAGAATAATAATATCCGTAATAACTTGGATTCACCAGTTATTGTTATTGCTTTGTTTTTGTTCTTTGATCCTATCATGCCTTTTTTCAAGATTTCCCTTTTTTCTATATTCTTTTTCTTACTATTTTTCGTTCTGCTTACCTCTTGGCACTGTATCTTCTTTCCTCTCTTTCTATCATTTCAGCGGCCCCACGTCTAATGAACTGATGCCTTTTGTTGCTTTCTTCACAAAATAAATGCATTCCTTAAAATCAGTTTACTTTCTGCTAGTTTGTCTTATTTCTCCTATGGAGACAATCTGCCTTTATTTTTTTATTCTCATCTCATTAAGAAAAGAGATTTCCGTTGTAAATTTCCAACACTGAACTACTTTCTATTGTTCAGGTCTGTATTTTCAGCTACCTCCTAGAATTTACTATGCATTTAATATACAACTCTTATCCTAAAACTCAACTGCCTTTGTAATGAGTCATGTTGGAACTACCACTGATCCTTAACTAGTCTCTGTGTCTTATTCTTTATATGTCTCTGGTTACTAAGATCCACTGAAATTTTGATTTTAATTATTACTGGAACTCTTTCCTTTGAGTACTGTCAAGATGGTAACCTGTGTACTGGATTTATCATTGACAACTTGACTTTCTTTATTTGGGGCTAGCCAAATACAATATATCCAGCACACTGATAATGAAGTTGTCTCATAAAATTACTGCTATCCTTCCAAAATATATTTTCTCCCTGGTAACAGGGTATTGTCCATAATCTTTATATAGCATCACACTTAAACCCCAGAACCTAATTTTTCCATTATTACTATCTTACATTTACTGTGTCCATTCTGTTTTTCAATACTTAAAAAAATCTGTATCTTATACATCCTCAGTATTATGTCAAGAACACAAACCAAGTAGCCTTTTTGTTACACTGTAAGACAATCTATTTCTCTTTCAAACTGTTATAAGCTATTTTTAGTGTAATCTATCTATGTCTTATACATGATTTTAGATTTTATAAATACATTACCTACTCACAGGCTGTGTGTTTAACTATAACTCCCCTTTATATCTGTGGCAGGTGTATACAAATGTGTCCTTGCAATCTACCAAAGCATGTGGACGAAGTATTTCACACTGAACAGAACCAAAAGAGAAATTCTAATTGTCTTTCCCCCAAGGGGTGATCTGAAAGTTAAAACCTGGTCTAGACCTAGAGCTTACAATTTGAACCATTATATTCTCAGGTTGAAGTTGAAAAACAAATATGCAAAACAAAACAAGCAAAGACTTACAGAGATATAAATGTTGCAAGTGTTAGCGAACCCACTTCTTAGGATCAATGGAAACTATCTGTCAATATATATATAT
>NW_022900930.1:16038137-16098655 GCF_012274545.1 Fukomys damarensis
ATATATATATGGCTAGCTATACATTAGATTATTATGGAATTTAATTTATAAAAATGATGATAGGTCTCTTAGGAGAGTTTCTATGATTGATGTAATCGAAACTAGTTGGAAAATATGCTTGATCTATAGATGATAAAACTAGGTTAGTATTTTGCTTGCAGCCAGCAACAAATAATCCTGTTTTGTAGAGTCTTACTAAGTTGCACAGGCTGATGTTAAGCTGTTAATCTTCCTGCCTTAGACTCCCAAGTAGCTATGGTGACGTGCATTCAGCATCATGCGGGCTCACAACTACCAGTTCTTCCTTGATTGAATATCGAGTATTGCTTGACCACTGAAGCCTACCAATGTGAGAAAATATGGAAAACAAAAACAAAAATCAGTTAATTGCTGTGCTTTTATTTTTAGTTTTTAGACAGGAACACATCTGTCTCCCTTATGGTAAGGTGACTGAGAAGGCCAAGTAAGATGAAAGTATATTTTTCTGTGTTAGAGCAGTGCCCACTGGAAATATATATCAGCCAAATATACAAATATTAATTTTTTAGATGCTACAATTTAAATGTGGAAACAAGCAAGTACAATTGATTAAATATATTTCACTTTAACTTAATAAATTTAAAAATACCATCATATGAAGATATAACCATGAATTGACTCTTGTTTCCTACATTTAAAAAACTATGTCCTTGCCAGGCGTGGTGGTACACTCCTTTATTCCCAGCACTTCGGAGTCTGACACAGGAGGATTGCTATGAGTTTGAGACCAGCCTGGGCTACATAGTGAGTTCCCGGTCAGTCTCAACTACATAGTGAGACCCTGTTTCAAAAAACCAAAAAAAACAAAAAACAAAAAAATATATGTCCTCTAAATCTGATATGTAAATTATACCAATAGTGCCACTCAATTTATACAGTAAATATTCAGAAATATTTAGATTTTTAAAAAATTTTAAGTTGAAGAAGATTCATGTGCTCATAATGTTCTAATCAGGCTTAACTTTCCCAGTAACAAAATTGAGTACCACAATAGTATTTATTATTAAAATTCGCATTGCAAAACTGGTTCATCTTGTATGTAAGGATTCATTTGATTTCGAAGCAAAACATTTCAATTTCAAAACTACAACCATTCCAATTATGTGAAGTCATCTCGTTTTAAGTCCTCTCATTAATAGCACAAATGGTTTTAAAGGCATCTTATATAAATTGAAAAGCAAGTCTAAACTAATATAAATAAATGACTCAAAACTTTTGTAGTTTTACAGCCATTTACATTAAAAATTAGTATCTTTTGCATTGTTAGAAGTTTAAAATTGTTATTGTTTTGAAAGATGAAAAACTTCTTGGTAAAGATAAATTATTCTATCTTTACTTGGAATTTCAAACTTAGTTTATTTGTACACAGATATAAAATGCTTTAAAATGTCTATATACCATCAGTTCAATTTTTTATAAAATAGAATTTTTTCATAAATATGGAAGCATTTTGAGACCAATTACTTAAAGTATTAATTGAACTACATTTGTTTTATTATGACATTAAATTATAGAAAACCCTATTATGCAACTTCTCTCTCTCTCTCTCTGTCTCTCTAATGTGTGTGTGTGTGTGTGTGTGCCTGTGTGTGTGTGTGTGTGTGTGTAATACTAGAAATTAAACCCAGGGCCTAATTAGGTAGATGCTTTATTTTATCACTGTGCCTCACTTTTTCAAATTTGAACTAATAGTATTTAAAAAGTATTGTACTCTATGCATTATTTAAAGGCTTAATTTTAAATCATTCTTTTTTGGTAAAATACCTGTATTTTGACCTTTCAACATAATTTTCTAGCCAAATTCTTATAAATAAAATTATTATTTTACTGTGCTTCTATCTAAAATCTTTTCTATTTTTTTGTAACTCATCAATTTTATAGTGAGTCAAAGTTATCAACCTAGAACCTGTTAAATCAATTAAGATTTTTTTGTGGAACATAATTATTAATTCTTTCTGATGGCAGAAAAAACACATTTATTCAGTCACTATACAATTGCTGAAAATATAGCTTAAGATTACTTGTGTTGACATTAATTTTTCCACAACCTAGGACATTTTGTTTGGCTGTTCCAGAGTAACTGGCAATTGTCAGTCATCATTAAATTTGCAACAGAGCACGAGTTTCTGCATTTGTACTTGGTTGACCAACAGTAGCTTCCCCTTTAAGAATGTGTCTATTCTTATTGCTTAAAATAGAAAAACACTTCAATTGCATTATAATAAAACCATACATATTTCAACTTAATTTCCTTTACAGTTTACCCAGCTACAACTAACTGATGCTACTTGTACACAATATCCAAGTAAATACATTGCCAAGTTTCATTAATGCTTGGCAAGAAATTTACTTGAAATTAATCAATATACTGCAACTGAGTACATTAATAATGAGTTTATGTCTAATAATCGACACAGTGCAAAGAACTAGGCACTATAACAATAGCTAGTGTAGTATAATGGTTAAAGTGAAAAGTATCCCTACAGAACAATAGTTATTTTTAGTAGAAAAAATTGTTCCTGCTCTGATTTTTAAATGAGAATTAATTGAAATATAAATACTTAAAATTTAGTTTTTTCCACTAGTGAATTTCAAGGGCTCAATAGCTGCTATTTTGGACAACACAATCATACAGCAATTAATATAGGGATTTTTATGGGTAGTATTTTACTAATTTCATCTAAGAGAAGTAACTATAGGGGGAAAACAGTGGCACCTGAGTTCTGATTATTCAAAAGCATTGTTTTTGTAACATTTTATATTGTACATTGGTACCAAATGCGAAGTACATCATCAGTAATAGTGGGCGCATCAAAAAGATTATTTGTTTTGCTTGTATATGCTCCATATAAACTGTTTTCTAGCTAAAATATCCTAAACACATTCTCAATAAGTAAATAAGTCTGTAAAGAATGCCAAGCGACTGTAAGAAATCATGCACGTTGAATCTTGTCATTGCCTACTTTAGATAACTTATTTGCAGCCTTGCTCATTCTCCACCGTTTCCACATCATATTTTCAATGAAATGCTGACAAGGGAGCAGACGTATCTAGCTTCTCTTTACATGTTTGTCACGAACCACTTGTATTGTTGCCGAAGTGACACACAGAGAGGCCGCAGAACAGTCGGCCCCCCATACACACTGTGGACAGGATAAACTTTTGTTGTTTTACTTCCATGCCGCCGCCTCTCTGTGTGTCCCTTACCAATTCCTTCCGTAACAGTACCGCTTTGGACAAAGCATTTGAAATTGATTCTCAGTGCTGCTGTGCCTTAAAGACTAAAGTTAGTTATATTTGACAAGATATTGCCTTTGCCTTTCTCATCACAAATACTTGGTCACACTGGAACAAGGATAAAGTTCAAAAACAACAAAACTGACTGAGATGTGATAACACACAGGTAGGTTTTTACTTTTGACCTATACCATAAACCTTGAAATCAAAGGTCATCAAATTTAAAGCATGTTCTTAACTAAGCTGAAATAGACTATATTCTATAGTTCTCCACACTAACACCTGAATTTTTATGCCCAAAAAAGAGAGACAAGAAACGCTTTAAAAACAGCATTCACAATTGATTAATTTAAAACCAAGTAGGATCATCCAGGTGAAAATATCCATTTCTGCAATCTTAACACACAAAGACACAATCACAATTACATGACTGTCATTACCACACATTATCTGTGATCTCTCAATCAATGCTCCACTAATGCTCGTCTGGTCACAAAATTAATAAACTGTTCAAAGTTTAAAACTGCAGCATATGCTATAAAACTTCCAGACTTATTCTTGGTTTCAATTCCAAGTCTATCACCTAATATTTTGTACAAAGAAGCTTGTGATTGTAAATGCTGTTCTGAATGGTAGATAAATGATTTGCTTCTTTATAAGATAAAAATGATATTACATTTAAGTTTTCAAAATGATTTAGAATTCTTACAGAGGAAAGGATGAGCTTTAGGGGCAAGTAGAAAGCTTTGCTTCTGCTCTTGATCTTATTGCTGACGTGCTGTTTGACATCAAACTTCCCACCATCTCAGATTGCTCGTGTGTGAAATGAGTTTTCCTGCAGTACACTGGTATCTACTTAACAGTGATAACATGAGAATTAATTGGGAGAGTCTTTAATCTGCTTATTGCTGCTCTAAGAAGTATATTTTAAAATAAATACATGAAAGTTACTTAGTAGGCAAACATCCTTAGAAATAATAATTTCAACTCAGTGACTTAAAAGGAGCAACCCAAAAGTCAATGCCTCTCCACCTTGAGTCAAGGGCTGTGCTTCTTCAGCATCGTATATTCTCTATGGAAATATCACTACTCACCAGTCTGCTTCTCTCCCGGTGACACAGAATAAAAGGTAAACAGCTGCTCTTCCACAGTGAAATTAAGATGTTTTTATTAACCTAGCACACTTTAGGAGACAATAATTGTTCTCAAGGGATTAAAAATAGAACCTTGCTTTACTGGAAGTCTTGATGCAGATGGTGCAAAACTCCATAGCATCTCACATGAAACACCTTATTATAGTTGAAATTTACTGAATAATCACTATGCATTAAGGATGCATAATTTTTAAAACAATAAAAATATTGATAGGAAATACAATTCTAGTGTAATATAAATGATACTTTAATTTTTGACAATTTTGCAAAAGGTAGTGGAATAAGAACTACACTAGTGTAAACAAATGTAAGTGTATCTTAGTTATACTGCGAGGGCCTGGAAATTAAATTTAGTCTTACTTTATGAGTAAATGTTCACATGGGTCCAGATGATTTGATAAACCAAGTAACTCCTTGGAAGGTAATGAATCACGCACCAAATTCTGACTCCAATGCTTAATACAATACAACATTTAAAACAGGGCTAAGTTTTTGAATTATACTATTCTACTAATGCTTACAAAACATAAATTTGTTGAATTAATAGCAGAACATAACACAATGCATATGATACTAATGCCAAATGACTAAGAATCCTAGGCACAAAAGCAATGAGAGCAAGCCTCAGTTTGCAAGCAGTTTTGAGGTTTGTTTGCATCACACTTATAGACTTCAAGCGGCTAAAATATTCTTGTGACTGAACCAAAAGGGGTGACCCAGAAACAGTGGGGGAAACTTACACTGGGCCATCAATCTAATTGCTTGGTCAGAGTCTACCCTCTGGCTACACCTTTTTCTGTGCAAAGTATGCTCCCACACATCTGGGATCTCTAAAACCTCACCTTGGCTTAGGAGTCCAAGATGTTATGATTTATGGTAGGTCTACACGCATCTCTCATGATGTGACTCCTTTCTATCTGGAGAAGAGCCAAAAAGATAAGTTATCTAATAACCATAGGCAAAAAAAAAAAAAAACAGGGCAGAGATACTGCAATAAACTTTATTATTTTTTCTTTTTTTAAAAAAAATGAGGATAAAGAAAAGCATAAAAATCACTCATAACAATTCTGAAGTTCTGATTACAGGTGTTGCCAATTCTTCAGACCTAAAATCAGAAACTTGTCCTCTTCAAGGTTTACTTATACTGCTTAGAGGTGCCTTTCCAGCCTCATGTTCTCTATAATACTTGGATTCAAGACCTGGAATGTCCCCTTCCTTTGATAATTTCCTTTGCTGCTTCTGAGATGTCATTAAAAATTATGCTTCATGAGGAACCTTCTCAGACTACTTTGTGCTCATGGAAAGTTGGGGACCCAGAGGCCTTTTTGCATTTTGAATACCACAACACCATTTTAACCTTTTCCTCAAAATTTGTGTAGTTTTCCATGATGCATTATATTCCATTTCATTTATCAAAAGTTACATACACAATTAATCTCAGACAAGCCATGATATTTCTAGACTTTGCTACTTTTAGCTATTTAGTACCTGCAATGCTACTTTTACTGTTGCATAAAAAATTCCCTTCTTGCCAGGAATTTAGCTCAGTGGTTCTGGCACCTGACTCGCAAGTGCAAGGCCCTGAGTTCGATCTGTGGTATCTCCTCAAAATTCCTTCTTATAGTTAATCAATTAACTGTATGACTTCAAGAGCCTAATAGGTACCAGTGAGGTAGGAGATTACGGTGTGGCCAACTGGCTGGGGAAATGGCATGAGCTGACATTTACAAAGTTCCAGGACACATGAACAAAATAGTTACCAAAGCCCTGCAGGTAGAAGCAATAAGAGTGCTATCAAGACTTCTTGCGAGAACTGGAGCAGGGTTTTTTAGGATGGTCTAGGCCCTACATTACCCTGAGAAGTGGCACATATGAAAGGCGGCCACCACTGAGCTGTTGGCAACTGTGCTCTCTCTTTAGCAGTGGTCCACTCTCACTCTGTAGAGTGCACTTCTTTTCCTACCTTCCTTGACCTGAACTCAGTCTGCAGAACATGTTTCTTTTATTTTCATATTGTTAATACATGTAAAACCTCACTGCTGTTCTCACTTGTCTGACCAATTCTTTGCTCAGGACAGAAAGAACCTAGAAGCCATCTCTAGAAGAAGACTCCATAACCCTATAACAAAATATATAAGCCAACACCACCTTAGTTTTTTTGGAAGTCTTAGTAACAGGTTTTATAAAATCTTGATTTTATTTTTTCCCTTAAGACTGTATTTTATTTAATAAACTAGCAGTAAAGACTAAAGGTGGTGCATCGTTTTATTTTACAGCCCCAATATTTCTGGATCCTCTAAAAATTCTGGCTATAAATTGGTTGATTCCTTAAGTCACTTTTTTTTTTCTCATGCTACTTCATTATCTGCAACCAGCAAGAATTTAGTTACACTTTCAACATTCTGCCTATTTTCATTTTGTCTTTTGCATAGTTTGCCAATTTTTGCAATCAAGTTGCTCAGATACAAATCTTCTTTTACTCTCAAGCACTATCAAATAGATGATGAGACTATTCTACACCTGCACTGTTTAAAACGGTTTCTACTTCCCACTTGTGACTCTCATGCAACTGAAATGTGGATAACATGACAGGGAACCGAATTTTAAATTGAAATTAATTTAAATTTAAAAAGATACTTGTGGCTAGTGGCTATTGTATTAGCCAGTAGAACCTTGGTACATTTTCTGCTATCCTTGCTACCCCAGGCAAGTTTTATCTCTCGGTTCACTGCTGTGCTCAGTCATGGTTTTCAACCATTTGTATGATTTTACCACCTGCATTCCAGACTCTGTTATAAATCCCAAATCCAAATCCAAATCCCAAATGATATAAATCCTAAATTCTAAGGAATTGGCCTTTACTCCCTGATTCTTGATTCTTTTGTGCCCTTGATGCAAGAATTCAGTCAGGACAGACAGGTGCCATGTAGAAGTATACATTGATTTATTGTAAAGTAGACATAGAAAGATTTACACCTCCAGGCAAGAAAGCAGGAAGTATCCCAAAAATATGTGCACCAAGTGTGAGTTTGTAGAACACTTTGTGCACACATTTCTCCTGTGGTTCAGAGAATTATGATGATTATGATGCTTATCGAGTTTTTTCTTAGAGGCTAGTTTGGAATGCTAATACCACAAAAATGTCTTACCTCTTCCTTTCCTGACTGAGAAGAATGTTCCCTCAGGGCCTTTAATCACGTAAGAATCTAAATCAGGTATCAACTCAAGGAGGGAAGGCCTTTAAAGAATGTTCCTCTTTCTGATATCATTGGGTGTAGACTGTAACACCTAGGATTGGAGTGCGTTTTATTTTGGAAATAGTCAGGCAACCAGATGTTGAAAGTGAGACCAGGAGAGGGACAGAATGCAAAGGGCCTAAGGAAACTAAAGGCAAGTTGAGATAAGCATTGAGGAAAATTGGAGTGCAGGAGACAAAGGATTAATAAAATCTGCCGAGGACAAAGAGCCTGGCAAGCAGCGCAAAACTGCATTTTCAGATGTCCTCTGCCTCTTTATCTGCTCTTACACATTTCACATTTACACCAAAAAGCTGTATATCTAAGCTTCTAAATTAAGGAGCTTCCTGGGCCCTCTCCTTGCTTCCCTTAACTATTGAGAGCTTCTTTGTTGTTGTTGTTGTTGTTGTTGTGTTTTTTTCTAAAAAAACCAACCAGGTACCAAGCTCCACTGCCTGCAGTCCTGTCAGCATCATTCTTCACCGTTCTTGGGACAAGAAATAAGAAGGGCAGAGCTGGTTGCAAAATGAATATGTATTCCGTCTAAACATAAAATGTCATTGTGCTCTGTGGGGTCATTTCAGGTCTGAGACCTAATAAATGGTTACAAAGCTATTTATTTACACATTGAAGTTTTGTTTCTTTTCCTGCCTGTAACTGGCAGTATATAGCTGACATGTATAATTCCTCCTTGTGCCTCAGGCCCACTAATGTCTCATTAGCTGTCTAATTCCTTGACAACAAATAGAGATAATCTCCTGGGTGCCAATGGATTAGCCCCATTCTGTAAGACTTTGCGCACTGTGCAAACTCCCTCCACTGTTGTCCTTGTCCTGTCATTCTTACAATCTCAAGGTTGCTACTGATGCTTAATGACAGCCCTTAGACGATCTCCCTGGTAAGGCCACTAACATCTCTATTACTTTATCTTTTCGCAGAGGTAGCCAAATCTAGTGAGAGGGTACTCCAGAAGTCTGGCCACTGCTTATGACTTTTGGAGCAGTTTTGTTTAGCAGGTCTGTGGGGTACAAGATTAAGTCAAGGCTAAGGTCTAGGCAGGGATCCCACTTATGAGATCGAGGACAACCTCAGCTCCAGACAGCTCGGAGAACGGGGGTATACAGGAGAGTTCCACTCTGTCCCTCAGGCATGCCTCTCACACCCTTCCAGCAGGCTACACCTCCTATTCCCATGATGGCTGCCGTACAAGACGAGCAACGTATAGAGTCCAAGTATTCAAGCATTTTTCAAGAAAGGACAACTATCTTGCAAGACATCTAGAAATTATTTTATAAAAATGGTATCTACTATGAAGGTTGGATAAAAAACATTACATTTGTTTACTTAAAATTTATAGAAGAAAAAGAAAAAACTGACCCAAAGTGAAGGAATATTGTAATTTCAATCAAATATTCTTTACCACTGTAAATCTCCCTTAGATTGTAAAAAAGAGGTTACAAAAAGCATTAAGATGAGAGAATCGATATGTTTTTATACTGAATGCTTTCTGCTTTATAGAGTATTGATTGAATTCATGCAATAAAGAAAAAGGAAACTCTTCCCTATTTTATATTACATTTCTTTTTGTGTACTTTATTTTTATATATTTGATTTATAAATTAATTTCATCATCATACTACCCACAGATATTTACTTATCTATCAATATTAAATACACTCATCTTGCATCATGAACTCTTATACCACTGATAGAATGAATATACAAATAGAAAACAGCCAGATCATGCATAAAAATAGAGCTCTGTTCTGCAAAATTTCTCCCAGGGAGCCCATCATCTTCTATAATATGTACTAAGGAAGCTATTATTTACAGCCCAGGAAAAGGTCTTACTGTGAGTCCCACTTATAAGAAATCTGATAGCTATCACCTAATCAATCCAAGAAACCAAATATTAACCCCTGCAACAACCCCAAAATTGCTAGGACTTGATTAATAATTATGTAAGTTTTAATTTTCTCAAATTTCACATGAGAGCAACCATATAGTATACATTCTTTATTGTTTGCTTTCTTTCAGCATACTTTTGAGATTTACTAAGGCTCTTTGTTTCAATCTCTCATTAATTTTCATGGCTATGACTATTTCATTATATGAATATAATACAACTTGATGTGGTCACCTCATACTGAATAGATTTGAAATTTTAGATTATAAAATAAGGTTGCTGTGAATATCCATGCAATAATTGTCGCGAGCCGGATTGCCTTGGGCAACTCGGTCTGCGACTACAGGGGGCCTGAACTGGCGACGCACGAGCAAAGAGCACACACTTGATACACAAGGAGTTTACTTTAGTTCCTCACCTCCGGATCTCTACCCCGCTCTCTCTCTCTCTCGCCCAGAAGGGGTGGCAACATATATACCATAATGCAACCAATCAGCATACAGAGAACAGATTATTACCTTATAAGGATACATCAAACACCCATGGGAACATATCATGTGATCTACAGGAAAACTAAACCTAATACAAAATGGCTTCATAGGCTATATCATAAAATGGCGGAGGGGTGGATCTATGGTTCTCCACAATAATCACTATAGTGATAAAAGCTTTCATTTTTTTAACTTTTTTATGAGTTTCTTGGTGCTTTCTAAGTATACAGTACAGTTATATTCATCACTGAGATCTTGTATCTTTACATGACAGATTTTGGTTCTCAGTTTTTCCCCCAAACCCTTACCCTCCCTTCTCCCCTCCCCCTCCCCTATTTACAAAGACTTTGTTTCCATTTTTTCCTTCTCTTATATGTTTGCCTTTTCCCTTATTTCCTTTGCCCTACCCTTACCACTTCCCCTACACCTTTATCCCTTTTTTTCCTATTTCTCATTATCAGTTATACAATTTGGATCTTATTCACAATTTTAGTTTTGCACACCAGAGAAACTATGCAGTATTTATACATCTTGTTTATTTCACTTAAGAGTATGGCCTTAATATGCATCCATTTTCCTATGACTCCAGTTTCTCATTCTTTATGGCCGAGTAGTGCTCCATTTTATGGCAAAACCACATCCTCTTTATCCAGTCAATAACTGATGAGCAATTGGGCTGTTTCCAAGTTTTAGCTATTAAAAACTGGGCCACTATAAACATGGGTGCACATACATCACTGTGATATAATTCTTTTAATTTTTGCAGGGGGGAGATATCCAGCAGAGGAATAGCTGGATCAGATAGAACCTCTACTCCTAGTTCTTTGATGGATCTCCATATTGATTTCCATAGTGGTTGCACTGGTCTGCATCCCACCAACAATGGAGAAGGGTACCTTTCTGCCCACAGCCCCACCAACATTTGTTATGGGTTGATTTCATGATAGCAGCCATTCTTTCTGAGGTGAGGTGGAATCTCAGTGTTGTTTTCAGCTGCATCTCTCAGATGGCTGGTGATGTTGAACATTTTTTCATATATTTATTTGTTGCTTTTACTTCTTTGTCTGAGAAATGTCTGCTAATTTCAGATGCCCATTTATGAATTAGGTATTTATATTTGGGGGGACATGATATTTTTGAGTTCTTATGTATTCTAGATAATAATCCTTTGTCTGAGGAACAGCTGGTAAAATTTTTCCCACATTATAAGTTGTCTCTTAGCTCCGTTGGTGGTTTCTTTTCCAATGCAGACTCTTTTTAATAAGATGAGATCCCAGTTGTTGATTCTTTGTGGTAGCACCCATGTTACAAAGGGTTTATTCATAAAATCTTTTCCTATGCCATTTCTTCTAGAGTTCTGCCTAACTTATCTTCCAGCAAGTTTAGTGTTTCTTTTTTAATATTTAGATCTTTTTTTCAGCTTTGAGTTTATTGGTACATTTTAGGGATACAGTACAATTACATTCATTGTTGGGATCTTGTACCTCTACATGACAAGTCTTGATTCTCATTTTTTCCCCTTACCTCTGCCCTCCCTTCACCCCCTCCTCCCCTCCCCACCTACAAACACTTTATTTTCATCTTTTCATTCTCTGACATGTTTTTCTTTTCCCTTTTTACTCTTCCCCTACCCATCCCACCTTCCCTACACCTTTAGCTCCTTTGTTCCCATAATCCACTTGGATTTTAGTTTAGTTAATGGTGAAAGATAAGGGTCTTGTTTTAATCTTTGGCTAGTTGAAATCCAGTTTTCCAACACCATTTATTGAAGAGGCTATCTTTCCTCCAATGAGGATGGTCATCTCCTTTGTCGAAGATGAGGTAGCTGAGTACATCTGGAGTTGTTTCTCTATCTTCCAATCTGTTCCACTGATCCTTGAGTCTTTTTCTCTGCCAGTACTATGCTGTTTTTATCACAGTGGCTTTGTAGTATAGTTTCAAGTTGGGGATGTGATACCCACTGCCACGTCACTGTTGCCTAGAATTGCTTTTGCTATTCTAGGTCTCTTGTGGTTCCAATTGAATTTTTAGATTATTTTCTCTTGTTCTGTGAAATATGCTATTGAATTTCAATCAAGATTGCATTGAATCTATATAGCAGTTTTGGTAATATGGTCATTTTCACTGTTTATTCTTCCTACCCAGGAGCAGTGAATATCTTTCCATTTTCTTATATCCACTTTCATCTGTTTTTTCAGAGTGCTGTTGTTTTTAGTGTAGAGGTCTTTTGCTTCTTTCATTAGATTAATTCTGAGATACTTCATTGTTTTGGATGCTATTGTAAGAGGAATTGTTTCCCTGATTTCTTTCTCTGTGTCATGGTGTACAAGAAGGCTATTAATTTTTGAGTGTTGACTTTGTATCCAGCTACTGTGCTGAAAGTGTCAATTAAGTTTAGTAGCCTTTTGGCAGAGTTTTTTAGGTCTTCTGTGTAGAATATCATATCATCAGCAAATAATGACAGTTTAACTTCTTCCTTTCCTATGGTTATTGCTTTAATATTTTTCTCTTGTCTGATTGCTGTGGCTAATGATTCTATAACTATATTGAACCAGGAGTAATGATAGTGGACATCCTTGTCTTGATGCTGATTTTAATGTAAAGGTTTTCAGTTTTTGGCCATTTAATATAATACTGGCTGTTGAGTTTTCCTAGATAGCCTTATTGGGTTGAGATAAAGACCATCTATACCAATTTTCTGTAGGGTTTTTATCATGAATGGTATTGAATTTTGTCAAATGCTTTTTCTTCATCTATTGGAATGATCATATCATTTTTGCCCTCGACTCTGTTAATATAGTGTATTACCTTTATTGATTTACATATGTTGAACCATTCTTGCATCCCTGGAATAAATCTGACTTGGTCATGGGGTATGATCTTCTTGATGACATTCTGTAATCTGTTTGCCAGTATCTTATTGAGGATTTTTGCAATCTATGTTCATTAAGGAGATTGGCCTGTAGTTCTCTTTTTTGGTTGGGTCTTTCCCTGGTTTGGAATCAAAGTAACACTTGCTTCCAGGAATGTACTTGAAAGTATCACTTCCCTTTCAATTTCATTAAAAAGTGTAAAGAGTAGTGGCAGTAGTTATTCTCTAATTGTCTTGTAGAATTCAGCAGTGAATCCATTAGAACCTGGGCTTTTTTCATTGGTAAACTTTTAATTACATTTTCAATTTCACTGATTATAATGGGGGCATTTAGAACTTTTTTTATCTTCTTTGTTCAACTTTGGTAATTCATAAGTATCAAGAAATCTGTCCATTTCTTCTTTTTTTTTTTTTTTTTTTTTTTTTTTTTTTTTTTTTGGTGTTTTGAGACAGGGTCTCACTACTGACCTGGAACTCACTATGTAGCCCAAGCTGGCCTCGTACTCACAGCAATCCTCCTGCCTCAGCCTCCTGAGTGCTGCGATTACAGGCATGCACCACCATGCCTGGCCCTGTCCATTTCTTCTGTATTTTCCATTTTATTAGAATACAGGCTCTCGAAGTAGGTATTGATGATCCTCTGGATTTCTGCTGGATCTGTTGTGACTTCACCTTTTTTGTTCCTAAGTGCATGGATCTGAGCCTTTTCTTTCCTTTTTTTGAAAAGGTTGGCTAGGAGTTTATTGATTTTATTTGTTCTTTTGAAAAAACAACTCTTCCATTCATTGATTTTTTTTTTTGTATCATTCTCTTAGTTTCCATTGCATTGAATCTTCTCTGACCGTTATAATTTCCTCCATTGTATGAGCTTTGGGTTTTTCTTACTCCTCTTTTTCTAGGAGCCTAAGATTCATCATTAGATTGTTTATTTGAGCTTGCTATTTTCCTAGTGTGGGTATTCACTGCTATGAATTTTCCATGTAGAACTGCTTTCATTGTGTCCCACAGATCCCTGTATGTTGTATTGGCATTATCATTTCTTTGTAAAAACTGACTAATTTCTTCTTTAATTTCCTCTGTGACCCATTGATTGTTCAGGAGAGTGTTCTGTGTTCTTCAATTTGGATGTGTTTGTGAAGTTCTTATGGGTTCTTATGCTATTGATGTCCAGCTTAATTTCTCTATGGTCTGAAAATATACATGGAATCACTTCGATTCCTTTGCATTTATTTAAACATGTTGTCTGAGATAGTATGTGGTCTATTATGGAGATTCACCTATGTGCAGCTTAAATAAAAATGTATATTCTGATTTTTGTGGGGTGGAACACTCTGTAGACTTCTATTAAGTCCGTTTGTTCAAAAACTGGTTCAGTTCTAGAATTTCATTGTTGATTTTTTGTCTAGATGATATGTCTATTTGTGATAGTGGGGTATTTAGGTCCCCCACTACAATTGTATTATTGCTTATTTGGCTTTACATGTCCCTTAACATTTGTTTTGTATAGTTGGGGGCATTAATATTTGGTACATATATATTTATGATTGTCATCTCTTCCTTTTGTATTGTTCCCTTCACAAGGATGTAGTGGCCTTCTTTGTCTCTTAATCAGTTTTGGTTTGAAATTTACTTTATCTGTGAATAAGATAAATGCCCTGCTATTTTCTGACTTCCTGGTGCATGGAGACCTGTTTTCCATCCTTTCACTTTCGGTCTATGAGTTTCCTTTTGTACTAGGTGTGCTTCTTTTATACAACATATTGTTGGATTTTGCTTCTAAATCCATTCTGGCAGTCTATTTCTTTTGACTGGTGAATTTGAGGCCATTGACATTGATGGTTATAACTGTTATGTAATGACTTACAATTGTCATATTATTGTTCTGTTGTTGGTGCTTTTTAATTTTGTCCTCTCTCCCTTTAGTTTCTTGCCTTGCCTAGTTGATTTGCTCTGTCGGACCTTATGGTATTGCGACCTTCATTGTCTTTTTCTAGGATATTTTAGAATTGCTTGTAGTGCTATTTTGGTATTCATGAAGTTTCTTAGGTGTTCTCTCTCATGGAAGTATCTTATTTCCCCATCCATTTTGAAAGAGAGTTTTGCAGAATACATCAGTCTAGGTTGGAGGTTGTTTTCTCTTAGGACTTGAAATACCTCAATCCAGGCTCTCCTTGACTGTACGGTTTGTATTCAAAAGTCTGCTGTGATTTTGGTGGGCTTTCATTTGCATGTGATTTGTTTCTTTTCAAATATTGCAATGCTTATAACATTTGTTCTGTTGGGTTTCTGGGATCTTGAATATTATGTGTCTATGTGTAGCTTTATTTTGATCATGGCTCCTTGGAGTCCTATACCCCTTAAGACCTCCCCTTGCAGCTGGTTGTTCCACCCCATTCTGCTTTGATGAAGGCCAGGGCCATGTCCTCATGAAGCCAGGCATTCTTCACCAAACTGCTCCAAAGAAGGCCCGAGGCCCTGGCGAACTCTCCATGCAGTTGCATATTCCTCTTTGTTCTGTCTGATGAAGGCCAGAGGCACTGGCAAGCCATACATGCAGCTGGGTGGTCCTCCGATGAGGACAACTCTGATGAGGACCTGAGCACTGGCCAGATTCACCTGCAGAGAGGCATTTCTCACCAGTCTGCTACAGTGAAAGCCCAGGACTAGCTCCCCATGCAACTAGGCATTCCTCACCGGAGTGCTCTGATGAAGGCCCAGGACATTGGCAAATGCCCCATTCAGCTGGGCATTTCTCACTGGTCTGCTCCAATGAAGGCCTGGGGTGCTGGCCAGCTCCCTGTGCTACTGGGTTTTCCTTAGTGGTCTGCTCCAATGAAGGTCTATGGCACTGGCTAGATCCCCACACAGCTCTGCTCTCCTTAGTGGACTGCACCTTTGAAGGCCCAGGGAGCTGGTGAGCCTCCCGTACTGCTGTGCGATCCTCATGGGACGGCACCGATGAAGGCCTGGGCTGCTGGTGAGCTCCCCCTGCAGCTGGGTGTTCCTACAAAGTCTGCTCCAAAGAAGGCCAGGGGTGAGCTCCCCATGTGGCTAGGCATTCCTCACCGGACTGCTAGGATGAAGGCCAGGGTACTGGAGAGGTCCACATGCAGCTGGTCATTTTTCACAGATATGTTCTGATGAAGGCTCAGGGTGCTGGCGAACTACCTATGAAGCTGGGTGGTCCTCACCAGACTGCTCTGATGAATAAATGGGGCCCTGGTGAGCTCCCTGTGCAGCTGCACTGTCCTCAGTGGACTGCTCTGATGAAGTCCCAGGATGAGCTCCCAGTGCAGCCAACTGGTCCTCGCCGGAATGTTCCGAAGTAGGCCAGGGTCACTATGAACTCCCAGTGCAGCTAGCCGTTCCTCCGTATCTGCTCTGACGAAGGCCCAGGGCACTGACAAGCTCCCTGTGCAGCTGGGCGCTCCTCCCCAGTCCACTCCAATGAAGACCTGAGCGCCCAGTGAAGGTAGGCATCACTCGCCTCTCTGCTCCGATGAAGATCCGGGGTGCCCTGGCTAGCTAACCTGTCTGCTACAGTGTTGGGCTGGGTCGAGCTCCCCATTTAGCTAAGATTTCCTCTCCTGACAGCTCAGATGAAGGCCACTAGGTGCTGGTGATCTCCATGAGCAGCTGGGCGTTTATCACCCTACTGCTTAGATGAAGGCCCAGGGTGCTGGCGAGCTCCGCGTGCAGCTGTGCTGCCCACAGCGGACGGCTCCTACGAAGTCCCGGGGCGCTGGTGAGAATCCCTGCTGCTGGGCGATCCTCATCGGACTGCTCGAATGAAGGCCTGGGACTCTGGCCAGCTCCCGTGCAGCTGGGCGTTCCTCACCAGTCTGTACCAAAGAAGGCCGGGGTCGCTGGCGAGCACACTGCACCTACCTGCTCCGCTGAAGGCCCGGGACCTGGGCGAGCTCTCCAAGCAGCTGAGTGCGCCTCACCTTCTACTTCAATAAAGGCCTGGGGCAGGCCCCCAGTGCCGCTAGGACTTCCTCATCTCAGTGCTCAGATGAAGGGCCCTGGGCACTGGTGATCTCCCCGAGCAGCTGGGCGTTTATCACCGGTCTGCTCCTTAGAAGGTGCGGGGAGCCGGGGAGCTCCCCCTGCAGCTAGGCTGTCCTCCCTGGACTCAAAAGCTTTCATTTATCTTGGTAATATACGTAGGAATGGAATGTCTTCATAATGTGATGAGCACATATTTAACATTTTATGAAACATAATCCTAATTATATTTGGTAGATTTTCAGTTGTTAATTTATCCTGAGAAAAACTGTATTAGTAATGATGTGTTTTCCTTTTTATACATTGGTGGATTTCATTAGAATTTTCTGTCTTCTCTGTTCTATTTTTGTTTTGATGAACAATAGTTCATCAACTCTATTATCTCAGTAAGATTACTTTTGCAATGAATTTCCTTTAGTGTATTTCTGTTTGCTTTTTCATTGATCACCGCTTTGATATTTTCATCTAATTAGTTTGGGATGAAATTTTTTCTTTTATTTCTGGTTCCTTAAAGTGAATGGTGCTATAAGTGTATCCACAATGTTTTGTTAATATGTAATGAGTTTTAAATTATTAGGTAAGAATCTTGTGCATTTATCTATGTAATTGCCATTATCAATGGTCTTTATTCCTTTGTTCAGTTTAATTTTCATCTGATACAATTTTCTCACCTGGAAAGAGTCCCTCCAACATTTTAATGTAAGGTTTAAAATTTCAAGAAAATTTTTTCAACTTTACATATTTTGGCAATGTTATTCAAATTGTGCAGAAACAATTACTCAATGTCATAATTATCATATACATGTCAAATGTGTTCAAGAATTTTTTGTTTTTTCTTTTTGGTACTGGGAATTGAACTCAGGACATTGTGCTTGTGAGACAGGCGGTGGAACCACTGAGCTAAATCCCCAGCCCAAGAATCCTTTTTAAATGTATTTTTCCAGGAAGAATTTGGGAATAAGTAGTTGATGTTAAGTTTTTCTAAGTTATATTGTTTATCGATTTCAAATTTATAAGGATGTTATTTTTCCTTCAATTTTTCTTTTGTAACAGCAAGGAAAGTAAATCATGTAAAACTCTGAGTTAAAAGAACAAAATTTGGAGAATATTATTCTATTTTTTGCCGTCTTTCAAAATAAAAATGACCAGCACTTTCTTGATCAAACTTTCTCATTTACGCAATGCAAACAAGGAAAATATTCACTTACTTCATATTAAGTCAAGCTTATATACAAGTACTGCGGTCCCGCAGTTTATAAGCTTAATTTCTTTTATGATTTTATGGACAATGGCTGCAGTGGTGGTTGGGAGATGAAGATGGCAGTGGTACTGTTTGCGCATGATTAAGAGTTTGCAAATGGAAGCGAAAGTGTGCTGAACGCTTTTGTGGTGAACAGAATTGTTTTCTAACGTTTGTGAATTGTGTTCAATTCTTTTCACTGAACCGTTTGTGTAAACAAGAGAATAAAAACTTTCAAGGCCTCTTTTCACCTTTTTTTTTAATTTTAATTTTTTTGCTTTTGTGTTCTCCAAGAGTAAGTCAAACTTCAGAAAAGATTATGATTCCAAATAGGTGAACAACTTTTCAGAGCCAAATTATATCATGTGTATAACTATTAGTGTGATTATGTGAAATAACTTTTAGTTGACAAACATTGAACACGACACTGAACTATTGTAACATTGAACTATGTAGGTAAAAATCTTTCTGTACAAGTACTTCAACTGCTTAGATGAAATGATAGGACCAAAATAAAACAGTGATTCCAATATTCTTTAAAAGATTTATTACATTTGGCTAATCAAAGTGAGAAAAATGTTATGTCATTGAATATTTTATTGAAATGTTACATGACCAAACCCATAATTTTTGTTATTTATATGTGTATATTCTTATAACAAACACACAAAATAAAATACAGAATGATTTCATGACCTCAAAAAGGTTCTACATGCCTCTGTTATGGGAAACATAACTTCTTAGATGTTAGATGTGCTGAGTTTGTGACCTTACAACATCAAGAAATGAAGTCATGAACTAAAGGAGAAAGTTAAATGATTTTCACTGGAAATAATAAGAATAGATCCTGGATTTCCAGGAGGGTTACTGAGTGGATGGCCACTGAGGCCTTTTGTGAGGGGTAATTTGTACAGCAAAAGTCACAATGTGGATTGAACATGGGTGAAACTACAACCAACCTATAGGACTGCAAGAACGGTCACTTAGCTGCTATTGATCCAATAGGGAATTGAAACATGCAGCAAGGGAGGTGAAAAGAACAAATGCATTCTGGGGAAGGGTTGGATCCAGATGTCGTGGCCACCACGTTTCCATCCGATGCCTGTCTGCGCTCACTTGAGCAGGTGGTGCTAATTACGGTATAACCTCAAACCGCTGTTCGTCTCTGGAGAGGTTTGCAGACCTGGATATTGCATCTCCATCTTTGGCTTGCTTTTCTCCAGATTTGCCTCCAGCCCCAATTTTCTATTCTCATCTTCTGTGCTGATTTCCTTGAGGCCTCAATCCTTCTCTGACCACTCATTATCTAACTAACTTAGCTAACTATGGTGTTCTTTGTAGTCAGAACACCTCCAACCACAGCCGATGGCATTTCCTCTTTCAATTATTTACATCTCTTTATTTCTTTCTTTCTCCTGTTTCTAGTTAATTATTCTCTTCTTTTTTCTATTCTTTTATGAATTAAAATTTAGATTATTAAATTACTCTTTTCTTCTTTTCAAATATAAGCATAGAAACAAGACTACTTCTAATGCTCAATTAGCATCTTTACACAAATTTTTATTTTCATTCAAAAACTTTATTTTCACTCATTTTCATTATAATTTCATTTTTGACTAAATTTAAAAGAGCTTTTATTTGTATTTATTTTAAATTTTTATTATTTCTTTTGTTCACATTTGTTTTTATATTTTTCTTTTCTAACATAATTCTTAAATTGAGTACTTAACATGTTGATTTTACTTTCTCCTTTTCTAAAATAAGTACATGCTGCTATGAATTTCTTTCCAAGTCTGGTTAGAAGCATCTACAGATTTCTCTTATTCAAAAACTTTTCTTATTTTTTTGAATACTTTCCTTTGACTAAATTTTTAAATATTTGAGTCATCAAAATATCATTTAAACCTTGTTTTGAATATGGTGTTAATGAAATCAAAGATTCTTAGTGATCTAAATTCATTTTTAGTTATGAGGAATTATTACATGTGTGTGAGCCCTTTAAAGGATGCAAGAGCAGGTGGATGTCATAACCTATAAATACAAATCAGTTCAAGCTGCTTACAATCCTAGTAAAGTCGTCTATGTGTAATTTTTCACAAAATGTGTCTATTTTATTTACAGATGGGATTTTGAAATCTGTATGTCATGTTTTTTTCTATATCTTTATTTTCTTCTGTAAAATTTTAAAATGTATATTTCACAATTATTTTATTAAGTGCATGCATATTTGGAAATGCTGTGCCTTAGTGAAGTATTGATTTTTTATTGCTATAAACTGTCTTTTACTTCTAATGATATTTTTCTCCATTAAGCATGTCTTATATTAATTCAGTCATAGCTTTGTCTTCTTGTGCTGTGTTTTACCCCTCATCTGTTTTTAAGTTTAGAAAAATAGCTTTCTCACACTTTAGTGTACGCACTGCAGCTCCACTGCTCCACTGTCTGAGAAGCCCACAAGGATCTTAAGCTCTGCACCAGTAATGAATTAATAGAATGAAGTTTAAAAGGGAAGACACTTTATTTGAAAAGAGGGAAAGGGGGAAGATAAACAGCTACTCCAAAGAGTAGGAGGCACCAGAAAAGCTAAACCAGGTGAGGATGGGTGGCTAACTTGTGCTTTGTGCTCTGTTTACCAGCCCTCTCTTGTCACCTTAATCTTCCCTCCGCGGAAGCTTTAAGACTTTCTAGTCAGGTTTAGGCAGAAATCTAATGAGGCCTTTCCTTGCCTGTAGACACTTTCCTCTATAGCTTGTTTGTGTTTTTGTCCCTCATGCAAATAATCTCTGTTTTTTAATTGAGATTTTTTTGGTCCATTTATATGTAATTTAATCACTAGTATGATTAGTTTTAATTCTAGCAGTTACCACTTATTTTCTACTTATCCCACATTATCTTTGTTCCTCTTTTCCTATTTTTTCTTCATTTGAATGAATTGAATGTTTTTCTTGAATATCATAATTTTCTTACCTCATTGGCTATCCTTTGTGTAAAATTTTTAATTGTTCTGGGGTTTATTTTAGATATTCTATGTTATTATAGTCTATGTTTAAATATTATTTCACTATCTCACACTGTAAAAATCTGATTGACTTTAATGTCTTCATTTGTGTTCTATTATTTTATCTCCATTTTAGCTAAGGTTCCAAAAATGCAGTTTTGTTATTGTTATTTCTCTGAAAAATTTATGTAGATAAGTTTATAGATATAGTATGAATGTATAGTACACATCTACATTCAATTTTCACATTCCCCCCCACATAAGGCCCTCTGTATTTTCCTGCAAATATAGTTTTACTTGGTATCATTTATTTCATTCTTTCAATATATTTATGTTTTGGTTCATCTGAAATTATCCCTTTTCTCCCTTTTTTTGAAGAGTATTTTTGTGTTACAGAAACTAGGGTCACCCCCGCCAACATTTTCGGGGTCATGTCAGTGTTTTCTGGACTCCATTGTTTTTAATGAGCCATCAGTGATTACGATATATTTATTCTACCTTATGTAATTATTATTCCCTCTAGTTGTTCTAAGATTTATCACTCATTTTCAAGTTTTAGGTATTAAGTCTATGATATTCTAATGTGACTTTATTATTATTTTTCTTTATTAGATTATTGCATGCTACAAATTGTATGTCTCACTTTCTTGACTATGTATGTGATAGCAAGAAATAATTCTGACAAGTTCTCAGACATTCTCTTTAAATAGTTTTCTGAACCATTCACTCTTTTCTTCAACCCTAATTACATGTACATTTTACCATTTGTTACTTTGCCACAAACATTGGCTTTTTTTCTTCTTTGATTTTCTTGCTTTTTCCTTTCTTTGTTCTTTTTGCATTTGATTGAGTATTGCCTTTGTTCTGTTTGCAGCCTCATTGGCTATTACCTTCATGGCTTCACCGCTTTGTTCTCAATCCTGTTTTGACTTACTTCTGGCTCTGAACTCCTGTCCTGGCCTCCAGAATATTTCTGTGGTCCCCTGCCTTCCTCCAGCTTTTGGACTAAAGATATATTACATGCTGCAATAGATGAGGATATTTAGGAAGAATTTCTCTCAAGTTTCCTGCCTTTGGCTTTACAGACTACAAAATCAAAACATGTTGGGAGAATCCCTGTGAGTTTGTCCACAACAGTCCCACTGTTCAATTTCTGAAAGTCCAGAGTGCTTTGGGAGGATTTAAGCTGCCTTCACCCATTCTTTTGAAGAACATCCCAAGGAATACATTAGGCATACATTAAAAATCTGAGGGAGTGAATGGTGACATTTGCATATTCACATTGTAGTTGTAGCGTCTCTGTAATATAATCTGCTATAATAACAGCCCAAATGCAGCCATGGAAATCTCATTACAATTTTGTCTCCTCTGTGGTAAGCTTCTAGTTCTACCACCACTCCACCAGGGACTAGGTGATGAGATCTGTCATATTTTTGTCTCTTACAAAGCACTTCATAATTTAGTCCATTAACTTTTACTGAGACCTCAGGTCTCTATGGTAAAACAAAACAAAAAAACAAAAACAAGAATATTTTAGATTATTGTACTTGTTTTTGGATGGTAAGTAATGAGTGATGTTCTTTTGAGACACTGATATGATTATCAAAAGCACAATATGTAATTACATTTTAAATCATATTTCTGAGATTTTGAAAAAGAACTTTTGAAACAATGGACCATGAAATCATTAGGAATGATTAATCATATGTGATATGTTATTTACATCTATATTCTCTACTTAATAAAGATAAATTCTCAGACATATTATTTTGCTGTATTTCATCTTTCTTATAATCTTAGGAAAACTTGCTATTCAAGTATGAAGAATACAATATTCTTGAGTAAGTTTCACAATCTCGGGCACAAAGAGTTGAAAAGTAACAAACAAATCCCTGCTTTCCATTCCATTCAGAAGTAATGTAATCAAAAGGAACATAACTCTCCAATCTCATGAAACTGTATCATTTTGGGGTCATTAAATATCAAGTCGTTCCTTATGGAAGTTGTATTCACAGGTGGATTTTCTGGCTTATTTTACCACTGAGTAAATACTCAGGGAACAGAGAAAAAAAAAATACATTTCAATCTGACCGTATATGAAATAATAACATATATTTCAGCAATACATTTACTTGGTTCTTTTAAAAGCTGGATAAATGATTTAAGTAAGAAACATTCTACATGTATGTATATCATTGTGTATTTTTATTTATCTACATAGCTTTTTACTTTCATAGTAAAATAATGCAGTTCTTTTATTTTATGTTTTATATTTGTAATTTTATAAAGAATGAACAGAGCACAGAAAAGCAGTCTTTTGATCAGAAGATTTGCATTCCCGAGAATTTTATTTCATTAGAAGCTTTTTGCAATTTTCCTCCTTTGTGTTGCAAAAGCTGCAAAATAGTGTTTAATTCTTCCTATCAATCAGAAATGAATTTAATTACTATGCAAAATTAAAATAATATAATAAATTTGATTCAAGTCTGTTCAGTTTTAGAGATAATTTTCAAGATACAATTCATTTTTTTAAAATTCTGAAATGCAGGGAATTAGATTGTGACCACCATGCTTCTTTAACAGTTCTCTTCCCATGATTAGGGACCCCAGCTCATCTGTAGATAAGGAAACTCGTTTTTTATTTAACTGTGCATAATTCATCTCAACAAGGCACCCTCACTGGTACTTCCTGGTAACAGAATAGCAAGTCTTTGAATAATGGTGAAATTTTCATGAAAGCCTTGCCAATTGCAAAATCATGCTAGCCCAAAGACAAGGGATTTGAGTAAGGAGAAAATACTAAAGAATCTGCTATGTGTACCATAGAATACTCTGGAGCACAGGTCTGGTACTTCCAATAATCATATGGCAAAAGTGATCAGTAAGGTTTAGTCTCAAACTGCTTGGCTAATGTTGTAGCAAAGGGAAAGATTTTCTGATTGAGAATGTTCTGATTACTGATTCCCCTGGAACTCATCACGTTTACTTTGAATTATACTATGGAGGGATCATAATTTTATTTTGCATAGTAATTAATGGTGAGAACTTCAGATAGCTTTACCTAGTCTGCCAAATTTCTGAGTAAAAATAAGATGAAAATAAACATAAATATTCATCATGGAAGTCATAAGAAAGAGGTTGTGAATCCCTGGAGCAAGCATTTGCATAAAAAGGAAATAGACTTGGATTTAAATCTTTATATGCCCTCTAGTACTTGTGTGATTTAGACATAGTACATAAATTGAACTTCACCTCCATTCTTAAGCTCTTATAGCTCATTCAGAATCAGAGGCACTATGCATAAGATTCTTAGTCAGATGCCTGGCACAGAGGTAATATAGAGGGAATAAATTTTAATAAATTTTTGATTCGCTAACACATGTTAGCCTTAAAAATTGTGAACTTAGAAAATGTTACTAAGAACTCTGATTAATCTAGATCACTGATAGAATGTGAATGTATAATATTAAGGAACAGTTTTCTTTCAAAATAATGGCTTTTTTGTTTTGTTTTGTTTTGTTTTTGGTACCGGGGATTGAACTCAGGTACATTGCGCTTGCAAGGCAGGCCACCGAACCGCTGAGCTAAATCCTCAGCCTATAATGGCTTTCTTAATTAAACTAATATGTATTACTGACTGTTGAACATTCTGTTATGTAATTACACCTTCCTTGAGGTAAGGTAGAATAAATAAAAGATATGTAGAGAGGACCCAGGAAATTATAACCAAAACTTTTACTTTTAAGGAGACTGCAACTTCCAGGACCCAGCCAAAGTTACCCAAGGTGATCCATATCAGCATTCATTTGGCTAAATTTAGGCTCCTTCTCTTCCTCACACTCAAAATTACTCAGGAATACTGAAAGTCCATAAATTGCCTTAATGGAGAAAGTAAAGAACAGAAACCTGATCCTAAGCCAAAGGAAGAGCTTGAGAGAATCCAAAAATATTTAAATTACCTACTTTTCAAAAAATGCCCATACCTGTATTATGGACTAGTACCCTTGTGGGAATCGGGACCTATTTTCCCAGGGTTTCTATCTCTGCAAGAGAAGCATGAATATTCCCTGGACCAGGAAATAACGCATCGCATTTTTCTGCGTGCCTGCATGTCACCTGAGTGTATCCTAAATCTATGCCTAATAAATCCTTCCAGCACCTCCTCCTGATGTGTCCTGGATGTTCTTTTTCTGCAATGGGAGTCAGTAAACTTGCAAACATTCTAGTAAAGGATGGATTAAGTTCCTTATTTCAGTTTTGGGAACCTCTCAGACCCAACCTGATGACAGGCTTGTTACTTCTACATTTTAGTTTAATTTTGTGCTTTGTCTCTTCTTCAGACATGTACAATAAAATAAAAATTAGAAAACTCAGTTTTAAGTCATTAAAATATACATTACCTACATAGCTTCAGGTTTACCTCTGACATTTAGAATTATATTTAAAATAATTTTATTAAGCATTTTACCCAAAGTATCCAAAGCAAATTACATTATAAAGAAATGAATTCAAATATTTTCATGACCACTACTAGCAGTTTCCAAACATAATAAGGATATTCTTTTTTAGTTGGAGCTCAGAGAATGCAGAGCAAATAAATATTTAAAATTAAGATAAAATGGGAGTTTTTTATCTTTAAAAATAACAGTCTATCATAGAAATTGACAATAAGGAAAAAGGTGAAAAGACATTTATCCGAACTAACGAAAAATGACAACAGGTTTAACTTAACAGTTCCTTAGTTCCTAGCATATGCTAGATATTGTGCTGTATCATTGTTATGGTTTGGATCCAAATTGTCCACCCAAAGTGTCATTCGTGCACTCAGAAGTGGGTGTTGAGGAAGGTAATTGCGTCACGGAGACTCTTTACTCATCAGTGGATTAATTCATCAGTGAGTGCGTGGCTAAATGTCCTTTTAACAGCTCGGACGTGGCGGAGGTGGATCACTGGGAGTACAATCTAGAAGAATGGATTCCTGCCCTGAGCTCATCCCTTCTCTCTGTGCGCTCACAGCGGCCACCTGAAGAGCAGCTTTTGTCCACTGTGCCCTGCTGCCATGCCGTTTTTGCCTTGCAGTCAGCTAAACATGGATTTAACCCACTGAAACTGTAAACGGAAATAAACTTCTCATTCAACTTCAAGCATCAGGCATTTTGTCCCAGTGATAGGACAGCTAGTAATACAATTGTTTGTATGTCTTACTGTAATCAGTTTCTCACAAAAACCATGTGAAATGTGTGGATTTAATGTCTCCGTTTTACAGATGTGGAGTTCATACTTTCTAAATTCTATGGATTTAGATTTAAATAAATTCATTTTTTTCACTATGGTAAAATATACATAAAATATGTCATTTTAAATACCTCTAAAATATAAGATTCGGTGATATCAAGAATACTGACATTTTGCCACAATTGTCACTATCCATCTCTACAAAATTTTCATCTCCAATTGAAATTCTCTACACACTAAACAGTTCTTCATTTCTGTCTCCCTCTAGTTGGTATTGACTTCAATTTTATTTTCCCTCTCTGAAAACTTGACTGTTCCAGGTACTTCATAGAACAAAGCTGTACCACGCTTTCCTTCTCTTGTGGTTTATTCCATTTAACATAATATCTTTGAAGTGCAGTTATATTACAATACACATCATAGTTTCCCTCCTCTTCAAGACTGAATAAAGTTCATACTATGTATGTATAGATTTTGTTTATCCACTCATTCAACAAAGACCATTTGGGCTGTCTCCACTCTGGGCTACCATGAGTAATGCTGCAGTGAATATTGGTATACAAATATTTGTTCAGGTTTTTGTTTCGAGGGGTATATACCCAAAAACACATGTTAATTCTATATTTAAATTTTGGAAATATTGTTGTGTACAGCAGCTGCATCATTTTACATTTCTACCAGCAACGCATAAATATCTACAGATTTATTTGTTTAGATCGAGAATATCCCCTAAAGGCTTCCTGCACTAAGAGATGGGGCTTTTGAAAGGTGACTGAATCCTGGAAGTGATTTTCTGTTAGGAAGTAGGGTCTGGTTAGAAAAGGTAAGTCACTGGGTGTGTGACCTGGAAGGGTGTGTGTCCCTCCTCAGCTCCACTTTATATCTCTGCTTCCTGGCGATTATGATATGAGCAGTTTCATCTGCCATGTCCCTCTGCTATCCTGCTTCGGACCTGGATGCTGCTGACTGTGAACCCGAATAAACCGTTCATCCTTTAATTTATAAGCGTAAGCTATTGTGTCCCAGCAATGAGAAAAATGATTAAGACAAAATCCTTGCTAACATTTGTCTTTTCTCCCCTACCCCCTTCTTCCTCCCTTTCTTAGTGTAATCCTCCTCCTGTGAGTGAAGAAGTGTCTCATTGTGATTTTAATTTGTAACTCCCTAGTGATCAGTGATATTGACCACCATTGCACATACAGCTTCTTATGTTACCTTTTTGGAAAAATTTCTTTTCATCTTGGGCCCATTTCTTAATTGGGTTGATTGTTTGCTTGTTGTTGATATTGTAAAAAGTTATTTATACATTGTGGATATTGACACCATATCAGATATATGGATTACAAATATTTTTCCTTTTAGGATGGTCTTGGAGTTAGTGTCCCTCACACTTGATCCTAGCAAAAAGGCTAAGAAGCGATGAGTTGGTGTCTTTAGATGTGCAAAAGTTTTTAATTTTGATGAAATACAATTTATCTATTCTTTTGTTACCTGTAGTTCTGGTGTCCTATTTGAGAAATAATTTCCACCGCCAAGAGAAAAAGACTTCTTTCCTGTTTTCTTGGTAATATTCTTAAATTTTATGTTTTTACATTTAGCTCTTTGATCTGTTTTGAATTTTTTTACCTGATATAAGGAAAATGTCTGACATCAGCCCTTGCATGTGCACATACAGCTTCCAGTATCACTTATTAAAAAGAACATCCATTCCCTTTGAATGATCTTGGATCCTTTGTTGAAAAGCATTTAATATATTATATACCTGAGGATTATATCTTTGCTGTGTGTTCTATTTCATTTGTTTGTATACCTGCCTTTATGCCAATGCTACACTCTTTTGGTTACTGCAGCTCTGTAATAAGTTTTGAAATTAGCAAGTATGAGTCATCCAACTTTGCTCCTTTTTCAAGATTGTGTCAGCTATTCAGGTTCTCTTGAGATTCCATATGAATTTTCTTACTGTTTTTGTTTTCAATTTCTACAAAAAAAAAAACCTAAAACATTATTGGGATTGGCACTGTGACTATGTTGAACCTGTAATTGCTCAAATAGTATTGATATCTTTACAATGAGTCTTCCCAACCATGAATACAGAACAAATATGTATCCCTTTATTAGTTTATTTTTTATTTCAGCAACATTTTGTAACTTTATTTTCTGTGTACTTTATTTTTTTGTAGTATTTGAGTGGAATTGTTTTCTGTCCATCCATGATAACAGTTTTCTTGTTCTTTCAATCCTTGGACAGAACAATGTTAACTTTGTAAGAAAACAGTTAACTTCTGCATGTTGACTGTGTATCCTATAACAATGTCAAATCCATTTGTGGATTCCAGCAGATTTTTTATGGCATTTTAACTAAATTGTTACTATGATGTAATATTTATAAAATTAAGATGGTAGCAGATTAAATTTAAATATAATAGAAATGAGAAAGTTAATTTTTCTTCATGAAATAGACATTATAACAATATTGACAATGTACCTTTAGCAAAATAGTTGATCATTCACAGGCAGATTTCAGATTCCTTTACATGCATTAAAAAAAAACATTAATTATGTTTTATATTATACAATTTGAATATTATCAAGGAACATAAACCCTTAGCTTTTGCTTAATAATATGTGTACTTGCTTCAGTTTGTATAAACAAAGTTGCCTTTGTTCCATTGAATCAGTTAGTGTAAATTAGTACAATTTACTGTCTAAATTAGTGATCACATATGTAGTCATATGAAATTATCATTAGAAATATGAAGTAATCAACACATTTTGCACATTTCAGATATTTTTGCAAGCACTTTGAGGAAGTATGGAAGTTTTATATTATTGACAATATTGAAAGCTACCTCCTATGTTAAGGCTAGAATACATGTCTATTTACTTATTTTGATAGGTAGAATCTGCTTTAAAAATCTCATTTTCCTTTATTATATTAATATTTTATATTTTCTTTTTCTTCCTAACAGATGCAATTTTTTTCTTTCTTTTTCTTCATTTTAAGTTGCATTACTTTTTAAATGAATTTCTAAAAAGAAAAAAAAATGAAGTTCTGGGCTCACCTTAACTTGTACCAGAAGTGGCCCGTTAGTTATCCTTCTGAGGTATTTAGGTTTATAGTATATTATGGGTTTGAGGATGTAGCTATAAGGGTAGCTCTGAGGCACTGACTATATCAATTTGAGCTTAAGCTCTGTGAGCAAGATGGATATTCTGAAATCAGAGGTGCTTTGGAAGCAGCAGCTGGTAGAGGAAAGGAGCCTGTTAGTAGAAAAAGATCTTTCAAATTAAGTGAACTTGAAAAAAAGAAGAGGAAGCGTATTTTGAAAGACATGTCTGTAAGATAGGGCTGAAAGAGGAGGACTGGAAGTCACTGACTTCATGGAGTCCAGCGTTAGGATCTAAACTGGCACAGAAAAAATTGTCCATGACTCTTTGTAGGCAAGAGGTTATCAAAAAATTGAAAGAGAAGAGCCAATGAGACTATTTGGAGAAACCTATTATGATGCTTTTCAGCAATTAAGAAAAATAGAAATCCACACACCCTAGCTAACAAAGCAGGGCAGAATGATCTGAAGCAACGTTATATAAGCTTCGCCAGCAGGAAGTTCTTTACCAAGAGAATTTTAATCCTGTTAATTTGCATGACAAATAATTTTTAAAATTTTGATAGACTCTCTTTATTATAAGTAATTTTTCTTTTATAATAAATATAATCTTTCTGCCTTTCATGTCTAATAGCTTTTCTATAGTTCACTCGCCTGTCTAAAGACTTCATTAAATATTGCTGTCCACATTCCGGGGATGAAATCTCAAACTTGAAAGAAGTTCACAGTAGGACAAGATACGTAACGAAAAATTAAAGGAGGGAAAGAAAGAAGGAACTGGATAGTTTAGATGATTCAATATAATAATTTTTAAGTATCTTTTATAGTACTGGGGCTAAGGGATGTATAAAAATGCAGCTAACTTTCTGTCAACATGGGAGAACAGAAAGGGGCGAACATTATGATATAGACTTCTAATTCCACACCTGAGAATTTAATTATGCTTAATTTAATAGGACTCATGATAGGAAGTAAATTCTATTATACAGCAGGGCCCATAAAAAATAACATTAATTAAAAGCCTAAGTACAAACTGAAATAATCATGTAAAAAACCCTGAGTTTAAAATAAGGACATTCTACTTTATTTTATCTCTTCTGAGGTAGAGTTTTTGAACATGAATGTGCTCCAAACATAGTTTCATGTTTAGAAAATTGAACTGATTTAATTTTGTGAAAAGGTAAGGAAACAATATAGAAATCTATTTCAATAATCCAAATAGTCACTTTAACTCACTTGATTGGTATGGAAAATTTTGTAATATTTCAGATGTAAGTATAATTTTACTGAAATTCAAAATAGAAAATCATCAATAATAAACAGATGTCATATAGTGGAGGTACCTAGTTACAACCGACCAGATTTTCTCTTTCATAAGTATAGATAAATGTGACAGGAAAAATGATAAGTAGCTGGCAAGAGTTATATTTTTGCTTGCCATTTTAAATATTTCATGTCAAACTTGTTGATTCCCAAGATTGAAAATAATTATTTCCTTAAAAAGCATTTCCCTTGATCTGGCATAGTGGTGGACACCTGTAATCCCAGCACTCAGGAGGCTAAGGTAGGAGGTGCCTTGAGTTTGAGGCCAGCCTGGGCTACATAGTGAGTTCAGGGCCAGCCTGAAGTACAGAAGGAGATCCTGCCTCAAATAATAATAATAATAATAATAATAATAATAATAATAATAATAACAAAAACAACAACAACAACAACAACAAAAATACTAATGACTTTTTTATTGGAATGAAATCATTTTTGTGAATCTTTCTGTTGTCACCTAATTCACAATGATTGTACAGACAAAGCTGAATGTTTACTACTTATCTATCCAATGTTTTAAAGGGAGTTGTACAAATTTAAGGCAGAAATGTAAACAGATGAAATGAATTTGGACTTTATGAGCCCAATAAATTGTTTAGTTTAAAGGGAATTCAGGAACAGTGTTAGGAATATGAGAAAAGCATACAGATTTGTTCATGTTCATGATAGCTGTGTCAGACAAATACAAATTTCTTGGTAATGCAGTGATACATTCTCTGACTTTCACACTTTGTGGTAAGAAGCTATTTTTGTGGGACTACATGCATACCCTCTTCCTTTCCCTCCCCTCTCCTTCTCAACAGACACATAAATTTCTTCATATTCAGAAACATATTAAATCAGGATGGTGGCATAATTTATGGGATTTAGCAAATTTTACTGGAAATACGCCCATATTCACATCCTGTAATTCAATGAGCAGAAGTCATGATGGAGGTGAAGCAATATCCAGTCATTTGGTGTTCAAAGAAAACTAATAAGGAAACTAAAGTTCAGAAAAAAGAGAAGTTAAACATTTTATTGTTATGTGTTAAATACAACTTGAACATTTTCATGGCTGCATGGATTCACATTAATGTACATAGCCAGCAAAAGAAAGGTTGAAAGAAGGGTTCAAATTATCAGGTTTGCTGTGGGCACACACTGTGAGAGGCTGCTCCAGCAGAAGAGGATGTGTTATTGCAGTTGCTGCATGGACTATGCGCAGATAGCTGTCAGCTCCTTCCAGGACTATTTCAGCTAGCAGAGACCTTCTCCCCAAGGCCTCACTTTAAGTGAGCAACATCCAACGAGTAAACTCTAAGAGACTGTAATTGACTTGCTGTTTTGGTCCAAGCAGAAACAACATTAAAGGGATATTTCTCGTCTAGAATATTTTGTTGGGTCAATCAAAACTGTCTTGGTTCTGCATCACAGTTCAGCTGCTTCTTCTACTCAATCAATCCTGCTTGTTCCCATCTTATTTAAGTGTTGAACCCATTAATAAATATGCTGCATTAAAAATTCCAGCAGAAATTTTGCTTCCAAAGAATCCAAATTGGTGTAGTCTTTCAGGAGAAGACTCAAAAAAGAATGGATAAAAATGAATGTTGCTCATTTATATCATGATAAAAGCCGTGTGCTTGGTTCACTACATGATCAAGCTCAAATGGCTATTTTAAAATACCCAGTAAGGAAGTGCTGCCTTCAGTGATCTTGCACTAATATTCAGAGAATGACAACTGGATGGCTAATCCCACATCCAGTCGTGTGCTTCACTGGCAAAGAGAGGACAAAGATAATTTTTCCACAAGCACCTAAACATTTAATAGCTCAAATGTGCTTTTCTAGTTCCTTGAAATCTAGCCATCCAGAAATATAGCTGAAATAATGCAGTTGACACAAAAAGTGAAAGGTTTATAAACACTGATTTATAAATGCATTGGGAACATAATTGAAGAAGAACAATTTTTATAAAGAGTAAAATTATTAGGCAAAAGAAATTTATTAGAATTTCTTTAGGGACTTACCTAAAACATTTATTATTATTTAATTTGGATAAGACATTGTAATAATTCCATTATATTGGCCTTAACTCATGTCTATAGAACAATGGTAAGTACATCTATGATCAGATGAAATTCTCATATGTCACACATGATGGAAATGTTAGGTCAATGGAACTTGACATTACGCTGTGTCTCAGAAAGGTGCTAGGCATAGGACTGTTTGTGTGTGTTTTTGTGTGAGACACGGCCCTCACATGTGCTAGACAAGTGCTCTACCACTTAGTTACATCTCCAGCCTAAGTGTAGAGGAATTTAAGGAAAAAGTTAGGTAATTTTTCAAATTAAAATGAAAATGTGTATACCCTAGCAAGAGTTGAATTGTCTCTGTAGATTAAAAAAAAAAAAAAAAAAAAAAAAAACATTGAAATTTAACTCTCAGTACCTCAGAATGTAAACTATAGGGAAATAAGGTCTTTACATTGTTATAGTGAAATTATTAGTGACCTCTGATCCAGTGTCACCCTGACTGTTGTCCTTCTAAAAAGGGAGCATTTGGACACAGACATATGCCCAGAGGGAGGAATAGGTGAAGACACAGAGCGAGAATTCCACACAAAGGTTGGAGTGCTGCTGTGCACCGTGGACTAGCAGCAGCTGAAGGGGTGGGAAAGACACTTCCCTACATATCTCAGGGAAGTGTGAACTTGCTGACAACTTCATTTCAGAATTCTATCATCCTGAAACATAAATTCTGTTATTTTAAGAACACTTTGAGTTTTTCTTTTATGTCATCTCCGGGATATTAACAATAACCCAACATTCTAAAAATTGATTTTGACATTTTCAGATATTTTGTCAACGTATTCAGTTACATGATCTGATTTCACAAATCAAATCTAAATATCTGGCATTATATACACACATTTGCATCTATAAAGCCTATTTTGTATTGAGCTGATTACAAAGTCCACAGTTTACAATACTGCTGTTTCATAATATCTACAGGATTTTTGTTACAAAAAGCATTGCACCAAACTAAAGTGTGAAATTTTGCATTTAAAAAAATGCCCTTGAAATAAGTTTGCTCTAAAGTCATTTTGAGAACTGCAAATTTCAACATGGGTTTAAGGACTATGGAGACTTGATATTTGTCAAGGTTTTAAGCAAGGATTTCTTTGCAGTTACCATAATGGGGTGAACAAAGGCAGCGTATGGAAGGTAACAGAGTGACTTTCTTTAACTTGAACACTGTTTTTTGTTTTTGTTTTTGTTTGTTTGTTTGTTTTTGTAATACTGATATAATTCTTTTCAAAGTGAGCATGTTAATGGTTCTGATGATGGGGTCAAAAGATTTAGGGGGAAAATCAGAGTGTCGGATTTTATTTTAAAAAGATTTCTTTTAAATTAAGAAAGTCATTTTCAGTTTATAATAATAATGATTAACTTTCTAATTCTACTTATCAAGCACGATCTAGAGTTTCAGCAACATATTAGGATGTCACACTGTGTTAATTATTTCACAGAATATCTTCCTGAGGCCTCACATACTGCTTTTGCCATCTTGTCATAATTTAAAGGAAAATGCTGTCTCTCCAAAGGTCATAATGCTGAGCTAGAAAATAAGAGACACAGACTTATCAGTAAGAGATGCTGAGGTATTTGTAAGAATATCTGTAATAATAAGTGTCTCTGGGAGGAAATGCTGAATGTCCATTAGGAACTGGTTATAGTTCTGTTCAAAAGGCTATCACTTGTCAGTTAGAGTAACTACAGTCATTTCAAAGAAGGAAAACACTGCCCTTTGCAGAAAATAGCCCTGGAATAGTGTGGGAAATGGACCTATTTCATCAGATTTTGACTTCTGTGGATCGCTGTAGTCTAATAATTCATAGCTTGGATTCAACGGTAGCCCCCAGACCCAGCTACTACACCAAAGATCTCAGGGCACACACCCTGGTGTCCATGCAGTGCTTCCAGGACAACAAATCATTTCCTACTCGTGCGTAAGAACAGCACCCCAGGATGACAGAAATGCATAATATATTTTCATTTCATTTAAATTTCAAAGTCTTTGAGGATAGGGAGAGATGGAGGGTTTGAAGGGAGGGCAGGGGAATGAGGAGAAAATAAGAACCAAGAGGGATTATGTAAAGGTGCAAATTTCCAATGATGAATCTCATTGTATTGTATACCTTAAAAGTACCAATAAAATTAATTAAAATAAATAAATAAAATTTCATTGTATTATTTTACGTATTAATGTACATTTTGATATGTTTAAAATTTCTTGTGTGAATTTGGTCCTACAGCTAAACACAGTCTTCAAGATATTCGTTACTGATCATCATTGGAAACCATCTCAAGGGCTCAACTGTGGTGAAAGTCATTTCCAATACTTTTAGGATGCTTGGAAGTAAATCATATTCATTAGTTTGTACTTCCAACCTCAACACTTTACTGGCTGCGGAGTCAACTACAAGGGCAACACGTTATTTCGTATGGGTTATGGAGAAGACTTTGCTGAAGACAAATTAAATCTTTTAACAAATTACTTAGTAAAGAGGGGATCTCTGGAAGATACAGGAAAAGGAAGAAATGAGCGGCAGAGGGAAAGCGCACTGTTAGAGCTAGCACAGTGCACGTGAAGCAGAGAAGGCCAAGTGACGTATAAGCTGGGAAATTCTTAACACTGTCAGAACGATGTGCAATTTCAGAAGTCACATCGAGCTATCTGGAATTCACTGTGTTTTTTACATCCATTTTGATGCCTACAAATCCTTCAAAACGATGAAAGGTATTCAATGTTCCTTCAGGAAGTACTGTTTGGCTCTTCCTATTCTGGTGGTAAACCGCCCATCCTCAGTAATTCTGTACTTCTCAGCTCATCCGGGGCCTTCTGCTATCAAATTATGCTCTCAGCTACAGAAAAGCTTAAGTTTAGACAATCTTTTTATTCTGTTCTCTACAGATCAGCAAATGATAATGCATGGACTGTGCTTGACAGAGCCAGAGCAACGTTCTGAAGGGGAAATGATCTACAATCTGAGGCTTAACTGCACTGACATTTCCGAGGGGACAGAGGGGAAAATGGGATGAAATAAAAGGAGAAGTTATACAGATTGCTGTTGAAAGCATGCACTTCTATGATGTATAAGGATTCCAGTACAAGTTTTTCTATGTACTGGATGTGTACCAAGGCAAATAATCTAGCCTTCCTTTCTTGTATTTTTATTATCAACACGTGTTTATAGCACATACTGATAGAATTCATGGTGGGGGGCTGGTACATGCACATGACATAACTTAAATGTTTATCCCTTTCATTCCCCTCATGTCCTTCTCATCCACCTCTTGGACGCCTTCTCTTATATGAAAAGCCCAAAATATAAAGAACAAAATAAAAGATAGATAATTGGAAATAGCAAGAAAGATCTGTCTTGCTTTAATTTCTTTGGGTAGAAGTGATTGACCTGGAGTCGTTGAAAGATGTTGCATACTGCATGTAATCATATTGCATATTGCATGTAATGTGATCACCTCTGTCACAACCTTGTCTGGAAGTTCCTGTTCTAAAATATTAAGCTCTGCAACTTGAATGTATCTTTTCTTGGTAAGTGGGACATGATTTGATCCAAAACATATTGCAATTTGGATTCAGAAGTAATACCAAATAATCACGATCTCTGTGACATAAAAATCCATCTTATTTATTTTTAAAGAACTATGATCTTTCAGTACAACCTTGACATCCAAAAAAGGAATATTTAACATTTAACCAGTGAACATAAAGACATATATAATTATAATTATACTTATTTTTAATTTTCATGCTAATCCAGGATATGCCTTATATATTTTTTTAAAACACAGAAACATTTCCTAACCTGAACTTTGGTATTTCTGTTTTTTAAATGAGAACACTGAAAAAGAAATTTAAGATCAATTTTATTTAACTTCTTTCAGTAACAAATGCCATTTCTTCTTTTAACTGCATAGACTCAAATCAAATTTCAGAGATAATGAGTAAGCCAGTCGTGAAGGTGATTATAATCAATTTGCATTGGTTAAAAAATCAAGTGATTAGAAAGTAGCTGAACTTGTTTACAATGATAAATAAACTCACAGTGATGACCACTTTTGAATATCCACATTCTTCTGTACTACATTTGAGAATAGTAATGAGTGTTATATGCTTACTGTGCCAGGTATTTTTGCCTGTACACTACAGACCATTACAATCTCTACTGCAAACTATAAAAAGTGAAACAGAAGTCAGTTAACCTAACCAAATCTACAAAGATTGTAAATGCTGAAGGGAGGATTTGAACCCAAACGTGATATTTAAGAGTTTATATTTTTAACCACTACAACACAGATTCCCATGCCTAGTAAGGAATTGCTGTGTAACTGAACAACTTTTACATAGGCTCCGTAAACTTCTGAGAGGCTTTGGAAACATAATCAAACAGGTGCCAGGTTCTCCTAAGCTCTTCTGACCCAGCCTCCTTTTCTTTTGCATGTGATAGTCCTGGAATACATGTTGGCAGTAGATAAGTGGGAGGCCTGGAACAGTCCAGAGCTGAGGAAAATCCGTAGTATAAACCATGCATTGCAATAGTGAAGGCTGAAAACTTAGTTTACATGACATAGGAACGAATGATTTTAATCTTATGCTATTAATGTCTATCTTAATTTATCCAAATAAATTAGATTACTTAAAGACAGAATACATGCCAGTTCTATTTTTGCCAACCATTTTGGTAGATGTATGAATTTTGTGCCTGAATACAAAGGAAGTAGTTCTTCACCCTTTAAACTGTCCATTTAATGTCAGGCTCTAACTGTGAATTTTGGAGAAATCTTCTGAAAAGTTAAGTTTGTTCTATGTTATATTACAGCTCCAATTCTTATAACTTGACAGGTTAGACATTTTATTGTAAAGATCACAATTTTTGGTAATAAAGTTTTTAGGTTACAAAAATAAATGTTTCCTTATATATTATGGTGGTATAAAATTTTAAATAATCAGATACTGAAATTGAAATTAATAAATACTAAATAAATGATAACCAAAATTCTTTGGCTATAAAAATGAAATATATATATATATACAGGTGTGTGTACATACATATATACATATATGTATATACATATATATATGTATACATATATATAAATATATATACATATATGAGAGTAAAACAAGTAATGCCATTATATGTTTTTCTAATTAGAAGCTAATAGTTATTTTTTAATTTATTCTTATTGAGATTCCCAGGCATAACACTGTAATACTGAACTACATTAGAACATCTTAGAAAGTCCCTGTTAGCAAAAATCTTAAAGACAAATTTTATTTTATCATTGACTGCATAATAAATCTTGCAAATTCTTAGCTGAAGCATACATATCTAACAAAACCTGAGAATACAACTTCTTAAAACACTGCAACCAAATAAAAGTATGCTTACTATAAAACACTTCTATTTTATGGAAATAAAAAATATGCCATCGCTTCTCAGCTAAGATCAAGTGTAAAAATATGCCAGATTTAAAAAAAAAGTTAATCCAGTGTGACAAGATTACATGCACAGAGGATTTACATGATGCAATATCTCTAATTATGAAAGCAAATCATAATTCTGTTTTGACTGGATTCAAAAACATAAAAATTATAAACAAGATAAAAAATCATTTTGGAAACAAGTTTTATACAGTTGCAATGTTTTACACTATAAAATGAAAACTTGGCTTTGGATAAGTTTATTCTGATGGCTTGTGTCTCAATTTAAAATGCTTTCAAGTAACCCAAAATGGATGGTAAGGGTAAATTAAGATGATTTAAACTGCATTAAATACTTCTGTAACATAGTAGAATAATTTCAAAATTCAAAGATTAAAAAATAAAAAAATTATTTAAAATGAGGATTAACATATATATTGATGACTACTTGCACAGTAAGTAATTGCAGAGTAATCTACTCAAAATTCTAGTCATTTCAGAAGCTATATAAACATTCATTAGTCTCAAACAAATGTTTTCTCTATAGTATGTGTGAAAGTGACTATGTTTGCAATAATTTAAAAGTTGAAGGGAATCTTTTAAATTTTGGAGTAAAAGTGACTCTTGATTTTATAATTTATTATAATTAGACTTGGGGGGTTTAGTCCAGGTGTCAATAAGCAAATGTAGGTGAGTGTATCTTTAGTAACTCCTGAGCATTCTTACTCTTATTTGCCTTGAACTTCTCTCCTCAGGTTTCAGTGCCCAGGGACAAGTTCTCCTATATGCATTGGGGTAGCAGTGGAGAAGGCTGTAAACAGCCTATGTCCACTCAACCCGCGCAGTGTCATGACAAACTCTTAGTTAAATATTTGATTATCATTACTTGCAGTGTTCCTAGAGCCTCCTCTGATCTTTATGTATAAACATTATTCATCAAAATGAAAGGTAAGACTTGATTTGTTATCTTGCCCATAACCTTCACGTTTGCAAATAAAGCTGAAAGGAGCTTCAGTCTTCCTGAACGACATTCCCAAAATGAGACTCCCACTTGACTTCAGAGATCTCTTCCTTATTTTCCTCCACAATACTCATTCCTTCCTCATGAATAAAGAAGACCAATTTCTTTAACTGGTGAATTTGAAACAAAAAGTCTCAGCTTCCTTTTTCCTCTTTATCATGAAACTAATCTCCTTGGTTCACTGGCATTAGTCTCCTACTTAAAATGTGCTTAGATTATACAGTGCGCTCAAGAAACATTTATTAAGTATCTGCTATGTTTAAAAAAATGGGTTAAATTCATACTATGGAAGAAATACCAGCAGGCCCATTTGCTAAAAAGATCTAAACTTCCATTTAAAATATAGTTGGTCAGCATTTGAGTAAATTATATGCACTTCTCTGTGTCTGTGATCTACTCTAATAACCTCAGAATCCAGTCTTAGATAATGAGCACGATTTCTTAGGTGCCCTGAACTCCCAAAATAGAACTGCAAGGAAAATACAGCAGGAGAGCTCAAATCAACAAAATAGGTTGATCAACACTAGGATGTAATATTTTGGAGACTCTCCAGCCTCAATGGCAGAAGTTGAGCAAAGAACAGATACTTGCTCCAGGCAGTTTTGCAGAGATCTCAGCACAAGACAGAACCCAAGTGTAGATGTAAGAGTTTGTCTCTACTCACAAAAGCAAGGACCATTCAACCATTTCAGATAGAGCAGCTTGAATGCATGGAATGACCTACAAATCTGTTGAAAGATTAAAAGAGCCAAGGATTTGGCTCAGTGGTTTTGCCACCTGCCTTGCAAGTGTAGGGGCCTGAGTTTGATCCCTGGTGCGTGCGCACACACACACACACACACACACACACACACACCTTTAAAAAAAGAAAGAAAGATTATAGGAGGCAGAACCAAGAAGGGAAAGATACTGGAAGAAGAAATAGAAGAAAATGCTCCTGGAAATCAGGCTTGTCTTTGCAACTCTGGGCAGATACCCAAGGCAGCCCTCTACCTGGCTTTCCAGAGACCCTAACTGCAGCCTCAGAGTAGCACAGAAGCATGGATTCCACTGACGCTGCTGATCCCCCACTGATATGCTGTGACCCTATCACAATTCCTGGAGCCTATAATCATCTCCCTGAGCTGCCACTGTTACCACCAGAGAAACCTCAGAAATCTAAGTTAAGGAATACTTTCCCTCCCTTCCGTTTTCCAATCTCTAGTCAGTGCAATCCACAGGCCATATTTTCCTGTAAATCCGCTTGAAAGTAATACTGGGAAGATTATTTAGCTTTTTCCGGTATCCTGCCTTACACAGGTAGACAAAGAAATATTTGAAGGGAGCTAAAAGACATCATCAGACAAGTAACTGGCATACTAGAACATGTATTTTAATATTTTTTTGGACTAGAAATTGAACCCAGGGCCTTTGCACTGAGGTACATCCCCAAGACTTTTTTTTTCCTTTGAGATAGTCTTGCTAAATTGCCCAGGCAGAGCTTAAAAGTATGATCCTCTGAACTCAGACTTGAAGAGTGCTGAGATTATAGGCATACCCAGCTTAACAACATTTTTAAAAAGATGCAACAAATTAGTTGGAGGATAAAAATTATTTACTATTAACACATTGAAAAACCATCTTCTGATAACTAAAGAAATTTAGAAGAAATAATTAGCTATTTGTACCAACAAATATACTAATATTTAAATACAACTGTGAAAGTACACATAATAGTCTGCATTCTTAACTGAAGAATTAAGACGTGTTAGATATACTAATTATACCTGTGAGCATAATTAGAATAATAAAAGTGCTGTAGACAACTCTGGAAAAACTTCAAGAGATCAAAATCAGTGTACACTTGGAGGTGAGAGGGTTTGAATGAAAGGGCTTATTTTAGTTTAATAAGGTAAAATAAGGAAAAGAAAAGAGGCTAGCCTGACATAATATGTAGATGAAGAATCTGGAAGGAGGAAGGTTAAAGCGAGGAAAAAAAAGGCTCACTCAAAGATTAGACTGCTAGAGCAGGATCAGACTCAAGAGACAGATCACTACAGAGCAGTGAGGAAATATGATGCAGATAGACTCCTTCGAAGTTTATTTTGTTGGAGGGATTTTTGTTCTGTAGCCCTCCATCTAAGAAAGACTGAAATTATGATCTTTAAAATAATTTATAAAAGGTGATTTGTTAAATATATATTGCAACGCTTGCTTTGGGGGTGTTTTCTAGATCTTACTAGAACGGTGTTTGATCTATAGTCCATGCCCTTGAACTTTTTCTGACTCCCTTTCATTTGTATACTACTTTGTGTTCTTGCCAATTCTGTCACACCAGAGAGCTGATAAATACTTGTATAACATTAGCAACAGCAACAGTAACATAGACCACTTTGGAATCAATATACTTTAATTTGATTAAGAATTTATTCTGGAGCCAAATACATAAGTTCATACCTCAACTCCCCACATACCACTTTGGTAGTCCTAGATTTACAATGTACTCTCATTGTTCTACCTATAAAATAAGGTTATAGTAGACTTTATCTTCTAACATTGCTGTCAGGAATGACTGTATTAATATGTTAAGTACTCACAACAAGGTCTAGCATATAACATATTATATCCTTAATTTCTCCACTGTAAGTGGCATATGGATTTTTACTTAAACTCCATTTTGCAGAGGTTCAATTATCTTCTGTGATGGCTTATTTCATTTTCAAGTTCAGGAATTGTATATTTTTTTAAAAGCTTAACCCAATATACATTTGTTGTATTACAGTTAGAATTCAGAACAACAAATCATACAGGCTAAAATTGAGGTGTCAACAGGGCTGTTCTCTTTTCCAAAGACTGTAGGGAAATATCTACTTTCTTTCTATTTCTAGGGTGTAGAGGCCATTTACATTCCTGGACAGTAGCCTCCTGTCTTTATCTTGAAAGTCTGAAATGTTCACTCTCAAACTCTTTTATTTGTGTTCAATCATATCAGAGTCTTTATAATTTTCATCCTATTTTTGCTTTGATGTTATCTAGAATTATTAGTTCACATTCTCTCCTGCACATGACAGTCTTTCACAATGTAGAGAGAAATAACTAGCCCCTTTCAAATTTTCCTACTTTGTACATTATTAAAAATCACAGTTCCTTTAATTATGTCTCATGACGTATTTCCTAGCCCTTTCCTTTAATCATGTCTCATGATGCATTTCCTAGACACTCATGAACTTGATTATTTGCCTTTAGATTTATTTCCATTTGTTAGTATTCTCAAACATCAAGTAATATTTGCCTTTTCATCTCCAAAGTGCACACTGAGGGATTTTCAAATGGCCAGTGCAAAAGATATAATTAGAAAGCATGGTCTTCCATCATCCCAACAATCATCTGCTTAACTAATGGACCTATGAGTGAAACTGAACTTCTCACCATCAAATTGTTACGTCCTGATAGACAATGCTGAAAGGAATCTCTCCTACTTGGACAAATTGAAGGGAGATAAGCTGAGAAGAAAAAGAAAGAAATACAATATCTCCTCTTCCCCTCCATTTTCATCTACTTCCACCTCCTCTATATATGTATTTATCAAAATGTAAGCTATAAAGCTTAAAAAGAACTGTGCCTTGAAATAATCACTATTCACTGCATGATAGCAACAGATTGTCATACTGTATTAATATAGCATAATGCTTAACAAAGTTAAATATTTAATATTCTTTATATATAACATATATATATTATAATAATATAATAATATGTATGGTCTCTCTTAGAATGCCAATGTACTATTTAATGAAACTTTGTTAAAAATTAAAATCCATTAAATCATTCTCTTTAGACCATTGTATTTAACATTAATAATATGGTGGAGGACCACTCTGTCCAACTATATTATAGTATAATTTTATATTAGCAACGTAACATAGACTGTACAGCAATGTCACCTAAGACTGAAACTGAACCTGTTGTGAAATAAATATTACAAAATATAAAATTATTAAAACACTGACAGAAAAAAATTTTCTGATGGCTATGTCACCATATATCATAAAATAAGCATACTTTAACTTAAGAGAATTCAGGAAAAAAGTATTCAATCAGGCATAAAATCAATATTCACCCTGAAAAAGTCATCACCTAATTACACATAATTCTTTGAAAATAGACAGTAACCAATGCAATTAGTATATGTACTGCCAAAGCAAGCACATAACCAATGCAATTAAACTGGGTGAGAAATGTTCTCTACTTCTGGTCCTTGAAGAGATCATCCTTGCAAGCCTCAAGGTAAGCTGTCAGGTACACAACAAACCAAAAGGCATGTATAGATTAAGCTAGCAGCATCCAAATGAAAATTTATCCCCTTGACAAATCTTTTCTGCTGATTAAAAAATGGAATTTTATGGCCTATTTCTTGAATAATATATTGGAGCTTATTTTATGTGTACCTGTTCTAACTTGCTGAATCTATAAAACTGAAAGCTGACTATAGAGTCTTGTCAAATTTTTGGAGTTACACATTCTCCTAATTAGATTTGTTGATTTATTGGTAACAAAGATAAAAATTTCTACTTCAGCCACTTATCTAGAATTTGAAATTGCTTCAACCTGAAAATAAATTGTATGAGTTTGAAAAAATATGAAGTACATTTAGCCACTAAAATACTAGTGTGACAGAAATGAAGCAAGCAAAGAAAGAAAATTATTTATAGTCTACTTTCAACTCCAAAGTTATTAATATACAGCTGCTTAAGCAGAAAAATAGAACTTGGCAACTCCTGTCACCTAAATTTTCTGAGTATAGAGTTATTTTTTCATTCAATTAACATTGTATCAGAATATTATAATTACCAGCAATCAATTTATCAACATTTTATAATTACATCAACTACAGAGCATAATTACAAGGAACTAATATATTAATTAATGTTTTATAACTAACTCTAAAACAGAAAATAATCCTAAAAGCCTATTGAGAATGCTTAGAAAGTCTCATAGCCAGCAACTGGAAATGTTGCACTTTTGGAATCTTCATAGGAAGAAAAAGATATAGTCACATTTTGCTTCCCAAATTTTATCTTATAATTCCTAACTAGAACAGATGGCTAATTTTTCCTTTCGGATTTTTATTAGATATTAGAACTTTTGCATGCATTACCCCCTTATTTAATACATGTTTATTGTTTTGTTAAATTTTTTATTTTTTATGATATTTGATATACATTCGGAAATGTGGATCTATCTTCTACTAAGTAAATATATACAAAATATTTTCATGCTTAAAAATCTCTAATTGTGTTTTCATATTACAGAAATTTTCATGGAAAACTGTTGTCACAAAAATAGCACTGAGCCTCGAAACTAGCAAAGAGAATATCTTATCCCATTGAAGAAAAAGTTGAGGTTCTGCAATCCAAAGTTCTGTCGGAAAACAAAAATAATACTTTGTAATTACATGAAATAAAATGCAATACCTCACTAAAATAGTTCTTTATTTGGCTGTGCCCTGTAATTAACGTGTATTGATGCTTGTGTCTGTCTCATACATTCTTGCATCTCTTCCATTCCATCCGGGCAATATTGATAAGATTTTATTATTTAGAAATGTTGTAAATAATGAGGAAAACAAAAACACAGGGAGACAGATTATGCCCCTTCCTTCACCTGGCTTTGTCATGCTGTTCACTGCATTGGGATCAAATCTTACCATCACCAAAGGTGGAAAATAAGCTATCCAGAGAACAGGAAAGCTTATCATTGTGATGTGCCAAAATTTGCTGTTGCAGGATTATCATATTATTATAAAAACAAACATAGCATTTTGTCCTCAAAACTCAATTTCCAAAAAACATTGAGATACCAAACCAAGCACATCAAATCACTTCCCAAACTTGTGATGGGATATGAGAAATGTATTTTGAGCTCTTATTTTCCAAATTCTAACTAAGATTCACAGGTAAAAAATGAAACAGAAGGGACTTGGAAAATGGAAGCACTGTCCTAAATCCCTGGCCCACCTGCACCTTTAAATACCTGCTCTTCCATCGACTAAGAATTGGCTGGACTGCTGACTTATAGTTTCTGCTATTTCCTTATATAATCTTTATTTTTTTTTGTTTCTTATTTGTATCTGGCTATCATCTTCAATCAGCTTCCATCTCAATAGGGGAGGATTTATTTCTCTTGGTCTCTTGCTATCTTGCAGCTTAAAATATTCTATCTTTAAATTGCTTATAACTATCCTACGCCTTAGCTTTAAAGGTGTTATTTAACATGCAGTAATGGTGATTATAAAAACCAATTGTTCATAGGTGTGAGAGTAAAAAAATATATAATTAAAAAACGATCGAAATGCTGTTTTGAAGATTTGTATATCTATAAAGTTTAATTCGTGTGAGGTGATTTTCCCTTTAAAAAGGCACTGAATTTTTAATGTTTCAACATGGCCTCCAGGAGTTATTTCATAGAATTGACAAGAGCAATTACAGCAATGAATATAACAGAAAGAAGCATGAGGGCCAGGCCAAACAGATAGATCTCAGTAATGGAGTGTGACCTGTTCTGCAATTCATACTGTGTGTGGACAAGGACCATATCAGGTACATTTACCTTTGTTTTATGAGTGCTTAATGATGGGTAAGTTATATTCATACTTGTTTTGAACTAAGACTCAGTTAGTAGTAAGCAACTCTATAGTGACTTTTGATTCATTTCATTAGAATATTTGTGATTTTTATGCATAAGAATTGATGCTATTTGTAATACCAGTTGCTTATTTTTGTAATGTTGCTAGTGTCATAATTGTTTCATCGATTGGAGAAGATATTATAAATAATTACCAGTACATTATTTTTATATCTAGCAATTTTCTGTTGCAGACTGCAAATCTTTCATGCTTGAAGAAAGCATTCTTCCAACACACAGGGAATTTTCACATCTCCCATTGATTTCTGAGAAAAATTAAAGAATATTTCTTTATGAAATATAAAGTAAAATTATAAGCCCAAATAGAGGCATACACCACTGTTTGATGTAATAAATTCAATTATTAAAAATATTTTAAGGTTAAACCATGTAGTGTATGAAATAGGGTATGATGTATATAGCATATAAGTAACAATTAATATCACATAATCTGATAAAAATCAATGCTGGATAAGAGAAACAAAAGTTTAATCTCATTTTTACTTTATGTTTGTAAGTTAAAAAACAAAACTTCGTATATCAATTTCTCCAACAGAATTCTTTATGATCAAAACATAGAAACTATTCTGAGTATCTATTAACTTCTGTTGTTGTCTTTCTTTTTTCTTTCTTTTATTTTTGTTGTTGTTGTTGTTGTTGTTGTTGTTGTTCTGTGTGGTACCAGGGATCAAACTTGGTATTTTGTGCTTGCAAGGCAGGCAGCAGAACCATTGAGCCAAATCCCCGGCCCCTCTATCAACTTCTGATTTTCACAAGAATAAGTTAGTGTATATTAACCCAGTTAATCTGTGGACTACCTTCTTAAGGCGTAAGACTGTTTATTCAAAAAAGAACCATAGCAGATGGCAATGGCAATGAAAGCTTTCTTAACCTTAATAAGTTTACTTTTTTTTTTTTTTTTTGTACAAGGATCAAACTTTAGACCTTGCTCTTGCAAGGGAGGTGGTAAAATTTACAAACTATTTTAAGCAGAAGAGTGTGATTTTCAGATATATTACACGCACTGTCATTCAGCCCATCTATTTTCATTTTAGCAGACTAAGTAAAAACATAATGGGAAAGAAAACTGTGACTCTTCCTACATGAGCTATTTATATATTATATTCCAAAGACTTTGAGTTAGGAAATATTTGTTACTTAGCCTGCAATGGTTAATTTTCTGGGTCAGCTTGACTGGGTAATGGGATCATATATTTGATCAGGCATTATTCTAGGTGTTCTTGTGAAAGTGTTTTTGGATAAGATTAGCACTTAAGTTAGTGGACTGAGTAAAGAAGTCTGTCCTCTGTATTGTGGGTGGGACTTATCCGTCAGGTGAAGGCCTAAAATTGAACAAAAGCTTGCCTTCCACTTCGAAGAAGGAATCCCTTCCACCTCACAGATTACCTTCCAACTGAGACATCATTTTTTGTTGGTCCTATAGTAGCTTCCAACCAATAGATTTGACTGGGACATTAGCTCTGCCAATTTTCTCAGTATCCCACACCCACTCATTCTACTAGTTCTGTTTCTCTAGAGAACCCTAAAGCACAGGCTAAAACTGTATTCGTTAATACTGTTGAGCTCTCAGAGGAGCCTGGTAACCTCATGGGTCTTGCTAGACAGTAACTTCAACCATTCTTCACTATTTTCAGGGTTTTTTCCCAACAATTTTTTAAACACTGCTACTCCACTCTTTATTTTCAGCAGCCTCTCACCATACATTAAACTACATTATGAAAAATAACACAAATTTTAAAATTCTAGACCTCAGCATTCACCTACAATTTCCTTGATTCATTGCTGTTAAAATATAAAAGTATCTTGCCTCCTATCCAAGGATATTTCACTGAGTGGTTCTGTGTCTGGTACCTTCTTGCTTTGGGTAGTTGTATAACTCATCATTTTTTATCTTTTCTATTTCTAATTTCTTTCCATATCTTATAGTTTTTTATGAAATAAACAGGTGCATATTTCAATTCTCTGTCTTTACAAATAAAGGCAAAAACCTTACCCATTGGCAGCTCTTTTTGCTCTTTCCCGTGTTTTGTTTTTGCTGCTGATGTTGCTGCTATTTTTTCAGGTAATTGATATTACACCATGGACTTATTTATTTAAAATATTGAGCCAGATGTTTGACATACCAAAGTAGGAATTGAAAAAAATTATAGAAAAAAATTATAGAATTAAACTGTAAAAGATCACCTTCACACAGTTTTATAGCAAAAAATTTAAAAAGATGCTATTCAAAATTTAGAATTTATTTTCATTATTTTAAAGGTAGCACTTTAGTTCAATTCTCCTATACAACTTTATTACTTGGGCTTTTAGGGTCACCAAAGTTTCTCTACAAGAATTTCTATTGTTTTGTTTCATTCTCTCCATAATCCCTGAGTTCTGGGTTCTGTTACTTTACTGAAATTGCTTTAAAATGTCATTTGTCAGTATCAAACTTGACTTCTTCTTTTTTGTGTGTGTGGTTTTTGTTTTTTGGTTTTTTTTTGTACCGCCGATAGAACTTGGGTCTTTGTGCTTGCAAGACAGGCGCCAGAACCACTGAGCTAAATCCCCGGCTATCAAACTTGACTTCTTATTGCCATTATCCTTGAATGCAGAAGACCAGCTTGAAGCTGTGCTAAGCAGGCTATAAAATATTATTGAATTGGCATATGATTTGGCTATTGATTAAATTTATGAGTCAACCCAAGGCCCATGTGACTTGCTAAATGAGCCTTTGACTGGCGTACGGGAGCAGAATTCCCTATGCCAATGGTCATAGTTGAGATCTCACTGACTGATGATACTGTAACATTTCTAATAGTAAAATGACACTGCAGATGGGGGTTTATGACTTGTGCAACCACTGGCCCAGATCAAACACCAGCTAAAGATAACCAAGGTGGCTTGTTAGCTATGACTTGTCCTTCAAAGGAATACAACAGCTCTCCCTTTTACAAGTCTGGCTCACTCGTGTCTTAGCCCGATGTTCCTTACATTTTATGCGCCCTGCCCGCTCGCTGTATTGTGTGAACAATAAATACTGAGAGGTCTGGAGATATGGCCTTAGCCAGGAAGAGCTAAAATCCAACCCTGCTCCCCATAATAAACAATCATTTGTTCTTTATACATTATTCTTTCATCCTGTACCCTCAGTCAGGAAGGTCAGGCATCCTTGAAACATTCCCTTCCATAGGCTTTACTTTTTTTTTACTTTCATTAGTACATATTTGCAGAATGTAGTGATTACATTCACTATAGGGAACTGGTACAAGGCTTTTCTAATGCTTCTATGTCCCTCTGGTGTTTGCAGTTTCATTCTGCGTTTCTCCTTTTACTGCATATGATCCACCTCTATCTATTCCCACCATTTCCAACTCTAGTATCTGCCAATATTTCTAAGTTAAAAGTTTCCACCTATTCTCTCCTGAACTGTGGATTCACATATCCAAGTGGTGTATATTTCCATGGGGTTGCCTTGAAGCAAGTTCAAACATTCCTCTTAGAAGAAGGGCCTCATCTTCATCTCAATTGCTGCTCTGCACATGTGTTCTCAGCTCAGTAAATGTTACTGCCATCTGTAGTGGGCCCTGGATTAACTGCCCCGCATAGACCTCACCTCTTCCTCTTGCCCCTTATGCAAACAGCAAACCAACAGTTCTGATAGATCCTGCAACCAAAATTTTCGAAAATCCTTCCAATTTTGCCCACTACAATAATCTATGCCACTAATCTCTCACCTAGGTTATTCCTCCCAAATAAATTTGAGTTTCTTGTCTTCTGTTTTCCCCTTTCAAGCCCATTATTTGTGATGCAACCAGAAAGATAAATCAAATGCCAACTGTGATATGGAGTCTGTTCTTTAGCATAAACATTTCAATGGGTCCTCATAGCCTTCAGGATCGTGTGAAATTCCTTAATATAGGTTCTGCATGGACTAGACAATTCTTCTCCATTATCTCCTCTTGCTTTCTCTGCAACATCTGTCCCCTGTTGTCCATTTTTATCATTTGGCCATTCTTTTGTCTTTTTGGTTTTTATTTTCTCACACAACTAACTTCTGTTTCAGATGTCAGATTAAATTTTTACCTTTATTTTTTATTTTTATTTATTTATTTATTATTAGTTTTTGTTTTATTTTGTTTTTGTTTTTGTTTTTGTTTTTTGGTTTTTTGAGACAGGGTCTCACTTATGCAGTGAGACTAACCTGGAACTCACTGTGTAGCCCAGGCTGGTCTCGAAATCACAGTGATCCTCATGCCTCAGCCTCCCAAGTGCTGGGATCACAGGCATGCACCACCACACCCAGCTTTTTATTTTACATTTAAATAGAAATTAGGAACCCCTACCACATATTGCTTTAGACAATCCTGTGTCCCAAATCATAATTATTTCCTTTTGTAAAACAAATAGAATAATATCCCCTTTCATATATGGCCATTGCGAAGATTGAATAAAGCAATCTGTATAAAGTATTATTAGAGGGCCAAGACATAATAAAAAATTCATTATTGACATTAGGTTTTATGATTTTGATATTTATGATATTATTTAAGAAAGGTTATTTTATTGACTCAGCAATGATTAAGACAAAAACACATTCCTTCTGCATCTTTGGAATGTTTCTCATTTTTCTCTATATGAATATTTTTCTCTTTCTTAAATTTGCCTAAAGATTTCTCTTTTTTTTTTTTTTTTTTTTTTTTTTTTTTTTTTTTTTGTGTTTTTTTTTTTTTTTTAGTTCAGACCGACCCGACCTGGAACTCACTATGTAGCCCAGGCTGGTCTCGAACTCACAGCGATCCTCCTGTCTCAGTCTCCTGAATGCTGGGATTACAGGTGTGTGCCACCATGCCCAGCTCTTAAAGATTTATTTCTTGAAAAAAGGAAAAGTACAAAGTTAATAGACATGTGTGTTATTAAATTTTGTTTCCATCTTACCAAATGCCTTTTCTAAACAGAATTAACATGAGTCTATAATATTTTTGTCATGGGGACTGAACAGATAAACTCTGCTGTCTAAAGGAATATGTTCTCCATTCTCTTCCAGCAGGACATTTTATACTGGATAGATCTCATCCCTATGTATATTTCATTTCTTACTGAAAAGTACACGTTTAGCCACTCCAAATCAAAGTTCTGTTCCTGTAGAACTTAAGCCCTGGTGTGCCCGGATTCTGACAGCCAACTTTTCTTCAACACATAGCCATAATGGCTTTCTGGGGAGAACTTCCAGATGGGATGGAAAGAGTAGCTGGAGGCTAGAATTGGGTACTTACTACAATCTTGCACTAAAGAAGGTTCATTACATTGTATCATTAAAATTGAAAGAGGACTTACTATTCAATAGTATCAGCTATCCACTCATTTCTGCAATTCCAAAATTCAAAGAGCCCTAAAAATAAGTTTCCCTGGGTTTAATGTCAAATCTCTTTTGAAAACAAGACTAAACTGATACCAGGACATTCAGAGCACTTTTTAGTTCCTTGCAATATATATTTCTTCATGTCATAGTAGAAACCTTAATGAGTTTAACTTCAGAGTGCTGCCTTGATACCCATGGAATTTTACTCGACAATGCTAAATTCTGAACCACCCCTGCCGCCAAACATTTAGAAGGAAATATGCTGTTTTCCTCCCTGCCACCCCACATACTGTCATGATGAAGACATGTGGCAGGCTTTTAGGTCTAAATAGCTCAGTTTTACTTAAGTAAAAGAGTATATTCATGAAAACCCTGCAATTGCTAAAAAAATAAATATAGACACAAAATTACTGTAGTTTCAGAATAACATAAATTCTCCAGGAAATTTTGAGTCAAGGCAACTTGTTGGCTACTTGCAGACTCCTCTGCATGGAAGGAGACACGGCCTTCTGCAGATCTAAATTCTGCTTCTTATTTCAAAGAAAGAGGCTTTTCTTTGTCAGATCGCCATATAAACACACTACACAAAATACTGTTATTTTTGTAAGTTCACAGGTCAATGCTTCCACAACTCTCCTGGTAGGGAAACAGGACCAGGTTTGTGTCCCTGTCCAACTGTGCACAGTGTGGCAGGGCTTGTCAATTGCTAGCTGCTTGGGGTTGGAGATGGGTTGTATCTGCAGCTAACAGCAATGCTAACTAGTAGGTAAAGAATGCACCTGTCCAACGTATGGTGACTGACCATGAAAAAGAATCATTCATAATACTAATCAACCACACTGCTAAAATTAGAAAAAAAGAAACTTTTTATTTACCAAGACTTAAATGTCTTTCCTTAAAATTCAGGACAGCACACCTTTAACTTAAGGCAGAATCAACCTACCTACCTTCTTATTTTTTTTTTTAAACTTCAAAGTACAATGGTTAAATACCTTTTTGTAAAAGTAACTCATCCTTTTTTTTCTTATATTTTTCTCATTCACTGATAAATTTTAAAAAATGTATATCATCTAGTTGTAGATTTAGCTCAGTGGTGCTGTGCCTGCCTCACATGCCCAGGTCCTAAGCTCAATTCCCAGTACCAGGAAAATAACAAAAAAAAAAAAAAAAAAAAAAAAAAAAAAAAAAAAAAAAAACGCATATCATCTGTTATGCTAACGGTTTTCCTTGAAAAACACATCATTCTCCAATATGATACTAAAGAACTTCAATAATTAATACTTGTAATGACTTCAAAATATTTCAAGTATATGCATATGTGATGAGTTTAATAAAACTAAATTTGAGTATTAGTACTTCAATGTGTTGATAAATACATTTTCATTATAAGAGGAAAGAATTTGGAAAACAAATGTAGACACTCCAAATACATTTGGATCATGATTATTTCTCCTCTTGTGAGCTAAAAAAACTATCACAAGTATTTCATTGCTTAATAAATATTTGCATATCAATATATTGCAGAAATATTTAGTCACAGGAATAATAAAGGAAAAAAGACATAAAACTCTTTGGAGATTTCAAGATTTCTTCACTTCATGCTTTTTTCAACTATTCCGCGCCATACAGATCTACTGAGCCTCTACAATACCTAGTGTTACTTATTGAATTTACCTTTTTTATATATGATTTTATAGCATAACTAAATGTAATGTTAAATATGCATTATGCCTTCGATTAGCTTGCACATTTTTAGGGTAAACATACATTTCCTTTTGGATGCCTATTACTAAACACACATCTAGGCATTAAACAATATTTGAAAATTGAGGACTCTGTGGACAGTTAAGGGGGACTTTGGCTAACTAGTTTGAGGAGAGGAAGAGCTCAGTTATTCAGCATGAATATTTTGCCAAATATAAAAGCAGCAGTTTCCAAAGTGTTTTATTAGTCTACATTTGAATAACATCCCTATTACATTAAGATCCAGAAGTATAAACCTAAAGCAAATACAAGTGAATTTTCTGGGGCGAAGTTGATCACCTATCAAATATCATAGCAAGTTTAAAGATTACTACTTCTAAGTGTGATATAAATATAATATAATACACTATTCCTTAACTTTAGCATGGACTTGGGCAATATTGTCTGAAATTATATTTTTCTCCACTCTATTCTGTAGCTGCTCTCTGGATATACATCTGTGATTGTGTTTTATTTTTAATTGCTAACTACTAGAATGGTCCGGTACAACTTGAAAAACTCAAATTTCTTGGCAGGAAAGTTCCTTTCTTATACATGTCTCACTTTCTCCCCATCCTGCTACCCTGACTGCTCCTAGGAAACATATGGTAACAACTCAGAATGTGTTACTGTTTTCTAAATAGTATGTTTTCCACTGTAGTATGCTACTCTTTAAATAAATGTTTTTTTTCCTCATTGACCAGTCTACTTTGAAATACTGAGCACAAAATTCAGAAGCTTTCTGTAATTTAGAAGCAGTAAAACAAAAAATGGAAGACAAAATCATCAAAACTCCAATATTTAGAATTTATCCTTGTTAAGCAAAATATAATCATCAACTTCCATGCTTTTCTCTGCAGATGTTCCAGCTGCTAGCACGCGTGTACTCAGATATGTTCTCCGCCCTTCTCCTGGAGCTGTACCAGTGAGCACTTGTGGGCTCAGATATGTTCTTCGCCCTTCTCCCAATATTCTAGGCAGCCTTGATTACTGATTCGGGCTAGATTTAGTTATTGTGAGGACTGATGGCACCATGGAGACAGGAAGCAGAAACAGAGGTGTTCTACCTCCCTCTCCCACGCTGAACCTCTTCTCTGGCAGTTGCTGCCTCTCCTCATGGCTTCAGCTCACGAGGGGCAGCTCCTGCAGCTGTGGCTCGGGTTACTGAAGTGCAGCTTTCCTTGGACTGCAGACATTAGCTTTTGTTTAGGGAGCCACCACATCTCTCATCTGGCCCTCCAGGAAGAGGGATGGCACCAACTTTTTGGTGCTGTCAATCTGTAGATTCCCTTAATGTGACCTACCTGTCTGTAGTTAGCTCTGCAAATAAGTGCAAATCATCACCATATTCAAGTCCTTCTTTTAGACCACCTGGCATAAACTCCACTTTTTGAGCAAGATCCCTGAATAAAACACAGTTTGTGTAGGTAGAAGGAATAAGGCAAAAAGATGATTTTTAAAATGTGATTGTATAACATACTGCTTTTATAACATTAAATTGAATTTGATTAAATTTAATTTTAAAAATCTCTGGTAAAACTGAGAATATCATAAAACTGCTGAAATTTAAATATTAATTTCCTAAACACAGAAAATAGTCCTCTAACTGACCATGTGAAATAAGAAAAAAATGGCTAAAGGTGTAGGGAAAATGGGAAGGGTAGGAGAAAGGTAATAAGGGAAAAGAAAAAAAATATGACAAAATGAAAAAATGGAAATAAATTGTTTGTAAATGGGGAGGGGAGGAGGGGGTGAAGGCAGGGCATGGACAAGGGGAAAAAATGAGAACCAAGACCTGTCATGTAAAGGTATAAGATCCCAAAGATGAATGTAATTGTACTGTAGACCTAAAATGTACCAATAAACTCAATAAAAGAAAAAAAAAAGAAAATAGTCCTCTCAGAAAATATCCTTCCATGGATAAAAATAAATAATAGTTACCAGAAGGGCCTCAGCTATTTGTCATAAACTGTATCTTTTAAATTTATATATCACCTGATCCATAGCATAAAGCCTTGGCATTTTTGCTGTTTTCACTTCCATTTAGCTCATTTTTGTAAATTGCATCAATAATTTGACATAACAAAATTTATATCACATATTTTCTTCTGCGACCATTTTCACATATTCATTCTAGGTTTGAGTGGAGTTGCGAGGAATCACAAAGTCTATAACAATAGCACCATCCTTGAATTCTCTAAGGGTCTCATTACTTAATGTGATGAATTATTAGTATTGCTCTCACCAATTAAATTTTAATATGGAGTTTTGTTTTTCTTAGCAGTGATTAAAAAGTAATATATTGTGTAAGTTATTTCATATTTGAGGAGGCCTGTCTGCTACCTCTCTCCATAAAAAAAAACTCAGTCAAAATACTCTCTAGTAGGATGTTCTTTTCCTCTAAAACATTATGGTATTTTACTCCTTGTTTTCTGACACTGGATGGTACATGATACTAATGGCAGTCTAATTTTGTTGTTGTTGTTATTGGTTAGATTCTCTGTGAATGAGTAACATACATAAATACACAAACACACAACAATAATACATACAGCAATAATAAAGCCATCCCAGAAATGACTGATTTTGACATAAGAATGAAATGTGCCACATTAAATACCAAGAAGATCTATTATCATATCAACTATAAAGAAAAGTACCCATTCATCCAAATAAATTCTTAATCAGAATTAAACTTCTTTAAACATAAATTGATAAATCTATATCCAACAGAATAGTTAGTAGAGAAAAGAAGATAGTGGTCACTCTATGTAGGAAAAATATGAAGTTTCCTGATATTACCAATTTTATTTAACAAAGTGCTAAATATTTTAGCTAACTTAGTAAAGGAAGAAAAATAAGTACATATTTGTAACTAATGGAATGGAAAGAACACAGTTTTTCATTATTGTCATAAGATGATTATGGAAAAATACAAAATAAACACTCCCAATAAAATTTTATAATATCAGCTTTCTGGATATAAAATCAATATATAAAAATAAATTGCATTTTATTCAGAAACAAAAACTCTATAAATACTTTCCAAGCAAAACATGATATCAGGTCATTTCTAGCTAATTAAATTATAGTAAAAGATTCTTTACAGTTTCTAGAACTGCTTTTTAAAAATACACATAGCAGGCATATTCAGTCTCCTTCCACACTTCCACTTTTTTGATTCAGTTTTTATTTATGATTGATAGACTGATTGAAATTCACTTGTGGCTCTTTCTGTACCAGATTTTACTAAAAACAGCTGTTCTGATGGAAGTTTTGCCTGCACAGCTTTGTGCTGAAATATTATTTGTTTTTCATTTTCTTAACAAGTTTTTTACTCTAGAGGCCAAATTTTCTTCAAAACATCTTTGCTTTGAGGGCAAGGGCAAAAAAACATATTTTTTCAGTGTATTTCATTATTGAAATAGAAGCTACCCAAACCCTATTAGTTTAGAGTGGCTAAAAAGGCTGCAGTTTTGTCCATCTGTATAGCAAAAACAGTATAATGTGTGATTTGTTTTACTAGTTTGTCTACATCTTTAATAATATATTTGTCTATAAAATATTAGCATGTCACTGTATGGCTTCATACATATTACTATAACAGGGAGAGTTTACTTCAAAGCAGTAGTCTATTTATTTAAAAAAAACAAAAACAAAAAACTCACAGCCAGGTATGGTGGTGCATGCCTGTAATACCAGTACTCAGAAGGCTGAGGCAGGAGGATTGATCCAAGTTTCCAGTGAAACTTGATTGTCTCAATCAATCAATCAATCAATCAATCCTCAAGAGAGTATTTTAGCATTATCCTTAAACTTAATAGAATTTTGTCAAGTCCTATTGGGTATTGAGTGACTTAAAATAGCACTTAAAATTGGTGAAGCTTGTTTTCTTTTTTTTTAATGCTCATTAAAAATGATCCTAATGCTGATATTTTTATATTTACTAATATCCCGAGGCATCATATAAAGTCGAGCTGAGGTTTACTGCTAAAGAAGTAGATGTGAATAAATATTTCAAATACTGTATTATTGGAAAATTTCAAGTTCCTCGATATTTTCAAAATTTTCATTTTAATGGACTGCTTGATCCATCATTGTCATTCTTACCTCCTAATTTGATTGATCATAGTCCGTTGAGGAGAACACTGTTATGGAAGAGTGCTTAGAACAATCGAGATGCTCCACACTCCGCCAGATTTGAGTCCGTTTATTAAAGCCGGCGGCCAAGGCCAGCTAGTTCCTGGAAAGCTCTCTCAGCCCTCAGAAATGGTGTGATTTCTTCTTTTAAATCAAGCTTTCAGTTGGGGAGGACTCAAGGAAAGAGCAAGCAGAATTTTACAGAAGCAGAACCATGCCAGGTTGGGGGTTGGGGCACAAGGAAGTTTCACACACGAGGTGAGCGACAAAACATCCTGCAACTGCAGCAAGTTTACTGCCAAGCAGGATGTAGGGGTTTCGGGTGCGCTGTCCAAGCACAAGCACTTTGTGCAAGCACAGGTACAAACTGCTGTTGAGACCGAAGATGGAGTCGGGTTGGCTAACACAATGCAATTTCTGCCATTTTCTTTTTATACTTTGCTTGTTCTTTTAAATAGTATTATCGATCATTTGTTCATTGTGTGGAACAGTCTTTGTAAAGCCTTTGCTTTTTGATGTGTGCTAGTTGACTTTCAATCAGATAACGTGATCTACAAATCTATTTAACTAGGTATATGAAAATTGTAAATTATCGCCATCTCCTAAAAACACAAACGAATATATTAGATCGGCACTCATTTGGAGTTTTCATAATTCCTTAGGTATGCATGTGGCAGCATGTGTGACGTGAGATTGACGTGCTGGCACAGGATCAAGGGTTTAGGATGTCAACATAATCCACAACCACATATTGATTCAATGTGTACTTATTTGCATATTAAAATAATTAAACAAATGCTAATATTTTCTTATCTCAAATTTTTATCTTACAAACCTAATGTGACATCTTTATGCTCTAAAATACTTTTAGGATTTCCTCCCACAGGCTCCTGCGCAATTATTTTTTATAATTTTAAGATATCTTTTTATCAAATTGTTACCAGTTTCTCCTTTCCAGTTGGAATGGAACTTCTGAGAACGGTGCCTTTATTATTATTAAGTCTATCCCAGCTTCAAATTCTATGACAGGGATATAATAAATACCAAGTAACATGGATAGGATAGAGAATAATCACTGGATTATACTCAACAATGAGACTAGCTTACATAGCAGTCTGTTATGTGCAGATGTAATTCACAGCTGTGTTAAGCAATAGCTGTATATTGTTTTTAAAAATTCAGTCAAAAGCATTTCCACATGAATTATGGAAACTGTGATAGTTTTAAACGATAGAGATCACCTTGGCAGGTGTCTTAGTTATTTTCTCATTGCTTAGACAAAATACCTGACACACAAAAGTTAAAGGAAGAGAGTTTTTATTTTGGCTCAGAGTTTAAAGAGGTGCCAGTCCATTATCAGGGGGCCAAACACAGGGCAGCATGGCTGTGGTCATGGCAGAAGAGGAACAGTGCATAGCATGGCAGCAGGAAGCAGAGAAAGAGAGAGAGATCAAGGAATGAGAGGGAGAGAGAGAGAGATGAAGGACGCAGGGAGGGAGATAGACCCTTCTGGGTCTCACCCCCAGTATCCCACCTTCGCCAAATAGACTTTATCTCCCTACGACACATACCTATGAATTAATCAGTGGACTAATCCACTGTGTATCACCCCTGTGATCCAATCAGTTCCCAAGAACCCTACCTATGAATATGCAAGGTTTGAGGAGAGAGACATCTAGATATAAACAAAATAACAGAGCAAAGAGGAGCAGAATTACGTGACTGATGCAGCAGTCACTTGGCTTATCTAGGTAGGCATTTTTGAAATGCTGCTGTCAAGGTCAAAGTCATACATTTTCAATTCTGTCAGAAGTGCTTCTCTAACAGGAGGCCTTTCTTAGTGAAACTGGATCTCCTTCACCAGCACTTACATGGGCACATTGACCCTTCGGTATCAAAGTAATCAATGTTTTGTGTTCTTTTGAATAATAAAAAGCTGTAGTGGACAGCACCAATTTTTCTTTCCTCTAGTACTAGGGTAGAAATGAGAGTTGGAGAAAATACTGCTTTGCAGTGTCCTTTCTTTTATATCCTAAACATTTTGCCATACAAAACATTCCAGCATGGTAAAAGATGAGTGAGGAACTCATTGGAAATTGTCACTCATTATTTGACAAATGTTTAATAGCTGTAACTCTAATTTACCACAAAACATAACATGGTTCATAGGAAATCATAAACGTTGACATCACACCGGCCAGATTTTACAGTTGTAGCTTCTTCACCTCCATCTATCAGTTAATATTTTAACTCTTCTAGCTTATGCCTCCATCTGGAAAATATAACCTGAAGTGTCTCCACTTACAAGATGGTCACAAAAATGTAACTTTGCAAAATCTTTAGAGGCACTAAAGGCAAAGGTATAGCCTCACCGGTTGGCCATTATTTCTGTCTCCTACTTGTCTGTGGTTGTTATTGGTGGTTATTTCTCACCCAGACAGACACTTCTCTTAGCAGTGTTTATGTGAGCTCTGTGGATTTGAGGCAACTTATACATGTGGAAGGCTCATATGTTCTACACTCCAGGTACTCCGAGAAGAAGGAGGTCTGTGGATGTATTATTTGGAGTGAAACAATTATATTTTTAGTGACTGGAAAGTTTCATTCATATAGTCACAGCCTAAGTAACTAAATTAAAGAAAACATACAGCCTATACATTAGACTGAAAGAGGCATATATAGTCTTGAGTAAACCTCTCCTACTTGAAAAAAGAGGGAATTGTATCTGTGTGAGGGAGAGTAGTGAATCTTAAGTTTAGCAGGGGATACTTAAGATATAATAAATCACACACATATGTATCTTTGATGGATTAGTATACTGGAGTTGTGATTTGCATCAGTGATGACTTAAAACTGTCAGATGAATAGCCCAGTATGTCATAGTTTTGGTGATAGATATTCTTCCCAAGAAAAAGAAGTTTCAATTATGAGGGAACTAAGGAGGCCATTGGACTGAGGCTGCATCCATATTTGATTTCTTACATAATATGCTCACACCTAATTTAGCAGTATACTTATTAAACAACCAAGTGTCATCCAATCATAAACAGGAAAGTTTCACTTTGTTACAGGCAGCCAATCAATGATATCATGTCCAAATCAAAAATATGTCTAATGAGAGCCACTCAGAATGATTTGTTTTCTTTGTTTCCCGGTTCGGCCTATAAAATGTCACTGTTCATGTCCCTGGGTGGAGCTCTGCGAACTTCGTGTTCTTTTTTTTTTTTTTTTTTTCCGGGGGTAAACTTGGGC
>NW_022900930.1:16098716-16111031 GCF_012274545.1 Fukomys damarensis
TTTTTTTTTTTTTTTTTTGGTACCGGGGATCGAACTCGGGTCCCCGTGCTTGCACAGCAGGCGGCAGAACCACTGAGCTAAATCCCCGGCCCAACACATAAATCATATATTATTCAAATAAATTATTTAATTTGAAGCACCGAAAGTTTTATTTTTAGCAGTTATTCATTTTACATGAAATTTCCCAAACATGGAAATCTGTAGAGGTAAAAAGCAGATAAATGGTGCCCGGAAATAGAAAGAAGAGAAATAGAGAAGTTACAGGAAATTACCGTACAAAGGGTATGGAATTTTCTTTTGAATTGTGGGAAATGTCTTGGAGATAGCTGGAAGAGAATGCACTAAATATGGACTCATACATTTTAGAATGTTAATGTTACGCTACATAAATTTTACCTCAATTATCTAAAAAATGATAACAAGAATCAAACCATTTCTGGTTCTATTTAACCTACTACTCTAGTTCAAGACACTATCTTCTGTACACTAAGTTATTGAAATCACTTTTTAAGTGATTTTTTTTAGTAAGACAGATATAAAAATATAGGACCATTCATTCTTGAATCAAAATTTTATAATAGCTTCTATGTCTTTAAGTATAGAAGTTCACATCTTCATGAGACTATTAATATTCTATGTGATCAAACACTGTTGGTTTTCTGCCTCATCTGTTAGGTTCACCCCAATCACTGATATTTTCTCTACTGCAGGCCACATTTCTATCCCTTGAAATGAGAGATAAGAAGCTGATGTGGTTTAGACCTAAAATGTCCCCCAAAAACCTTGTGTTGGGCATTGAGGTTTTAGGAAGGAGCAGGATCATGGGAGCAATATAATCATTAGTGAATTAGTCCGATGATGAGTTTATAGCTATCCAAGCTTTTCATACCATTTCTGCCTTAGATCCACCTGACCGTGAACTGAAGGCACGGAAACTAAACCAAAATAAATCTTTCCTCCTTTAAATTTTGGCTCAGTGATGAGAAAGTTAACTAATATAAGAAACATGTCAGCATCTTTGCAATTGCTATTTCCACTATCCAAAATAAGTCCCCTCCATATCTAGTCGTTGTTCTGCTGTCATTTTTATTCAGTAAGGTCATGCTATGAAAAATCTGTAACTCATTTCTTCCTACCAACACCACTGTTAGGGTTAGGATGGAGTGTCAGCTTGATTGGAGTGGGGATCTGTCCAGGGGGTTCATCAGTGGAGTACACTTCTGTGTGTCTCAGAGGCCAATCTCATCCCTCACCCCTGTGTCTCTGGCAGTGTCACCCTGCTGTGCTTCCTGGCTGTCATGAACTCGTCATCTTTGTTTCATCTTGTCTTTCTGCCATGATATTCCTGACTCAGAGCCTGCTGACCATGGACTGAATCCTATGTAATCATAAGCCAAGTTAAGTCTTTCCTCTTTTAATTTGTGGGTTATCCACTACTGTGTCAAGCAATGGGAAAGCTGAGTGGTACAAAAAAACTGTTGAAAGAAAAATGTGTGTGTGTGTGTGTGTGTGTGTGTGTGTGACTCTACATCATCATGTGGCTTACAAGCTTTTGGAATGGTTTGAAGGAGGAATTTGGAAAGATTTAGAGGCATAGGCTAGAGAAACTTTAAAATGTAATAAGCAAACCCTGACAGATGATTCTGGCTGGACCTCAGAAAACCAGAAAGATAGCCTCTTTAATAAATGGTGCTGTGGAAACTGTTGTAAAAGTACGTAGCATAAAATAAGTATTTAGTCATTATTTAAAATTAACATATGGCTATATGGGGCTTCTTATATAAATTGCAATAGTGGATAAAATATTTAAGGACACTAGAATCATTGATTATTAAATTTACCCAAAATTGTTCTCCTTATAAGCAAACCATAACAGTTTTCCTTTTGATTAATTTTCATATGCTGGTTTCTAAATTTATGCTTTAAATCATATCAAACTTACTATAAAGTCATTAATACATACAGCTAATTTTTTCTGCTCTTGACAATCCTGTTTTTACTGCAGTGTCAGCAGAAAAGAACTGATTGCAGTAGATTTGTTTGAAGCATATTTCCAATTTCTGATTAAGTTCCTGAACTATAATGCTAATAAGAATTATCTAAGAACACTAACATGGCTAAAATTGATCAAAATGTATTCTTCAGAGGATCATACTAAAATATAAATTGTATATTCGTTCTGCAAGATGCCAGTGAAGCCAGTCCCCACTTCGGCTCCCTCCAGCAATGGCTGCTGGCAGCGGAGGACTTGCAGCTGAAACATCCACACCAGTGCACCTTTCTTCTTTTGCAGTTTTTCTGGGGCCAGAAGAACCTACCAGCGACACCAAGAAAAGAAAGTGACATCTTGCTAAGGGCTGTGGAAGACACTCCTATCCAAGGACTCATTGACTTCATCAAAAAGTTCCTTAATCTTGTGGCATCTGAACATATTGTTTATGTAAATCAGTCCTTTGCACCTTCCCCAGACCAGGAAGTTGGAACCCACTATAGGTGCTTTGGCAGTGATGGTAAACTGGCCCTGCACTACAGCAAACCTCAGGTATGGGGGTGAACCACAGAGAAAAACAACTTGTCAATCAAAATGATTTTTCACAAAAGAAGTGATACTGAACAGTTTTACTCCCATTGGCAAGAGATTTAACAACTATGAACTGCTCAGTGTATGTGTCTTCTCTGACTAATGTATATGCATAAGAAAATGTCCACAGAGTGAATGGATTCGCAAAAAGATGTGATAAATATTAATACTCAAATCCTGTCCTTTGCTCCTAACAATCAGTATGATTGTCTCAGATCTACCGGCAAGGGTTAAAAGGAGACTGAAACTATATAACCTTCACTACCAGTTCTTAAAGTCTCTAAAATTATATACTCATACCACTGGCACTCTGCTGATTTTCTTTTATGGTAAAAGTTAACTTACTGAAGAATTTTTGTCTTGTTCCATTTTTATTTTTGTAGTTTATTCAAGGATCCTTATTTTATTTGGAAGAGTGAGTTATAGTTACATTTTATTCACCGTAAGGCCTTGTAAAACTAAGGCACGTTGACTTACTGGTTGAATACCTTACCTAGTCCAGTAGAGGGCGGCCTCGCTGATCAAAAGGCTTGCCAGTTTTTGTTTTTTTTTTGTTTTGTTTTGTTTTGGCTTTTTTCAGCTTTAATTGAGTTTATTGGTACATTTTAGGGATACAGTACAGTTACATTCATTGTTGGGATCTTGTACCTCTACATGACAAGTCTTGATTCTCATTTTTTCCCCTTACCCCTGCCAGTTTGGTTTTACATCCTGCCACATGATAATAAACTTCTAGCTGGGAGAACAAGCATGTTGACAAACTGAAAAATTTTTAGAGAATAAATATGTTGGACAATAAGTAATTTTATAAATTCTGCACAAATGAGTCATGCAGTGTTTCTCGGTCCTGTCATTCAAGATTCTTCAGCTACGATGTTACATTCACTTACATATAAATATCAAAAGAACTCACTAAGTAAATCTGACAGCATCTTTTAAAAAATAAAAAAATAAATTGTATAGACTCAAAGTTTGTGCGTTAAGATCAGCATTAGATAAAAAATAATCTACTGTTGAAAGGTTTTCTACAATGATTAATTTAGTACAAAACTAAGGCTGAATATAGTGAAAGATTTATGGAAAAACTGATTTTAATTAAGAGTATAAATGGCCCCAAGATAAACAATGTGTGTTCTGGACCTTTTAAATTGGAAGAAAATGCTGTTCAATCTCATTTTATTCCAGATGAATGACCCACATTTTCAGGTTTCTAAATTATTTTACACATTTTAAAGAAGACTGGTCATAGAAATTGAAATTACATATATATGACAGACGGCTGTGTTTTTTCTATTGTAAATTTTATTTAAAAAGTGAATAGAATACTACTTGGAATGACATAAGTAGTGTACAGCCATTTCACATGTCTGCAGGACAGGGAGACTAACAGATGGAAGTCTACAAAAAATCAGAAACTCATTTGTACCATATTTATAAACTACTACTCCATCAAGCCCTACATTGAACTAGCCCTATTAAAAATCTGATATTCCTTTCCTCTGGGAATTATGCATATAAAAGCACAGAGAAAGAGAAACAGAAAACTCAGATCAGCTACAAATTGAGTAATTGAAAGTCGAGGCTGGTAGCTTGCTCTGTCTGAGAGTGCTCATTTGTGATTCCCTCAGCTGCATTTCAGTGACCACACTTCAGCAGTGGGGATATAAATGGGCCACAGTGTTTCCAATAAAGCTAGTTATTAGCCTTCTGAGCAGCATGGCAAGTACAATAGATTTTGTTTCTTGATGAAACCATAGCTAAAGGGGGTGACTTTCAAAAATGTGTTGTACATGTTCTGTAGTCAATATATTAAAAGCTGGAGATATAATTATTCACTCAACATTAGTTTACACTCAACCAAATGTAATTTCCCTTCTCAGCAACTTAGTAGTGCCTTATAAAATTGACAATGTAGTGCATTCACTGGGAGGATTTGACACTCTGTTGCATAACCCATATTCTGTATTTTCCATAAGACATAAACATTTACTTGCAGAAAAGCCAGCAAGGTGGATAATCAAAGCATGCAGATTTCTATATCAATGATTTGAATGGTTTATAATTTGCAAATGAAGCAGATATAGAAACAGAAATTTGTTCTGCACAGTCTGTTTTCTTCTTTTGGGGCATTATTTGTCAAAAATATTTTTAATGAAAGCTGTCTCCTGTCTTTACTCCACTTGAGACTTTATTCTTGTCAGGATTCAAAACTTAAACCAAGTTGACTGTCAAAATTTGAATGAAACATGCTAAAAGTCTAAAAATTAAATAAAAATTGATTTCAGACTTCCTGTGGTTGAAGTGGCTTTGACAAACATTGAAGGCAGCTGACATTGTGTCCATTACAGCAACAGTCTGCTAAAAGGTTATATAATAATTTGTCAGCAGTATATGAAGATTTAAACTCACATCTGAGAGGAAAAGAGCCTTGTTTCAGAGTCTCCTATCATATAGACAGAAAATAAAAAAACAGCTTTTTTATCAACTATACCTCTCTGACAGATCATGACATTTTGGTGTGCTGATTCCTAAATTTTTGAAGTGCAACCTGAGATCAGGAGGAAAGAGGGTCCTGACTCATTGACTATGTCTGCGAAGAGATGAGAGTACCTTTCAGTTCCAATACTGGAAGTTCAATGCAGGCCATAGGTAATTATATTCATGTATACCATCGCCTGTATAAATGATCACCGATCAAGAAAGTTAATGTGTTTCTCTTTCTCCTGATTTCTTCTAATGGTGAGCGAATTGATTTAAAGAGCTAACATTTCTTTGAATATATGTAATTTAATTAATATACAGTCCAAACATTGTTTAGAAATAATCACTTTTAATACATCGCAAATTTTTTGATGGCCTACATTTTTATTTTTTTCTTTATTTTCTCCTCATTGAATGTATTGGTACATTTTAGGTATACAGTACAGTTACATTTATCATTGGGATCTTGTACCTTTACATGACAGGTCTTGGTTCTCATTTTTCCCTTTGTCCCTGCCCTCCCTTCACTCCCTCCTCCCTCCCCATTTACAAACATTTTATTTCCATTTTTCATTTCCTCCTATTTTTTCCCTTCCCTCATTACCTTTCCCCTACCCTTCCCACTTTCCCTACACCTTTAGCCCTTTTCTTCCTATTTCACATACATTTTTCTGATTTAGTGCACTTTCATTTGCGATAACAAAATAAATTATGATGCATCATATGTAAAGAAGAGAGGCTTATTTATCTTATGATAGTTCCAGAGGCTCAAGGTCATGGTTCTGGCTTTGAAGTGTCTCTGATGGATTCATGGTGGATGACAGAACAGTGGCAGGAGCACACACACAGGAGAGGTCACACAGTGAGATAGGAAGCCAAAGAGAGCAGAGAGGAGCCTGTATTGTCCTATTTGGTTTTGGTTTTGTTTTCTTAATGGGAAGGTCTTTGTGCTGAACTACATTCAAAGTGGTTTTTATTTCTATTTTTATTTTGAGACAGGATCTAAGTTTCTGAATTTCTCAGGCTGAGTTATAACTTGCAACCTTCCTAATTGAGCCTCCTGGATTGCTGAGTTTACAGGTGTGGAGTACAGCACCTGGCCTGCCTTGCTCTTTCATAACAATTTACTCTCTCAGGAACCAACTCCCTGCATGGTACCAGTGTCAATCCTCTCCAAGGGCAAAGCCACCAGTGTCTTACTAGGCTTGCACTGTCCCAACTTTTGAGGATTTCACCATGTCCCAGTGTCACCACACCGAGGATGAGGCCCAACACTGGAACGCTTGGGGACACACTCAATCCATATCCAAACTATGGCATTTCCTAGTATTTATGAAATTCCCTTTCATTTGCCTTCAAAATGTGTAGGAGTCATATTTGTTAAGTTGCTCATATACTTTCCTACTGAAAGTACAGTGCATCCTGCACTACTTGCCAGAATTACAGTGGGAACTGGCATGTGGAGCAAGAACTGTTAATTGAAAGGCAAATAGAGAAATGTGAGAACTGCTAATGCAGACTAACTGTGCTTAATATGAATCAGCTGCTATGGTTTGGATCTGGTTTGTCTTGCCAAGATTTACGTATTGGAGGCTTGGTTGTCCATGTGGCGGTGTAAAGCGTGGAGGACCTTCAAAAGCTGCAGTCTGGAGGGGGCTCATTGGGATAGCTGCTCTGGGGGGGCTAGGGTGGTTCTTCTGGACAACTGAGTTCTTATGATAGTCAGTTGCAGAGATTTGACCTGGGGTCCCCGAACCACCCTCCAACTTCCTGTTTGGTGATGTGATGGCTTCCTTTCACACATGCTTTTGTCATTGGTTTCCATCTACTTGAGGTCCTCACAACAGCTGAACTGATGCCAGTATTATGGCCTTAAAGTGCCAGAACCATGAGCTTAATGAACTTATTTTCCTTTATTAGGACTCCAATATTCTATTATAGCAAAAGATAGACTACTAGGACATAAACAGCATCTCATAAACACAAACTTCCAAACTTCAGTTTCTTCACCTCTAAAACAGAGATGATATCACAACTCATGTGATTGCTGAGTATGTAAAATAGCCTTATAAAGCAATGTTCACATGCTCAATACAAAGTAAAACTTCATTAAATATGTGTTACTTTTATCAAATAATAAATTATTTATCCTACCTTAGAACTCATTAGAACTCAAATTAATTTCCCTAGTCCATACTGATAGTTCACCTTCTAAATGGTTGGTTTTTTGTTTCTTTTTCACTTCCAAGTCTCGGCCACAAATTTTTCAGGACTTATCACATATCCTGACCCGTAAAAGCTCCGAACACTCTTCTCTCTTGCGCTCTCTCCATTCTTTTCATTTTCTGAATCCATCTTCCTAGATATTTAAATGATTTAAAAACTTGACTGCTTTGGGGAAATCACAGTTTAAGAAATAGTTACTGTTTATCGAACCTAGTTTCTACTCAAGGCACACAGAATGCCAAGAACTTTTCAGTAGTGTGAAGGGAGAGTTAGTTAATTTTATTGCCAGTCATTACTTGTACCTGTCTTCCCATTCCTTGACTTTAAGTCTGTTTCTCCTCCTATTGTTCTTCTCCATTCAGTGTCCCTAAATTTATGTACTTTGCAATTAAAATTCTGTATTCTAACATAATCACTTATTTCCTCCCTTCCTTCCTCACATCTACCAAATTCATGAAATAGAAAAGTTTTATGGGTACAAGAGGCTATTATTATTGTCTCCTGAAGGGGATTAGTAATTTGCCAGAGATCTTTGCAGATGCAACCCATAAAACCAATTCTTGTTTCATTTTTAAGTTAAATTTCATTTTTGTAGGCATTTATAGTTTCATTACTCACTAATCTCATAGAAGACTGGAATAGATGTACCCCAGTTCCTTAGAGCAATGCTTCTCAAAATATATATGATAAAGTTTCAGTTTGTCCCCTCATCTGTTATCCATCAATATCTTATTAAAATAGAAAATGAATAACCTGAACAATGAGATAAAAACCAACATTCAAGATAAAAGGGATAAAAAATTCAAAACAGAAAATAAGAAAAAAAGACTCACAAAATCTGTACATGCTGTAACTCTAGTTTGTTCCACAATCCTATAAAAGAAGTTATATTTGAAACATGGTCTTTTATTAAAAACAAAACAATTACAAAACCATTTGGAATTTTTTTGTTTGTTTGTTTTTGTTTTTGTTTTTGGTACCTGGGATTGAACTCAGGTCCTTGTGCTTGCAAGGCAGGTGACGTGACTGCTGAGCTAAATCCCCAGCCCTGGAATTTTGATTAGACACTATGTCTATCGATAATATTGTTAACGTGGCAAATATATTTAATTGAATTATATGGACATTACTTGTAGAAGAGGATATAATGTATCTCTAAAATGCTTTAGTGATATCTATAACATAAAAACTAATTTCCATGACATATGTGGATATGCATAGAAGAGGTTTTAAAGAAATTTCAGTAAGCTCAGAATAAACATCCATGATGTTTATCTAAAATGAAACAATTAATACTATTCACCAAAACTTTATTTTAATCCTTTGTCGGTAGCCAGATCTTATCATTTATTCTATAAAATTACAAACATTTTTTGTTGAAATAAAGTGATTATGGGGTTTTTTTTGTACTTTTCGGTTATAGTTGGCAAAGTACTTCCAAAATATGACAAACCTAGGAACTGTGCAGCTCACTCTTATGTCAGCTAGTTCTGTGAGGTCTACAATATGCACATTGGTCTATATTCTGTTCAACAAACAGAACAACCAAATACTTATTCTGATTTATCTACTTCTTTCATCATGGCCAATAACAAACTTAACATAGTACATCTTTGTCTGTAAATCAAATTTTACATAACAATATTGAAAAGCGTTTTCTCTTTATGCTCTGATTTTAAGTAAGACCAAATTGTATGGTCTGTTCTTAATTTTCTAGGTGTTAGAAAGGACCCAGGACCATAAATCACTCCAAATTTTGACATTATTAAATTGAGAACATTTTCTTCTGTAGTACCAGTGATCTCTTCCAAAAGGAAGAGTTCTGAAATACTGAAAAATTATCATTAAATTATGTAAATTTACAGATTTATATCATACAAGACTATGTATATTAAACTGTAACAGTAAATTATTCTAGATAATAAAAATGCACAAAGAAATCTCGGCAATTTTATAGAACTAACCATTTTATTCCTTAAATACTGTAAAAGCACTGTTTATAGATTAAGAGAAAAATAAGGAAAGTATTAATATCTACATCTATAGAAGAAATTCTAAGTAAAAATATAAATCAGAAGTATATGAAATTCACAGATTTTATCAGACAAAAATGGAAAGAAATTGTTAATTTAAAGAAATCTGTTTATAAGGCCCAAAACAGAAAAGTAAAAGACATCCAGTAGGAATTATAATGAGTTATTTTTTATAAGGCAAAGATATCAGTGCATCACTTCCTTATTTTATTAGAAGTCTATATTGGAAATTATATATAGATACATTCATGATGGAGAATTGGTAAACACACACACGTGTGTGTGTATACATAAAATCTTTATTCCTTGTACATCTTCATTCCTTCCCCTGCCTATTAGTTTCCACATGCCCAGATCTATTTCTGAAAAGCTCAATTTAATATATGGTTATTCCCCAGTATCTGCAAGGGATTGGTTCCAGGATCCCCTGTAGATACCAAAATCTGTAGCTATACAAGCCACTTATATACCAAGAGCATAATTTACACATCTTATGCAATTCTCTTTGTACATATAATATCTAGATTACTTACAATATCTAATATAATGTGCATAGTTGTCATACTGTATTTTTAGGAAATAATGGCACTATAGATTCAGTATATAAATGTTTTTTTTTAACATTTTGTACCCATGGTTGTATGTGGGAACCCATGGATAAGAGGAAACTGCAAGCTTTTCTGTGTGTGCTCTTACTCTAAACAAGTAATATCCTATAGTGGTCATGGCAATTCTGTTTCAGACTCTGTGAAAGTCAAATGAAATCTCTACAGGGAATGATTTACCAAAGTGACTCAGTCTTGAATAACAGGAACAGAGGAAAATTTCCTGCAAAAAAAAGCTCTTCGCAAACATTTCTTGCCTCTGATTAAGACACAAATAGCCAATCCCTACTACCTTCAGGCTAGTGGCATTTCTGGATTGGATTCAGTGTCAAGAACTGCAAAAGTTAAATTTCTACAGAATAGGCATCAGTGCCAAGCAATGAAAATAAGTAAAACTAAGAGACATTCAAGTCATGATTTACTATGCAGATTTTTATGACTAGTCTTCTTTCATGAGAAGATAATAACTTTCTCATTCATAAGCCTATTTGAATGAGGCATTACTATGATTTGAAAGTGAAGGCATCCAAAACAGTAACTTTGCTACTGGCTAATGAATTGCTGTACACTCTTCAAGATTATATACCTACCCACAGGAAAGATTGTTATTTACCTACATGCTAGTTTACCAGTGAGCTCTTCCCCAGCAAGGACTTTGCTTGTAGAATTGAGTTAGATTCCTAGAACACTGGGAGGCAGAGTTTTAACCCGAGGCAAACTGAGTATGATTTTTTTTCTACTACCATTACTAAAATGGATCAGTTTATCACATTCTGTGGAAGACAATCAGAAGAAAATGGTGAGTTATTGATAGCTGACTGCCTGGTATTTTATCCACACAACTCAGTTTTCATTTTATCAAAATCAAGAATGTATTTCCAAGCTGGACTAGAGTAAAAGTGGAATTTCTTAAAGTAGAGCTAATTTTTAGGTAATAAGTATTCCTCAAAGTTCTGGCCAGTCTTAATCTCTGTTCATATTATACCTAATTCATAAAACCAAGGGAAGAAATGCAGATTATGGAATTACATCCAGGATCTGGATTTTCTCTGCATAGTGTATGAAATTACCACACTCCTCAACTAAAATGGATCCCATCCCCAGGCTAAAACTGAGTATTTGCAGCCACAAAGAAACAGACTAAGATTGTCTGGAACGTTTCCTTTGAAATACAAATGATTTTGTATCTGGGTCAGATAACTTTTTGGTTCATTCCAGTTTTGACTGAAATTCGCTTGGAGTTCAAGCCTATAATATTGTACTGCACATATCAAAGTCATAACCTTTAGTTAATACTCTGGTATGTCAGTCATACTTTAGAAAGATTCTACTCTCCATGTAGACATTTGTCAAGGTTTCGTAGGTGAAAGTAAACTGTAGTACAAAGTTTGTTCAAGCTTTATGTTCTATTTTCTTTTGATTTATCTAACAATGAAGTCTACCTATGAGACTTTTTAAAAATTAAGTTTCTGTGGGCATACAAGTTTGTGCAGCACAGACAGCATCTTCTCTGTTCCAAACACAGTATGATTCTTAGTGTTCCATAAATGTTGAATTATGAAAAATCATGAATGCATATACAACATGAGTGAAAAATATTGTTGAATGTACATTTATTTACTGATTCAATTTCTATAGCACTTTTTCAAAAATACTTTATCAAATTGAACTTGAATTAAACCAGTAAGATCTATAAAATGAGTTTTTAAAAGGTAAAGCATTATACAAAGGAAAGGAAATATAGCCTATAAATGTCCAAAGTAAGAAACTGCTTTTGGTAAAAATTTATGTGCAACTTAAAATCACCCAGTGAGTTTGTTGGGGAATTTGAAGAGAAAAGAATCTCTGGTGAATTTAAACTCAATTATTATGGAATATAAGTGTAAAATAACTGGCCTAATACAAGACACAGTTTTTGTAGATTAAAAAAAATGAAGTTATTAATTACTAAGACTTCAGACTAAGGATAATACAGAAAAGCAATTAAGAAAGTTCCCAGCAACCCTTTTCAGTAGATTACAAGTAATAGTCATTAAGCTTTAAAGCAAACTCTATTTCTATTGGAAAACCATGTTGGTGATATTGGTGACTTTTAATCAGAAAAAGAAAAAGAAATGAAAAGTGAGGCATGGTGGTGTATGTGCATAATCCCAGAGCTCTGAGAGTCTAAGGTACCACAGTCACAAGTTTCATCCCAGCCTGAGGAACCTAGCAACTTAGAGAGACTTAGTCTCAAAAATAAAAAAATAAAAAATGTAAAAGGTCTAGGTGTCTCGAGCTATAGCTCAGAGTGAGGGCCTGGATTCAATTGCCACTACTGAAGAAAGGAAGAGGTGGGGGAGAGGGGGAGCGAGGGAGAGAGAGAGAGAGAGCCCGGCAGGAGAAAGAC
>NW_022900930.1:16111145-16131629 GCF_012274545.1 Fukomys damarensis
GAGAGAGAGAGAGCCCGGCAAAGGAGAAAGACTGAGGCTGAAGATCTGAACTGTGTTAACACGGAAAGCAAAATAACAGCAGGAAATACAAAAATCTCATAAAGAGAACTATTCTGAATTCAATAAATCCATGCAACTACTTAATAATAAATAGCATGAATGTAGTTAAAATGAACTAATATCTAGGTGTATCTTGGAGAAATTCTTTAGCTCAAGTTAGTGAAAAGTAAAATATCCAATTTGAGTAATCAAAATAGTCAGTTGGAAAGATACCTCTTCCAATAATTTCCAAAAAATTGTCCATGAAAATAAATTTTAGGGGGTTTTCCTTAATTGAAAATGTCATTATTCTATTCTCTCATCAAAGTGATATTTCTGCTTCGCAATAGATTTGTAGTATAGAAATAAACTTCCCTCAAAATTAGAAGGCATATTTTCAAGTTCACATTGAACTTCCAGAGTTGTTTGTAAACATTTGAATGTTATTCGGATTTATAAGATCTTTATAGGACTTGATGATTTTCTCTCCCTTTCTATATAAGACTTTTATAGTCTTGTCCTTTGCCCCAGCATTCCAGCATTTTATTATGGTGTGTCCTGTGGTAGGTACTTGTTTAAGAAATTAATTGTGGTAGGGGATTTGGTAGATCTTTCCAAACAGAAAACTCAAAGCACTCTTGTCCATTTAAAAGTCTTAATTTCACTTTTCGAAGGTCACTATTTATAATGTAGAATTCTTATTACATTCAGCCTGAAGAACTCTGTCAAATTTTTTACCCTTTCACTTATTGTTGAACTTCAAATTTGCTTTGTAGATTATTTCTGTAACTTTAATTTGCAAGCCATCTTCTATGGGTTAAATTGTGTTGCCAAAACTTCTTATTTTAAAACCCTAATCTCCAATGCTTTAGAATGTCACTGTCATTAGAGACAGAATCCTTACTGAGTCAATTAGGTTGAAATGAGAATATTAAAGCGGACCCTATTCTAATATCACTGGTATCCTTCTAAGATAGCTAGACATACGAAAGGAGGACTATGTGAAGCCACAGAGAGATGTTCAAGAAACAGACCTCAGAAGAAATCAGCCCTGAGACTATCCTGATCTAGCACTTCTGTCCTAGAGAAATGTGGGAAAATAAGCTTCTATTATTTAACCCACCTTGTACATGGTACTTTATTATGGTAGCTGTAGAAAACTTATATACTATCTATTAAACATTTTGGTTTTGGACAAATCTATTTTACAGCTCTGTATTTCTTTTCATAATACAATGTTTTATTTATATAAGCTTGCTTTTATTTCTGCAATTAAGCATTAATATTTTTAAACATTTATCTCACCACTACTCCTTTTTATTTCTAATTGTTCATTTATTAGAGAAATCCTAATGTCAATTATTTGGGTTATAAATATTTAATATTCTTGAGTTTCTCAGAATTATCAGAAAATATTCTTTCAGTAGGAGTTGAATAGTGACAGTAAACTAGAAGTTTGTAAATATTCACTTCTAGATTTATTTAGTCTTGGGTTTTAGCATGGTGATATCTACAGCTCTGCTAGATTTCCCACATTCAGGGTCCCTCTGATATATCCTCATTAGAAACTAAGGCTTCAACCTTCCTATCTGAAGCAGGAAGCAGTCACCTGGCTGTACAGAGTCGGGGAGAGAATTAGAGACATCTATACTAGTGAATTCTCAACCCAACCTCCTCTTTTCAGTCTTTCCTTTGGCCCGCTTTTTAGTGGTACTTGGTGAAGTCTTCAGTTCTAGATCCTCTCTAGACCTTAGGACTCTCTCACCTGCTCACAGAAGTCTTGCTATTCTATGTGGTTCCCCCGGTGGACTTATGCCTTTTCCTTTACAATGATATTCACCTTTTACCTCTGGTTTCATTTTCTGTAGTTTAAGTTACCCGCTGTTCATCTCTTTCTTCCATGAATACATTGACAATTTTCCAAATAGAGTTCATTTTTTAATAACTCTAGGAATGGAAGGATGGCATGATAACCTTGGCCAGAAGAAGCAATTGAGTCTTTTTCAAATGCGGCTGCAGTAGCATACTTAACAAAGAAAGTCCAATCATCCACCAGCAATAGCTGAATTAGACAAGAACAAATCTGACATCAAGTTTCATTCAGTTGGATAGACAACCAGAGGGTCTGAACTATGATCAATAATCCAGGTGTTTAGCCTTCAAAATAGAATATGTAGTAATAGTCAAATTACCAATTCATTCTTCACACTTGCTGCCTGTATAATTTGCAGGTTTTCTATTTCATCTGACCCACTGGAAGATTATATTTGTTTTAGACTATTTTTAAAGAGGTAAGTTGAAGAGTTTTGGTAGCTATGGTCATGAGACACATGAGCCTGAGAAGTAAGAGTGCTGTCCATGAGTTTTTCTATAGTTCAACACTTTGGCTCAGATGGACAACAGAACTCCAGACAAAATGACTGTCACACAACCAGAGGGGAAAATATGCTCTTGCTTCAAACTAAAACTCAAGAGTATGATTTGCCAAAAACACAGACTGGTTCAGCAGAGGAAATTGTGGACAGTGATGGAGAGATAGCTGTTTCACTGGTAATAGACAAAACATTAAACATGGTTTATTGACACTCGTTAAGGGCAATGTCTTGCAAATCAAACAAAAGAATGTTGTTGTACTCAACCATGGTGGTGCAAAGAATGAGTGATTTCTTAGAGTCCATGTTCAGTTTTACCTCTAAGAAGACCCAGAGGGACTGCTTTTGCGAAGTAACCCTTGTGTGAGGATCTTGGGGGAAAAAAGTAGCCCAGAACTGAAGTATCTATAGCCTTTTTTGATAAAAACAGGAAGCAAGCATAAGGACAAAAGAAAGACACCTGTGTAAGAATTCATGTAAGGTACAGGGGAAGGACAGGGTGGTCTGTTATATTACTGACCTTTGAGATAAACTGAGTAATTAAATGGAGTATAGGGAGGACAAGGGTCAAACATACATTCCTTGAGGCAATATTTTGTTGTTGTTGTTGTTTTGGTTTTTTTTTCCCCTTTAAGTTTATTGGTACATTTAAAGCAAACAATAGTTCCATTTATCATTGGGATCTTGTACCTTTACATGATGTCTCAGTTCTTATTTTATCTTCATACCCCCGCCCTCCCTTCACCCCATTCACCCTTCCCTATTTACAAAGACTTTGTTTACATTTTCTTTTTCACATTTTTTCTTCTCCCTTATTTCCTTTCCCCTCCCCATCCCACCTCCCTTTTAGCTGTTTTCTTCCTATTTCACACTATCAATTACACCATTTGAACTTTACACTTTTAGTTTTTCACACCAGAAAAACTATTTAGCATTTACTCAAGTGTATCCTATTTATTTCACTTGCGTATAGTCTCAATGTGCATCCATTTAACTATAAATGTCTCTAGTTTATCATTCTTTATGGCTAAGTAGTGCTCCATTTTATAGAAAAACCACATCTTCCTTATCTACTCTCCAACTGATGGGCAATTGGGCTGTTTGTAAGTTTTAGCTGTTACTAACTGTGCCACTATAATCAGGGGTGCACATATATCACAGTGGTATTATTCTTTTAATTCTTCTGGAAAGATAACCAGCAGAGGGATGGCTGGGTCAAATGGGAACTCTAATCCTAGTTCTTTGAGGTTTCTCCATATTGATTTCCATAGTGGTTGCAACACTCTGTAATTCATTTGGAACCAGAAGAGACCTAGAATAGCAAAAACCATACTAGGCAACAGAGCATGGTAGGGGTATCACAATTCCCAACTTAAAGCTATACTACAAAGCCATGGTGATAAAAACAGGATAGAACTGGCAAAGAAACAGACCTGAGAATCAGTGGAATAGATTAGAAGATGCAGAAACATCTCCAGACACACTCAGCTACCTCATCTTTGACAAAGGAGCCAACCATCCTCTCTGGAGGAAAGGCGGCTTCTTTAATAAATGGTGTTGGAAAACTGGCTTTCAACTTGACAAAGATTAAGACAATGTTTTTTGACCCTACTTGGACTGCAGCCCTGTAGGCTTTTAGTCTTTTTTTGATATATATTTTTATTGGTACATTTTAGGTACACAATACAGTTGCATTCATCATTGGGATCTTGTACCTTTACATGATGTGTCTTGGTTCTTATTTTTCCCCATTCTTCTAGACTCCCTTCACCCCCTCCACCTCTAATCTTTCACCGTGCATTCTGAAAAGTCTGAGCTTGTGGCTCTGAAGTTCCCTTTTTTGCTGGGTATCCATTTCACACATACCTCTGGCCCAAGTCCCCACAATAGAGGAGTTGAATGGGATGACAAAAAAATGACTTTTGACAACAGTACAATCACACCTGCCCCCATCAAGGGTCAAGTGGTAATAAACTCTAATGTCATAAAGTCAAATTTATTATAGACAGCTGAGGTCAAGTAAATGATATTTGCCAAGATTTCATGAACAATAAAAGCTGATTAATTATGTGGTAGTTTTCACTTAAATATAAATGGTAATAAATAAATCTGAGGCAGAAAGTCTAGAACTGAAGATATGTATCAGGGTCTAACTACTTATATAACTGGCCAATGATAAATTTTATCTGTGAATACAATCACTTCCTCCCAGCCTTAACTACTTGGTAAATGTGTTATATTTTAAAAGAACAAGCTAATTGTTACACAACTGAGCTCTGTCAAATTCACTGTTCTTTCTGTAAAGTCTTTAGAGAAACTCATAAAGGGCTCTGATTTTGCATGTTCAACTTATATTTACACCAAAATTGATACTACTGAATGATTTGGACTCAATATAATAGTTTATAAACTTGTTCTAATTTGAAATCTAGTTTTTGACATAGTGTGTTTTTATGTAACACAGACCCACAGTTATACCTACCCAAAATCTTTGCATGCAGAAGAAAAAACAAATTAGTTACAGAATAATTATCACAGAGTCAGGAATTTGGGGAAAATTACCTAAAATTAAATGTTTTATAAATTTAATCACGTTACAACCTAAAGCAAATGCATTATTTTCTCATTTTTATGTCAAAATCAGTTATAGAATTATGTTCAATAATTTTATGCAAATATAAATAAAATTTAAAATTCAAACAATAACAGAAAAATATTTTAGTAATATAAATACTATTCTAGTAAAATCTTCAATAATGTTTTTAACTTGCATTTCTCTCTAGACAAAACCTTAAGTAATAGTTTTTAAATAAACGTAAAATGGGTACATTTTATACTAATGAGGTAATTGTGGCAATTTTCATGATTTACATTAAATATCTTTGATATCTCTGTAACTTAAAGTTGCATAATATAGCTTAAATTACACTCTGAAATGTCAAGTGATTCAAAGATGTAAAAATTTATAGATTGTGGAGTCATTAATGCTTGGTTTTAATTTCTGACTTTCTACCTGAAATGTCTGGACAACTATGAAACTTTGCTGGGACTACAGTACATCTTACAGGAAATGTACTGGGGAAAACTTAATTAAATCATCTACACTAATACTGCTGATATTTAACTACTGATGCATAACATTGAGCACTAAAGTTATCACAAAAAACACATGGCAGAAATTGCCTCCAAACTTATATATTCTGACTCACTTGCTCATTTTTATTAAAATAGTTCATAATATGCTGCTTTAATATGGAGCTGTTAAATTAAATTTAGTTTTCTGAATTAAAATATGTTTATGATATTGAATATGTACAAAATCTTTGGCAATTATAGTCTCAAGCTTTGCCTCTGCTCTAACTCTTACTTTTTAAGGTCATCTGCCTTAATTCTAATAACCTTTATTAATTATAAAAAATACATTTGGCAGATCTCTTTTGATTGGCTCATACTATTTTCTGCATATATCTTGATGTGTGTGTGTGTGTGTGCTGTGTGTATCTTTGTATCTTGAAGAATTCAGGGAATTTGACATCCCTGATGGTTTTGCTATATCCATGTTCTTGGACTTTTCCTGAAAGCATTTCACCCTTGATGATCTCCACTTTTAAGTTTACCACAAACACATTTCTAACCATAGTCCTATCTCTTTTTTTAGCTATTTGCAGAACATTAACCTTTACATTTTGTATTTGGCTTTGAAGTTCATCAAAATTTTCATATCCACTCTCAGTTGAATTTTACAACAGTCATTTAAGATACAGCTGAGTAAATCTGCCCAATGAAGAAGTGACTAAAAAACTTTAGGGATGGCAGAGGAATCCTGCAAAGTTGGATTTTTATTTAAACTGCAAAATGATAAGAGGCCGTAATATCAATTCCTGTGTTGGTTAAGGATCTTTCAGACAATAGAGTCCATTCCAAATAAATCTCAACTAAATAAATCTAGGCTTAATGAGCAGCATAAATAATTTAAAGGTTTTTTTGAAAGGCATAGAGATGATTCTAGGCAGATTTGGGACACAAAAGTAGCTGCAGTGCTAATTCTATTACAGTTAAAAAGCAACAACATTCAAAATTTTTCACCATGGCAGAAGCCAGCTTTGTGCTACTTCCTTCAAGTCCAGGGCCAGCCCAGGGGATATGGTCTCTCTTTCCATGACATCCAGTGCAAAACCAATATTTTTCACAAGTGTTAACCAAATCGTATCTGGACTCCAGCTTTGGATGTTGGAATAGTGATAGTCGACAATGTTATCCCTTCAGCTAATCCACACTTAGATGTATGTTTCTTCTCATATTTAAATTCCCAAGTAAGAACAACAGTAACATGGTCCACATTATATAACATAATAATCCGCAGATAAATAAAGGCACGTTGATTGTCCCCTTGAAAAGGAAACTCTGAAGTCTAATCAGTTACCACGTTTAACAATGGTTAATCAGATTCTCTCACAGTTTCCATTCTGTCTTCACTTTTTATTAGCTATTGACAAAATTTTAAAGATAACCAAAACAAAATACAAAATAGTAGGGAAATGGGAAAAATACGTACTTGGTAATCAGTTAATAATATATAAGACAGAGCAAGAAGAATACACACAGCAATTATTGTTCTCCCACCTATAAATTCTACTAGGGCCCTATTTGTATTTATAATGGTATGCTACCTGAGCCAATCAGAGTTGCCTTTTACTTCAGCTTACATCTTCGTGGGCCGCAGTTCTTGCCTGGTGAGGGGATGCAAAACAATATTCATGAGGTCTGATACCTCACCAGGCATGCCTATCTGGGTTTCTTTTATTTCTCTTAATTTTAATCTATCAACAGAAAATTCTCCGGGTCCTGAAATCATTGTGTGGGAAGCACTATACTTTGCCTTGATGATCAGAATCAAGTGCACCAACCACCATCTTGATATTTGCTGTGATGACATTTATATTCATAAGTATTTGAAAAAAATAACTCAGAATTGTTTCGCAAGCCTCTGGTTCACTGTGAGACAGAATTAGTAGAAATTTCATTTATTAACTATTGCCCATAAAATACCACACTACATAGAAGATAAGCATTTTTTGTGGCACCAGAGAAAGAACTTGGCTGTTTACACTGAGCTACATCCTCAATCCTTTTTTCAACTTTTAAATTTTGAAACAAGATCTCATTATGCGTCAGAGTTTCCCAAACTGAGCTTGAATCTGCCATCCTCCTGCCTCATACTCCCAGATGGCTGGATGTGCACAATCACACCTTCCTAAGAATGGAGTTCTGAGCTCCAGGAAAAAGCACATCTCAGAGCCAACAGCCAACAACCCTCTAAATAAATGGTAAACACGTTCACTCTGCTAAAAGGTTATGGTTGTCTTTAGGGGAAAAAAAAAAAAAACAAGAAAATCTACAATATAAACTAAAGAATCCAAGAAACATTCTCAAAAGTTCCTATAATCCTATTGACTCAAAGGTATGCAGTGTGAGCTGTGAAAGAGATATGGAAATTAGGCGAGTTTGTGTCTCATCAGAATGATCGGAGGTGTTTTTTCCACCATAGAGTTTCTTCAGCTATAGTCTAAGAAAGATGTTAGTTTCTCATCTTTTTGGCTCTAGAAGTACAATGATTAATGAGACTTTAATATTCACAAAGTTCTAACCATTTTAAGTACTTGTACACATTAACACTGAGAACTACTTCCAGTTTTGTGTGTGGCTAAATCCTATCTAAAATCAGGGAGCTTATCCCAGTGGATCTTCTCTTCGCATCACTGTCTTAGTCACTTACAAGTGACCCGACACCTACAATTTAAAGGAGAGGTTTATTTTGGCTCCTGTTTTCAGTCCATGGTCAGCCAGCTCTAAGGCAGAAAGTGGCATGACAGAGGGGCATAGCTGAGGAAAGCTGCTCGTGTCATGGTGGCCAGGAAGCTAAGAGCTGTGGGAGAAGCAGGCAAAGGACACAGACTCTTTTCAGTAACGCTCCTAATGACCCACCTCTTCCAACTAGGCCCCATCTCCTAACAGCAAGTCAGCCATTTTGCCTTCCAAAAACTCTGCTAATGAGGCCTGTGGGAGACACTCTTAATCTAAATTACAAGATTACCTGCAGACAAAGGACAACCACTGAATAGTTCAAGAAGCTTCACTGAAGGATGGTGATGCTCCAGGCACCAAACTTTTTCTCAATGCCTTGTCTAAGAGAGAGATACCTAAGGACAGTGTTAGGCACCAAAGAGTGTGGTAGTGATAAATGACTGAATTACACATAATAAATTCACTTCAACATATATATGCCCCTAAATCATTAGAACCTTCTTTTATAATACCAACCATTTCCACTGTTTTAAAGTCATTTATCATAGACTACCATTGAGACCAAGTTTCACTTACCCAAACAAGCAAATGGACTAAAATATTTCCAACTGCTCAGTCTAACAATTTAAGTCCTATAGGATCTAGAATCTAATGGAGGAGTGGTCAGAATCCAAGGGCAGCTGGATTAAGGACAGTCAACCTTAGGAAGATAATTTATCCCATTATTGTTGCATAACGTATACAGCATTAGTTAAGCAATTCAATACCTTGCTTAATCAGCATTCAGAGTTTGAATTATTTTGTCCTTTCATACAATGAGAATATCACTCAGTCTAAGGTTCCTCAATGAAAATATTCCTCAGGCTAAAATGGTTTGAGGCATAAAGAAAATTCAATGGAGATTCTTCTGGAGTTTTACCCAGAATTTAAAAAAATCAACTTTGAAATTAGAATCTAGAAGAAAAACATTCACAAAAACCATAACAATTCTGAATTACATGATCTGAACTCTCTGTTCAGATGACTGTCTGTTAGGATGCCTCAATAATTCTAGCAGTTTTATTTCAGAATATTTTTATCATAAAGTACTTATGTAAAAAATCATTATGTTTTATGATTAAATAAATGAATATATATGTAAATGTCTCAAGGAAATCAATTAAAATTTCCCCCCACCCCAACTTCATAAATCCCGTGCCCCACCAAATTCACTTGTGGGCTCATGATGAATACAAATTCTCAATTTTAAAAATTATAGAGCATTCCCTATGAGGTGGTCACTATTTTACATGCTTTATAAATAACTCATTTTAATCTTACTTTAAATTGAGAATACAGAGAGCTTACTTATTTATTCATTTTATTTTCTTTTGATCAATAATTATTGCAGGCTTACTATTTGAAGTAGGTATGTTTGCTATGATGTACAGTTTTACTAGAGACCATAAAATAGTCCATATATAAGAATATAAGATGACAAATAAAGAAAATGAGAACTGATTATGTTAGACACTAACAGAAGGATTCCCAATTTTGATTAAGAGACTTAATCAAGACTCAAGAACACTTTCCCTGAGAAAAATGCACTTAATTTGGAATTAAAAATTAAGGTGAAGAAGCATAGCCAAGAGTTAGAGATCAGGGAAGATATTTTCTCCTTTAAAATTGTTTTAAATTTTGAATATCCAAATATAAAGATATATTTTAAAGGGTGTATACCTATATATACATAGATTTCTTATTATGAACTTATTATCTATGGTGAGAGAAAAGAGTAAAAGTAGAATTAGGTTTTGCTTTTGTTTTTGTTTTAAGTAGAATTAGGTTTTAAAGGTAAGCGAAGTAGATCCAATTGTGAGGTGTCACTTGAATGGCATGATAATGAAAATATCACTCTCAAAACAACTGTTTATTTTATTTGAAAGTTATACACATGCTATGAAAAGTTCAGAGTAATTTTGCTTGAATAAAACATACAATATTCAATGGAAAAATACCTCACATACCAGAAAACAACAGTTCAATTTTGTTTGAGATTTCAGCAAAATCTCTTCCACTGCAGTATCTCCTTTGGATCCTTTTGATATTTTATAATGGATCATATTCTTACAGTCTATAATAGTGGGTTCTGAAAATATAAGAGCATGGAATAGATTTTATTCTTTGAAGAATTCCATAGACAAAATTTCACAGGATATTCAGAGTACATTACTGCCTCTTTCTACCACATGAATATCAAATCTACAAGCAAAGTCTTGACATTTGTAGACTTTCAAAATGAGTTCATATTTCCATTTTGCTAGGATATATTTTTTCTTCAAAACAGGTAATAAGTAATACTAGTGAGAAGGTTCAGGTTATTAATCTTGAAGCAAAGTATATATCATCATAGATGTTTTCTTGGTTTTTCCTGAAACTTGGAAAGAATTATATAGACATAAATTTACGATGTAAACACAATGACATGTTCAAATTTTATGTGATAATTATTGGTGTCATTGAAAATTGATTTAAAATTTCTTATATTATATAAGCAACTAATTCATTGAGATTTGAAAGCTACTGGCAAAACTAGATGTAGGATTACACACATAAAGCTGTGGAATTTGTTCATGACAATCCTTTCTAAATGATCGTCTTGAGACCTACGTTGGTTACCATAAAATAGTTATTAAAAGTCAAAACAGGTAACTAATGTTCAAGGTTTCCAAAAGTCCCTTGCAATATTTTGAACAATTTTTGCTTCTTTCGTAGAATTCAATGCTAATCATGCAGATGAACCATTAGGACACACTGAATTTCTAGAAATATATATGTCCCTAGTCACTTTCCATCTCTGCAAACTCTTTGTTAATAAATTAAGATAATTGCTTCAATTTTTATCTTTCAATAAATCATTTTGTAAGAGACAGTGTGGTTTGCTGACTCACTTGAATGTCACTGCACACTCAGCCTAGATTTCTTTTGGGTGTAAAATTTCAAACATAAGGATTTTAGGACTTCTTGCCCAACACAGAACAATCATCAAAGAAAGACTTTATTAAAGAATTCATCTGTGATTTTACTGTGTCCCTGTTTTACTTCAGAAATTGTTATTTTTGAGAGCTAGTCTAGACTATCTATGCAGTTTAAATAAATAAGCAGTTTAGTATTCCCTGAGATTTATTCAATTTTAGAAATTTTCCTATATTTCAAGTATATATCACAGTAGGAATGACTTGTCTCCTTCTAAGACCATCCTAATGATTTGTGTCATGTTTGAGGTATTCCCATTTGCCAGAATCCCTCAGTCTCACCTCTGCAGAATTGGCTATACAGTTCTGCCTGCGATCTGCCCCAGTTACAAAATTCTATCAGTTTCTTAAAATCTTTAATCACCTCAGATTTCATCTCCTTTGTGATACTAATTTTTATTTAATCTTCACATTCTATCACTCTACCTTTTGTCAATGTACTCTGCAGGTAATCTACTTATTTCTCTATTCTTCCCTGATAATCTTTATTAAAATAATTCCAGCCTCCTTTCTAAAAAGAAATATCTTTTAATTAGAGGTTAATAATAGGACAATTTTTTGCACATATTTTTCTCTGAGATCATATCAGTGCTCATGAGACGTAATCATACAAACACAAGGGAATTTATGGCATGAATTAATAGAAATGATGGTAAATCAATGATTAAAAAAAGCTGAGTGCTTTTCATAGTTTGGCTTGTGTCACCTCAAAAAAAGATATGGTGAAGAAGGGAATAGAATTAATATGAGAAAATGGAAAGAAAGCCTTTGTAGATCGGGAGGGGTTCAGGAGTTGAAGGGAGGGCAGGGGAATGGGGAAAAAAAATAACAATCAAGATAGGTTATGTAAAGGTACAAATTTCCAATGATGAATGTCATTATATTATATTCCTAAAATATACTAATAAAATTAATTTTTAAAAAAAGATTATATGTATTGAGTTATCCTTGTCATGACTTTTTCTTTTTGTTGGATTCTCTCCCTTTGTATTTAATTTCTTATCATGTCTGATGGATTCATTCTGCTGGGCTTCATGGGGTTCTGATCCTCATTGTCTTTTCCTTAGAATATTGTTTAAAAATTTTTGGAGTGCTAGTTTAGTATTCATGAAGTTCCTAAGGTGTCCTTTGTCAAGAAAGTATCTTATTTCTCCATCAATTTTGAAGGATAGTTTTTCAGGGTACCTCAATATGGGTTGGAGATTGTTATCTTTTAGGGCTTGAAATATGTCACTCCATGCTTTTCTTGCCTTGTGGATTTTTGTTGAGAAGTCTGCTGTGACTCTGATGGGCTTTCCTTTATAAATGATTTTTTTCCTTAACTGCTTGTAGAATTTTGTTCTTCCATTGAACTTCTGGAATCTTAACTATTATGTGCCTAAGTGTAGATTTAGCTAGTTGTAGTCCTATAAGCCTCACTTATCTGTATGTCAAGTTCTTTTCCCCGATTTAGAAAGTTTTCTGCCATTGTTCCTGTGAACAGTTTTTTTAAAATGTCATCTGCATTCTGTCCTGTTTCTTCTTTGATTCAGATCAGTCTTATATTATTCTTTGAATCATCTAGCAGCTGTTGGATTGATCTCCCTTGGTCCCTTACTATTTTTAAGAGACTTTTCCTGGTCCCTAATTGCAATCCTATCATCTATATCTGAAAGTCTGTCCTCACATTGGCTCATTCTGCTGCATAAACTTTCAATGGAGTTTTTAATCTCCTGGAAATCTGTTTGCATCTATTTTATGTATTCCATTTGTTCCTATGTTGGGCTTCCATCGTATTTCTCAGCTCCTCTATTTTTTATCTGTCCTCTCTAGATTTATTAGTCATGTATTGTACTATGGGCACAATCTCTACTGTTATCGGAGAAATTATTTCTGATTTCATTTTTCCAGGTCCTCTTTCATTGACAGTTCAGGGAGTCCAGGTTTTTGAGTATCAGATTGTTCCATCTCATTTCCTTTGGGACTGCCTTAGGTTATCTGGAAGTCTAGTTTCAGACTTATTTCCATGTCTTCTCATTTCAACAGATACAGCCTGCTGTGCTTTTGTTGAGGCAACTTTTTGTTCACCCAGTGGTCTTCAATTCTCAGCAAGCCACATGTGGCCTTTTCTATACTGTTCACCAGTGCACCGATTCCTGGGTTCAGAATGATGGCCTTCTGGATCCCTGAGCTGACCTGTTTACCCGGCAGGCTTCGGGCTGGGACCTGTGCACACTTTGCATAGTATCTATGTGTGCCTCTTGCTGTGACCCCTATGTAGCAGTTGTCTGGGCTGTACACCCCACTTCCTGTTTCTGTGCAGGCTTCTGGCTATGGTCTTTGCACACTATTCAGTGGTATTGGGGCAAGCTTCTGGCTGTGCTTATGCACCTGTGTAGCTCTTTTCCAGATGGACCCTTTGCTGTGGCCTCTGTGCTCAAGCCTCTGGGATCAGGGCAGAGTCCTGCCTGGGATCTGCCTTCAGCCATGGCCTTCTGGTCCACACAGCTGCTCCCCAGGTTCTACACACACTTACTGATGGTATAGTGGGCCTCTGGCTGAAGCTTGTGTGCCTGTGCAGCTCTTTTCTGGGTGGGCCTTTGGGTTGGGTGGGTGAGCCCAAGCCTCTCTGGTGGAGGGAGACCTGGCTTAAATTCTTGTTTTTATAAGCCATCTGGTGCTTTGAACAGCAGTGTTAGGAAACTAATACAACTCTCAACTAAAGAAATTTTAAAAAATAAATAGATTCAAATGATGTAAGAATACATGCAAAAAAATGAAGGCAATTAACCTTAAAATAAATATAAGTACAAATTAATAAATCATATTAATAATAATTACCTGAAATTGCTTGTCAAATATCCAGGACAGATGAGCATGCTTTTGAAGCTTAATGAAATAGAGAAGAGTAAAGGCTAATATAAAAGGAAATAACAAATACCACTAAGTGGAGATTTTTTAAATTAAAAAGCATATAGCGGCACAGTTTGTAATAGCTAAAACTTGGAAACAGCCCATCTGCCCATCAGTTGGAAAAATGGATAAAGAAGATGTGGTTTTTCTATAAAATGGAATATTACTTAGCCATAAAGAATGAGAAAATAGATTCATTCATAGGAAAATGGATGCATATTGAAGATATACTCCTAAGTGAAATAAATAAGGCACACATGTGTAAATACTGAATAGTATCTCTGGTGTGAATAATGTGCAATAATACAGAAGATTTTAATAAGATTACTGACATTGAGAAATGGGAAGAAAGAAGCTAAAGGTGTAGGGAAGGTGGAATGGGTGGGAGAAGGGTAATAAGGAAAGAGAAAAAAATGTGAGATAATGAAAAGATGGAAATAAGGTGTTTGTGGATGGGGGGGTGATGGGAGGGCACGGACAAGGGGAAAAAATGAGAACCAAGACCTGTCATATAGAGGTACAAGATCCCAACAATGAATGTAACTGTACTGTATCCCTAAAATGTATCAATATACTCAGTTAAAGCTAAAAAAATGCATATGTACACCTTGATAGTTAAAATATGAGAAGTTTCAATGTAGTATTTAATATCCATTTCTGATTTTGATTTTTTTTGGGGGGTTGGGGGGGTTTGAGACAGGGTCTCACTATGTAGTTGAGAATGACCTGGAACTCACTATGTAGCCCAGGCTGGTCTCGAACTCACAGTAATCCTCCTGCCTCAGCCTCCCGAGTGCTGGGATTACAGGCATGTGCCACCATGCCCAGCTCCATTTCTAATTTTTGAAAATCCCGATAGTTAATAAAGTTGAGTATCTATTAGGAAAATAAAAACTTGTATGTTGTCATATAATTAGAAGTGATTCCTTTAATTCCAGAATTCAATGATTCCAAAACCAAATGAGGAAGGAATATTATAAGAAAACAATGGGACTGTGTATTTGCAGAGATAATAGCATTCTACTTAAAATTCAACCTAAATAATAGCAAGCTAAATAACATTAGAAATAAAATTACACGGGCCCAGGGATTTAGCTCAGTGGCTCTGCCACCTGCCTTGCAAGCACAAGGACCCAAGTTCGATCCCCAGTACACCCCCCCAAAAAAAAAATAATAATAATAATATCATCTAGAAGTCTTAAAAAGAAAATTTCATAAAATAATTCAATATTTACAAAACACAAATCAATAATCCAAGATATAACTGAAAATGGAACTTTATTAAATATAATTGAAAATATAGTTTTGATATCTATTGAAGGAAACATCTATTAAGATACTCATGATAAACTTCATATTTTAAAAGAATTATTTTTCCTCACAAATGTAAAAACAATGAAAATTTCAAAAGTATTTTATGGAATTTGATAACTGATTTTGAAAATGAATAGAAAGAGAATATAAGGAATGTTAAGGAAAAAGTGCCTAACCAGATCATAAAACTGACTCATTAAAAGAGCATTTTAGCAATGCATAACAAAAATATAATAAAATGGAACTTATTGTTCAGAAATGGATCTATCTAAATATTTGTCCAATGCTATGACAGAGTCAAATTTTGAGTCATTTGTGAAAATACGTACTATTTAGTACACCGTGATAGGGACAACTGCGTGTTCCTGGATACCATATTGGAAATACATGATGGCAAATGCTAAAATTTAAAAATAAATTTCTGATGCATCAAAAGGTAAATGAAAGGAAAACATCGAGGGAGACTTAAACAACACAAGAAATGGAAAAGTTATAAAGGTAATATTTACATATTTGAATGCATACAGAAACAAAATACCTGCATGGATAAAGAAGCCTCAAGCTAATTTAAAGGACTCATATGAAATGAAAAATACAATTTAAATATACAAAGGCTTAAATGTCTCTAAAAATCTATAAGAAATCCTGTATAGTTACAAAAAAACTCTATAGAAATTATCTAAGAATATAAGCAAACTCTTTTGTTTTCCTTTGCTTCGTTTGGTATCAGGGATCAAACTTGGGTCCTTGCGCTTGCAAGGCAGGCGGCAGAACCTCTGAGCTAAATCCCTGGCTATAAGTAAATTCTTGAACATTTTAATCCTCCAATAAAAATATTAAGAAATATGTAACTTCATCAAACAACAAAAGTAAATTAAGATGAATTAGAGTAAAAAGCATAATAAAATAATTATTTATGACATGGAACTATCAAGCATACATAAGTACAGCCATATTTACTTAATGTTGATTGGGGTCTAAATTTATAAAGTCTTTTTGGAGGAAATTTGGAAATATCCACTAAAGTGTTAAAATGCCATGGGAATTAACAGTTCACTTTATTTTATCAAGTCCAGGAAAATAAACTTAAAAGAGAAATATACAAAGAAGTGAAGCCAAGCACTAAGGACTCTAAATTTAATTTCGTGTGACCTTTTTCTGTCTTCTCTGAGCAGCATCTCCCTTTAGCCTGTCCATCATGTAATATGTTAGGAATTTCTCATAGACAAACTGATCAATAAAAAAGTAGTTTGAGGAAATAGTGATCTCTGACAAAAATAATCACTGTTGTTCTTGAGATCTGAAGAACTGAAAAACATTTTGTGACTGGACAATCAAGATGAGATGTGTATCATCTGATCATGTATTAGTTTGCTTTTCCATTGCTGGCACAAAATACCTGATACCCACAATTTAAAAGAGAAGTTTCTTTTGGTTCACAGTCTCAGAGGTTTCAGGGCATGACTGGCTGGCTCCAAAGCAGAAACCCCACGGCAGAACTTTGTGGTGGAGGAATGCTGCTCATCTCATGGCATCTGGGAGCAAAAAGCAGACAGGGCCAGATAGAAAGGAGCCAAGGACCACAGATATTCCCCAGAGTGGTGTCCCCATGACCTCCCAGACACACCGACAAGTGTGCTTTACTAACCTCTTAGCAACTCTGAAACCAATCATGTTGACAGTAAGATTAACCACCACAAGCCCTTCACTCAGAACCTCCTCCTACTATGAGAATTTGTCCACCAGATTATCAGGGTTTACCCATTGAGAGAACGACCCTGTCCTTCTATAACATCTATCTCTCATGTGTATAAAAAAATCTCAAATCAGCTTCCTGTCAAGATAGATTTCTATAAGAGTTCTCCACCTTCTTGTTCAGCTGGCTTTCTTAATAAAGTCACCCTCCTTTCTTCAATGGTTTGTCTTTTTTACTTAACTGGCCTATTGTGCAGAAGAGATAGACATGGGTCTCATCACAGGTCATTGTAACATTATATGCTCTGCTGTAAAATTGGAATGTCCATCATGACCAGAGCTAGTCATACCTTTCTATGAATGGACGTGCTGTAACAGTTAAAAAGAATAAAGCACAATCATAAAATTCTGCAAGACACTGTCAGAAACAAAAGCAAGTAGCACAAGAATAAACACATTTTCTAAGAGGTCATTTTTTTTGTCTGCACACTTTCTGTATATAAATACATCTATAAAATATTGGAAGGATAAATTCCAAATTGTCCATATCCCAAATACCAAATCTTTTTTGTGTCACAGAGTAAATGCGGGTGAAAAGAATGGAGTTCAAAGAAATTGTCATGTTTTGTTTTGAATCCTTATTCATTTCTGGAATTTATTAATTAGGCAGTAAAATAATTTTAAAAGAAAATACTATGAGTTAGTGATTTAAAGTTTTATTTCTAACATAATACTTTACATAATTAGCCTCTATCACCTTCAGAGATTTTTTTACTTAATGTAAGAATATGAAAATAATTAAGAAAAGTTTGCTCCATTAGTCTGTGAATCTCTATCATTATCACCTGTAAAAATTATCTCCCCTGTGAACTCACCAAACACTGTGTTTGACAATTTTCCATTGCACTTATTTATTTAAGATCAAAACTCAGCTCCAAACATGGCTAAGTGTGCATATAAAGTAATAGAAAATAAGCTCTTCATGAAATACATTACCAGTTGCAGTTTTGGGATTGTCTTTAACAGAACATTTTGCATCCCAGATAACTAGTGGCTTTTCAGATGCTGAAACACATTTGGCCCTTCCTATATTTGAGTTCAATCAGTATCCTTCATTTTTCTCATTGCTAAGACTGGCTGCTCAATAATGAGCAACAGCCTTGCACATGAGATTAAAGAAGTCATTACTTAGAGTTAGATAAATAGTGGAACTAATGAAACTAATGAAAAAAGATTCTTTTTAATCTGGTGGTGAATTATTTGATACGCCAAATTCAATTTTCAGGCTTATTGAAAGTGATTTTGAAGAGCTGATCATAATCAATCTGTGACTGCTTAGCATAACTCAAGGGAGAATTTGCTATTTAAGAATATTACTTAAAATACACTGGAAATTTCTAAGAAATAGTCTGCCAGCAATAACTAAGGGCACCTAAACTATGGGAAAAGGGAAGACCTACAGACTGATAATAACCATTTGTTTCTCCAGCCACCTCATTGATCTACCAAGTGGGTCAATAAAATAGCTCTGGTTACACACCTATGTCTCACTCGTCTCACAGCCTGGCCAGCTCCAGTTACCCGGAGCCCACCATCCTTCATTACATTCCTTTCTCTTTATGTCATTGTTATAGTTTAGGTTGATCTCTGCTCCAAAATATGTTGAAATTCTAAACTCTAGTACCTCAGACTTTATAGAATTTTTCATAGATATTCAAGTTAAAATGAATTAATTGGGATAGGCTCATATCCAACAGGGAAAGAAACTGTGAAGACAAATGGGGAGAGATTACCATGGGGCTAGAGTGATACACTTATAATCCAAGGAACCCCAAGAGTTAATGGCATGTACCAGGATTTTCCCTAGAACCACCAAATAAAGAATGACACTGCTGCAAGTAGCTTTGAAATTCTACCCTCAAGAACCGTGAATTAGCAAACATGTGCTGTAGTAAACTACCTCACTTCTGGTAGTTTATGGCGGCCCTAAGAAAATACCATGGCTGTAATCATGAGAAATTATAGACTTTCTGGTTATAACAGCCAGTACCTCCAATCCCTAAGAGACTCTTCACATCAGATCTTCTGTACTATTATCTACCTGTCCCCAACAGCTGTAAGCTTCTATTGTGCCTTCTGGAATTATTAGTCCACTGTCAACAAAATCTCCTGCAAACAGAATGTTGATTTTCATGATCTGACAGAAACCTGGTTCTTCCAGGGATAATGCTTTCCAAGGAACCTACCCTTCCCCAAGCACCACGTACTTCTGAGTGTGTAGATATCAGAAACAACCCCTTGCTCCTTACTCCCAACACCAGGTCCTTCTCCCACCTGCCCAGCTGCAACTTCTGTTAAGGGTTTTAAATCTCAGTGAACTCTGTTGCTCCCCAATTCTTATTTCCACTGCTCACTCATGCTGATGTCAGTCAGTCACTTCTTTAAGTCTTGTTTCTTGGCATGAAAACTATTCAGTTTAATATGCCTCAAAATGATCAATTTCGACACTCAGTGCTTCAAACTTTTTTAGTACAAATATTTTTATCTTTACCTTGAGTTAGCAACTGATTTCTGTAATTATACTATAGACCGAGTCATCACCACCATCTGTAACTTCTTTTATCTTAATTACAAGCACCTGAAGTCCTGGCCACAATTTCCTACCTCTGCACTTCATTTTCTCTAATATGCCAAATCCTACACCCTGCAGTCTCACAGTAGGACTACTGATTCATTTACCTGTCTTCTCTATGCTGTCTTACCCTCCACTGTCTTCATCCAGCACAAAGTTATATGGAGGTAAATTTATAATCCCTCTCTTGTACACAATCTCAAATTTCCCATCTTTCTTTGGCTGTTATATCTACCTGAGGAAATTTTCATTTCTTTGACTATTTGGGACCTGCAGCTTTGCAGCGAAATGTGATTGGAGAAAAATCACAATCTGCCCCTAGTTTTATTTTGAATTCATTACCATTCATTTCAGTAGGGCCTGTAATAATTGCTTTCATGAAAAGTTGATATACTTCCTAACTCAATTAGTCTTCCTATCTCCTGGACTATTTCTTATCTCCTCTACTTCTTCAAACCTTGATCATTTTTCTTCCTAAACTGAAAACCTTGCTCTCAGCTACATTAAAAAAATGAGAAGCAACCAGAATCACCAGATCCCACCCATACTGTTTACATAATACTGCACAATTTCTTCCCTCTCACACTTAAAATAACATTTTTCCTCTCTCTTGAATCAGTCCTATGGGTGCATAGTCTTGACATTTTCTACCTTAAGCATACAACAAAACAAAAATACAAAATAAATGCTTTTAGCTTCACTTTCTGCTGCCAGTTACTAC
>NW_022900930.1:16131747-16134738 GCF_012274545.1 Fukomys damarensis
AAAAAAAAAACTTTGATTGTTGTATACTCACGTTCTCCACATTCTTTTTTCCTATCACCTCTTCATTTTTCTGCAATGTTATAGGATGAATTTTGTTTTTCACCTGATTTACATATTGAAGCCTCAACCACAAGTACCTCAGCATATGACGTTATCTGAAAATAGGGTTATTGAAGATGTAACTGAATGAAATGATGTTATGTTGGAGTAGAGTGTATGTCTAATCCAACAGAGCAGGTATTCCTATAAAAAGTATGAATTTGCACATACACATGTATATACACAGACACATGCACACATACTCACACACAGAATACCTTGTGAATATAAAGGCAGAGAACAGGGAACTCCTTCTACGAGCCACAGAACATCAAAGATTACAAGGAAGGTAACAGGATACAAAATCAATACACAAAAATGAATAGCGTTTCTATACACTGGCAATGAACTCATTGAGAAAGAAATAAAGGGAAAATTAGCATTCATAATTGCACAATGAAAATTCAAATACTTAATAACTACCCTAACCAAGGAAATGAAAAACCTCCACAATGAAAACTATACTATTTTGAAAAATGAAATCGAAGAGAACACCAGAAACTGCAAAGATATCTTCTTTCTGAATAGGTAGAACAAATATACTTCCAAATGGCTGTACAGAGTTAAGGCAACCCCCATCAAACTACCAATAGGAATCTTCACAGAGCTGAGAAAAGCAATAATAAAGTTTACATGGAACAAGAAGAGACCAAGAATAGCAAAAGCAATCGTGGGTAACAAGAACAAAACAGGAGGGATCACACTCCTGGACTTGAAGATATATTGCAAAGCTCCAGTGATAAAAACAGCATGGCATTGTCACAGAAACAGCCATAAGGATCATGGTAACAGAACAGAGGATGCAGAAACAACCCCAAGCATATTCAGCTACTTGATCTTTGACGAAGTGGCCAAAAATTTTCCCAAGAGGAAAGATAGCTTCTCTAATAGTGCTGGGGAAACTGATGAAGATTGAACCTATATCTTTCACCTAGTACTCAACTAAACCAAAATGAGTCAAAAAACTAAAATTTTTTAACATTTTGTTGAAAATATTCCAACCTGCTAGAAGATAAAATAATTGAAACTCTTTTTTAAGGCACAGGCAAGGCCTTTATAAACACAATCTCAATTTCAAAGGAAATAGTACCAAGAATCAACAAATGGGATTAGATCAAATGTAAAGTCTTCTGCACAGCAAAAGAAACAACCAAAAGAGTGAAAGAAAATCTACAAAATGGGAAAAATATGCCAGCCATTCCTAAGAGGACTTAGAATATATAAACAACTTTAAAAATAGACATGGTAAAATAAAATACCCTGTTAAATAAAGTTAAATTAGACACTTCATAGCAGAAGTATAAATAATAAATAAATGTATCTATTAAATGTATCTAGTATATGTATCTATTTCAGTTTATTAGAGAAATGCAAATTAAAACACTGAGATGCTATCTTACCTCAGAAAGAATGGTCCTCATCAGGAGATCAAAAACATCAAATGTTGCCCGGTGTGGTGGTGCACACCTGTAATCCCAGCACTCAGGAGGCTGAGGCAAGAGGATCACTGTGAGTTCAAGACCAGCCTGGGCTACATAGTGATTTCCAGGTCGGTCTCAACTACATAGTGAGACCCTCTCTCAAAAAAAAAAAAAAATCAAATGTTTTCAAGGCTGTGAGGAAAAGGAACCCTTCTACAGAGTTGATGAGAATGTAAACTAGTTTAGTCACTTTAGAAATCAGTATAGAGATACATCAAAAAATTAAAACTAAAAATTTCGTTTGACCCAGCTATTCCCCTTCTAGGTGTCTTCCCAAAGAGTTGAAGACATCATGTTAAAGTGATACATTCATATCTATGTTTATAGCACCACAATTCATAGTAGCTCATGGAAGCAGCCTATACATCCATCAACAGATAAATAAATGAAATGTGGTATTTATACATAATGGGCTACTACTCTGCCATAGTGATTTGTAGGAAAGTGAATACATACCTTTCAACCATAATTTCAAATGAAATAGGTTAGACACAAACATTTAAATATCATGGTTTCTCTTATATGAGAAACCCAAATTATAAATAAAGAGCAAAACAAAAGATAATAGGAAGTAGGGAAATAGATCTTATGCAAGTGGGAAGGGAATCAGGAGTTGGAGGGAGGGGGGAGAGGGGGAAATGGGGTTAAAAAAGGAATTAAGATGTTTATGCACATGTAGAAGCTCCACACTAGGAATAGAAATGTTACATACTGCAAAGATGTACTGGTCAAAAAAATTTCTAGAAAATAATCTGAAACTTGGAAAAGATTGTTCCTCAGAGATTCCAGAAGAAACAAATACCCTGATTTCAAACTTCCAGCCTCCAGGATTGTGATACAGTACAGTGTTTCATAGACAGATACTGGAAAAACTATTTAAAATAAAAATGCTGCCTCATCTCACCAAATCTGAGCCTTCTAACTTATTTTTTCCTTTCTAATACATTAATCATCTATTTTTATATTTAGTATTTTTTCTATCTATATTTCTTCCTAAAAAAATAGGCTGCAACAGGACAAGTTTATTTATTGTATTCACTGATGGATCCCAAGCATAACCATATGTTAATAACTATTTGCCAGATGAATAAAAAATATTCTGCCCACAATATTAAAATTTAAATAATTCATTTCTAATTTTCTTCAATTTTTAATGTAAAAACTATGTCACCTCTGAAAATGACAGCTTTACTTTTTTCCTTTCCAATCATATATACACTTTGCAACAGTATTTATATACTAAAAATCATCAAGATATAAGAAATTGAGAATAAGAATGTCAATATGGGTTCAGTTTTATATATGAAAATAATGCCCGCAATATGCAATTTAGTATAAAAGTCCGTTACAATATAGCATATACATTGTGACTAGAAAGTAAATTTTTGGAAAATATTATATATATAAAATA
>NW_022900930.1:16134756-16220669 GCF_012274545.1 Fukomys damarensis
ATAATATTATAAATATTATATATGTGCTATGTGTAATATATACTCAAACACATGTACACTCATTCATGTGCATATCTACCCACATGTACTATAATACTCTTAAAGTCCTATTAAACATTGTTGCTAGACATACTTTAAAGAGAAGAATCTAATCACCAAGGTTGTACAATAACATGTGAAAGATAAAAATATAAATCTCATTTCTGTCTTTCCAAAACTCCCTCTATTCTACTACCTCAAATGCTGAAATTTCAAATTGGTTAGGAAAGTTTTCATTTTATCAATACAAAATAAAAAATGTCTTCAATGCTTTGTTTTTGTAAACGTAAGGTTCATTGTGCTGTACACCAACAGATAAAAGTGTGTCTTCCTACTTCTTAGGTAGAGGAGAATCCTCATTAATCTGAGGCAAAAGACATTTCTTGAATTAAATTTTAAGGAAAAATGTCAATGACACATTCCACTGATGAAGTTGTAAAAGGCATTCATAAGAATAATGAGAATTCATTGGAACAAGTTGAAGAAAATTGTATCATTGGTTGCACAGTTATCACTCAATGTCTGGCTCTTTGTCCCTTACAGTTAGACAATGTAGGTGAATGTGGCCTATGCAACTAAAGTGTGTATGACCTTCTGGTGCTCATATTAGCTTCAGCTAATGGGATAGAATTGAAAGTAAACTCTGAAGTTTCTAAACGGGTCTTTAAAGAATTTAATGTAACCTCTCTCTTTCCGCTTCCCTTTTTTGTTGCTCCTGGAGAACTCTTCTAAGACCAGATGGGCAAAGCCTGGCTCTGTGATGATGAGTAACTTATCTAGCCTCCCTGTTCCATTTTTCTAATTTATAAAAATAAATGTCAGAATGTATCCTCCAGTAATGTTGTAAGAGTTGGATATACCATAAACAAAATTAACAAAATAGTCAATCCTCTTCCTATGAGGAAGGGGTGAAGGGAGGGGAGAGACAAGGGGAAAAAATGAGAACCAAGACCTGTCGTGTAAAGGTACAAGATCCCAAGAATGAATGTAACTGTACTGTATCCCTAAAATGTACCAACAAACTCAATAAAAAGAAAAAAAAGTAGTCAATCCTCAAAACGTATTGATGTTATAAGCAGGAAGAGGTGGAGAAAGCAAAGAGGTTTTCCTATTTTATATCCTAAAAACAAGAAAATCAAATGATATAAAAACTTAAAATGGAACAAAGAGATTCAATTTTGTTACCTTCACTGTACAATTAAGGAAAGTTCATATGAAAGGCTCCTGAGAGGATTGCTAGAAAACAAGGTCTCAACTGTATTTTTTCCTGGTAAGATGAATTTCCGTGGAAGGTTCTCAGCTCCAATGAAATTCTTCCAATTGGCAGGAATTTCCCCTGAGTCATGACTCTCAATAAGTATATAAATTTCTACTTTGTATTTGGTATAATTGAAATGATTTTTTTAAGTTTGGAAGGTTTTAATGTTCATACCATGCTGAGATGAATCTATCTACCTATATATCTACCTATCATCTATCTGAATTATTGATAGCATTTGACTATCCTTAAGCTGTGAATAATCTTAATGAGTAGCTGATATCCTAACAGTATACATATCATTTTTATAGCTCTTTGACTGTAAGAGTTTTGAATATGAGTTCCCAAATATAGGAGCTATGTGAAATGCATTATTTTTGATATTTATTAAAAAAGAAATATCTACATCAGTGGTATTTTATATTTATTACATGCAAATTATTATTTTCACATTACTGTATTTGCTAGGTGCTATGCATTTTAATTTCAAATGCATATTGAAAAATATTTCCCAGTCGGAATGTGTTTATACAATTTTTATATCAGTTACATTTAATTTGATTTGTACCTGGATATGGTATCTTACAAAGTCATTAAGTCTGAGACAAGTGAAATGTTCTTGTAAATAACAGGAAGTGACTTTATTCATAATTTAGTAAAGTACAGATTACCCATGCTCTTGAAAAAGTTCTAAAGAGCATATTTATCCCAAGAACATGCTTTCATTGAAAATGTAGTTGGTAAAATCATTACATGTGATTTTATTTGATCACTTGCTGCAGGATTTGCCAGATTCACTTTGACTTCTAAGTGCCTCACAAGTTGTAAAAGTACACTGTACAGCAACTGCTCTCCATTTTCCCAAGTGCTGACCTGCCTCAGCCTGCACTGCCACTGGCAGAGAGAAGTAGCACATGGGTAGGTAACACTTCAAACTCTTTAAAGGCTTAAATGAATAAGGCAAATTTAACAAATACCATCCCAAACTATGCAGGAAATTTTCAAGCAAAAAATGATATTCAGACAATATTAGCATATTAATTAATTTATCTATTTTCATTATTTTGCATGTTGGCAGTACATAATGTTTACATTCCTGTATGGAGTTGTTGCATATACAAAACACATTTTAATTCCTTTATTCATACCCTTTCCCTCCCTGCCTTCCCCCTCCTTCCATCTCTTGATCTTCCCACTTGAAAAAGATTTATCTCTGTTCTTCCTACTATTATTTACAATTTGGTTTTCTCTCCATGCTATATTTGCAATTGTATGTCTGACTTATTTCATTTAACATTATAGTCTCAAGGTGCATCCGTTTCCTTATAGATAATTCTTGAAATGACAACAAAATTATAAAATACATCACTAATAATACGAAATTATATATATAGATAGATAGATATCCAAGTGCCTAGTGCCTGCCTTTAGTATTTTCATAAATTAGTCTGCATACCCTAAAATCAAGGCTCTAGGGTCTCCCACTTACTGAAGATGTGGCAAAACTAAGATTTTTTTAAACAATGAAATATTTCACTAGCAATCGCATCCTCAATAAGTTTCACTTTTAGTTAATTAATTAGTTTATTTATTTTCCTTTTCAAACAAGGTCTTAGGCTTGAACTCAGTGTGAAGCCCAGATTGACTTCAAACTTGACTAATACTTCTGCCTCTGTCTCCATTGGGATTACAAGCACCACGCCTGGCTAAGAAGTTTCACATTTTTAGCCTGTGAAACAGAGCTAGTAATTTGTTTGTTTAGTTAATTTTACTTGTAGTTTATTTTGTGAAATTGTAGTTTATTATGTTTTGCTTTAGAGAGACAAAATAATTTAAAATGATGGTTATTTTAACAACAAGGCATTATAAGGGGTTAAAGATAGATCACATATTTTCTTATAAAATGCTCTTTAATGTCTGTTGTGTTGAAAGTAATATAATTACAAAAACTGCACTCAAAGAGGCAGCGGTTAAGTGAGATATGCTGTGTAAGATGAGATTTCAAGCTAAACTATAAAATCCAAGCTAATAAAATCCATGATGCTATAATTAAATTTGTAAAATATTTAAATTTGACAATTTAAAATCTAAGAAGATTGTAGTATTATCCTATTTATCATTAGCTGGTTTATAATAAATATGATATTGCCCATCAAAATTATTTATAATTTTCTTTAAAGTTGTATTGTCATTGTGTGTTTTGATAAATACCAAAATAACATCATGGTACTTCACATTATATGTACAATCCAAGAGAAAAATGAAATAATAGACTAAAAAGAAAAGTAAAACAGAGAACTATAGAGTAATAATGAATTTCTGTTTCATATACTTTTCAGTTCTTAGAGAGAATTAGTGAGATTCTTCAGGAGGATGGAATATAAAAACAAAATTGTCATGAATAGAATATAAGTGACCCGCAGTGACACTATCAACTTACAATGTTACTACAACCATGAGAGTTGATTAGTAAGGGTGCAACTGCCACCAAATTATTTCTAGGAAATAAACTAAAGATGTATTCTAAATTGCTCATAACAAGGAAATTACCCAAACAGAGCCACTTTTTGTGCAAGGTAGTGCTTCGCCTTATTAGTAAAAATAATGAATGTGTATAGTAGAAAAATCTAAACAATGAAGTATACCAAAATAAAAAATTTAAATACCCATGAACCACTAACTCTAAAAATACATTTTTAAAATAGTGAAATGAAGCATTACAAAATCAACAAGGTAGATTTTTAAATACTTGTTTCTATCATTCCATCATGACCATTTCCTGCAGAAAGTAAATTTTCCTTAATGTTTTATTAATTTGATAAATTTGAGTTAGTTTTCTCAAAGTTTTAATTAAAATTATACTTCAAAATAAATCTCAAGATGTTTTTATTTTGTTGCTTTGTCTGTTTTATTAATTCATATTATGTATTAAATTCATTATTTTAATGTTAACCCTCAAATGAAAAATATGACTATTATGTGACATTCCAGGTACACAATTATTCAAATGCATATAATAAACTTTACTTTCTTTTGAGGAAGAGGATCTTAAAAATGACTTTAAAACTTTATATAATTTATCTGTTAGAAATTTGATATATATTAATGCAATGAATACATAAACTTCTATCACTTAATTTTTTTTGGTATTGAGCATTGAACTTGAGTCCTTGCACTTGGGACATTTTTTCTTTTCCCTTATTTCCTTATTATTCTTTATTTTTAATCCTACTTCCTGTTCATTCTGTTATTTTCAGTTATGTGATTAGTATATGCAATGATAACTTTTGTGTAAGCTTTATGTGACTCAGAAGACAAGAATGTTGTTTTCTTTTATATACAAAAATAACCCAGTAAAGTGGCCAAATAATACTCATTATTGTTTGGTTAATACAAAACACCATGAACAAAAATGAACAAAATGCCATGTATTTATGATTATGTCAAAATAACGAAATATAATCTGACAATGTTTACATTATAAATACCTTGATATAACAAATATATCAAATTGTTTAAAATGTGTAACTGAACTCCAGGAAATAAGTGAAGCCACATGGATTGTATATCAAAAGGAAATTAAAAAATAGGGCTAGAAGCACATAAGCCAAATTCCTTGGGAAGTTAGAGGCATAGCTGAGATTCTGGTATAATGCCAGCACCCTTGAAACACCTACTTCAGCAGAAAACAACTTTAGAAAAAAATTCCACCAACCTAGACTGAGCGAAAGGAAGCTGATGCCTTGAGAAGCAATCTGGGCGGGGAAACACGAGTCCTCAAATCTAATGCTGCCTGTGTGAATGCCGCTCGTGTCTGCCTTTCCGCGAAGAACCTTCTCCACAAAATCAGCTCCTTCTAACAGAAGCAAAAGAGTTTCTACTAGAGTTGGAAACATTCTCAAATTTATAAAGCTACTGAAAAAGAAACTCCAAAATAATAGATACTGAAAACAAATACAAGGAAACAAGACACCAGAAATTCTGCTCAAGAAACAATGAAATTATATATCTGAGAATTTCAGTTAATGAAATATTTTAAGTGAAATACAAAGACATAAAGGAAAGAAAGTTGTTTTAAAAATCAGGTAACCTTCGAAGGGAAATATCCAATAAATTATTATAAAAGTTACTATAAAGAATCAAAGAATGGATTTAAGTACTAAAAGGTCAAAAGTCAATCTGTGGACATTTATAAAGAAAACATTAAAGGGATAAAGAACTAGAAGATGTCAAATCCTTTATAAAGACATGGGAGAAAGCATGATAACTTCTTATTAATATCTACCAGAAATTCCAAATAGAATAAAAAAGCATAACACAGAATCACTATTTAAAGAGTTAATGACAAAGAATTTTCCATGACTTGAATCATGCAAAGAATGAATCTTCATGTTAAAGAAGCACAACATTCCCTTTAAATTATAACAAAAATAAACTCGATCTTGATGTGCAGTAAACTACTGAAATTCAAAAACAAGTACATCTACTGAAAACAAGATTAAAGGAAAGACATTGACAGCATGGAAGTGACAGTAAGATGGTTCGAGAGTCTTGACAGCGTAAAGAAGGCTGAAGACACTGGGAGACGGTGTGTACTCTTTCCTAGAAAAATGCAGCTCACAAAAATTGATTTGAGGAGAAGCGAAAAACTTGAACAGAGCCATAAATATTATATGAATTCAGTTTGGGCACTGTCAAGGGATAAAAAGCTCATTTGCAGTACAGTTGAAGGTTGTTCCTGAAGAATACTGAGGAATTCCCACTTCCTGTTCTCCATGAGTTCCTGTTCAAAATATGGGTATACATGGGTATACAGTCAAGCATAACCGAGAGCCAAATTACTCAGCCATAAGGAACAAGAAATTAGAGTCATTCATAGGAAAATGGGTACATATTGAAGATATACTCCTAAGTGAAATAAATAAGGCACACATGTGTAAATACCAAATGGTTTCTCTGGTGTGAACAATCTGTAATAATACAGAAGATCCTAATAAGATTACTGACATTGAGAAATGGAAGAAAGGAGCTAAAGGTGTAGGGAAGGTGGGATGGGTAGGGGAAGGGTAATAAGGGAAAAGAAAAAAAATGTGAGAAAATGAAATGATGGAAATAAAGTGTTTGTAGATGGGGAGGGGAGGAGGGGGTGAAGGGAGGGCAGGGACAAGGGGAAAAAATGAGAACCAAGACCTGTCATGTAGAGGCACAAGATCCCAATAATGAATGTAACTGTACTGTATCCCTAAAATGTACCAATAAACTCAATTAAAGATGAAAAAAACAGAATAATGACTAATTCTTTAAAGGAATGGAGATGGAACTATCTTAGACGCTGATGACTATGAGCTACACGACCCAAGTGCCATCATTCTACCATAATCAGAAAAATCCGCACGAAGACCCCTGAGAGAGAGAGAGAGAGAGAGAGAGAGAGAGAGAGAGAGAGAGAGAGAGAGTGAGTCTGAAATAGAAAGAACAGAAAGACATCTTTTATTTTATTGAGATGTTTCAGTTCATTGGTACAATTTAGGTATACAATAGCTATATTAACCATTGGGATCTTGTACCTTTACATAACTGTCTTGGTTCTCATTTTTCCCCGTGATCCCAATAATGAATGTAACTGTACTGTATCCCTAAAATGTACCAATAAACTCAATTAAAGATTAAAAAAACAGAATAATGACTAATTCTTTAAAGGAATGGAAATGGAACTATCTTAGACGCTGATGACTATGAGCTACACGACCCAAGTGCCATCATTCTACCATAATCAGAAAAATCCGCACGAAGACCCCTGGAATCACAACTGCAATGCAGTACTGTAAAACTGCTGAGAGAGAGAGAGAGAGTCTGAAATAGAAAGAACACAAAGACATCTTTTATTTTATTGAGATGTTTCAGTTCATTGGTACAATTCAGGTATACAATACCTATATTAACCATTGGGATCTTGTACCTTTACATAACCTGTCTTGGTTCTCATTTTTCCCCATTCCCCCTGCCCTCTCTTCACACCCACCACCCTCCGCTATCTACAAAGACTTTGTTTACATGTTTTTCCTTTAGTCATATTTTTCTTTGCCCTTTTTACCTTTCCCATGCTCCTCTCGCTTTCCCTACTTCTTTAGGCCTTTTCTTCCTATTACATAATATCAATTCTATATTTTGGTCCTTATGTACACTTTTAGATTTTCACACCAGAGAAACTATTCAGTATTTACACATGTGTGTCCTATTTTAACTTGAGCACAGAAGTATTAATTATAAAAATCGCTATTCTCTTCAACATCCTTAATCTACTACATAAAGTTTAAATACAAAACAGAGAAGTACTATGTATGTGACAGAAGTACTTACTACCAATATAAGAGTTGTGGCTTTATATTTTTTAAGTTGTAACACTTTTAATTAAAACGTTTAAATGTGAATAGTATGGTACTATTTAAACTGATGAAGCAAATGAGTGAATAGCAGTAAATTCTTACACCTTTATTTAAAGTCATTAATTTTATAATTTGCTACAAACAATAGAGCTCAATTTCCCCTTAAATTCAAGAGCCATGACTAGGTGATTTCTCCGTTGTATTTAAATTAAATCTTGTACAGTTTTATGATTTGCAATTCAAAACTTATGGCTTCATTTTAGTTATACATATATAGGATTCATTTCTTAAGAAAGTAAAAGTTCTTGGATTTTATTAGCATACTATGTTACTAAACAAGTTAACAATGTATATTAATACCCTCTGTAAACATCTTACCAATAAATGAAAACAACACACTTATTTTATTAGGGAACGGATAGCAAAGTTTTGGAGAATATATGAATCAATGTTTTATTATATTGTGAAAATTCAGTATGACACTTTCAATTAAAAATCTTGTAGTTCCAATTGATACATTTTCTATTAGGTCATTGTGTTTAACCTCAAACATTGTAACTTCCTTTGTAAGAAGGGACAAAAGCAATTTTCTTTTAAAGTGAACTGAAAACTGTTTGAAAAAAATGTGTTCTTTTTATCAAACTATAATCTATTGTTTCTGTTATAAATAAATCACTAACAGACAAGAGTATAAAGGGACTTCATGGAATTATTATGACAAGAATAACTGCCAAAACAATGAACTTAAAAGTGTTGCCTTTCTTCAAGAATGACATGAACAAACTAAAACAAATTGATATTTTCACTTCCAACTGTGAAGTATCTTAAATCTAATATGAGTACCATATAAATTCATAGGAAATTGAAAATAAGACTCTTTTAACTAAATTACCTAATTAAATTGAAGTTGTATGCAAATTAATATTTTTCTGATGACCTTTAATTGTTCATTTCTTTTCATCTTTTCTAGAGAAATATATGATTCCCATGTTTAGTAAAGTTCACCATAAACTATAACACAAAGTCCAAACAATAGAAAAAAAGTCATTGTGTTTCCATCATAACCATACTATAGTGCAGAAAATTCAGAATATGAATTCTGATTGTTTTTATGCTGCACAATTTTTCTAGTTGATCTACGTGTACAATGAAGTGGAAAAGGATCACCCCTGCCCCTATGCTAATAACTGTATCGTGAGGCTTTTTAAAAGTATCCAGAAGGTTTGCAAGAGAGTAGGAGGGAAGGAGAGAGGGTTGCCGTGGGTGCTCTTGACTGAAAAAAGGCTGTTCGGGAGAGCTGAATCCTAATGTAAGCTTCCAAGGATGAGCCGAACTGGACATTCCTACATAGTGGGAGTAGTTGTGAATATATGAAAGTTATAAATTAAGTTATTACTTTAAAATGCTCAGTGGACCTTTCAAGAAAAGATTACATAGGCAATACATATCCCTTTATGGAGCTGAATTCCAGTAAGGGAGGTAGTCATTATTTGAGTGAAACTTTCTCCCAATTTCTATAAACATATAAATTTGCTATTTAAAATGTATACTTTAAAGAAAATTTTAAAAATCAAACATATAGTGAAGACTGTTAACATAAAATTATAAAAAAGTGATGTCCCAAATAAGCAGTTGGACACAGGATCCCTGAAGTTCATTTAATGCGGGAAGAATTGAAGATTGAGGTAAATTGTAGTTGTAGATTCCTGGGGAAAGAGATGTCTGAAGTTAAGACCAGATCGAGACATGCAGCCAAAACTGTCTTCCCAGATTAAGTGAGGCAGAGTACCAAGATGAAGCAGGTTAACTGATGCCATCCATACACCCACAGGTATCACAGCTACATTTGGGCATCCGCAGGATTTATTATACAAGGAGGCTTAGAATATGTGGAAAAAAATAGCGGGAGGTCAGGAGGGAACCATATTGTTGGCGCAAAATTGGCTAGGTTTTGATTCAATTTAGACTTTGATTAATGTTGTACTCATTTTGTGATGTCTTCACATCACCTAAACCAATGAAAGAAATCATTAGAAATTTTAAAATTATTAACAAAAAAATTAAGCAATTTCAAAAGAGACATAATAAGAAAAATGAAGCAGAATAGGGGAATAACTATCAAAAATTAAATTTGTGAATACACAATATATATAATGGTATAAATGGAGTACGCTCACTAATTAAGACAGATACATTATGAGATTTGATTTTTAAAATTTATAAAGACCCAATTAAAAAATGGACATCTGAAATGAACAGACATTTCACAGATTTTCAAACAAGTAAAAGCAGCAAATAAACATATGAAAAATGTTCAATATCACTAGTCATTTGAGAGATGCAGATGAAAATAACACTGAGATTCCACCTCACCCCAGAAAGAATGGCTGCTATCAAGAAATCAACCAAGAAAAAATGCTGGCAGACTTATAGGGAGATAGGAACCCTTCTCCATTGTTGGTGGGAGTGCAGACTGGTGCAACCACTATGGAAATTGATATGGAGATACCTCAAAGAGCTAGGACTAGAGGTTCCATTTGACCCAGGTATCCCACTGCTGCGTATCTTTCCAAAATAATTAAAATAATCATACCACAGTGATATATGTGTACCCATGTTTATAGCAGCAAGGCTTGTAATAGCTAAAACTTGGAAATAGCCCAATTGCCCATCAACTGGAGACTGGATAAAGAAGATATGGTTTTTCTATAAAATGGAGTACTACTCAGCTATAAAGAATGAGAAACTAGATTCATTCATAGGAAAATGGATGCATATTGAAGACATACTCTTAAGTGAAATAAAGAGGACACACTTGTGTCAATGCCAAACAGTTTCTCTGGGGTGAAAAACTAAAAGTGTAAATAAGATCCAAATTGTATAACTGACAATGTGAAATACCAAAGAAAAGGGCAAAAGGTGTAGGGGAAGGGGGAAGGGTAGGGGAAGGGAAATAAGGGGAAAGAAAAAATATGAGAAATGGAAAAAAAGTCTTTGTAAATAGGGATGGGTGGAGGGGGTGAAGGGAGGGCAGGGGTATGGAGAAAAATGAACACTAAGATCTCTCATGTAAAGGTGCAAGATCCCAATGATGAATGTAACTGCACTGTATACTTAAAAAGTACCAATAAACTCAATAAGAAAAAAAACTACACTGTGAAATCAAGGATGAGCAAGAAAATAAGACAAAGGTGCAAAGATATATGTAGGTCAAGTTTTCTCCATTAAAATATCACTATCTGAAATATCATTTTACAATTATTTGTTTGTATGCTTATTCCTTATTTTACTCTAATAATATGTAAGCATCAAGAATGTAGAAGAGAAGTGAATAGTTTTCACAAGTGGATTGTCTTTCTCTAGCACAGTATCTAGTACATAAAAATAGCACAAGTAAATTTTTCAGATTAAATAAATTGAATTCCCTATATGAATGTGGTCATTATATATATCTAAAATGTACCAATAAAAATTTTTTTAAAACTGGAGAAAGCTCAAAAAAATTTCAAAACCTGAAAGTCAAAATTATAAATTAATAGTTTACTTACCTGACAAAAAGAATTTAGAAACTTTTAACAGACTATCTGTTGTACTAACCAATTGGACTTATTGTTCATAAATAACCATATATTGAAAATATTCCAGATTATAATATAAATATTTAAATGTTTTATACACACATTCATATGTAGGTGTTACTATTCTTTACCTACATTTTCTATATTTTTAAATTCATTTCTCAACAGCAAGGAGAAAATGGATAATTTTAGAGTTTGATTCAATTCCAAAAATGTTTTCCAGATATTTGTTTTATTGAATCTAAAACTTATAAAACTCTCTAGAGTATGGTTGGACCACTAGTATTCTGGGGCTTCAATAGGGCAAAAACAGATTTTGTCAAATTTCACAAATGTTTCACTGTTCCCAAGAGGAAAGTAAAATGTATTGAATTGGCCAAGATAAAACATGGACCAAAAAATGCCTTAAGTTAATAAAAGAAGCCCAATTAAACCTAAGATCTTATCCATATAACAGATTGTAATCTTAACCAAAATACATTAAAGGCCAATCATTAATATAAATAAAAAGGTCTAAAAAATTCTTTGACATGATAATATTGTCTACCCAGTTCATTTATTACAAAGAAAATCACCTTTTCATATGTTCTAACTGCTACTGCAAATCTTTTTAGTAACTTTTTCTTATATAAGAAAGGATAGTCAAAGACCACCTGAAAATTTATGAATTCCTTTATCACAAGGAAAAAGCATAAAATTAGCAATTAGTGAAAACAAGCAAAAATAAACAAAATATCTAAAAAAGAAAATTTAGATACTAATAAATAAAATTATACTGTATACAGGAAAAACATTTACCCCTAAAAGAAACTCACAGACTAAAAATCCGGAGAAGGAAAACAATGTTCCATGTAATAGGACCATAAAACAAGCAACAGTGGCTATCCTATTATCAGACCACGAGAACTTCAAGCCAACATTTGATCAGGAAGGCAAAGAAGGTAACTACATATTGGTTAAGGGAATTCAACAGGAAGTGCTAACAATTATTAACATATGTGAACCAAACAATGGTGTACACAACTTTGTAAAATGAGTACTATGAAACATAAAAGATTAAAAAAAACACAATTATAGCAGAAGACCTCAATACCCCACTAAAACAAATAGATCAATTAGACAAAAAAATAAAAAAAGAAATATCAGAGTTGAACAAAAATTTTAAATTAACTTAATAGATATTTATAGTGTTCCACCCAACAACAGAAAACACATTCTTTTAAGCAGCACCTGATATTCTCCAGAATAAGCCACATATGAGCCAATAAACCAGCCTTAAGTAAATGTAAAATAATTAAAATTATACCATGCATATTTTCAGACCATAGTGCAATGAAGTTAGAATTCAACAACAAAAGAAAACACAGAAATTATACAAATGCAAAGGAATGAAACAATACACTCTTTTTTTTCAGCTTTAATTGAGTTTATTGGTACATTTTAGGGATACAGTACAGTTACATTCATTGTTGGGATTTTGTACCTCTACATGAAAAGTCTTGATTCTCATTTTTTCCCCTTACCTCTGCCCTCCCTTCACCCCCTCCTCCCCTCCGCATCTACAAACACTTTATTTTCATTCTCTCACATTTTTTTCTTTTCCCTTTTTACTTTTTATTCTCTTTTCATTCTCTCACATTTTTTTCTTTTCCCTTTTTACTTTTCATTCTCTTTTCATTCTCTCACATTTTTTTCTTTTCCCTTTTTACTCTTCCCCTACCCATCCCACCTTCCCTACACCTTTAGCTCCTTTGTTCCCATTTCTAAATGTCAGTAATCTTATTAGAATCTTATGCGTTGTTACAGATTATTCACTCTTAATTAAACAATGGGTTAGGAAGAAATACCACAGTTTCTAGAACTAAATTATAATGCAAAAAAAAAAAACACAGAATGTATCGAAACAATGAAATCAGTCCTAAAGAGAAGTTTATAGCTATGAATGCCCATATAACAAACAGAGAAGGAGCCCAAACAAATAACTTAATAATGCACCACAAGGTCCTTGTAAAACAAGAATGATCCGAACTCAAAGCTAGCATAATGTAACCAAATCGAAACAATTAAAAATGGAAAAAAAATGACTCTTTATCTGGATTTGTATTTTATTTCCTGGTGATTTTGTAGTGTCTATCTTCTAAATAACAAGGCAAAACAGTAGTAGCAGGACAGCATATCAGTATAACCAAAGTTGTCATCATGGAGTTTACATTTAATATATTTCCTAATACATGACTGATATGTCATAAATATACAAAATAATGATTTTGGACATATCTTATATTGAAAAGTTGTGTGACAACTTTTTTTTTCTGACTGTAAGCTATCCATAAAAGTTAGCAAGCCCTGGGTTTAAACATTTTAAATATATAAGGATATCATTACCTTGTTACACTTGTTACCCTATAGAACTTTCATTCCATATTTTTATAAAAATTAGTCTATTACACAGCCACCAACTGCAGTCTGATTAAAAAATGGGACATTTTAGTAGGTTTATAATTAGGAGTTGTCCTTCTAAGAGAAAAGACATAGGTCACTTATAGTATCTATCTTTTCTAAAAAAATGATTGAGAGTATATAATGGAATTATAATTATACATTAGTCATCTTTAATTATTTATAATTTTAACTTTAAAATCTTATTTTGAAAGTGATTTGAATAAAGATTCATGTTATATTTTAATATTTCATTAAAAAAATCTTTTATCATCTTCATAAACTCAGGTATTTTACATTTATATTCTTTTGAGTCTCATCTTTCCAACATATATAGGTGACTAAGCTAATCCTTGTACAAAAAAAAAAAACCTTCTAATACTTAAGGAAGCTGAAGAAAATAAAAAAGTATAAATAAAAAAGATGAGAAGAGGACAAATCTGATTCATTTTAAAAATCAGAGTGTGAAAATTAGCTACACAATTTAAGGATAAAAATCAAATTTTGATATATTTTCTCTTATGTTAATAGATGAATTTATTTATATAAATTAATAATATATGTTTGAGATCTTTGGAAATTTTCAAAAATATTTTATGGGGTCTTTGTGTTTGATTTTCTTGGTTCTTTTGTTTTGCTGTAAATTTTTTTTTTGAAGTAGTAAAAATTGAAAACAAAAGTGGAAAACCTAAGGGTATTTTGTTGTCCATAGAATGAGGGAATTCAAGTGTAAGAGAAGGGTGAGAAATATTAACGAGTCCTGGTTTGGGGGCAGATAAGTTAATAGACAGAGGTATCACTTTTTGACAGGACTAAGGCAAGAACAAAAGGTGTTGATTTAGTGCGGTGAGCATTTTTCTATGTATTCATGTGCTCAGATGTGAGGTCGCCGTGGTGAAGTATAAGTTGCAATATTGCCTTATTGGTAAGGTTGTGAAGAACCACTCCATCCCAGCAGCACATTACAGTTACCTCTATTAGTTGTAATAAAGTAAAGTCACTCAAAAATACACCTTAGTTTTCCCAGTTAATTATATTTAAATTTCTTCTCATGTCTCAGGCCCCAAAGAAGATGCATATTAACCCCGTGTGTATTCATAAAGTCTCTCTCCCCCCTTCCATAAAACTGCTGTCTTACTGCTTCTTAGGTCATAATCTACAAATCATGTAGGATTTTAGACAGTTTCTCAAAGGAGACTCTCCACCTCTCCTCACTGAAAAGATTTGAAGGTTAATTACCTGTGCTCTGCCTCATTCCCTGCATTTTTGCCTGAGTTCTTCTCAATGTTCAGAGCAATGAGCAAATGGCTACCTTTCTTTTCAAACATAACTTCCCTTAGCCAGCGCCCATCCCATCGTCAGTGTCTTTGAAGCACTTGTTGAGTACTTTTATTGTCTTTGAGTACTATTATCATTATTATTATTGGCCCTACATTGATAGTCTTTTCCTATAAGAACATTGGATTTAGAATAAGAATATCATCTGCAAAGTTCACCCTGTATGAGAATCCCTACAAACAGCACTTGAAAAGTGATTTATACTTAGGCAATGTTTTACAAATGGCATGGGATGAATACAGGTGTTCAAGAGAGTTACCAGATGAGTCTTATCATTTCAACTTTTGGTCGAAATGAAAGGTGAAGATCTGTAAAGGTCTCCCAAGTTGTACTTCCTTAGTTTGGATCCTAACTCATTATTTATTATCTGTATGGGTTTCAGTTTGTTAACAAACAAAGAAGAAGAAAAGAAATGTCACCACTATGTAGGATCACAGTAAATTCAAGTGTTTAAAGTTGAGTATGACACAGAAGAGCGCAACAAATTTATTTATCTACTGTTAACCTCAAAAATATACAAAAGTTATAGGCATATTAATATATAACATATGTACTTTCTAGATTATCAGAAAAATCAAAAGCAAAGGAATTGAGATTATATTATGATTCTATTATTCACTAAAGATATCTAAAGTGACATATTCTAAATTAACTGTAAAAGGCACACCACATGTAGGAAAAATAAATCAATCTGTAATGCCCCTGAACTCAGGGAACAAGTAAAAAGCAAAACCAAACTTGGGAGTCCAACTAGCCACCTAAATACAGCATTTTTCATGTACTTGTGAAATTATATTGTAAAAGCTCAGTAAAGAAAGCAAGATTATGCATATTTATATAATGCTTCACTGGAGATGATAAATGAAACATAGCTGCAAAATTATTCACCAAATATGACATATACTTCTTTCAAGATTACTAAGATTTTTATATGTTTTTAGGAGAAAAAATCTAAATTTTTCTGAATGAAAGCAAAATCAGTATTATATAATTATTATATTATATAATATATAGTATTATATAATTTCAATGAACTCTTCTAATTTTATTATAAAAAGAAAATCAAATATAAAATCTTACAAGATGATGCATGATTTTCCTGATTCACTAATGATTTCAAACTAGGCATTAGCAATGCATAACAGTAGAAAAAAACATCATTTTATGTATTTTGATGAGTTTTCTGATCTAAATATAAGTATTTTGAGATTAACTCACCTTGATGGCTATTATTTCTATAATTGAGCCTCATTCTGTTTTCCAAATTTTATGTTAAATTAAATTTATTGTTTAAGTGAATTGCATTACTTTGTTATTGTTAATTTTTCAATGGAATAAGACATTTTAGTATATTTTTACTTTACTAGAGGTTATATACAACTTTAAAACAACGTATCTTTTCCAATTTCTCTAGTTATTTGTGCCAATATCTAAATTATTCATATTGGCCCTCAACTCCAAAATACAAAAAAAGTCTGTATTATTGACTGAAAATAATCTCTGACAGTGGGATTTGATAGAAGACAGAAGTTGTTGCTCCTTTGCCTTCTAGTATTTCCTCTTTCCCCAAAGACTTTAGCTTTCTATGTGGGGTGTTTGTTTGCTTGTTTGTTTTGAGACAAGGTCATGCTATGTAGTTTGCTCTGGCCTTGAACTCACTTACTATGTAAGCCAGGCTGGCCTTAAACTCTCAGCAGTCCTCCTGACTCAGACTCCCAAGTGCTGGGATTTCTGGCATGTGCCAGTATGCCCGGAAGACTTTACTATTAATAGCTTCAGGAAGGTCAAGTTTTTGTAGTTAATGTTGAGTGAAGAAAAAATCAAAATTACATTCAAGTTTTAGAAATTGGTAATTAAAAAAGACTAGATTAGGTACTTTAAAAAAAACAGATTTTTCCTTTTCTTTACTCATGCCAATATTTGCTGGGACCCTATTCAATAAAAGTATGTTAATAAGAATGTTTTGGTACTCTGTTCCATTTTACTTTGGTACATCCCACTAAATTTTCTATAATTACATTACCAAGACAATCTACCCAAGCACAGAAAATTATTATGTGTCTCTACTACCTCTATCAAATAATTGCTAGTATAAATTGAGTTTGATTCATTTCAATTAAGAGTATTAAATAATACATTTATATTGTAACACAGACACATTCAAGACATATTTTGGATATCTAGTTCCAGTGTTTATTTTACAACATATGCATCCTTTCATTTTTTGCATTCGATGAGTCACCCATGACCTATTATGGGTAACTTTTCATGGTAACTTTTCATTCTTAGAGAACCGTGGAGCAAGCTCATCTTGATGTAAGCAGCACAGCTACTAATTATAAAACATTGTGACAAATATTCCCAGGCTTAGCAAGTGATGTGGGAACATAAAAAGAGAAATTAATTATATTTGGAAAACCAGAGAGAAAGTCTGTGTACGTGTAGGGGGCAGTGACATAGGGACTCAATCTAGGTATGTGACATAGCATTCTCCAAGTGAATGAATGAGGACTGGTCAATGAAAAGTAATCTGTAGCAATAGTGTGCAGAGTGATTAAGAACTTGGGAGTTAAGAGGTTGACATTTTTTTTTCTTGTACTGGGGATCATACTCAAGAACTTGCTCTTGTGAAGCAGATGCAGTGCTACTGAGCTAGATCCCCGGGCTCAGTTTGACAAATTAGAGTTCCTTAATAACTTGGCAAGTTATTTATTCACTCTGATAATAAATGGAAATAAAACTTCTATGCATTTCATAGGCCTCTTGTGAAAGTCAGACCATCTACTTCTAAATCACAGTATTTTGCAGTGTGTCTGGCCAATGACAAAGAATCAACAGACGATAGTAGCCTGCTATTTGCTCAGTGATTTTTTCTCTCTGGATGTTCTACCCAGTGTTGGAGGTGGAGTACTAAATTTGCATGCCATTATTTTTATTGCTGTCTAGTTCTCCTTTTAGTTCTATTACTATTTGCTTCACATATTTAGATGTTCTGAAGTTTAGTGCGTAAGTCTTTATAAATAATGTATCTACCTGATAAATTGATTTTTTTTTCAACACTGAGGATTGACCTCAGCATCTTCTCACTTGACTAAATGCCTGGCCATTTTTATTTTTTGGGACCCTGGCTGGTCCCAAATTTGTGATGTTCCTGTCTTGGCCTCCCAGAGTTGGGAAATTGGATTCTCTTATTATGAAAAAATGTCCCTCTTTGTCTTTCATTACTATTTTAATTAAATTGCATTTTTGTTGATATGTGTAGCCATTCCTCTTCATGTATGTTAATCATTTAATATTGTTCAGTCTTTACTTATATCCTTATATGTATTCTTAATTTTAAAGTGAGTTTCCTAAAGACAGCCAATAAACCAATAGTTAGGACTTGGATTATTTATTTGTTTGTGGTCATTGGGATTGAATTGAGGTGGTAATGTATGCTAGGTAAATGCTCTATCACTGAGCTACAGCTCAGCTCTTTTTATTTTTCATTTTTATTTGAAGACACAGTCTTATTAAATTGCTCAAAATGGCCTTGAATTTGGAATTTTCCTACCTCACTCTCCCAAGTAGCTGGGATTAAAACTGTAGCCATTTCTAATTTTTAAATTTATAAACACGTGACTTAATTAAAAAATTTAATGCATTTAACACAAATATTGATAGTGAAGGATTTATTATTGTAATTTTTTAATTCTGTCGATACTTTAGTTTTATTATTTCCTCACTTGTTATCATGTTTTGTGTCATAGATTTTTTGTGTAGTACCGTGAGTCCTCTCTCTCACTCTCTTTCTCTCTCTCTCTGAGATGTGTTCTACAGCTATTTTCTGTGTATCTATTTACCATGGAGCTTATATAAGATATAGTTACACCGGTATATTTTAAGCTTATAACAAATTAACTTCAATTGCATCTGTAGTTTTACTTCTGTTCAATTCATTTTGTTATAATGCCACACCTTGCTTATATTTTGCGTCCATCAACAGTTTTAGATACAATTTTAATACTTTCATATTCTTTTATATTAAAATTAAAAGTAATATATGCACTAACATTTTAATATCCAGAATAATATAGAATATATACAATATATTCTATATTATATGTAATATAAAATAGAATATATGTAATTATATAGAATATGTAATATGCTATATTATAACATGTAGTAAATGATATATAATGTATATAATATTAAATATAATGTATATTGTATTTACAGGTACACCTTTAGAGAGTTTTTACTTTCATACGCTATCTAGTGTTCTGAAATTTCAGCTGAAGAACTTCCTTTAAAAATTCTTATATGGCAATTCTAGTACTGATGACCTCTCTGAGCTTTTGTTTGTCCAAGAAAGTATTTACCAATCCTTCATCTTAAAGATCATTTTACTAGGTATAGCATTCTTAATCAGTAGGTTTATTTGTGTTTCAGCACTTTAATTTACAATCCTTGTCTCTGCTGGCCAGTAAGAGTTTTGCCGATAAAACTGCTGGCAGTCTTACAGAAATCCTTACATTATAAATTTCTCTTGCTGCTTTCAAATTTCTCCTTGTCTTGCCTTTTGCTAATTTGGTCATACTGTAATGTGCATCTTCTTTGGGTGCACATCTTTTGAATTCATTTCATTTGGAATAGTTTGGGTTTCAAGAACCTGGATGTTCACTTTTTTCTCAAGATTTGGGTTATTATAGTCATACAGTCATTAGTGTCTTTAAATAAATGTTCTTCCCCTTGCCTTGTTCTCTTCCTGGACATCCCTAATATACTGGCTCATGTTGATACTGTTCCATAGTCTTAAGGGCTTTCTTCACTCTTCTTCCTCCTTTTTTATCTTGTTTCTCAAGATAATCTCCAGTTACCTGACTTTGAGATTGCTGATTCTTTTTGTCTGCTTGATTAAATCTTCTGATGAAACTGTGATGCTTAAGTTTAGCTATTTTATCCTTTACCTCAAGAATTTCTGTGTGATCATTTGTATGGTTATTATCTTTTGCCAATAACCTCGTTTTGACCATGTATTATTTCCCTGATTTCATTTAGTTGTCTTTCTCTGGGCCCTCTTGTAGCTCACTGAAGGGAAAGTAATCAAGATGATTATTTGGCATTATTTGTCAGGTAATGCATAGATTTCCATTTCTTTGGAGTCAGTTACTGTAGGTTTGATTCTTTTAGCATTGTCATAGTTACTTGATTCATTTTTATTGTAGTTTTGCATTAATATCTATGCATCTGAAGTACATCCCCCTCTTCTAGCATTTATAGATTTGCTTTGTGTAAAAGGACCTGAATTAGCATGGCTAAAGATTCTGGGAGTGTCCAAAGCTCCATTAAAAACATGCACACTCCATACCTCTCCCTCTTTGGAGGGAAGAAATCTCAGGATTGTGCATCTTCTCCAAAACCACATAGTCGTGATCCTGTTCCATGGGCCACTTGAGTACAAATTTCTTTCTCTCCTTCCTGAAAGCAGTGTTTCAGGATCACGTGCCTTCTCCCAATCCTATCAAATTAAGCCCCTTCTGAAATCCACGCATGCAGCTAAGAGCTATCCTGCCTGCTGTGATTCATATCATCTGCTGAGAGCAATGACAATATTGAGAGACGTAGAGGCTGCTGAAATCTACACCATCTCTTGAGAGTTTTGTGTGCTGCTGAGATCCCTACCACCTGCCCAGATCTGCACTGCCAGCCAAGAGCCACAAAGGCTACTTACTGATAGCATCTTATCACATGAGATCCATGCTGTCAGCTAATATTCCTACTAGTTGCTGGGAGCTGAGTTTCTGAAGCTGTTGAGATCTGCACCAGCTGCTGAGAGCCACCAGCTGCTTTTCATTGCATTTAGCTTCTATCTGGCCTTCTAACTGCTACATTTCTTCTGTGCTCTGGGTGAGGCAAGATGAAAGCAAGTCTTCTGAGCAGTGACCCCAAAGAGTGGAGATATAGAATGTTCATTCACTTTCTCTTTCTCTCATAGGAGAGATCAGCAGTTGTAGGAATCTTTCTTGGCACTCAGGTGCGCTAAGAGAGTGGCTGATGTGGGTAAAATGAAACTGCTGTTCTTTTCCACTTTCAGGACATTGTTATTGATTTATGCTCTTTTTAGATGTTATGACCCCTTAGTTGCATTTTGGTCTTCTCCTAAAGCTGTTTGATCCTAAAATGGTATTTCTGTTGGGGAAACAAGGGCTAAGATTCCCTATTGCATCATCTGGCTGATATCATTCCATATTGATTTTCTTACAGAATATGTCATGATCTGAATGTCATCATAAATATTTTTTATTTTCAAAAGATTTCATTCTATTTTCTTTGCTATAAAAAATTAAAGAGAAGCTCCTTTTAAATCAAAATTAGTGAGTACTAAAACTTAAGAATATATGATTGCCAAAAAATGAATATAATATTAAAAATGTAAGCATAATGACAATCTCTTTAGAAAAGAGTAATTTGGACTATACTTCAAATCATAACACATGACTAATATTTATTTGGGTTTTACGTAGAGTCAAGTGGAAATAGCATAGTTCTTGAAGATATGTTTCTGCAAATTATACTAGAAGCTAGATAACTGAGACAAACAATTCAAGGTAGTATCCACATCACCAATAAAGAGGAGCAGAGAGCCAGTGGTAGCGGACTAGCAGGAACTGTGAGACATATCTATGTAAACCCAAGTTCAGGACCCCTGCAGACCTGCAGAGGACTTTCCACATGATAAGCAGTTAACAGATCCATAATTGGGGAAAAATTAATATAGCCACAAAACAGAATGTGTGTTCATTGAACAAAAAATGAATCACCAAATTTTTTTTAAAAAATCAAAAGTCCTGCTTTCTGTTCAGAATATAGACACTTACCAAAAGTAAGATATTAACCTAAGCTTTAAAAATTGGCATCAGCGACTTCTACAATGTTGTTGGAAGCAAAGGAATTAAGGGGTTTGAATTTTTCATTTTGGTTTAAGTCTTGAGAAGCTTATGATGGCTATGAGTCAAAGCACAATGTCAGAGATACAAACTTTTAAGTAGAAGCTAAAATGTTTGTACTGGATTATTACAGTACTCACAATCCTCTTGAAAATTAGCTTTTGCTAAACAATTCTCTATAGTAAAACTGTATAAAAACCACATACATGTATTATTTCTATATTCTGTGAATTTGCCTAGTGTCTCTTCTGTGTTTGGCTGTCTACTGGAGTTTGATGGACTGGGATGGATGCTTGACTTGTGGGTTAAGATTAGGATAGGTAAGGCCTCTCTCTCTCTCTCTCTCTCTCTCTCTCTCTCTCTCTGTCTTATTTTTGTTTCCATGACAGACAGATTCCCAGTAGCAAGACAGTGCCAGTGAGGGGTCTCTGATTGCTTCACATTTGCTAATGTCTCATTAGCCCAAACTGATGATTAGGCCAGCCCTAGCTTCAAATAAATTAAGTAGGAAAGGTAAGGAAGGGAGACATTGAAGTCATTTTAGTATATAATACAGCATTCTCGAACTAAAGAGAAAAATTCACTTAGATTTAAAATACTCCCCTAATTAGAGGCTCAAAAATATAGAAATATATATAAAGAATACATGTTCATTTATTTCCTCCATTTTGTTGAGTTTATCAGGAAGCTTCAACATCAGAACCAATGCTATCACTTAAGCACAGGCACACAGAAAGTTATAATTATACAGTTGAGAAGGCAAGAAATCTACCAAATATTTATTACAGCCTCGGTCATCCTTCCATTTCAAGCTGGTATCAGACATTACTATTAGATTGAAAATAGCTCTAAACCTATTTTCATATACAAATAACTTGAGTCTTAATGATGAACAAGCATCACCTCCAACATTGGGCTTCCTTTATAGGCACATTTCTTAATTACTTTCTAAAATATATATGCTGATATCTTTTAACATCCAAAAGTAATCATACAATGCTGCTAAAGACAAGATAATTGTGGAATGCTGTTATCTTAGCATTGATATTAAATATATTTTACAAGGTGATGGTAATACCTTTCAGATATTGCTCTTTTCACATTTAGGAAAATTTGTTAGGGTCTTGTGACATTTGATGACTCAACAATACGCTGTACCTAACCAATTACAGTTTCAGCTACATCATCTTCATTATTGGTCTAGTGCAGTAGATGTCAGTTAGAACTAGATTTAAATTTATATGTGAAATGTTCTTCACTCTTAGTCTGTACTTTTAGACTTCTAGCGTTCTGTAAGAAAATTCAATTTAAATAACAATAGCTTACTAATGCAATTTTTTCTGCATCACTAAAAGGTAAATAACATCATTTGACTTCAATTAAATAAAGTGACACTAAAATCTTTGTAAGCCAAAATACAACAATAAAAATACATTAGGATGTAAATTTATAGGCACGCCATAACTTATGCATTAGAATATATTGTACTGTCAGCTGTTGCGATTTCTTTCATTAAAATGTAAAACAAATTTTACTTGCTAAATTCACAACAGAAAGGAATCATGAAAAATTGCATTTCTTTACAAGGTCTAACTCCAGTGTACTTTAAATTAGATAAGAATTTGATTTAAATCAAGATCTAGAAAATACATGAAAAAGAGGTACATTTATAGCTAAAAGGTATGGGTACACAAGAATGAAGTCATTAGATGTATAAATTAAAAATTTTTAAATTTGATCAGATTAAATATACTCTAGACATCTCTAGTACTCTTGGTGTTTTCCTTAGTTATTACAGGAATCAGAAAGTGAGGGAAGAATTATTGTACTGAGCTGGACCAATTTCATTAAACATGAAACTTTGGCAGCTGCGTGTGTCTCATTTTATGTTCTCTCCGTCCCTCAAAACCTGTGCCCCTATTTTAAAATTCGATGAGGTTGTGAAGCAGATGCTATGCTGTGAGATCCAACAGGTAATTTCCTATCCTGACAGGTAATTTCATTCAGGAGCATGGCTCTGAGGACCTGAAAGCTCTCGACTGTCAAAACTCTAGATAGGCTTTGAGATCTTTCTTCAAAGATACTGTCCCACTTACCTAAAATGCTATTCCCTCTGGGAATATTTCTGGCTTTTTGGCTTCTCTGTTGAAAGCTGGACACATGTCTACTGTGCTCTGAAGCCAACCAATATCTCCATTGTCTTGTTCTTCCTGAGTGACAGACAGGGACAACTTCTAGTTTTAGTGAAATCTTTCACTCTTTGTATTTATAGTTAATATATTTTGTCTTCTCACATTTAGGGTTTAGAAAAGTTACAGGAGTCTTATTTATTCTATCTCGTTCCAAAATTCACTCAAATAAAAAGCACAGATCTAATTTCTGGTATATTCCAGTGTTTATAGTACTACTATTGCTATTCTACAGGACCATCCAAAACTACTAAAAAGATTTGAGTTTTGGGATGATAATTTTAACAAATTATACACAGCAGATGGAAGACATTGATGCCCAAGGATTAGTAATAGAGAGAACCACATGCAGCAGCTCAAGGCCCTAATACTTTGAAGTTGCAATAAATTGTAAAGAACAAATAAAATTTAAATCTAAGGTGGTCAACACATTTATTTGATAAGCAATCTTTCCATATTTCTATTGCTTATTTCTAAAAATCTATAATTTTCTGGCATGTCTGTAAAAAATATAAGTAATTTGAAAAGATAGGATAAATGTAACACCATAACACTTTTATTTTTTTTTTTCTCATTGAGTTTACTGGTACATTTTAGTACAGTTACATTCATCATTGTGATTTGTACCTTTACATGACAGGTCTTGGTTCTCATTTTTTCCCCTTATCCCTGCCCTCCCTTCACCCCCTCCTCCCCTCCCTATTTACAAATACTTTATTTCCATTTTTTCATTAAAGAGTGTAATCTGTTTGACAGTGGTTACTGTGACACTGATTAGCAGTTTATTACTCTAAGAGAGGAGTTTATTACTCTAAGAGAGGAGTTTATTACTCTAAGAGCAGTTTATTACTCTAAGAGAGGAATACTACAAATTTGATCAAGGTGGCAATAGGGAAGTGAAAGCAAATAGATAAATTTAAATTATTCTTTAGGTAGATGACCTCGTGACTGATTAGCAGAAATACAATGTTAGACGACAGAGATAAAAGAAGAAAAGTTTATCTCCGGCTCCAGGATGGTGACTAGGTGGATAGTAGAGTCTGTTGTTCCACTGAGAGCTGCTGGAACATCAGAAGATTGCAGAAAATTTCTGGTGGTTTGATAAAAGTTTTGCTTACAGGTTAGAAACACATATTCCAATGCAATTCAAGTACAGCGTATCTTTAGTCACTTTCTATATACTGTCTATATGATATAGATATCTATACATATATATAGATATAGATATATACCTGTGAAGACCAGACTACTGAGATAGATTTGCTCTTAATCTTGATATTATATATAAATGCATACTTATTTCTGTGGGGATTATTACCATATGGACAATAATTAAATTTATATCACTAAACAAAATTGCCTAAGGGAAGTATAGAGTAGGATTGCAGAGATTCAAAGACCTTCTTTAAAAGTAAAAGAATTTATATTGACATTTATAAGATGTCAATACTATGTGGCTTCATGGCAGACATGTATTAACTGCTTTACTTTTCCAGAATTGTGCTGTTTTACACTTTATTTAACTCATTCAATTCAGCAGGGTTATCAAGCAATAATCACAGGTGGAACAGAGTAAACCCCAATATTTAATGGGACCTCAGCAAGAAATTTAATTCATCATCTCTATACTCTTTTCTTTATTTTTTTCAGCTTTAATTGAGTTTATTGGTACATTTTAGGGATACAGTACAGTTACATTCATTGTTGGGATCTTGTACCTCTACATGGCAAGTCTTGATTCTCATTTTTTCCCCTTTCCTCTGCCCTCCCTTCACCCCCTCCTCCCCTCCCCATCTACAAACACTTTATTTTCATCTTTTCATTCTCTCACATTTTTTTCTTTTCCCTTTTACTCTTCCCCTACCCATCCCACCTTCCCTACACCTTTAGCTCCTTTCTTCCCATTTCTAAATGTCAGTAATCTTATTAGAATCTTATGCATTGTTGCAGATTATTCACACCAGGGACACTATTCGGTATTTACTCATGTGTGAGGAGAATTACCAAAGAGAACCTGGCAAATATTTTTTCTCTCTGTAAAAGTTCTTCATACTTACATACTGAAAGTGAAAATTTTCCATATCTATAAAACATCTTGATGGCCAGGTTAAGCAGATATTCAGGTTGATTACAAGGCATTTCAGGTTTTAAATGTCAGTACACTCAAACCACTCTTAATCTTCCAGGAATAAAATAATGAGTAAGATTATGAAAGCCTTTTCCATGCATTCCAAGTTTTGACTAAAACCTTACATAAATTTAACAGTCCTATGCATTTATAATCCAGACTGTTGATCTAAGAGAGTATTATAAATGTTTTTTCTCTGCATTCTATTATATTTTTATAAGGTGCTTCATTGTTTTTAGAAATTCCTTCATGTGCCTCCTCATAAATGATGAACTAATTGACATTTGGAACACATTTTCTTCATTTTTCCATACCCAGAGAGTTACTAAAAACCTAACATATACTACAAATTTAAGTTATGTTTTAATTGTTACACATTAGTAAAAAGTACAATTTAAAAATTTGTGAAAGTCAAAGCACAATCCCAGTAAATATTTCCTTTGAGACAATAGTTTATGATAGGAAATATATCAGTCTGAGAGGCAGATACAAGTTCAAATGCTTAATGTTTGTTAGTCTCCTATTTTAATTTGCCTCCTTCATCTTATAATCTCTGGTCCTTTATTAAATTACTTTTACAAAGGTCCTTAATTTCCTAATCCATCCCTCTGTCTACCACCAGATCTGTATAAAATCAAATCCTCCAGGACTTCACATATGAAACATTTAAGACAAAATCTCCCAATCAAGATTACCACTTTCAAATATGATTTAATGTTCAAAAACCTCAAGATTTGCAAGAAACCGCCTATGTTTATTTGGCAAATTTAATGCACCATTCATTTAAATTAGTTCGCATCTCTGTACAAACTAAGAGAGATCATTGGATGTTGAACAATTCATCTTCATATCACTAAATCTATATATAATCAGCATGAAAACCAGTCTTCAGAGGGATAGAGTGGGTCAATAATTCTTCAACCACTGCTTCTCCGCCTTTGGGATCAGCTCAAGTGTAATTCTTCAACTAAAAAACATTTGTCAGTTTCTCTGCCCACACTCACTTAAAAGTTCCACGGTTTCTGATAGTTACAGATGTCTTGGATAAAATCTTGGTATAAATCAGGAGAATGACTGACGTGGTAATTTCTAATATTTAGAAGTCTAAGAGATGAACAACATGCAAGAGAGGAGATGTGGAGGCAAAGTTAGAGACAAAGGTAAAGATGAGGGATGGGAAAGGCGATTTACATATTCTGTTCCTCATGTTCCTATAGTCAGGCGAAGAAAGTTATTCAAGAAAGAACAATCAGTTTGTCAAGAACCTTGGCAGCAGACTGATAAGAGACAAAACTGCCTAGCCTGGCCTGCTACTCATGTCCTAGCAGCTCAACCCCAGCAGCAGACCCATAAGAGGCAGAATGGCTAAAGCTGGCCTGCAGCTCACACCCCAGCCACACCCCCACCAGTGAACATCTGGCCTCCTGGCTGTGCTGGGACCTGGAGTCACATCACAGAAGCACAGAGGCAGTCAGAAGGGCCATTGTTCTGAGCTCTAGCCTCAATTTTGATGTAATTCACACAGTTAAAGGTGATAAATTAATAACTACCACAAATTCTCCTTTTCTAAGCTGTTCTTGATGCTTTTGTGTTACTGATTGTATCACTTGGGCTAAAATGTTGGGATTGATGTAATCCACTGTCCTTCCTGGTATAATGAAAAAGAGATTGCCTCAGAGTCATTAGAGACTCAAAATCTAAACAGGAGCTTTAACAGGAGGATCAAAATATTAACTCAGGTATCAAATGAAGGACAGTACCAACAACAAAAATAGTAATGGGAAGCTATTTAAAGAAGGCTCAATCACAAGTACAAAAGGCTTACCAAAGGCAAATTCTGGGGGAAATTAGGTGGAAAAGTGTGATAATCAACCACCTGGACACCCTGAACTGATAGCACAGGAAGTAATAAAACAGATGAATGAGGCTCTAGAAAAATTCAAAATAGAAATAATTTCCCAGATAACTACAGAGATGGTGAGCAGAATGAATGACATCATTAGAGACTTGGAACAGAAACAGAAAAAAAAAAAAATACATGAACTCAGGACCATGATAGAAGCCAAGAATTCACACAGGAAAGAAATGGAAACCATGATACAAATTCAAACAGATATCCAAGAGATTAAAAACTCTTATTGAAAATTTACATAACAGACTGAGCCAACCTGAAAACAGGATTACAGAAGACAGGATGGACATTAGTGACCATAAAAAGAATAATCTCTTAAAAATAGTACGGCAACATGAGAAATAAATCTAATAGCTCATAGATACAAAGCAGAATAATATAAAATTCATACAAAGTAGAATAATATAAGACTGATAGGAGTACATAAAAAAGAAGAAAGTAAAAACGACCTAAAAAACTGTTCACAGAATTAATGACAGAAAACTTCCCAAACTGAGCAAAATAATTTGACATACACATGATTAAGGCATATAGGACCCCAACTAGCCATGATCAAAAAAATTTACACATAGACATACAATAATCAAGATCCCACAAACCAAGAGAAGAACAAAATATTATGAACAGTTAGAGAAAAGAAATAAATCACATGCTAAGGAAAGCCCATCAGAATAACAGCAGACTTTTCTCTTTTTTTTTGGCTGGGTGAGTCAGGATCTCACTACATAGTTGAGACTGACCTGGAACTCACTATGTAGCCCAGGCTGGTCTTGAACTCACAGCGATCCTCTTGTCTAGGCCTCCTGAGTGCTGGGATTACAGGCGTGTGCCACCATGCCCAGCTAACAACAGACTTTTCAACACCGACCCTCAAGTCAAGGGGAGCCTAGAGTGAAGTATTTCAAGCCCTAAAAGAAAATAACCGCCAACCTAGACTGATGTATCCTACGAAACTATCTACTATCTTTCAAAATGGATGGGAAAATAAGATATTTGCACAACAAAGGACACCTGAGAAACTTCATGAAAACCAAACCACTACTCTGAATAATCCTAAATAATATTCTAGAAAAACGCAATGAAAATCACAACTCCATGAGGCCCAACAAAGCAAATCCAGCAGGCAAGGCAATAAATTAAAGGGAGAGGGGAGACAATTAACAAGAGCCAATGGGATAATAACACGATGATGATAAATCAATATGTATAAATTATAACAATTAATGTTAATGGCCTCAATTTACCAATCAAAAGATATCCACTGGCAGAATGGATTAAAGAGCAAAATCCAACAATATGCTGTACACAAGAAATGAACCTAGTTCAAAAAGAAACTCACACTGAAAGCAAAAGAATAAAAAACAGTTCTCAATGCAACAGGAGCCCAGAAAAAAGCAGGGGTAGCTATCTTATTTGCAGACAGAGTAAATTTCAAACCAAAACTAAGTAAGAGAGACAAAGAAGGTTATTACATCCTTGTAAAGGGAACAATCCAAGAGGAAGAGATGAAATCATAAATATATATGCACCAAATACTAATGTCCCCAACTATATAAAACAAATATTAAGGGACAGGAAAAACCAAATAAGCACTAGTACAATACTAGCGGGGGACCTCAATACCCCACTGTCACAAATAGACAGGTCATCTAGACAAAAAATCAACAAGGAAATACTAGAATTGAACCAAAATTTTGAACAAATGGACTTAATAGACATCTACAGAGTGTTCCACCCCACAAAATCAGAATACACATTCTATTCAGCTTCACACAGGTCATTCTCCAAAAAAACCACATACTATCTCATAGAACATGTTTACATAAATGCAAAGGAATCAAAATTATCCCATGTATATTATCAGACCATAGTGCAATTAAGAACAACTCCAGACATACTCACCTACCTCATCTTTGACAAAGGAGCCACACATCCTCACTGGAGGAGAGATAGCCTCTTTAATAAGTGGGTTGGAAAAACTGAATTTCAACTTGCAAAAGATTAAAACTAGATCCCTATCTTTCACCATGCACTGAACTAAAATCAAAGTGGATGATAGATTTAAATATTAAAACAGAAACAACGAACTTGTTGGAAGATAAGCTAGGTAGAACTCTTGAATATATTGGCATAGGAAAAGACTTTATGAACAAATCCCCAGTAGAAAGGGAACTAGCGCAAAGAATCAACACTGGATGTCATCTTTTAAAAAAGCTTCTGCACTGCAAGAGAAATCAAAAACAGAGCTAAGAGAAAACCTACAATATGGGGAAACAAAATACCAGCTGTTCCTCAGACAAAGGCCTATTGAATATATAAAGAACTCAAAAAACCAGGCCCCCAAATACAAAGATCCAATAAAAAATGAGCATCTGAAATGAACATATAGTCTCAGACAAACAAGCAAAAGCAACAAATATATATATGAAAAAAAGTTCAACATCACTGGTCATGCAAGAGGTGCAGATGAAAACAACCCCAAGATTCCACCTCACCCCAGAGAGAATGGCTGCTATCAAGAAACCAACTAATAACAAATTCTGGCAAGGTTGTGGGGAGAAAGGAACCCTTCTCCATTGTTGGCAGGAGTGCAGAGTGTTGCAACCAGTGTGGAAATCAGTATGCAGATACCTTGAACAACTAGGATTAGAAGTCCCATTTAACCCAACTCTTCCCCTGCTGGGTATCTTCCCAAAAGAATTAAAAGAATCATAAGATAGTGATATATGCTTACCCATGTTTATAGTGGCACAGTCTGTAATAGCTAAAACTTGGAAACGCCACCAAAGTTCCAAGACTGATAAGATCCTCACTACCCTTCATAGTACTTCCCAATGATTCCCCCATTCAACTGCCCAATGCTTTCATTTTTGTTGTTTTGTTTTGTTTTATTTGGGCTTTTTGAGGCAAGGTTTCCCCACGTAGCTCAGAATGGCCTTGAATTCACTGTGCAGCCCAGGCTAGCCTCGAACTCACTGTGCAGCCCAGGCTAGCCTCGAACTCATGGAGATTCTCCTGCCTCAGCTTCTTGAGCTCTGGGATTACAGGCATGTGTTTACACACCCAGAGAAACATCCATTTTTTTAGTATTATGTGATCAGGCACCTCTGCTCACTCATATCCACCACTTACCATCACATACATTTAATTTCCTTCAGTTTCTGACCTGTCTCTTCAGTGCTACCTCTGTCAAAATTTTTAGCAATTTTCATATCAATATAAAAAAATCTTCTAATTGGAGCCCCATATCTCTAAGTGGTACAAGAGAAATCATCTCCTTCCATGATATAAAATTTCCAATTAAATAACAGCCACACTGTATAGAACCTCTCTCCAAATGTTTATTTAAATATAGCCACTTCATTTTTTCTCACTAATAAAATATCACTAAAATCTATATGTACCACTTCAGAACAAGGCTTTTCAGAAGTGGGCTTCTTTAAATGCTCTCTTCATTCTCCCACCTCTGCTATATAATGAATAAGAAGTTGATGAATTGAGAACATAGATGGAATTGAGTCCCTGAATCACTTTTTGCAATAAAGTTGACAAACAGGAACACAGTTTTGAAAACTGAAACATGATGTATTTCGTTCTATTTAGTAGCTCAGCTGACTATAGCCTAACTAATAAATCAACCTTCGTGCAGTGGTCTTGGCCTGGATCCCATCTCATTCTACTTCCATGTTGACATCCAGGACCTCACAATTACAAATAACTACAAACACTGCATAAGCACAATTTCAAACATCCCCTTCTTTAAAACCAGTCTTATTTTTTAGCTTCCTCTTCGTAATAACTACCAATTACTCCAAACCCTACTAAGATGCTTATTCCATTAATATTTGCACCATTTTATGGTCCCTCATTCCCATATGCCTTGACTTCTTGCCTTACATGTGGTTGAACATAATTAAGAAGCCCTTGGATATACCTCATCTCTAGTGGTTCCCTCTCCCAAATAAATATAACATTATTTTTCTTGTCTTACAAAAAATGTTTTTGTTGCTTTTGATTGTTATGCCCCCGGTTCCTAAAAGGGTTCCTCAGGCATGAAAACTGTTTCAAAATATTTACTGACTAAATGAATTAGAAAGATGAGAGGCAGGATTTTGAATTTAAGTTCTCTCCATGCTTTATTATGTGCATATCTAAAGGACTTTAGTTTTCTATTTGTTTACCAAGTTACTGAATACTTATCACTTCTACCCTCAAGTACACAGTCATGTGGCCTTGAATCCTCACATTCTTAACCCCAGTTCTTCTGACCCTGGTCACTCATAATCACTTCCTACATTTGTAGCAAGCTTTGCCCTCTTTTTTTTTTTTTCAGCTTTAATTGAGTTTATTGGTACATTTTAGGGATACAGTACAGTTACATTCATTGTTGGGATCCTGTACCTCTACATGACAAGTCTTGATTCTCATTTTTTCCCCTTACCTCTGCCCTCCCTTCACCCCCTCCTCCCCTCCCCATCTACAAACACTTTATTTTCATCTTTTCATTCTCTCACACTTTTTTCTTTTCCCTTTTTACTCTTCCCCTACCCATCCCACCTTCCCTACACCTTTAGCTCCTTTCTTCCCGTTTCTAAATGTCAGTAATCTTATTAGAATCTTATGCATTGCTGCAGATTAGTTACACCAGGGAAACTATTCGGTATTTACACATGTGTGACTTATTTATTTCACTTAGGAGTATATCTTCAGTACATTTGTAAACTCCTACTCAAAAAGTAATTTCAGCAACCATGGCATTTAGTTATTATTGGTAAGTACATGTGACACATTGCCAAGTTGTAATCACTGTGCTTATAACTGCTTATATTATAAAACCTTTAATAAGAATTAATCTTCATTTTTGATAGGCAAAGATAAAATATATTCATTTTCTAAGTAGCAATAGATATGTTCATAAATAAATAAATGATTACTTAAATCTGGTAACATTTAATCTTGGCTATGCAAAAATTTACATGTTGCAGAGAAAAGAAGGGGATATACAAATGTCTTCACTGTCTTTCCACTCTAATAGTCTTATCTTTTTTCCTATCCGGTTATTATTTTTACTCCTAATCATTTTTTGTATCTCAATTTATGTTATATTATATTTCTTTTATAATTTTATACTTCTTTAAACTAAAACTCCAAAAAAAAAGAAATTGAATTTAACCTTGAAATCATATTTCAAACACATAATGTGATATCTTCATTATTCATATAACATTAAGTAGTAGACAATCACTTTGAGTGGCTAATCATCCCATTCATGCTATTCCAAGCAATATCTAAAGACAAATGCACTGAACAAACCGAGCTAAACTTTCTCTTAAAATTTGCAAATTATTTAATGGCTCATGAAGAGACACAGAAATTGAATAGAAAAGCATTTTTCTTTAATATGTTGTATGTATACTGAGTGTGGTTTCATGAAGGTCATTTTTCAAAATGTCCAGTGGTTTCTTATCAGAATGACCCAAGATGCACTCTGACTTACATGAATTTAAATGTCAAAAACGAGTCACTATCCTAAATTAAAAAGTGAGACCATTGGAGTAGGTTAGTCCCCTGTCCTGAATCCTGTCTGGTAGCATTTTAATGTTTTGAACTCTTAAGAGCACCATATACAAAATAAAATAATTAATAATTTCTCCATAATTCACTTATTCTAAAATAAGTGCTGAGACATCTTTATAACATTATTCACTCAAAGCTTAAGGGAACTTTGTACAGTCAAACTCAACATTTGTACTTCCCAGGGGATAATTACAGCATTCATAATTCCTGCTGATTATTATGTACTTTTATGTTCATATAAACACTTGTAAATCTTCTAGCCATTTCTATTTTATACAAGTAATTGTGCTTTCTCATATAGAAATGAACAAAGCTAGTGAAAATGCATTCAAACAAATTGAAATTTTTATTTTACATTATTTGAATGACTACAGATTTGGAAGACAAGTGATCAAAACAAAAAATGTATCTAAGCTTGGAAAATAATATTTTCTCTGATTTGGCTGATCATTTTAATTGTCTCAACTAGAAGCCCAAACAACAACCAGGTCATTCAGTGTGGTTTTTAAAATTTGCCTGTGATGTTAATTTGTCAATCTGATTTAGCAGAGGCTACTTTGCATTGGATTGTTTATGTGTGTGACCTCTGACAGTGCTGCAAAGCTGCCCTTTCAATTTTAAAAACCATCATGAAGGCATTGGCTAAATGCTTCTGTTTTATTGCATCTTCTAATCTGAATAATAGGAAAATAATCGTAGTAATTTAAATATTCATATTTCACAAACACTGACAACTAGCACTAAAAGTTGCATTTAAAGCTAGAGGAGAGAAAACCCGAAGTAGAAGGGCACACTCCAGACATGACCCACACACTAGCAGATAAACATAGCCCGAAACCTCTTCTCTGCCGACAGGTTTGTACTAGTTGTTAGGTGTGGTTTTACTATGATGCAATGATGAAATGAATGGACTCTGAAAACATCTCTCACTAGAAGCTTGGTCTCATTTAGAAAGGTAATTCGCTGTAGTAACTTCTATTTTACTGACTTTTTTACTTTCTGATTTTCTTACCAATTCACTTACTCAAAATCACCTAGTACAATTTACTTCAGCCTCAGAGCTCCTTCAGATTGTTATTATTTTACAGTTAAAAGGCAAAAGATCTATATGTGTTGCTGTTAATTCATATTTAGTCATTTATTAAACACATACATATATATGTGATTTTTCAAAGAAAGAAAAAAATTTTATCATGATTATATATTCTGTCTTGAATGCTTTGACTTTACAAGTCCTTTTTTTGTCTATTTGTCTGTCTGTCTGTGTTTTTCTTTGACTGACTAAAAAGAAGGAAACAAACTAACCTGAGCAGGGTATCTATGCTACGTCCTAATAAGCTCTGGTTTTCTATCCAGATGATCTAAGCTGATCACGGTCCGTGTGTACCAGGACAGTGGGACAGGTTGCCGAGAGACTGAAGAATATACATGGAAATGGCTTGTGGGAGATGAAGTTTCTTGTAGTGTCCATAGGAAAAGATGGGATTGAGGTTTACTAGCAGAAAAGGACAGAATCCAGGGGCAGCAAACTGGGCAGGAAAGTCAACAGAATGCATTCAGAATGTCCAGGGGTGGACTAGTAAATCATCAGAAATATCAGGGTCAGCAGGCCAGACAGAGAAATCTCCAGAAAGAGCTCCGAGTGTCCATTGGTGGACGGCTGGACTACAATACTCAGAGGTGCCCTGTGCCATGTTCAGTTATTGTAGGGAAGGAATTTTGTAGATTAAAAAACGTGAAAATTATGTCATTGGTCTTTGTGCTATGATGTAAACAGCATTTTAAGGAACAGCTGACTTGACAGAAGAACAGAAACAGGCGGTTTCTACAGATAACGGTAGTTTGTCGAATTCCCAGTGTTCTTGAGAAGATCTTTATGTGCACATTCTGGTCCTTGTTCCCTTACAGTGTTCCCTTGACCAGGCAAGAGTCTTGGGAATGCAAAAGGGAGCATTTCAGGGACGTGGTGCCAAACGCCCCAGTTTTTCTCGAGAATAACACCGTGAGCCACATGAACTCTCTTAAATGTGTTCACCTATACAATGGAGTTAAATGCATTATCTCATACCATTTTTGTGAAAAATTAAACAGCATAACCTGTGAATTCCTTTTCCCAATATATGTTAAATAATAGGCTTTGTGAGTTCAGGAAGCAATCAGTTTTGCAAGATTATTAGCTCACAGCCCTATGATAAAGCTGAGGACATTGCAGCTGTAAAACTATATTCATAGTTGAACTAAAAATGTACTAATAAAATATGCTTCCTATTTTTTATATCTAATCAGTGGCTATGGGCATAAAGACATACGTGAAAGACAAAGATAAAGACTCAAAGATGAAGATAATCAATGAAACTCATTGAGCCATCGTCTAAAGATACAGATTACATAAAACATCCATGTGATTTACAATAATATTTGTTTGGAGCACATAGAACTTAATTTTCAGAGAAATTCTCTCTTATGGTATTATGTTTATATATTATGAAAGTTATAATTATGTGACCTTTTAAAAATATGTATGTCTGTAGAAATGCATAGAGATTTCATTTTACTTCATTCATATTAAGTTGCTCTGCACTGTCAAAATGTTGCTATGAAGTCTGCTTTTCCTGACTTTAGCTGATAGTTATTGCATAATAGCATCAATTAGAAGCAAACCTATAAAAAAACTACGTGTCATTTGGAAAAGAGAAGTAGAGTCATGCATTACAGTCAATAATCTGTCACTTGATATCCCCAAAAATAAATCTATCTTTCATGCTTGGAAAAGAACCATATCATTCATTTTGAAAGCCTTTCCATACTTTTCTTAAGACAATTAATGCAGAAGCATCTTTGGAAAATGTTTAGCAATATCCATGGTCATGAAATTAATTGTATGTAATCAAAGAAATCTATGTGAGCTCCTCAGTCCCCTTACCCTCACTAGCTCACATGTAAGGAGAGCGCTTTTCTTAGAATATGTGGAGGAAAGCTGATTTAGCTTACAAAGATTCTTTGGAATAGATCATTTAAATGCATGTCCTATATAGAACCTAGCTGCACATTAGGTGTGGAGATGTTGTTATGGACTAAATATTTATGCCCCCCCCAAGTAATATGTCATAATACCAACCCCGGTGTGCCAGTATTAGGACCCAGGGACCCTGGAAGATGCTTAGGTCATAAGTACCATAATGAAATTGTCATTAAAATAGAAACCCAGGAGTGTATGCTTGCTTCATCCTTTGCAGTATAAACCAAGAAGATAGTCACCAATGAATAAGAAAATGAGGTCCCATCAGACACTCAATCTGCTCACTCAGGTCTTGGACTTCTGAGCCTCCAGAACTGTGAGAATAAATGTTTGTTATTTAAGCTTCCTTGCTTTTGGAATTTTGTTATAACTAAGATCTACTAAGCTATCATCTGCATTTTGTATCAGATCAGATTAAAAAAACTAAAGTATATTTCCATTCCTAATTTAATAGTTACAGAAATTATAAGCACTTCTTCAAAAAATTCACAGGGTAAGTCTGTTTGTGTTTGTGTTTTGTTTTGTTTTGTTTTTTGGTTAGATGGGACTGAACTCAAGACCTCACGCTTGTGAGGCAGGCAGCGAACACTGAGCTAAATCCCTTGCTGGTATTTTTAATGGGAATGTAAGAGGGGCATTCTATCTTAATCTCTTAATATTTAAAATTAGTAGTAATTCTTTGAAGTTACTTTTGCATGGTAGAACTGGTTTATTGTTGCTAAGACAAAACAGACTTCTTTTGTAAGAAGGGAACTGAAGCCCAAGAGATTTCCTTCTTTGCTTTCAATACCAGTTTGCTTTTGGTACTGAAGTGTTCTATTCATCTTCAAGAGCTGAGAAAGTAAATTTAATAGACTCATGCATGCTTTTATATACAGCTGCAACTGAGTAAATACATTGAAGATGTGACTAGAAATCCCACAACCTGGAAAATGACTTTAGTTTACAGAATCTGACTATCATAACTCTTACAACACTTGGCTATAAAAATTTAAAGCACCAGGACCAATTTTCCATACTCCAATACTGAGTCCTGCTTCAGGAAGCACATCTTTCTGTCAATATGAAAAATTGTCACAAGAAAAATGTGTTTTTTGTTTGTTTGTTTGTTTTTTTGCCAAGACATGTATGAGTGTTTTTTTTCTCCTTTTTTAACATTTTTCTCTTCTAAAGATGTTTTTTGTTGTTGTGTATTTTAAATTCACCTAGATCTCAATTAAATCACTTAGAGTTAAGGAAATTTTTATATATTTATAAGGTTTATATATCTTGATGATGTAGATATTATATTCTATTTCTAAAACTCAATGTGTCTATAAATTATTTTAACTCAAGCCAATTTCCAAAACATTCTAGTGTTTATGTTAGAATTACTGCAGTATAAGTTCTGAAAGAGTATATATTTGCATTGTTCATTCTGTCATTAAATATATTCTATTTGGTATTACGGAGCAAAACAAGGCATACTCCTCCATAAATTGTGTATGAATGATTTTCAAAATTTATACATGCAATAATGACAATCAAGGAAAGATTTCCAAAAATATCACACTAAAATGTGTGTTGTCTTTAAGATTAATTATAGTGCTATAATAGGTAAAGCATAATACAGTTTGGGGTTAGAATGCAAACAGAGGTTATTATATCTTCTCTTTTGGGGGGGTACCAGGGATTGAACTCTGGACCTTGCTCTTGTGAGGTAAGCAGCAGAACCACTGAGCTAAATCCCCAGCCCATCATTATATCTTATTCTTAGCAGTTTTCTAAGTGTTATTTCTTTCTAATTTAACTTTTAATAACCAAGTTTTGATAGTCAATATGAAAATAACTGAGAAAATTGATTACATCAGCCTTGATGAAATTGACAAAGATTTTTCCCTTCATCAAACTCTAGCAAGTCTCTTTTCAGCCCCATTTTAGATATAACCTCTATTTTGGTCTATGAAGACTTGAACAAACATTAATATAGTTTGTAATAATCCATCCCTAAGATGATCCTCACCCCCCCACATAGTATCAGCTGGAAAAACCTGAAGGCTACCAACAGAATGTCCCGTTTGTTTTGGCCAGCATCTGTGGACAATGCTTTTGCCTAGAGGTCTCTCTGGCATGATACTGTCTTGACTTCAGCAGTTGTCAGCCGCTAGGCACAGCTGGCCTTGTTATATTTATATTCACTGATACTTTGTTATTTTACACCTTGACTCTACTGATCCCATGCTCTCCCCTCCTTGTTTCCAAATTCTCCCCTACAATTCCTAGTCATGACTGAATATATCAAAGTTGAGTTCATTTCACAATGGATTATTTTCTTTATTGAAATGATTACTGTTTATTACCACTTTGATTAGTGTCTGATATTGTTTGTCTCTGGGAGAACATTTTCACCATGTAGCATCTCAATGGGAGAAATGAGCCAAATAGTTAATAAGAAGGAGACCACAAACCAATTTTGATTATATCTACATAAAACCATTAAACCTCTTATAAATTTACCATTTCCAGCCTTATGAATCCATTTTACAAATCCCTAACTGACTCTGTCTCATTATTTAAAGAGTTTTTCAAATTGCCAAGCTTCTTATTTTTCAGATGGACTCTAGTGAATTTCACCTTTCCTAACTTCTCACAAAAAGATCACAGTTTTATATTCACACAGACTTAGAGACAGACATATGTAGATTATATGTATTCACAAAATATCTTCCAATTTAAGATTACCAGCATTCAGCCAGGCATGGTGGTGCACGCCTGTGATCCCAGCAATGGAGTGGGTGGGACAAGAGGATCACTGTGAGTTCTAGGCCAGCCTGGAATACATAGTGAGTTCAAGGCTAGCTTGAACTACATAGTGAGCCCTGTCTCAAAAACGAATGAATATAAGATTATCAGCATTTCTATCCTTACTATGGTTAAGAAAACCACGCATATTGTATGACATGTGATCTAAAATTCTCTGAATTTTTTCAAAACTTCACTACAGTAAAAGATGTACTACCATTAACCTGCCTCAAAATATTCTCTCTCACTTCAAATACATTAATCCCCTGATTCTTGCTACTTTCTGAAGCAGTTCTAGAAGTCTTTCTTTCTGTACTTAACTGCACTCTCACGGCTGCTTTCATGTCCCAAATTGATTCACAACTTTCACCTTTCATGGTCATTTTTTCACTTTGGGGAAGGGCCAGAAGTCACATGGTTCCAAATATGATAAATAAGTTGAATGAAGACAAACCATAATGTTTTGACAGAAACTGCCATAAGAGGTTAGTTAACACATTCTGATAAAAATATATGGTGAATGTTTAAATTAAAAAGTTATTACAGTAAAAGACATAGTGCCATTAAACCCCTCACAATATGTAAAATACGGCCCTCACTATCCCATCATTCTTTGCAATATGCGTTCTATTGAAATAAATCTTTTAATCTCAGCATTCATTATGGTTTTCAATTACCAGGGATCAAATAAAATGGAAATAATATTAGTGAGCTGTCCATATTTTACAAGAAAGAAGAGTAAATCTGCAAAGTTGTAAGACAGGATTAGAAACTCAGTTAATATCAAAAAATTAAAAATTATGTTTATAAGATTATTCTCATTTACACATATAGAATTTGATCGATGTCAAAGGAAATTACTTTTTCATTGAAAAAATTAAATCTGTTTATTTACAATAGTAGTGCTCTTCCAGGGACTGCTTTATCACCAGGAGACATTAGACAATGTATTGGAGACATTATTGGTTGTGCATAGGATTGCTACGGCCACATATTGGTCAGAAGCCAGATATACTGGTAGACATGCTCTGCTAAACAGTGCTCTTGAAGAAGATGCATGTATATTAATATTATTAAAATTGAGGAACACCACAAATGAAAAATGCTTTTAACAAAGATTGATTAAAGGAAGAATGATTTACAAATCTAAAAATCTAAAAAAATCTAAAAAGGTTAAATTATCCTAATAACTGGTTGTACTATTGGGATGAGAATTGATAGAAGAATTTTGTATAATATGGACGAAAGTAAAACAATATTGTAAACAAAGTCTCTCGTTTTATAGTAAGTACCAGGAATTTTTTTGAGCACCATGTACTTATAGGAATACCATGCATTATAGAAAAATGGTAGAAAGACATTATCAAAGGTTTAACAAAGGACTTGCACAAACACTACTAATGGGCCAGGCATGGTGGTGCACGCCTATAATCCCAGCACTCAGGAGGCTGAGGCAGGAAGGATTGCTGTGAGTTTGAGACCAGCCTGGGCTACATAGTGAGTTCCAGGTCATTCTCAACTACATAGTGAGACCCTGTCTCAAAAAACAAAACAACACAAAAAAACACTATTAATGGAATTACTAAAAAGATATTAAAAAACAGGAAATAGCCCTACATACTTCAATATAAGAATACAAAAAAAGAATAATGCAAGAAACAAAATGTTAAAGTAGAGATCTGTTTTACCTCTTTATCTAATTCCTGATCTTCTCACTTTGTTGCCTTCACATTATTTGCTAAGTATAAGGATGGACCAAGTCCCAAGTCTGCCTGTATCCTTTCCCAGAGAATCTTAACTAAGCTAAATACCTTATCATCTGTACCTCCTCTGTGCTTTGTGTCTACCTCTAACCTATTAATTCTTGAACATTTGCTGACATTCATGTTCTAAGACCTTCCAGAGCAGTTTTTTTACATTAATTGCCAAATATTAATTATACTACATACATATATATTTTTAGGGTATAGTGTGATTTTTAAATTTATGTTATATATTGCAGAAAGATGTGATTGAGCTGATTAACATATCTATTACCACATCAACTTTTTTCCTCTGGTGAGAATGTTAAATATCACTCTTTAAATGATTTTATAGTAAACATTATTATTGTGTTCATCATACAGTGCAATAGAAACTTATTCCTCCAGCCTGAGACTTAGAACCTTTTACCCATCATTCGTTCCCTCCTCTGTCTCTAGCAGTCAGTTCTCCTCCCCGTCTCTATGAAATTTTTACAGCTTCCACACATAAGTGAGATCATTCAATATTTGTCTTTTGTGTGTGTGTGTGTGTGTGTGTGTGTGTGCGCGCGCGCGCGCCTGGCCTATTCATCTCAGCATAATGTCTTCTAGATCCATCCATGTAACCACAAGTGACACTTTTCCTTATTTTATCAGGCTTTGTAGAATTCCATTATATTTGCATGTATTATACTTTCATTTTTCTTTCATCCATCGATGGCACTTAGACTACTTCCATGTCTTAGGTGTTGTAAATAATGCTGAAATGAACATGGGACTGCAGATATCATTTCAAAGTATCAGTTTCAGTTGCTTTAAATATAAACCCAGAAGTCAGCTGGCTGGGTCATAAGGTAATTTTAGCCTCAGTTTTCTGAGGCTATTCTGCATTGCTTTCCAAAATGGCTGTACTAATTTATATGCCTCTTGGCAATATTCAAAGATTCCCTTTTCCACGCATACTTGAAAACACATGTTAACATTTGTCTTTTTTAAATTGACACATGGTATTTGCATATATTCATGATTAATATCCATATGGTTATATCTCGTTATGGCTTTTATTTTATTATTGACTAGAGATATTGAAGGTTTTTTCTCATAAAGTTGTTGGCCATTTATATCTCTTCTTTGGAGAAATTTCTCTTCATTTCTTTTGCCCTTTTTTAAACCAAGTTATTTGTTTTCTTGCTGTGGACTAATTTGAGTTTTTCCTGTATTTTGGAGCTTAGCCCCTTATCAGATATGTGATTGGTAGATGGACTCTCATGATCTCGAGTTCTCTAATTCTGTTAGTTGTTTCCTTTGCTGTACAGGAGAATTATAATTTGGTGAAGTTCCACTTATTTACTTTGCTCTATTGCCAGTTCTTTTGGAATTCTGTCCAAGAAATGTTGCTCAGGCCATTTTCATAGAGATTTCCTCTTGTTTTCTTGTACTAGCTTTAACTTCAAGTCTTATGTTTATCTTTACCACTTTTGTTTATTTTGTGAGATAAAGGTCCAATTTGATTCTTCTTTATGTGAATGCTCATTTTTACCAAAACTATTTATGAAAGATAACTGTTCTTTTCCCACTGTGTATTCTTGATATCTAGGTAAAAAGGAATTGACTATAAATATTTGGGTTTGTAGGATTTTGGTCCTGTTCCATTAGCTCATGTGTCCATTTTTATGCCAGTACCATGCTATTTTTTCTACAATAGCTTTGCAATATATTTTTGAATCAGTATATGTCCCCAGCTCAGGAACTGTAATGTCTCTAGCTTTGTTCATTTTGTCAAAATTGCTTTAGCTATTTTGGGTTTTCCTCATTGCATATAAATTTTATAATTTGTTTTTCTACTTCAGTGAAAACTATCACTGAAATTTTTACAGAAATTATATTGGATCTGTAGATTCCCTCAGATAGCATAGATATTTTAACTATATTATTTCTTTCCATCTGTGAGCATGGGATAAGTTAGAACATTTATATTTTAATTGGAGTTTGAGAAAAAGTAGAACTGGTATAATGGAAGGAATAGTAATGTGAAAGAAAAATACAATGCTTGTTGAAGAGATAAGGTCAAGTTTATATTTAACAGTGGCTGTTGGAATAGGTAATTTGCAGCAGGGGAGAGAGATTGGCTTCAATGTTGAAAGTATCAAACACACTGGTAATTTACAGCCAAGGAGCAGGAGGTAGAGTCAGAGAACAGAAAATTACTAAGAGGAGAAATCAAGGGGTCCTTATTAAAATGATTCAATAGAAGTCTTGTGGAAGGCAGGCCAGACTGATCAGATATCATCTGAAGAAGACTAGAGGGTGAGAATTTTGGATGAGGCATAAGTGATGAAATAAGATCAGGCAACATCATTAAACTGATTTAACAGGATATCTGATAAAACTGACCTCTACAATGAAGGACACAAAACCTCAAAGTTTAGGGCCCAGTTAAGCAAAGGTTAAAGAAAAATCTGACTGGAGTTTGATGACAAAACATATGAGACAGTCTGACTGTATACTATCTATAAAATCTTGATCAGAATATGCTGATAAAAATTAAGTCCCCACATTTTCATCATCAAAGATCATTATTTTAATTTATCAAAAGTATTTCCAGTTGTACTTTACTATGCTGTACTTAATAAATGAAGCTGTCATGTAATCATATATTTTTACTACATTTAAAACTAATCAGATTTCATATTAGATCAGATAATACACAGTGGTGGTCAAAAGCAGGTCTAAAGTACAACCACTTTAAAATATGGAGCAAATCTAGTAAAAGCTTATTTGTTTGATATCATCAGGATTTATGGTTTAAATGGAAAACTTAAATGTGAAGTCATAGTAGATACATATATTCATATATAATGTAAATATTTAACCATAAATATGTAAATTTAGATTGATGTTAACATTTGTACATGAAGACACATGAATTGTGTCAACTTTTTTTATTATACCAGAGAAATCATAATCTATGATGTCTAGCATTGCTCCAGCAAAAACTAAACAACTCCTAGATTTTAAGATTCTTTCAAAGTTTCATCGTAATTTTATCTAAATCTGACTTTGAAATATTTTTAATGATTGACATATGAACGTCATATTTCAATAGTATTCATAATTTTCCTGGGTGTCTTAGTTACTTTTTTCTCACTGCTGAGACAAAATACCTGAAGTTCAAAGTTAGGTGAGGAAAGGCTTATTTAGCTCACAGTTGGTAGAGATTTCAGTCCATAATTGGCTGGCTCCAAGGCAGCATGACTTGGCAGAGGATCAATGTAGAGGAGAAACAGTGCATGGGGGACAGAAGGTAGCAAAGCAATAAGGGACCTTAACAGCATCTTTCTGTCCCTTTTATCTTATCCAGACTCCTTAGGGTGAGTACCTCACACCTTTAATCGTAGTGTCCTCCAGCCTAGCAGTCCACCATGAATCAATCCCAGCATCACACACTCTAGCTCCAGCCACCTCTGAAAAAGCCCCACCTATGACTGTATGAGGCTTTGGGGGGACATCTAGACACAAGCCATAGCACTGTGTTTAAAAGTTATATGAAAAAGGAAATTTAGAAGGAACACATTTGAGCAGTCAAAGCTGGCTCTTGAGAATCACTTTAAGAGAACAGAAGGGTGTAGGTATACCAGAGAGTAATCTAATAACCTTAAGTATTTAGACAGAATTGAGCATTAGTCAGCATGGCTTAAAGAGAAAATAGAAAATCTTTAGTGAGTCATTATATAAAAGTATGTTTAGAAAACTTCTACTCTAGCAATAATAACAGCTAAAAGCTGCTGAATACTTATTTTCCCTGCCTGACCTCTTTATATATATTCTCTTTTATTCATGAAAATCGCCCTGGGAGTAATTTCCATTTTGTAAATGAATAAATAAGACTGTGGAAAGATTAAGGAATTTACCCAAGATTAAGTATAGGATTAGGGAATTTAAAGAGAAACTGTCAAACTTCAGAGGCTACATGATTAACAGGAAGTTAAATTATAAAATTTCATTATTCTAAACAAACATTTTTAAGACTATCTGTGAGGTTTATTTGTTTTCCAAATTTAGTTAACTTCTGTTTTTTTAAGTAATGTTTTTCATCACAAAAAAGAATAAGGATGGGCTTAGGGGCTCACGCCTATAATCCCCCGCACTTAGGAGGCTGAGGCAAGAGGATTGCTGTGAGTTTGAGACCAGCCTGGGCTACAACAAAGTGAGTTCCAGGTCAGTCTCAACTACATAGTGAGATCCTATCTCAAAAAACAAACAAAAAATAAATAAAAAAGAAGCAGACTGCTGGGGATTTAGGTCAGTGGTTCTGGCACCTGCTTTGCAAGCGCAGGGACATGAGTTCAATCCACAGTAACAAAAAAATAAAAAATAAAATAAATAATAATAATAATAGAATCAGACTATGCAGAATAACTTGAAAGAGATAATAATTATTACCAATCTGCTATGATCTGTAATATCAGCAAGATGCCAATCTTATGCTTTTATAAGTCAGTCTTCATCTTCAGAAACATATGGGCCATCCAAGCCTCAAGCGATCATTCCTGGGAAAGGTGATGATTTAACTATTTTCATTCAGCTGCTAACACATAGACTGATGAAGGGGAGCGGAAGGTAGGTGAGTACGAGGCTGGCTGAGTTTCCATAAGATGCCTATCCCTAGGCTCGCACCACTGACAAAGGTTTATATCATAAAGCATATTACGCAGGTAGAAGATAGATTTCACAGAAACAGATATGGTGCCAATTTTATGCATATACTCACCATAAAAAGAACAGTTTCTGGAAATGATTAAAGAAGGCAACTTGACAAAGGTAATGCTTGAGTTAGACCTAGAGGCAGTTTTTTGAAAAATGTATACTTGGTCAAAGATTCATGTTTACTTGGTCATAGAATGGGTTTGTTAAATAACTAGCAGTGGAATTTAGTAAGAAGAGAATTGTATTTGTGCTCAGAACCAAAAGAAAACAAAATAGAAACAGTGAATTACAAGATCATTTCGGAAGATCTACCATACATCAATATTTTCTGTCCCCCTACAGAAAGCCTTAAGAATTCAGATATTAAAATCATTTGAGACTTGTAAGTTTACATAATAGAACATATAGAATGTCATCTGGTTACTCAGAAATGTTACAATGACAACAGCTGAAGCTGTCAAAAAGAAATAAGGGAATTTAGAAGTTATATTTAGATTGATTTATTACCAAGTTTAAACTAGTTTTACCAGCTAGAATTGTTTTTGTCTCATCAGTGTGACTGAATCAGTGGGTTAGAAAATAAAAATTTGTGAGTTCCATTTTTACTATGTGGCAGTTAAGAATTTATACAAGAAACTTTGTCCAACTCCTATAATACACATAAAAATTAAATTTAAAGAATGTCTACTTTCTTGTAGTGATTAATGTTTCATTAACCGACCAAATCTACTAGTGGTTAAAATGAAGATGTAATTCACTGAAAACTTCATAAAAGATTACATGTCAGTTTATAAATGTGTTTCAACACTGTATCATTTATTTTCCTTTAAGAATTATGAAAACACAGTGGATGAAGTACTACTTCGATATGTCTTAGTTTACCAAACAATAAATCACTTATTTTGTCATTGAAGACTTATAGAGTACCTTTGAGTTCAGTGGGCATCTCTTCTAAATGTCCTTAATAAACTCATTCTCCTACTCTTTGAAAGATTAAGTCCTCTTCAAAGGTCAAGCTCTGATTCTCCTACACACCCAAGGCTATTGACGACTTCACTTTTACTTATATGCTGTACCAACATGAGAAGTGTCACCAGAAAGCAGTTTATTTAACTTTCTACCAGCATGGGGCACATGCTCTGTCCCATTCTCCTCTAAATCCCGCCACCTGTACTTCTCAGAGAAATCACTTGCTATGGACAAATTTCTTGCCTTTCTCCATCAATTTGTTTATCTTTCATTGCAGTTTCTCTTTACTATTCATATATAAGCTTTGAACATTAAAGATTAAAAAAATTTTTTTCTCCACCTCACCACTTTTCAAATTTAAAGGTATCTAAAGCTTTGTCCTTACATTTCTCTTTGCTTAGGTCACTCATTTCTGGGTCAAACTATCAAAGACTGAAGGATTATAGACACAGTGGTAGCATGCACATAAGGCATGAAATTCTCAGCATGAACGCACAAACAGGGCAGTTAAATATATCATTCTTTTTTTTTGGTTTGGTTTTTTTACATCTTCAACATGGACTATAAAATGATCACCTTTCGGGATTTTGATGCAATCTCTCATCCTCTTATCCCAAGAGAATGAATCATCACCCTGCACAATACAGAAACATACACATATGTACATAAATAAAGAAATGATAGGCAACTGACTTTGTGGGAAAGGAAAAAGACGGTGCTTTGTATCCCCAGTTACTGAACAAAATGTTTTTAACCACCTCCTAAGTCTGGTTTTAGAAAAAAACTACTGAGAATAGTAGTAATGATGTCTTATTGTAAAAAATCAGATGAATGAATTGCAAAACGGCTATTCCATAATTATACTATTATTATATAAGTCATTGTATGTAAATTATCCACAAGCTATATTGGTATAACTAAAAAATTGTATTATTGAAATGTTAGATATAATACTGTTCTAGATACAAACCGGAAAATAACTACATTTTAATGCCACAGAATTTATTAAGAATTATGGAATGAGGTAGAGGACAGACTTTTAATATAGCATTTAAAGCTTGAATAGTATTTCATTTTAAATGATGAAAACATTACCTATGAGCATAATAATCAGAATCATCTTCAGGAATGTCTTTTAGACAAATTGTAATGATGCTTTTCAAAAAATTTACTGAATATAGAATATCTTTTTTCTCACTACTTTGAAAAATTGACTAGGGATGTAATTTTTCAAGTTTGTTTATTCAGACTAAATTCCAGTACATATACAAGAAATGCATTCATATTAAATCACATGGTGGAAGAAATTAGGAGTGTGACAGACATTGGAAATTACAATTCAAGCTTAGCAAAACACATCATAAACTCTCTGCAACTTAAAACTCATAGTTTTATGTAGAAATCTTAAAAGGGAGGCATATTATAAACATTCCCATGCCCTTCATATTTTTGAAATATAAAATTGTGTGTCTTTATTTTTGAGACTAATTTTTGTTGATACATAGCTTTATGAGTTGCTTGCCATAAAATTGGATAGAACATTTAGTTTATTTTCAATGTATTTTTGAATACATTTATGCTGAAATATGTTAACAACTTTATTGGGGGTACAATTTATGCAGAGTAAGTTGAATTATTTTCATTAAAGGTTTGGGGAGTTTTAACAATTGGTCCACCCAGTAACCCGCCACAACCAAGTTATGGATGTTTTCTTCATGTACACAAGCATCCTCCATCCCCTTTCCAAGACCATCACCATGAACCACACCATGCAACTATTGGTCTGTTTTCTGTCACTATAATTTTTTTTTTTTTTGTACCAGGGATTGAACTGCAGTCCTTGCACTTATGAGGCAGGTGGTGGAACCACTGAGCTAAATCCCTGGCTGTCACTATAGATTAATTCTAAGTTTTGAGAATTATATACAAAGGGACTTGAATAGTAGAACTCTTCTGTATCAGGTTCAATTATTTTAAGAAGGATGCATATTGTTTTGTGATTCCATATTTCTATGGAATGATGATGATTAGTTTTCTATTGTATGAATATATGAATGTACAGTATGTTTTACCTATTTTTCTTTTCTGTTTTTTTCTTTCTTTTCTTTTCTTTTCTTTTCTTTTTTTGATTTTTTGAGACAGGGTCTCACTATATAGTTGAGACTGACCTGGAACTCACTATGTAGCCCAGGAGAGTCTCGAACTCACAAAGATCCTTCTGCCTCAGTCTCCCAAGTGCTGGGATTACAGGCGTGCACCACCACACCCAGCCTACCTATTTTTCTTTTGATGAACATGGGCTGAAATCAAATTTTTCCTACCACGAATAAAGTTGCCAAGAATACTTCTGTAAAAGACATTTGAAACACGGACTTTTGTTTCTTTTGGGTATATACTACAAATGCAATTCCTGCCTTAAAGCACAGGCGTCTGGGTAAGTGTGTATGAAATTGCAAAACTTAGTTCCAAAGAGGTAGCTGCGTTTTATACAATCAACACCAGTCTATGAGAGTTCTACTTGAAATCTATCTTTGTCAATATCTAGGTATATCAGGATGTCTAGTTTTAGTCCTTGAGATAGGGGTTAGAGAGCATATAATTGCAATTCAATTTACATTTTCTGAGAACTAATAATACAGAGCTATTTTCCACATGCTTCTTTTGTGGTGTGTATATTTTCTGTTGTGAGACATCTAATTCACTGTCTAAAGCAATTACTAATTTTATGTGGCTATTATATGTTAGTTTGGGTCTTTCAAAAAGCAATTGCCAGGATGGGATTGGAGACACAAGAGATTTATGAGGAAGATGCCTGGACAGATGGAAAAGAGAGCCAGAGAAAGCCGAGAGATTTTTTAAAACTATTATCTTACATTGACAGCTGTGAAAGAAAAGCAATTGGTAGGAATGAGTGGGAAGAATTTCAGACCATAGCATCATCTTACAACCAATTACAAGAATTGATAGGGAATCTGTAAGCCAATGGAACTTGGGCCTGTGTCAGCATTGCTAGTTTATGCTCCATCTCTGCTGGACACGTCCTACGGAGAGCATTGCTTCCCTGCACATGGGGAGGTGGCACTAGAAAGAGAACAGCTGCCATGGTGGCCAATTATACCTCCTTAGGCAGGCCAGCATAGTCACAACACAGCAACCTCCTCCAGGTACCAGGTACCTACTCTGCAGGTTCAAGCAGTGTTCATTCCGTGGCCGCAACCACCACTAGCCCCCATTGGAAAATGTAAAAGAGGGAGTTTAGTGAAAATGCACTGCGTCCCAATTGATAATTCAGCCACTAGACTACAGTGGTAGTCCTTCTGTTTTGCCTCCATTATCCACTTTAAAATATCCTCGTCCGCCGCACTCACACTAGCAGATGTGGTAGCTTATACGGTATAATCAAACATTCATCTCCAAGGGGTCTGAGCTCTCACAACGATACTCTTTAAGACCAATATTGCTGCCCATATACATTCAGTTACAGTAGGGTCTGACAGTATTTGGAGGCACCCAATACCTTATCTGGATTCTGCCGAAATACTTCCCTGCTCTTGTGCTATAGAAGAAATGTCGCTTCTTCAGGCTGTTCTGAGTTAATTGCCCCTGATACACTAATGACTTTCTCAGCTACAGGAACCTGGTTACAAAACTCCAAAGAAACCTAGAAGCTGCCATAATCTGTAGCCCAGCAGAATCCTGGGTGTGACTCTGACGAGCATGTGTTCCACTGAGGACCACAACCTTAACCTAAAAGGAACCGGAGTTTGGGGTATGAATAACAAAAACCATTCTATTCTTGTAGATTAATACCATGCAAAACAACTTCTGCTTTTCACCCCTTGTTGTTATCTTTGTAAACGGAGACGAAGCACTATAAAGAGTGCCTGCTTTAATGTATATAATGTAGTAGAAAGGATAGCACTCATTATTTCAGAGTGTTGTCACTCACCAGGCTCTTGAGAAGGCTGTTTCAGAGGTCCTTTGGGTCATGTGCTTCTGGGTAGTGCAAAATGTAAGAAAAGTGATCATGGACCTCATGGTCATACGTTCATTGGAGGCTCCAACCAGTGTACTAAAGCAGAAACAGATTAAAAGCTATGAATATTAGAGAAAAAAATTGAAAAAAATCTATAGAAAGATGTATCAACATATTACAACTTGTTTCTGCATTCACACTTGAATAAACACTGACACATCTATACAATGTGATACTACTCAGCAATAAAAAGAAAAAATATATTAAAGATAACACAGATGATAAATCTCTAAGCATTATGACGAGTGAAAGAAGCCAGACACCAAAGACATTTCACTGTACAATTTCATGTATAATGACATTCTAGAATACATAAAACTACAGCGGTACCTTGGTTCATGAACTCAATTCTCTTCACAATCCTGATCACAAACTGAACTGGACAAGAACTGAGTAAAATTTCCCTATAAGGTCAACAATGAACCTAACCAGTGCATGTGATTTGATTGTACAACTTGGTTGGTGACCAGAATTGTGGAGTGAATCAATTTGTGAAGGGAGGTACTACTGTATAATGCAGAAAGGACACCAACGTCAACTACACAAGAGGTGGGAACAAGTGGTTGACTATAAAAAAGTGAAAAAAAAATGGGGATAATGGCAATTTCCCACATCTTTGATTCTGATGTAACCTGCATACTCATTTCCAGTGGAAACTCTTATCGCCAGACCTGAGCTCAGTAAAAAGAGTTGGTTTGAATCCTGTTCATTGCCTACAATCTCTGAATTGAATTATACTCCCATGTTATCACTGCTACATTGGACACCACTTTTTCATGTTTGTTTGTTTTTTTTTTAATTATTGAGTTTATTGGTACATTTAGGGATACAGTACAGTTACATTCATTGTTGGGATCATGTACCTTTACATGGCAAGTCTTGATCCACTTTTAATTCCACATTCATATTTTGGGCCTACATTCTGTTCCTCTCCAAACTCTTTTCAGTTTTCAAGATGCAGTATAATTGCTTTCATGTTTTGTATAAACTTTTTATTTACTCCACAAAAAAAGATAAGAGAAAAGGAAAAAAATGGAAGCAAAATCTTTGTAAATAGGGAAGGGTAGAGGGGGTGAAGGCAGTCCAGGAGAATGGGGAAAAAATAAGAACCAAGACCTGTCAATGTAAAGGTATACGATCCCAATGATGAATGTATACCTAAAATGTACCAATAAAGAAAAATAAATGAATAAATAAATAAATCTAATGTCATATTGTCATGTCGACTTTAAAATGGTTCAGAAGTTGTCCCTGTTATCAAGGAGTTTATATATAGAAGCTCCCAGATGTGAGTACCTACAAAAAAAGACAAAGCAGTACATTATAACACAACAAAAACAATATGTCTTCATATTAAAATGTTGAGAATTCTTTTTTTTGTGGGGTAAATAAAAAGTTTATATGAAACATGAAATTAAAAATTTTGTGACCGAAAACATGTCTTAGCTACTTTTGTTTTGTTTTGTTTGGTACCGGGGATCGAACTCAGGTCCTTGTGCTTGCAAGGCAGGCTGCAGAACCACTGAGCTAAATCCCTGGCTGTCTTAGCTACTTTTAAATTTGGCAAGTTAAAAATGTCATATCCCTTCCAATGCAGCCATTAAATTATGAAAATTATATCATGACTTGTATTTTACATCACTTTTTTTCTCAGTGGGGATTACTGCCATTAACATCAAGGCAAAATGGGAATGATTATGTGAGACATGGAGCACCACAAAGAAACAATTTATTAACAAGCACATTATGCTACACAGTCTAACACTTAACTGATACGTCATTAACAAAGCAATGTGCAACAAGGGATTTTATATTCTAAAATAAACTAGTGGAGAAGGAAGATTGTGGGGGTTACACATAGACTGTGTGTAAGTGTGATGATGGGATGGATAGACAGACAGAAAGACAGATTGGTAGACATTAGGTGTAGGATAAATACACATCTCTCCCTGCCCTTCCAAGAAATTAAAAGTGATTTTATTAAGTTTAATTAAACCTGAAGCCAAGGAAACATGACTGATAATCTCTCTTATTTGAGTCTGAAAAGTGCTCCTGCAGGGACCCTTCTGGTCCTACCACATGCAGGGCTCCACGGTAGCCAGAAACTTCCTGAAAAGTGTGGATGGGGCCACATGGAAGATGGAGTGTGGTGAGACAAAGCTCTAATACTGCTTAGAGGTTTATCCTCAAAGGAAATCCTGATCCTGACGGAGTCAAATACAGGCTTAGATGGTTTTGTCTGAGGCCTTGAAGTCTATCATGTTGGTAAGATAACGTGGACTTATTTTCTGAAAGATGGGGATGGCCAGTCAGTTCTCAGTAGTAATACTTTATAAAAGTCACTCACGATGGTGGTACAGGAAGGAAAAAAACCCATGTGTTTCTTTGTGCTGACTTTAAACAAACTCCAGAATTCCCTTCAACATTTGAATTGTACAGGCCATGCCAGAGAACAATGTGTTTCACTCCCATAATCATTCCATCTCATAAACTGTTCTTTTAGTAGTATTGTGAAATCTGTTTCTTTTTAGTAATGTAATTAATCTCACATCTCTATTATGAGCACTTAACTATAGTTTTATTGAAATTATTTGTGTACTGAAATTATCAGTCTCAGGTAAGAGACTGAAAACTCTCGGGCCTGGACTACGTACCGCTCACTTTCCTATTTCTGACAACTTGTCTCTTCCACTCATAGAGTAAGATGCATATTTCATAGAATGAACAAATCAGTGATGAGCTATGGATTCAGTTAAATATGCATTTCTATATTTTTAGACTTTACACATACATACTGATGTTTCTGCAATTGGTAAGATTTCTATATGTTTAAAATGTTCTTTTTTTCTCAAAAAATTTAAAAATGGGTAGCAGTTTATATCCAGTATAAGTAATGCAACTGCAAATAAGTGGATAAGACATAGCTTACGACAATGAGTATTTCCATATTGTAATTATGACAGTATTTATAAACATAATTGCTTTGGCACATTTGCTTCATTGCAAATAATGGCACATTCCATGCCACGGAAAAATGTAGAACTAGAATGATGTCACAATTCATCATCTGTTAAAACAAAGTCAAGGAAAATATACATATGATCACCTTGAGGTTATTTTAGGCCCAAAAATGTACAAAAACATGATTAAATAAAAGCAAGTGGTAAATGCTGACAGTCTCAAATTTATGGACCGATATAAATATTTTTAAACCTTCAGGAGCAACACTATAAATTACCCAGGAATTTTCAACTAAAGCATTTGTTTAGCATCCAGGATGCATTTTTTATGAATTATTCAAATAGATACTTTTATAATTTGCAGAATTTATAGTATGTCATTTTCTTATTAGTATGAAGACATAGTTTCTTTCCATTTCCTTTCCTACTACATTTCTTGACTAATAATAATTTTCATTTTAATAATATATTCCTAAATTAGTTATTAATTTTATCATAATATCCTGAAGCAGATATATTTTAATATTACAACTATACACATGAGTCTAATATATGTATATATGTCAGAATTGTATTTTGTGTAACTCACAAAGTATTTCTAAACAATAAACATGGAAAGCTCATTAGAAAAATACTTAAAATTTATGAAATGCTCTAACATATAGAATAAAATGCAAATTCAATTCAGAGTTAATGTATTTTAAAAATACAAACTACATATAGACAAAATATTAAGAAAACTTTCCATTTTCCACTTTGTATAAAAAAAACAAAATTTTCATATTTATTATTCATACTCTAGTTCAATGCATTATTTTAAATTATGAGATATGAAGTGTTAATTATAAAGTAATATTCTCATAACTTTGTGTGCATATACACAATGTGCTGCAAAATCCCACTTTCTTTTTTTTTTACAGTATTCAACTATACTTTTCTCTACACAGAGGAGTCCACATAAGAAAATGCTATGACCTGCAGTCTCCTACTAATTAATACTAATTAGTAGTTTTCATTTTCCCCAGAAATAATAGCAAGTGTAATGAGAGACAATTGTTTAAAATTTCTTCCTGTAAATCAGCAAATTTATCTTATCATAGTTCTCTAAGCCCATTTTATCTATGTCATAATTTTGTTCCAAATTCAGCTCATATGTCATATCTTTTGGCTCCATTTATTTGAACATTTTCCATGACTTTAGTAATTCCTCTCTACATGGACATCGCATTGCTATTGGACCCTTTCTTAACACTATGCTTTCCTTCACCATCACATGGTTTATATTTCTCTTACAATTATATTTTAAGTTTCAAAACATGAATGCCAACTCTTTTATGCATGTTCCTGCAATTACTAGTGTTACACGTAGGCTACACAAGGAAAATCCACTGGATTCTTATTGCTGTCTTTCTCTTTCCATCAGAAATTGTGTCGATAATATAAACTGTGCAAATGATTTTGAGTAGTAAAGAAGAAAATAAAAACAAAGTTTCTATTTGAGAAATGTATATTTTTCTCAGGAGAAAAGATACAAAAGATTGTCAATATTATGATCATTTAAAATGCAAAAATAGTATGCTAATTGCATGTTACTTGTCAAAGTCAGTGAAGCAAGTGCTATCCTTGGCATAGTCAAAACTATTATACATTTACAAATCTACACATGTAAATATATATCTACATGTAAACATCTATATTAATTCACCTGTATATGAATTTTAAATATTTGTAAAATAAAATTGAAAGTATATGAATCTCTAAGTTGTTTGCTTTTTCTTCAATATTAAAATGTATGTATATTTTGTAAAATACTTATAGTTGATTAAACAGTGTCCAGTGGAGTTAGAGCAATCAAAAAAACCTGCCTCCATAGAGCATTATCTCTAGACTTAATAACTGATGAATTCAAGATGTATTCTCAAGAATTATACAAACACTATTAATATTTCATGGCATTTTGAGACCTATGTGTTTTGATGCTGGATTTGTTTCTCCTGATTTCAGATATGTTTCTGATGTAGCCAAATATTTGCAAAGCATAACCGGCATATGATGAATGGAAAACAATTGTAATGTATCATCTATAAATTTAATTTTAAGTTTGAATCTTCCTGTTTAGTAGATAACTCTAAAAACAAATAATCTTGCTTTTGATATAAAATATATGTCATGTTCAATAGCATTCCTCACAGAACTTGAAAAAATAATCTTGAAATTTATATGGAACTGGAGAGCAAAAGTGGTAAGCATCATAATCCAGGACTTCAAGTTGTATTACAAAACAACGGTGATTAAAAGCAGCATGATACTGGCACAAAAACAGAGACATAGATCAGTGGAACAAAATTGAAGGTACAGAAGTAACTCCAGGCACATTCAGCCATCTAATCATTTGAAAAGGGGTCCAAAACATGTACTAGAGAAAGATAGCCTCTTTAAAAAACTGTACTGTATACCTAAAATGTACCAATAAACTCAATGGGAGAGAGAAAAGAAAATCGTGCTCAGAAAACTGCATGCAGAAGAGAGTCTAGACATCTTTCGCTCACTTTGTACTAAAAATCAAAGCAAAATGGATCACAGACCTGGATATTACAGCAGAAACAATCTCCTGGATGATAAAATTGGTAAACTCAAGACAGGCATAGGCAAGGACTTTCTGAACAAAACCCCAATTGCACAAGAAATAACACCAAAAATTAACAAATGAGATTATATCAAATTAAAACATTTCTGCACAGCAAAGGAAACAATCAATGAGATAAAGAGATAACTTATAGAGTGAGAAAAAAATTGCCTAGCTACTCCTCAGATGACTAATACCTAGACTATATAAAGAACTCAAAAGATCTGGCATTCCAAATAAAAGAGCCAATTTTAAAATGGGGAATTTAAATGAACAGACATTTCTCAAAATAAGAAGAACAAATAGCCAATAAGTCCATGAAAAAATGTTCAGGATCTTTGGCAAGTAATGAAATGCAAATTAAAACAACATTAAGGTTTCATCTTACTCCACAGAGAATGCCTATCATCAAGATATCAACTAATAACACATGCTGATAAAGGAAAAGGAGCCCTTCTACACTGTCACTGGGAATGTGAACTGGTAGATCTACTACGGAACTCGGTAGGGATATTCCTCAAAAAACTAAACTAGAAATTCCATTTCATTCAGCTATACCTCTCTTGGGTATCATCCCCAAAGAGTTAAAGACATCATACTACAGTGATACAAACATGCCTGTGTTTACAGAAGCACAACTTGCAGTAACTAAATCTTGAAAGTGGCCTCTATGTCCATAAAGAAATGAATGGGTATGAAAAATGTGGTACATATACACTCAGACATAAACTACTCAGATATAAAGAAGGATAAATTTGAGTCATTTGTAGAAAAACCGATGCACCTCCAGATTATAATGCTAAGTGGAATAAACCAGAAACAGTTAAATATCACATGTTTTCTTTTATTTGAGCAACCCAAAGGATAAATAATGTAAAGGGAGCAAAAGAGATAGATGATAGGAAATAGGAAGGCAGGCCTTTTGGAGATAGAAAGGGGAAACAGGGAGAGAGGGAGAGAGGAGGGAGGGAGGGCGAAGGGGAAGGACAAAGGATGAAGACGCAATATGGATTTACACAGACTCAACCCGATGGGTATCTGCTATGAATTTCAAACATGCACTAGTAGAAAAACTACTGTGTGCACCCAAACCCTTGTAGACCATCTCATGATTATGTAATTGCTCCAAATATAAGAATTTTAAAACAGTAATCTGATCTCTTGCATTTAAACAATTTAACCAAGCTATCAACTAATATACCAAGAAGATAAAAATGTAAATCACAAAATCACATCTCCACTATGGGATAGAATAGTAATATTAGAAATATTTGGAAGAAAAAGAAAGAACCAAATACAAAAAGTAAATTTGGGATGTTAAACACAGCTACAGTGCTAGATGTAAAAATTGTTCAAAAGAATAACAAATAAGAATAATATTATTTTCAGAAATAATATTTAACCAAAGTTAGAAGCTCTAAATCTTGATCAATACTATAGCTTTATTCATTTAGGAAAGAAGTGCAGCATGGTAGAACAAAACAGACAATAATTTTCTAAACTATAGCTACATATATAGTGATATTGCTATATTTTAATACATGATTATTTCCAGTTGATGTGATAACTTTGTTTTCCCAAAATCACTATCACAAAACACTGATATATCAAAATGTCTTTTGTAGCAATGGTAGACATACTGCCATTTATTTCACCAGTAGAGTAAAGTCAAATGATTTAGTGAACTGCTTTTGGACTTCATCAGGGTCAAGTAACCTCAATGAGTGATTAATTCACAGGTTAAAGGGGAATGTGAAACATAAACTTCATTGAGATATTGTCAACAAAGTTGTTACATGCCACACGGGGTGATACCTGTGTAAAAATAGTACAAGACCATTTTAAAACATTTACTCACATCCAAAAAATATTTTAAATAAGTGATTTTCCTCATAAAATACAAATTTATAAAACCCCATAACTTCCTTTATAAAACAGAAATTTTAAAACTCCATAACTGTGATGAGAAAAATAATGAATCATCAGAATCTGAATGATTACTTCATGCATTGTTGCTGTTGCTGTTCAAAATAAGTAGTGGGCAAGTCTTCATGGGCTATTTTTTAAAAAAGACATAATCTTTGTTACATATTCACAAGGTTGGCTTCCGGCAAAATACTAGACCTTTCGATTTAAGACAAAATATCCCATTCAAGACAGAGGATTTGGTTAAGGGTTAAATCAAGTTCTAGCTCTGAGGCTGGCTTCTCTGTACCTCTAAGCTTTTGTGTGCCTATCTGATGGCAAAAGCTGTGACTTCCATGTTTTGCCATCTGGGATTGCACTATTAATCTTTTTCTCCCTTTCCAAGTTTCTGATCAATTAAAGCATTAAGCATTCAGAAATTCAACCCACAAATATTTATTGATAGCTCCTATATGCCAGCTACAAAGACTTAACAATTCCAAATCATGAAACTTACATTCAAATTGGAGACAAATTTAAACAAATGATCACAAAAAATATGTAATGGGTGCAATAAAATAGCAGTGAAAGTTGCCATATGTTAGAATCCTTTCAATGTTGCTGTAAAGTTTAGATAATGTTCCATAAAGTTTTATTTGACCTTCCTGTGTGAATATAGTTTAGTGTTTGTCAACAGATATTATTTGCCCTGATGTGCATTTTTGAAATGGGCAGTATTAAAAAATACAACACTCAGCAAACACCAACAATAATGAAATTTGCAGTACAACTTTTGGCTGTAAAAATGATTGAAGTCTAGCAATTTATTTCATGGAAAACACAGGATTAAAATTGCACTGAAACATGTAGAATACCAAAAATGAAGCATGAAGGAACATTTTTTTCCTGGCTAAGGGAAGTATGAATAGGTTGAACCACTTGCGAAATTCTCTCCAGTATCTCTGAGTAAACCCACATGCACACAGCCAATGAGTCATTTTTCCTCCTTGGTATATGCTTGACAGAAATGCTAGCATAAGTCATCACATGATACATATAAGAACTTCACATCAGCACCATTTATCACTGACAAACACTGGAGTGAACCCAAAAATCTTTAAATAGTAAAATGAATAAACTGCATTATATGCATACTATGAAATACTCTATGAAGATGAAAATAACACAGGATCGCTCAAGATAGTAACATGTCGTAATCAAGACAACATGAAGGAATCAACACAAACAGTCTGCGTGGGCAATTACCAGTGATAAAAACTTGAATATGGTTATTTATGGTTAAAAACTGGATGCTCGTCATGATCTATGTTTTGATTTTGATTGGACATACTTAGGTTCATATCACAAAAATTTCATCGATCTGCACCATGACAGCTTTTGCACTTACCTGCACATATGATATATTATTAAAAGTTTATTTTTTTAATTTCAAGTCAGATTTTTTAAATTTCAAACTCTGTTAACCACAAAAGAAAGAATGTACTTTTACTACCTTAATCAAGCATTCAAATAGTTTTAACTTGGAACGGGACAGTACTAAAGACACAATGTCAGCTATGAAAAGATTAAAAATTTACATAACCAAGTTTTAAGGTTAAGTTTACAATGCAGAGGGATAATGTTAGAAATATTAGAGATTATTTTTAGGGATAAATATTCAGGATAGTAGAATACTAAAGGGTTATCATGCAGAAGCAATCAGACAGTTCTAGAATATGACACATTCTGCATGATTAATGTCCCAAATACTGTGAATGCCAGCATTTTGAGAGAGAACAAGGTGGGAAAACTCTTTGGTTTAAAAGATTTGTGCTGTATAACAACAAAATTCCCATGCAGAAATCTAGATGGCATTCTAGACCAGAAAAGCACTGAAACATATTTGGTATAATTGGAAGAATTTTAAATTAAGAAATTTCTAAAGGTGTAGGGAAGGTGTGATGGGCAGGGGAAGGGTAAAAAGGGAAAAGAAAAATATGTGAGATAATGAAAAGATGGAAATAAAGTGTTTGTAGATGGGGAGAGGAGGAGGGGGTGAAGGGAGGGCAGGGACAAGGGGAAAAAATGAGAATCATGACTTGTCATGTAGAGGTACTAGATGTACTGTATCCCTAAAATGTACCAATAAACTCAATTAAAGCTGAAAAAAAAAAAGAAATTTCTAGTGGGCCAGAATGGAGTAGTTTATATTGGATTAATATATTCGTTGAAGAATAGAAGCTGGGGAATATTTTTTAAACTGACTGAAGTCATTGGACAGCAGGAAAGCCATGTAGAACCGGAGAGACTATGAGCCTTTATCAGGGAGGAGTATGAAAAATGATTGCCATAGTCCCCTTGGCTTGTTCTCTAAGAGTATTTCCAACTTCCAGATTAGGGGAAGGACACAAAGATGTCTTACAGATGGGGCAAAAAGTCACTCAGAGTTGTCAAAATGTCTGCAATTTCAGAAACAGAAACCCCCTTAATTTGCTATTTTACTTGTAAACTGCACACTTGTGGAGTGAAATTCTATAACACAGGAGAAAATACCAATTGGCAGGTTGGGCATTGACTGTAGCAGCCATGTTACACTTAAAGGAAAAGATTGGCTCAAGCCTCCTAAAGGAGATACCCTGATAAATGCACCAAGCTTTCTTGTGAGTCTTACAAAGGACCACGACCCTGGAAATCTTCCATCCTGACCCATGACTTAAGAGAAAAAAGGAGATTTAATGGGCCAATCTTACTAGAGGCTAAAACTAACTTTTGACAAAATCAAGGCAAAATATTGGTATTCTATCTGATTCCATAAGAACTTTCACAGTATCATTTGTAACATAATGCCACACAGTCACTCTACAATTTTTATTCTCAATTATCGAAATAAAAAGGCATGAACAGGTATGGAATTCAAAATGATTGAAAAATCAAGAAAAAACAAAATACATTATTTTTGAAAGACTCACAGGTTTTCACATATTGAAATTAACAAAAATAAAAAATAAATAATTTGGGTACATTAAAAATAGAAAACAAATGTATACAATGGACTGAACGTAATCGTCCCTCCTACATTCAGAAGCTGAAATCCTGTTTTCCAAGATGTACTTGGTCTTTTGGAAGATGATTAAGTCAGGAGGATGACTCCCTCACGAGTGGTGTTAGTGCCCTCAGAAAAGAGGTCCCAGAGCGTTCACTGAAAATTACTCTTCTATATTTGCTCTGGTGTAAGTGTAGGTGTCCCCCGCAAAGGTTCATGGCTCATAGGAGGTATTTTGGGAGGCGACTGGACCACGCGGGTATGGTGATCATCAGGTGAAGTCCACTGATGAGTTGATAGCTTAAAGTTGTGTTGGGAGGTGGGGTCTGCTTCAAGGAGCCCAGTCACGTCCTTCACTCTGCTTCCGGGTAGCCAAGGCGAGCAGCTATTCCTCCGCCATGCCCTGTGCCCTGCGGCTCTGCCTCCAAGCCAACAGACAATGGCCTGAAACCTCTATAAATTGTGAGCCAAAATAAACCTCAGCTCCTTTAATTTGCAGGTGGGTATTTTGTCCCAGTGACAAGAAAGTCACTTAGAAAATATTTGAATTGCCCATGTGGAGAAAATACATTTCAAAAGAAAAGAAGCTGTGCACATGTGTTGCTAGGAGATCTAAAACCAGAACACTAAAGGAAACATTTCGGACTGAAGGTAAATAATACCAGCTAGAATTATGAAATGCAGAAGGAACTAAAAACCTAGAAGAAAATTAAAAAGGAAATATGAATTACTGTAGTTATAATAAAAATAATAATATCTCGTGGACTTTATAACATGGAGGTGAAAAAATATTAGAGTGCAAAATGTGAAAGGGTAAAAATTACATCAAACTCCTGTAACACTTACATGTTGCATCTAATGTTAATTATATTTACTACAATATAATTTAATGTAGAAGAAACTACATTAAAATCTATAGGGTAATCAATAAGAATATTTGAAATACATAATTAAAACATTATAAAACAAAGCGGAATAATGAAACATATTTGATTAATCCAAAATATTAAAATAGATTAAAGAGGGGGCCGGGGATTTAGCTCAGCGGTTCGGTGGCCTGCCTTGCAAACGCAAGGACCCGAGTTCAATCCCCGGTACCAAAAAAAAAAAAAATTGATTAAAGAAAGTAGATATGAAGTAATGAAGAGTGTTCCAAGATGCGAACATGTATCTGATTTTTATATTTAGATATATCGGTAATTTTATTACAGACAAATAAAATATATGCTCTAAATAAAAGATTATGAGACAACATTTTAAAAAGTGACACTGAGTGGAGGGTTGAAGGGAGGGCAGGGGCACGGGGAAAAAATAAGAACCAAGATGGATTATGTAAAGGTACAAGTTTCCAATGGTGAATGTCACTACATTGTACACCTTAAGTTAACCAATAAAATTAACTGATAACAAAAGTGACATTCAACCATATACTGCTTAAAGGAGAAATATTTTATACATATAACTACAGGAAATTCAAAAGAAAGAGAATGGAAAGAAAGTATACCATGTGAAACAGAAAGCCTCTGTATCTAGGCCATCTATAGTGATGCATGTCTATAATCCCAACACTTGGGAGGCTGAGGCAGGAGGTTCACTGCGAGTTTGAGGCCAGCCTGGGTTACACAGTGAGTGCAAACCCAGACTGCACTATAGTAAGACTCTCTCTCTCTCTCTCAAAAAAAAAAGTTAATTAAATAAAGATTCTACTTCTATTTTAATATCATGCAAGCTAGAATTTTGGACAAGTATTTCTGGAGATTGAGAATTTTTTTAATAATATAATTTTCAATGCCACAGCAATATATAATAATACTAACATTGCACTCATCTAATAACACTTAAGAGGAATGTTACAGATGCCCATATGCAGCCAGCCAATTGATGTAGATTTGAATATTTTATACCTCCCTGACACTTTTTCTAATTAACTTCTAAAGTTTCTTATCATAAATTTAAACAGATGCAAATGATCTAAATTCTGCCATTATTATTTTGTGTATATGCATTTTAAATATATTTTCATCAAAACTTTAGAGCTGCAGATTCACTTTCTCAGTTAACAGAGAATGACCATTCTATGATTTAAAAATCTGTTATTTTTCAAAACAATAATATTGACAATGAAAAAAAGTCTTAATGTCACTTTTCTTTTCAAACAAAGGTGTTACTAAATATTTCTCTGGCAAAAAAAAAAACTCACCTATATTATTTTATGGATTCTTGAGGAATTCTTGTCTGTTGACTATGGTGTCACAGTGTTTCAGAATTAGAAAAGGTTACCACCTATGTGAAAACATTAAAAGCTTTCTTCAGTAGTCTGACTCTGAGTGGTATATAATACCAAGACAAAGGAAAGTACTGTGTCACCATGCAGTTATCTGCAATAACTTTAATGGTAGAGAAGATGATGGTGCATCTACAATTAATGTGCATTAGATTGGATAAAAATAGTAATTTTTTTAACTTGGTCAGATCTTTTTATCCTAAGGTTCACTTTTCTTATTCATAGTATTTATATAAAAATTAAGTCATATTTGGAAAACAGTCCTATAATATACTACTGATGAATTATTACCACTATTATTTATTAAAATACCACATTTTCCATTGAAAAAAACAGTTGACACCACAAAATATAAAAAATATATCATTCATGTTTTCACTTGTATAATTATATGTACATGTTGTTTACTATCCCTGAGCTATTTCCTTATATTAAAAACCGTCTCATGCAGACTCTAAGATGGGTCTTAAATTATTCTGCCTCCCAATAGATTTGTTTTATTTAATGCCATTCCCTTGAGAGTAGGAGGATCTATGACTGTATTAGAACCATAGCAGTTGTTAGGGGATGTTATATCTATGATTGCACAACACGCGTCTGTAACCTCTCTGTGCAACTAGCAGACTCCATTGTGCCTTGCTAGCTTTGATGAAATGAACTGAAATACACAGAGGCTGTGGAATCTCAAGAGATACAAGGACTAACTGGCCTGTGCCTCGTGGCCAACAAGGATCCGTGGCCCTCACCTCAACAGCTCCCATGGAGCTGAATGCTATCAACAAGCGCTGAGCTTGGCAATGGACCTTTCCCCAGCTGAGACTCAGATTACATCACAGACTGGCGAAGAACTTGATTTTAGCTTATAAGACTCCGAAGCATAGGGCCAAGCTAATTTGTGCCCAGATTCCTGGCCTCAGAAATGAATATAATAAATGCTACTGTATTAAATCACGATGGTTTTTTATAATTTGTTGCACAGCAATAGAGAGCTGACATCATAATATTACATTTACTGTAGGACACAAAATTACTGTTAGGGTCCAAGAATATCTTGAATGCCTCCTTTACCCAGAAACAAGCAATTCCCACTTCTAAAGAATTTCACAATGATGTAGCTAGCACATATTACAGAGAAGACATGTAAAATGAAGTTTCTGTTAAATTTCACTTTGCAAATATTTAAACTTTCTAGTTTCTTCTAGGTATTAGTCCTTCGTTATTGAAAAATGATAGCACTATCAAAAATATGTACAAGTTGTCACTTTTTCCACGATAAGCTGTCATTTAGTGGCAAGCTTTTCACTGGCTAACTTAGCTAGTAGGGAGCTAGTAAAGAAGGATGAAGCAATCCTATTTAGGACCCAATAAAGACTAGCTTATTATAGCTTATAGTGATCGCTTCATGAATCTTTTATTCTCATCTCTTTCTCTATACATGAGTTACTGGGAATCAACCTGGGAAATTTCAGAATAATCTAAAGAATAAAAATTGTATGATTGTGTTCTCAGTTATTTTAAGTGTGAGTAAAACTCAGTAAAATTGAGACTCATATTACTATTACAGTATTTTTACTCACTAGCTGGGAAGATTACAGAATTGATACAGCATTTGTCAAAGGACTTGGAATTGTCAAGGTTTGTACGGTTTAAAGATCACAAGGAATGTTGCAGTCTGTAGTGCATAGCAACATCTATCACTCCTTGCCCCCAATTCCCTGTGTAAATATAAACCTATCTCTCACTGTGCCAGCTGGCAAAGAATACGAATGCAACGCAGGCAGCTGTTGAGACACTTCACATTGGAAAGGAAAGTGCGCTGCCTTAGTAAGAAAGAAAGGTAAGAGAAGTAATAGTGACATATTTTTTCACCCCAGTAGATTCAGGGCATTCTTCCATTTTCTTCTTCTTTTAAATTGACATTCACAGTTACAAAATAATAAACAAATATATATTAGAAAACATTGGAAAAATAAAGAACTAAGAAGAATGATCAACACAGACTGTATCTTAAAATCTCTATGTTTACTAATTGTTAAAAGCTGAATGACGTCACAGAAATGAATTCTATTTTTTCACACTTAATAGTATATTAAAAATAGGGACCGGGGATTTAGCTCAGCGGTTCGGTGGCCTGCCTTGCAAGCGCAAGGACCCGAGTTCAATCCCCGGTACCAAAAAATATAAAAAATAAAAAGTATATTAAAAATTTTTAAAGGTTTCCACCTTCATAACCATTATTTTAACAATGTGAAACAATTCATAAAAAGTTTATCCTGTGGATGATCTCTAATTGCTTTCTTTTTACAATTTATAAATGACATGATAATACTTATATGAGTTTTTGGCTTTTTTTTAATTTTATTGAGTTTATTGGTACATTTTAGGGATACAGTACAGTTACATTCATTGTTGGGATCATGTACCTTTACATGGCAAGTCTTGATTCTCATTTTTTCCCCTTACCTCTGCCCTCCCTTCATCCCCTCCTCCCCTCCCCATCTACAAACACTTTATTTTCATCTTTTCATTCTCTCACATTTTTTTCTTTTCCCTTTTTGTTCTTCCCCTACATATCACACCTTCCCTACAACCTATTTGCCCATCCGTTGGAAACTGGATAAAAAAGTTGTGGTTTTTCTATAAAATGGAATATTACTCAGCCATAAAGAGCGAGAGAATAGATTCATTCATAGGAAAATGGATACATATTGAAGATATACTCCTAAGTGAAATAAATAAGTCACACATGTGTAAATACCAAATAGTTTCCCTGGTGTGAATATTCTGCAACAATGAGTTTTTGGCTTTTACATGAAAATAAATTTGCATTGTTTGAGAAATAAAGATAGCACGTCAACAAAGAAATATCATAGATGAACCAAACTTTCAAACACATTGATTGAAAGGATGTATACCATGGCCAGTGGTTCCACCACCTGCCTCACAAGTGAAAGGACCCAAGTTCCATCTCCAATATCAAAAACTAAAAAATAAAATAAGAGATATATACCAAGTATTCCACCTAACCAGGGAAGTGAAATACGTGAACACTAAAACTGTATCCACTTACCTAAAAAGTCTCAATTTTATCCTCTTTAGAGTAGAGCAGCATTCCATTGTATATAAAAACACATTTTCTTTATTGATTTATTCATTAATGGAATTTGGCTCTTACAAATTGTGCTGCTATAAACATGGGTGTGCATATATCACTGTGGTCTGATCCTTTTAACTCTTTCAGGAAGATACCAACCAAGAAGGGGAATACATGGGTCAAACGGAACCTCTAATTTTTTTGAGTAATCTCCATATTGATTTCCATGTTTGTTGTACCAACTTAACTCCCACTAACAGTGGAGAAGGGTTCCTTTTTCTCCCCAGCCCCACCAGGATTTGTTATTGGTTGATACTTTGATGATAGGCTTTCTGTCTGGATTGAGATGGAATCTCAATGTTGTATTAATTTACATTTCTTGAATGACCAGTGATGGTGAACACTTTTCATATATTTATTTGCTCTATTTCTTCTTCTGAAAAAAAGTCTATTCATTTCAGACGCTCAATTCTGGTCTTTAAATTTGGAGAGTCTGTTTTTTTTTTTTCATAAGTTCTTTATATATTCTAGATAGTAGTCCTTTGTCTGAGTAATAGCTGAAAAATATTTTTCCCGTTCTGTAGGTCATCCCTTTACTCTGGTGGTGGTTCCTTTTGCTGTACAAAATCTCTTGAATATGATGAGATCTCAGCTGTTGATTCTTTGTAATATTTCCATGTGACTAGGGCTTTGTTCATAAAGTCTTTGCCTACAACTATGTGTTCAAGAGTTTTACCTATTTTATCTTCCAGCAGATTGTTTCTGTTTTAATGTTTAGCTTTTCATCCATTTTAATTTTAGTTTAGTGCATGGTGAGAATAATGGGGCAAGGTTTAATCCTTGCATTTGGAAAGCCAGTTTTCCCAGAACCATTTATTTAACTTATTTATTCATTTCTTTAATTAATTTATTTTTGAATCGAATCTGGAATCGAACTTGGGACCTTACACTTTTGCAAGGCAGGTGGTGGAATCACTGAGCTAAATCCCCAGCCCCCAGCACCATTTATTAAAATGGCTATTTTTCTTCTGATGAAGATATTTGTCCCCTTTGTCAAAGATAAGGTAGCTCAGTGTGCGTGGAATTGTTTATGCATCCTATATTAAGTTCCATTGATCCTTGAGTGTCTTTTTCCAATACCATGCTGCTTTTACTGCAATAGCTTTGTAATATAACTTCAAATGGGGAATTGTGATGCCCCTTGCCTTGCCTTTCTTGGCTAGAACTGCTTTTGCTATTCTATGTCTCTTCTGGTTCCATATTACTTTTAGGATTGTTTTCTCTAGTGCTGAGAGATAAGCTACTGGTATTTTTATTGGGACTGCATTAACTCTGTATAACAGCTTTGGAAATATGGCGATTGGCACTATATTATTTTGGCCTATCCAACAAAACAGGATAGCTTTACATTTTCTGATATCCTCTTCATTCTTCTTTTTCAGACTACTGTAGTTTTAAGTGTATAGGTTTTTCACTTCCCTTGTTAGACTGATTCCTAAGCATTTCATTTTTCTTGATGGTATTGTGAAAGCTGAGGTTGCCCTAATTTCTCCCTCGATAAGTTTATTATTCATGTACAGGAATGCTATTGATTTTTGAGTGTGGACTTTGTGTCCTGCACACTGAAAATTTTGGTAATTAATTCTAGGAGTCTTTGGTGGAGTCACTTGAGAAATTTTTAGGTAAATGGATCCACCTTGAGACCATATTTTTAAGTGAAGTAAATTAGACAGCTATATTTGAATATCACATAGTTTCTCTTGTATGAGAAACCAAAAGCATAAATAAGGAGCAAAATGCATGACAGATATTGTGAATTAGGAAGAATATGTTGAAATTGGAAGGAGAACAAGGGAGAGAGGAAGCGAAAAATGGGAAAAGGAAAAAAATAATGGAAGGAAAAACAGGAACAAAGCTTTTGTAAATGGGGATGGGAGGAGAGGTTGAAGGGTTAGGAGAAGAATGGGGAAAAGAAGATACGTACATATATATGTACAGGTACAAATTCTTATAGTGAATGTGATCGATTGTATAATAAATATGTATGGGTAAAAATAAAGTTAAAAGTACAGTACTCTAAAAAGGGAGATTGAAGAGTACATTAGAAAATGGAAAAATATCCTATTTCTAAACAACCAGAAAAAATATAGCCAAAATGGTCATATTCCAAAAGTGATGTACAAATTTGTTTTTTGTTTGTTTGTTTGTTTTTTAGGTACCGGGGATCAAACTTGGACCATTGAACTTTCAAGGCAGGCCACGGAACCACTGAGCCAATCCCCAGCCCCTGATGTACAGATTTAATGCAGTCCTGATCAAAATACCAAAAGCAACATCACAGAACTACATAAAACAACGTTAATATGCATATGGAACCAGAAGAGACCCAGAATAGCAAAAGCAATTCTGGGCAATAAGAACAAAGCAGAAGGCATCACAATCCTGGACTTCAAGATATATTACAAAGCTACAGTGACTGAAACCAGCATGAGAATCAATGGAACAGCACAGAGAATGCGGATACAATTCTACAATTAAAGAAAAAATTGGCAACTGAAATGAATAGACACTTTGCCGATGAAGTATAAGTGGCCAAAAACCACATGAAAAAATATTTAACATCACTAGCAGGAGAAATGTAAATTAAAACAACACTGCATTTCCATCTTGCTCCAGAAAGAATGGCTATCACCAAGAAATCAGATAACAGCAAAGGCTTGCAAGGTTGGGGTAGGGGAAGGGACCCTTCTATGTACTTGATAGGAATGTAAACTCATACAATCATTATGGAAAGCAGTATGGAGATTCCTCAAAAAACTAAAATTGGAAAATTCATTCGACCCAGTTATTCCTCTTTTAGCTATCTTCTCCCAAAGATTTAAACATGATATTAGAGTGATACATGCATATCTATGTTTATAATAGCACAATTCCTAATCGCTAAATCTCAGAAGTGGCCTATATGTCTATCAACAAGCAAGTTCATAAAGAAAGTATGGTATTCGACTACTCTGCCATGAAGAACGATAATCTTTAGGCATTTATAAGGAAATGGATCCACTTTGAGACCATAATGTTAAGTGAAGTAAATCAGACACATAACTCTAAATAGTGCATGCACTCTTTTATTTGAAACACAAAATAAAAGAAAAAGCAAAATAAAAAGATAACAGGGAATAGGGAGATGGCATTTTTGCAAAAAGGAAGGGGACGAAGTGATGGAGAGGAAAGTGAAGAGAGGAAGGGAATGAAGAAAGAATTGACGTGTTACATAACTGTGACAACACTCATCGGGAATGTAATCATTATGGACTGCAAACATTTAGTAATAAAAAATAAAAGTGAATAGAAAAAGAATTCAAAAACCCACATATCCAAGAGACGTTACCTTCTGAACAGCTGATGTGGCATTCACCCTTCCGTGTAGGCTGGGGGCTGACAAAGGACACCCCATAGATGGCCTGAGCTTTGGGTCACTGCTCTCTGTACAACACTGCAAACTGGAAGAACATCTGAATGGATTTCATATCTCAGTTCATTTTGGTAACATCAAAGCTCTAAATCAAAGGGAGAGATCAGAAAACCCAGGGTGTGGCAGTCATCGTGTTTGTAAAATTTTAGAAAAAGTTAGAATGTAAAAAAAAGGTACATAATTCAAAATCAAAGTTTCAGTTCCTTGGCAGATAACACCTCTCCAAAAACACTGTAATAGTCTCCCTCTTTTAGGTGTCAGTAAGCACATTCTCCTCCCCAAACGCAGATTTTACCTTCTGTTTTTACAGAATGGTGGTCCCAGGAGAACTGACACAGCAAAAAGTATCCTTAGGCGTGGAAAGTCTGTTCTGTATATCTGCATGTGGCCTTGAACTGCCAAGGCTTCCTAGACATCATGACAACCTGACCTTCTGGAATGCACAGTATGTGTTCCTAAGTGGTGAGCTAAGCTATTATTGTTTCCAAAAAAGTCTATTCTTGAAAAGGAAGGGCAATCAGAATACAGCCTCTTAATGTAATTTTCCAGAAAAAAAATACATTTTCTTTTAAAATAATTTGTCAATTGTCATTTCTCATGAAACTGTCTCAGCAGACAACAGAGTATACAATAGTGCTGCTGAACATTTCCTATGTGCCAAGAACTTGCAACCCATTTGTCTAATTCACTTATTAAGTCCCCGTGATAATCCTCTGGAATTTGTAGGGTTTCCATCATTCTACAAATGTGCAGCTGAGAAAGGCAATAACTTATCTAGTGCTTTGAAGAGCTTATACTTTTTATATGGCCAATTATATGTTTACCTTTCTCTATTCACAAACAACACAAATATGCAAGAATGGCTCTTTAACCCAATGTTATTATTACATAGCTGTAGCATATGCTGTTTTTTGATAAGTGAGGTTATTAAACAGGATTTTTGTAACTACATCAACTCCTTCAAAATTCAAATTTGCTTTATCCCATTTGCAAAAATATATATATTTAAATAAGATATAGAAATACTTAAATTATATAAGTAATTTTGTAATTAAGAACTAAAGAAGTAAATATTTCACAGAAAACAAACACATCCTTAAATGGCATTTTCCAATACAAGTTTCAGGAGTATTAGTTCAACATATTTTATTTGAGTGGCTCAGTTTATCTTTTTCCATAGTATATCAAACAATCACCATAAAATGAAGAAAACACTAATAATTTCTAAATGTGGTGATTTTTCTTTAGTTAGTTCACAAAGTTCTTAAAACTACTACCTATGAGTGAGTATTATATGTCCAGTACTTTGCTAAGCTTCACCAGAAATGGTCTCCGAATTTTAGGGGTCTGCAGTATGGCTGTCACCCTAGCCTGATACACAGGTCACAGAAAACTTCCCATCTACCTCCTGTCTCATAGGATGGCTTTGTTGATAGCCACAAGGGCTATCACAGTTTATATCATAACACAGGACTTCAAGAAGGAAATAAAACCTTAAAGAAAAGATTAAATAAAAAAATATATAGCCATGTAATAAAGTATCACTCCACAATAAAAAGGAATTAAATACTAATACATGCTACAACATCGATGAACTGAGGACATTATGATGCTGTTAAAGCCCCTGCCATGAAGAACTATATGAATTATGACTCAATGTACATGAAGTTTCCGGATGAGGAAAATGTAGAGACAGAAAGTAAGCTAGCGTTTGCCTGAAGAAGCAGTAGGAGTGGGATATGGAAGCCAGTTTCCTTTTGGTGGTGAGGAAAATGTTCTAAAACTGATTGTGATGGCAGCAAACTTCTGTGAGTATGCTAAACACTGATTGCAGTTGTACTTTAAATGAGTGAACTATATGGTATGCAAATTGCATCTCAATAAAATTGTTTATAAAAGAACATAGGAAGTTCTTCTAATCAGAAAATAGTAGACTGCTCAAGAACAAGGCAGGGCAAGACTTGTGAGCAGGAATTTTCCCAGAAGTGGAGACACAAATGACTAGTAAGCATATGAATATACATGTGATACATCACTGATTCAGAGAAATACAACTTAAAACCAAACTGAGATATAATTTTACACTGAAGGGAATAGCAAAAATATTAGAACAAAGCTGGAAAGTACCACACAATGCAGAATAGAGCATACAGTAAGTACTCTTAAATACAGTCTGTGGTTGTATAATTTTTACACCAATTGTTGTCTGCACTTGAGTTGGTATGTACAGTCCACTTAGCAAAAGAACACAAGCGAGACAGAGAGATTTAAACAAGAGAAACAAGGAAAGGAAAAAAATGGTTGTAAATCTGAAATTGAGAGGTACATCCTGGGGTAATACTTAGGCAAAAGAAACACACTACACCTGGCAACTTTTCAAAGAACTTCTAATGAGTCAAAAAAGCAAGTCATAGCTAGTATTATTTGTTGTCCTTTACTTCTTATAAAGCTCTACTCTTAAAGACATCAGACAAAAGGTTGGGGGTAGGATTCCAAAAATGTGAAGACCGGGAGTAGGCATTAAAACTTTACTCTCTTTAAAATTAAATGACAACTCACCCCACAAAGAATGGCTGCTATCAAGAAATCACACAATAACAAATGTTGGCGGGGTTGTGGGGAGAAAGGAACCCTCCTCCATTGTTGGTGGGAGTGCAGACTAGTGCAACCACTATGGAAATCAATATGGAGATACCTCAAAGAGCTTGGACTGGAGGTTCCATTTGACCCAGCCATCCCTCTGTTGGGTATCTTTCCAAGAGAACTAAAAGAATCATATCACAGAGAAGTATGTGCACCCATATTTATAGCGGCACAATTTGTAATAGCTAAATCTTGGAAACAACCTATTTGCCCATCCGTTGGAGACTGGATAAAGAAGTTGTGGTTTTTCTATAAAATGGAATATTACTCAGCCATAAAGAGCGAGAGAATAGATTCATTCATAGGAAAATGGATACATATTGAAGATATACTCCTAAGTGAAATAAATAAGTCCCACATGTGTAAATACCAAATAGTTTCCCTGGTGTGAATATTCTGCAACAATGCATAAGATTCTAATAAGATTACTGACATTTAGAAATGGGAGGAAAGGAGCTAAAGGTGTAGGGAAGGTGTGATACGTAGGGGAAGAACAAAAAGGGAAAAGAAAAAAATGTGAGAGAATGAAAAGATGAAAATAAAGTGTTTGTAGATGGGGAGGGGAGGAGGGGGTGAAGGGAGGGCAGAGGTAAGGGGAAAAAAATGAGAATCAAGACTTGTCATGTAAAGGTACATGATCCCAACAATGAATGTAACTGTTCTGTATCCCTAAATGTACCAATAAACTCAATAAAAAAAAATTAAATGACAAAACATAAATCAGTTAAATTATTAATGATGACATATGTAAACCTCATTTATCTGGATTTCAATATTGTGATCAATACCTTGAATACTCTAGCATTATGGTGTTATGCTCTAGATGCACACCAATTAGGTCAGCATATAAAATATAAAATTGTTTACCAGTGAAATAATAAGAAATAATGTGAATATCTAATTCCAATCAATTTTGATATATTTCTAAAGAAACAAAAATAAACATTACAACAATTAACAACTCTGACAAAAAAGAAACATGAAACCATAACAACAGTATGTGAACCCTGTTTTCGCACATTAATTTCTTTCTATTTTTAAGTTTTAAAATTTTTCAAGTCTTTGTCTCTATATTCATTTTACATTGTTTTGATACAAAAAATTGTCTCATATTGAATGCCACAATTAATTAAAATTCTGCATTATATTTTATATTTAATTTTCCTCTAATTCTACAATAATTTTATGAAGTGATGGACATTATATTCCAAATTTAAGAGTTCTATGTATTCTTATACAAGGAGAGATTATTATAGCTAAATTAGTAAAATAATAATGAGCAAATTTTCATGATTAAAAGCAATCTCAATGGTAGATATTATATACAAAAGTTTGTGAGCAATGTTTTGCATAAGGAACATTCTAAAAATGTCATTTCTAATGATTAAATTTATAATCTCTAGTTATAGTATCTTAGTTATTATTAAATAAATTTGACTATTAGACAAATGAACTTTGCCCATTTAGATGAGCAGACTTCACCAGGAACTCTACTTGAGAACAACAAGATATACACCTTAAGTGTGTATTTTTATTAAATATATTGGGATAAGAACTTGCAATAACTATGAAGTAAATGTCTTCTACCCATCTTATTTTTGTGCATAAATGACAATAATGTAAATGGCATAAAGGACACCAACTAGCCATGATCAAAAAAATCTACACTTAGACATATAATAATAAGATCCCAGAAACCCAACAGAAGAAAAAAATACTACAAGCAGTAAGAGAAAAGAAACAAATCACATACAAAGGAAAGCCAGTCAGAATCACAGCAGACTTTTCAACACAAACCCTCAGGTCAAGGAGAGTCTGGAGTGAGGTATTTCAAGTCCTAAGAGAAAACAACCTCCAACCTAGACTGACTTATCCTGCAAAACTCTCAAAATGGATGGGGAAATAAAATACTTCCATGACAAAGAACACCTGAGAAACTTCATGAATACCAAACCAGCACTACAAGGAATTCTAAACAAGATCCTAGAAAAAGACAATGAAGGTCACAACACCATGAGGCGCAACAGAGCAAATCACATACACAAGGCAAGAAACTAAAAGGAGAGGGCAAAAAATAAAAAGAGTCAACAAAAGGACAATAACACGACAATAAGAAGTCAGTACATATCAGTTATAACCATCAATGTCAATGGCCTCAATTCACTAATCAAGAGAAATAGACTGGCAGAATGAATTAAGAAGCAAAATCCAACAATATGCTGTATCCAAGAAACACAGCTAGTGCAAAAAGAAGCCCATAGACTAAAAGTAAAAGGATGGAAAACAATTCTCCATGTGACAGGAGCCCAGAAAAAAGCAGGGGTAGCAATCTTATTCGCAGACAAAGTAAATTTCAAACCAAAGCTGATTCAAAGAGACAAAGAAGGCCACTAATCCTTGCAAAGGGAACAATTCAAGAGGGAGAGATGACAACATAAACATATATGCACCAAATAGTAATGCCCCAACTATATAAAACAAATATTTTTTTTCTTTTAAATTGAATTTATTGGTACATTCTAGGTAGATAATACAGTTACATTCATTCCTGGGATCTTTTACCTTTACATGGCAGGTCTTGGCTCTCATTTTTTCACCTTGTCCCCACCCTCCCTTTACCCTCTCCTCCCCTTCCCACCTTCAAACACTTTAATTCCTTTTTACATTTTCTCATATTTTTTTCCTTTTCCCTTGTTCCCCTTTCCCTATCCTTCTCACTGTCCCTACACCTTTGGTCCTTTTCTTCCTATTTCACATTGCTAATTGTCCCGTTAGGATCTTGAGTACTATTTTAGCTTTTCACACCAGAGAAACTATTCAGTATTTGCATAAGTGTGACTTATTTATTTCACTTAGGAGTATATCCTCAAAATGTACCCATTTACCTATGAATGAATCTACTTTCTCATTCTTTATGGCTGAGTAGTATTCCATTTTATAGAAAAACCACATCTTCTTTAGCCAGTTTCCAACTAGTGGGCAGATGGGCTGTTTCCAAGTTTTAGCTATTACAAACTGTGCCGCTATAAAAATGGGTGCACATATATCACTGTGATATGATTCTTTTAATTCTTTTGGAAAGATACCCAGCAGAGGGATGGCTGGGTCAAATGGAATCTGTAATCCTAGTTCTTTGAGGTGTCTCCATATTGACTTCCACAGTGGTTTCACCAGTCTGCACTCCCACAAACAATGGAGAAGGGTTCCTTTCTCCCCACAACCCCGCCAACATTTGATATTGTGTGATTTTTTTGATAGCAGCCATTCTTTGTGGGGTAAGGTGAAATCTCACTGTTGTTTTCATCTGCATCTCTCGAATGACGAGTGATGTGGAGCACTTTTTCGTATATTTACTTGCTGCTTTTATTTCTTTGTCTGAAAAATGTCTGTTCATTTCAGGTGCCCGTTTTACAATTGGGTCTTTATATTTGGGAGGGCTGGTTGTTTTGAGTTCTTTATATATTTTAGATAATACTCCTTTGTCTGAGGAGCAGCTGATTAGGGCTGGTTGTTTTGAGTTCTTTATATATTTTAGATAATACTCCTTTGTCTGAGGAGCAGCTGATTAGAAGTTTCCCACATTCTAGGTTGTCTCTTAGTTCTGCTGATAGTTTCTTTTACAGTGCAAAAGCTTTTTAATAAGATGAGATCCCACTTGTTGATTCTTTCTGTTAGTTCCTGTGCTACTGAGGATTTGTTCATAAATTCTTTTCCTATGCCAGTGTCTTCCAGAGTTCTGCCTAACCTATCTTCCAGCAAGTTTAGTGTTTTTGTTTTTATATTTAGGTCTTTAATCCACTTGGATTTTAATTTAGTGCATGGTGACAGATAAGGGTCTAGTTTTAATCTTTGGCAGGTTGAGATCCAGTTTTTCCATCACCATTTATTAAAGAGACTATCTTTCCTCCAGTGGGAACCGTCGGCTTCTTTGTCAAAGATGAGGTAGCTGAGTGCATCTGGAGTTATTTTTGCATCTTCCAATCTGTTCCACTGATCCTCAGGTCTGTTTCTTTGACAGTACCATGCTGTTTTTATCACAGTGGCTTTGTAGTATAGTTTCAGATTGGGAATTGTTATACCTGCTGCCATGTGTCTGTTGCCTAGGATGGCTTTTGCTATTCTAGGTCTCTTATGGTGCCAAATGAATTTTTGGATTCTTCTTTCTAGTTCTGTGAAATATAGTGTTGGAATTTCAGTTGGTATTGCATTGAATGTGTACAGCAGTTTTGGTAGCATGGCCATTTTCACTATGTTGATTCTTCCTACCTAGCAGCTGGGGACATCTTTCCATTTTCTTATATCCTCCTTGATCTCTTTTTTCAGAGTGCTGGAGTTTTCAGTGTAGAGGTCTTTTGCTTCTTTTGTTAGATTGATTCCCAGATACTTCATTTTTGGGGGTGCTATTGTGAAAGGAATTGTTTCCCTAATTTATTTCTCAGTGAGTCTGTTATTTGTGTACAAGAAGGCTACTGACTTTTGGTTGTTGACCTTGTGTCCAGCTACTCTGCTAAGTGTCAATAAATCGAGAAGTCTTTTGGTGGAGTTTTTTGGGTTAAAACAAATATTAAGTAACATGAAAAACCAAATAAGCACTAATACAATTATAGTGGGGTTTCTAAATACCCCATTATCACAAACAGACAGATCATCTAAAATGGGAAAATATCAACAACCAAATATTGGGAAAATATCAACAACCAAATACTAGAACTGAACCAAGCTTTTGAATGCATGGACTTAATAGACATCTATAGAGTATTATACCCCACAAAATCAGAATATACATTCTTTTCAGCTGCACGTGGGTCATTCTCCAATATAGGCCACATACTAGCTCACAGAACAGGTCTGAATAAATGGAAGAGTATCAAAGTTGTCCCCTGTATATTATCAGATCACAGTGCAATTAAGCTGGAGATCAATAGCATAAGAAATCGTAGGAACTTCACAAACACATGGAAATTGAACAACACTCCCCTGAATAATCAATGGATCACAAAAAAACTTAAAGAAGAAATAAGATAGTTTTTACAAATAAATGAAAATGCCAATACAATATACAAGAATTTATGGGACACAATGAAAGCAGTTCTACGTGGAAAATTCATAGCACTGAATGCCCATACTAGGAAAACAGAGTAAGCTCAAATAAACAACCTAATTAGACTCCTAGAAAAACAAGAGCAAGAAAAACCCAAAGCTCAAACAAGAGAGGAAATTATAAAGATTAGAAAGTAAGAAAATGATACAAAAAATAAATGAATTGAAGAGTTGGTGTTTTGAAAGAATAAATAAAATTGATAAACCCTTAGCTAACCTTATCAAAAAAAGGAAAGAAAAGGCTCAGATCCATCCAATTAGGAATGAAAAAGGTGAAGTCACAACAGATCCAACAGAAATCCAGAGGATAGTCAATACTTACATTGATAAAGAAAGTGCTTGTATATTCAATTGAGCTTATTTGCAGCCCTTTATTCTCAGAAAGATTATCTAAATATGCTGCAAAGACTATGCAATATTGTTTCTAAGAAAACTGCATTCTGAATAGTCCTCTTCTATCCAATATTTAAGAAGAAAATTCAGACATATGATTTTCTGAGAATTTTGAAAATTGCATTTTGATGGCACAACTGTAACATTCAATTGTATTTATTTTTTCTAGAATGCTTCAATGGTAAAGATTTCCTAGTGTTTCATTAACACTCATAGCTGTCATTTCCATTGCTACTTTCTATTTCTAGGATTTGAGATACTGAAGTGGTGTTTATCCTATTTCTTCCACATTATTTCCTGTCTAATTGAGTGAACATTCAAGTAGCTCTGTGTACATCATTGATTTTCTTCCCCAATGTATTACCTTTTGGTTTTTCAAAACATTGTTTCCTAAATCCACATTTGATACTGCCTAAGTAACAATTAGGTCACAGTACATCAAGAAAATATTTACCTTCTTACATCTGCAGGTTTTTTTTTTTTTGCTTTACTTTAAGATTCTATAGTGTTTATATTACTTTCTTTATTTAATAAAAAATTAGAAATCATTATAGGCTGAGAGAATTGAAATCTTCATGCATCACACATTTTAAATCACTTCTGAAACAGAAAAATAATGCTTTTTTTCTGCTAATTTAAAAACACAAAGGGAAGTTACATAAAAGGAGCATCAATTCTGTGCACCTTGACCCTCTCAATAAAGCTGTATGGTTGTATTATTTTCTTCATTTTTCCAAATGTTAAAACCATAAGTGGCTGGTATATGAAAAATTTCAAGTTCAAATAGAATTTGAATTAATATTGCTATTTCCAAAGGTTGTCATATTTCCAGTATGCTATAAAGGTTTTCCATACAGCCATCTTAATTTTGCTTTAAAGAAATTCAGACTGAAGTACATAGGCGAACTCACTGTTTTAAGCACATGCAATGTTTTGAGTATGATGTTATAGCCATGTTTTATATTAATAGTAAACATTTGAACAAGTTCTCTATGAAATACTATAGCCAGAATATTTAATACTTACAATGGAAATACATACAAAGTGAGATTTAAAACTATGGTGAATATTCAAAATTTTAACAAATCTCTCTCCAAATACCCCCCCACACACACACTTCAAACACTCTTATACAGCCTTCAGGCCACTTTTTGAGGCAGTTCTGGAAATTCCCTTTTGTGAGTTTCTTTAGTTGCACCATTATGGCTATTTTGATGCCCTGAATCAATACAAAATATTTTTCTTTCAGAATCATTTTGATTGTGAGGCAGAGTCATACTGGGCCACATCTGATGCATGAGACAGAAGAGGACACACTATCATGTTTTTCAAGCCTACCTGTCCACTGGATGGTACTCAAAAACAGCACTCATATCTTTGATGAAACCTTAAACCAACACAAAACAGGACTGCAGCAATTGCTTCATAAAGTGGCAAGAAGGATGGGATATGTGTTCAAAGAGATGGGGAGTAATGTGAAGGAGATAATGGCACGATGTCTTTTACTCTAGTCAATTTTTGAAATTTAAACATTCACTGTACATTTTGAGCAGCCTTATATGTATTGTAACAAAAATGTTCACTTATTTTTAAAAATGCATTACCTTAGTGATTATGCGGAGTCTTGCTTTTTTAAGGTGTATATTTCGGATGTTTACTTATTCATAACACATGCAATATTTTTAATCTTGCAATCTATCCTAAAAAGATCAAACATTTTATTTTCTAAAGTATTATTTATAAAACACGTTTCTATTCAAGGTTCTTCTGTTTTTCTGCACAAAAGCAAGTTTCCAGTAAGCCTACTGAGTTTGGTATTAAATCTACTCATTTCACATTATAATCAAATTATGCTTAATAATTTATAAAGTATTTATACATATTATCTCGATATTATTAATGGCAAAAATCATGATTCTTAGCTTATTCTCTGGCCAATTTTACTATTTCTATGATTTTAAATAATGGTTAAAGTACTACTAGACTTGTACATTCATTACAGAAACAAGCAGGGTCATGAATTAGAACATTTTAATACTGTAAATTTTAAGAATGGTATTTATTATTTCATAATAAAAACAAAGTAGGAGTCCTTACATATAAGCAGTATTGTTATAGTAATTTAGGGGCATATAATTAACATTTGCAATTACATATATAGCTGAATAGAACAAATGTACACCATCAAAAGAACTGTAACATTCCACTTGACTAAAGAGAAGAGGAGAGAGAAACTTGAAATGTGCCTCGAGGTGTTTTTGTTACCTACAGGTTCCAAGAGTCTTCTGAATAGATTGCTTCTACAATACTTAAGAATTTCTTAATTAAAATTGCACTGATATAATATATCTGCAGAGATAGTTAAATACAACACTCATATTTGCATTCAAAACATATTTGTCTTGCCACAAAAGTAATTGAGAAACTGAACTGAGGGAGTAGATCAACCTTGATGCAGTAAATTTTGCCAGAGGAGTTTCTGTCACATAAGAAAACACTAAAGAGTACTACTGACACATGAAGAGACCTAGCCTTTTTCTATGTTTTAATGGAATATGTAAAAAGGATGCACAGTAAAACAAATCTGTACTTCTTTCTATCAGTTCAGTATACCTAAAAGATATGCTAATGCATATTGTGAGTTTATTTGAGAGTTGACAATTCTTCCCCTTGGCTTTATTCATTTGTTTCATAGTGATACCCTGGTCACTAAACCATAGTTTTATATTATGAAACACAAATTATTCTCACATGCCTGCATCCTAATGGTAACTATTATTCTGAAGGACTCGGTTCCACCAAAAAGGTCTATCATACTTTCACGATCATTGAGCTGTGGTGATGACATCGTACTTACTGGGGCAAGGAGTTGCAAGGTTGCAAAAAAAAGCAGTGGAAGAAAAATCCTGAGGAACACATCAGGCTTATAATAAAAATGTACTTATTGCTGTAAAATATATCCTCTATACCTTGAAATCATCCATAGATTTAGAAGGAAAGTGATTGTGTTAGAAGAGCAAAAACACATTGACTCAGATTTCCAGAAGTTTTACCATCTCAGTTACCAAACAACCCCACATGAAGTTTAAACAATGCTATCCATGAGAAAATATGATCCTAGGACTTTATTATGGCATCTAACCTGAGGGAAATGATCAGGGGTTAAACATCTGTACAGGTTCTCAGTGCTTCAGGAGACTGGTAGTGGTTAGGGCATATGACGACAGGGTCCCAAGGAAGAATTAGCAAGGACCACAGTCTCCACGAGGGAGCAAATCCCCAACTTTTAAATTTACATATTCAGTGCCTCTGCCCCATTCCAGTAGAAAAGCAAAAATAATAGTAATAATAATGACAGTAATAAAGTTATGCATAGGAGTGCATAACTTTCAGAATGACTAAGTAATAAGTTTCAAAATGTGCTCCTCCCTAAAAACAAAGAAAATACTATCAAACACCATTGAAATTAACTCTGAAACTCTAGAAGTTAATCAAAATCTTCCAACACTCTGAGAATTGATTTTTTAAATTGCTAAATTTTAGTAAGAAGAACAAGGTATGCAGCATTTGACTTGGTAATTCTCACAACACTCTTCTGATCCCACAGCAGTCTTGAAAGTCAGCATCCATGCAGCCATTGAAAGTGGAAAACTGAATTTGGATCACCGCAAAAAGCCTATCCCCAAATATTGATGTCTCCAGCAACTCTCTGGAAAAAGTCCATGAGCATGCTGCTCTTTATTAGAAGAATTCAGAGAATGTTCAGTAAGAAGAGTTTTATTTTGAAGACATTTGTTGAAAGCATTTTTTTAAAGATTACAGCTGTCCAAGGCAAAGATAATCATCAAGGCAAGCAAGAGGCAAACCTGAAAGGAAGATGTGGAGAATACCTTGTTCATAATGGGCTTTGAAAAGCACCAGTATATCACGAGGGAGCACAGGAAGCCATGTAGAGGACACATACAGAGTTCTGTGTATCCAGAAAGAGCTGAAAAAGCCTCTTACCTATAGCCAAAGTTGAAGTTCTGAATCAGGAAGAGGTACTGATTGTAACAGCTTCAGTTTTGAAGCAGAACTGGGCCCCACAGAGCCCCACTGTGAAGGCTGGGAGAATTATAGCTTCAAAGAAATATTGGTTTAGCAGAAACAAAACGTTATCTTAATTTTGGGTCAGCTTTTGTTGATTCAGAACTATCTTCTGAAAATATTAATATTCTGCGCCTCTAAATTGCCAAGAATAATGTCAGAAATAAACAGGATGGGCCTCAGGACTTCTTCTGCATGTTAATGTCACATGAGTTTCATGTACACACATACCTAGAATAGGCACATACTTAGCAGTATTAATAGATTCTTCTTAATAAAGAGCTCACCCTTTGATTCTTTTATCCTTATTATCAATTCATTCACCATCATTATGCCGAGCCTTTCAAAAATGTAGTAGACTCATATGAAGACAAGATGATACTAGTCAAAGCCACAAACATATGTAAGATTTTTAAAATTTTTATATCTTGAATAGAATATGTTTTTCATTACCCCTAAATGTAACTTGGGCAATACTGGAGGAGTAATATAAAATAGATGCATTTCATGAAAAAAAAGAGAAATAAAATTCTGGTTTAAAGAAATGTCTGTCCAGTCATTAGCTAACCAAGCCATGAGTTCATGGCTGTTCATGAGTGATACATACTTGGCAGAATTAGTACTGGAAAGTTACTAAACAGAAACAAAACAACAAATTACAACAAAAGAATGTGAAATGGGTACACTGAACAAAGGGTGCAAAATTCCAGTTAGCCAAAAGAAACACGTTTCCAAGATCTGTAACATAGATAGCATGGTGACCATAGTTGTTAACAAGCATTATGAACTTCAAAATTACTAATAGATTATAAATGTCCTTTCTACAAAAACAATAAGATGAAAATGTGAAATAATGGATATCACCAATCCTTTGATATCATCATTCTCCAAGATATATATAGATGTAGATATAGATATGGATATAGATATATATAGATCACATTATACTCCACAAATGCATAATCATCATTTACTAATTAACTGTTAAAGTTGATGATGCATTAAACATTAGGTTAATGACTTTGGATTTATGCTGAGTGAAATGGGTAACAACGAAGCATAAGAAAAATGTTTTATGGTTTAAATTTTAAGAAAATTTACTCTGATTGGAATGTGAAAAATAAACTGGAGAACAAGGACAGAAAGAGGGAGAACACTTAGCAGACTGCTATATCTGAACATATCATGACAGTTTGAAAGATAATATGATGATATGAGATGTAAAAGACAAAGATGTGACAACATAAAATTGTAACTTGAGAAATGTTTGAAAAAGTATTTGTTTAATTAAGTGATGTTTAACATAAAGACAGGAAAGAAAATATGATGCTCAAAATTTTAATTAATATCAGAAACGTCTCTATATATGCTTTAACATTGTACTCAGTTCAGGCAAATAATAAATATATATAAAGGATAAACCTTTACAGAAAGGTTTCATGCAAGAAACTCCTTTAAGAAATCATTATTGACATGTCCCTATTTTTCAAACTGACATGTTCCTTTTTATAACCTAACAGGAGAAAAGAGAACAGTAGTATATACTTCTTGTATTGGAAGTCACGGAGTTCTGTGTCAGTCAGATTTCCATCACTATAGCAAATACTTGAGCTAAATCAACTTACAAAAAAAAAACCAATTACTGTGGCTCGTAATGCTGAAAGTTCTAGCTCATGACAGGTTGGCTCTCCTGGCTTTGGGCCTGTAACAAGGCAACACATCATGGCAGGATCATGCACTGCAGCAAAACCACTTATTCCTTGGCTAGTAGAAAAAAGAAATAAAATTTCAAAAGACTACACATTCCCTCAAAGACCTCAAGACTTCTCGCTTGGTCCTGCCTGTTAAAGGTTTTACCACAGACCAGTTGTACCAGGCTAGAGGCAAACATTTAACATACCACTTTGTGAACATTTAAGATCCAAACTGTAGCAAGAGCCAAGGTAAATTTTGTGTTTGAGTCTATTAACTTCTACATATTTACTTGTTTGGCATAGCCATTTTCTCGGTCTTTACCTTTGTCAGGTAACTATAATTTTTTAATTTTGTTCCTGTGAAATGTAAATGCTAAATGGAAGCTACAGACAAACTATTACTAATGCCCTTCATTGATATTCCAATAAGATAGAAAAGACAGGTGATTTTATGGCTAAGATCTAAGATCTTCCTCAAAAGTGACCTGTATTCACAGGTGGGAAGGTGCGTGGACCACTGGGGTACCGTGATGGTCAGTGGATTACTTCAGTTGTGAGCTTGTGGCTGAATGTACTAGGCAGGCCTGTTGGAGGCGGTCATCGGGAGTGCGACCTGGGAGGGATAGGTGTCCCCTCTCTCGTTCCCTCTCACTCCACTTCCTGACTGCTATGGGCTGAGCCCCTTTCCTTTGCCATCCTCCTCCACCATGGTCATTCTGCCTTGAAGCTGGCCAGCCATCATGGACTGAGACCTCTGAACATGCAATCGAAAATAAACTTCCTCTCCTTTCAGTTGCAGGGGTTGGATACATTGTCTGACAGGAAAGTGACTAAGACAGATATATTAGAGTCATACGGATAAAATTAACATAAAGAAATTTTAAATTAAAAAATTAAGATACAGAAAATCACTTAACTAAGGTCAGGAATTCATGCACATCGAGGCCATACTCTTAAGTGAAAGTAATAGGATACACAAATGTAAATACTGTCTAGTTTCTCTGGTGTTATAAACTAAAGGTGTAAATAAGGATCAAAATGTATAACTGATATTGTGTTATAGGAAATAAAGGTCTAAGGTGTAGAGGAAGTGGGAGGGGTTGGGAAAAGATAAGAAGGGAAAAGAAAAAAGCATGAGAAAAGGAACATAATGGAAATAGGTGAAGTTCTTTAAGATAAGCATATGGATTAATTTATCTCATTTATTTAGATTGAGCAAAACACTAAATTTATTTTAATACATGCATTTGTTAACTATGGAAAAGAAAAAGTACCACTAAAATTGCAAATTGTTATGCAAAAACTCAGCAGATCATCTACACATGAATTCAGTACAACTTTTGAACATTCAAGTGTCAGTAATAGTGATTTATCAAATTATCTCTTAAAATCATTATATACATATACAAATTGAATAGACTTAGATATATTTATAGTTTTGGATTCCTAATCTCTTTCACTATAAATCTAAAATATCAAGACCATTTAAAAAGCAATAATCATGTTATTATATTATTGCCATAACAGTAATTTTATGTAATTCAATACTGCATGTATACAGTATATACATATATATATATATA
>NW_022900930.1:16220826-16245287 GCF_012274545.1 Fukomys damarensis
TTATATATATATAAATATATATATGTATATATATATTTCATTCTCGGAGTCTTTTAGTTTAATATTTATTGAGCCTTTAGGGGTACTACAATTTATTATCATCAGTTGTGCATTGGTATTTACAAGTAAACAAATAATTATATTAGAATTAATTGCACTATTATCTACTTAATTCCATTATCAGTTGCTCTAAGACCAATAGAGTATTCTGTGTGATGAAAAGGCTGATTTTCAGAAGCCTATATACCATTTTTTGTGCATAAGTTGACTTATAACAGTAGTAAGTCACCTATAGCTATGTAGGCAAAATATATGAATACAAGTGAATCTCCAGAATAAGTAATTATTATTTCTATGTTAATATATGCACTTGTGATTATTTTCAGGCTATACTAGTCTCATCTCAAGGTTTCTGAGCAATGGAGAAGGAAAAGAAAGAGCACACAGAATTTCAGATGGTCTCACAGCATAATCAGAGGGATCCATGGTGACGTGCATGGAAAGCATGCACTGCGTAGAAAGTCCTCCGTAACATGGTACTCTATCTCTTCCTACATCAATTCTGAGACCATGATAACTTAAACTCCTGGGTTCACGTGCCATGAGAGGCAAAGAAGACGAATATGAGCAAAGAGGTGGGTTGCTTATCGCATGGGGACTTGAGCTGAAGAATGAGCCCAGTCTGGCTAAGCAGACACATCCATGACGAAATAGGGAGAGGCCACATACCACACCGGCCCAGAGAACCAGAACCTCAGGATTTGCAGGAGTCAAACAAGCCATTCTTCTTTGGGTCCCCACCACCTTCAGCACCACTAGGAATAGGAAAGTGCTACTCACTGACTGGAGAGCTGGGAGGTATCTCTTCCCCCAATGCTGGCGTGTTTGCCTTGGTACAAGGAAAGGCTATCAATCTGATCTAGAGAAACTACTAATCATACGGACATCACTTTGGGGTGATTTTAGTGTGGAAAAGGATTTTCCTCAGGCCTAGAGAAACAGCAATTTAATATTTAGATTAAATGTTAATCAACTTCTTAAAGTCTCCAAATTCCCTTTGTCTTGTAATATTGAGCCTCCTGTTATTGCTCTGGATGATAAAATACTTAATCATATTTCTAAAATGTCTTTCCTACGGTGGAAAGATATGGCTGATAGAATTGTAACTCTGAAAATTAAAATTATATAAATTTCCTCCCTACCTCTCCTTGGCCTCACCAAAAAAAAAATCTTTTTCTATATATTCCTGTAACTACCTCTTTGTTTTTTGCTTGTTTGTTTGTTTGTTTGGTACTGGAGATTGAACTCTGGACCTTGTGCTTACGAGGCAGGAGGCAAAACCACTGAGCTAAATCCTCAGCCCTGTAACTACTTCTTAAATGGCTGAAAAATAGTTATGAGGCATTGAGGTGGTGCCAATAAATAATTGGAAAATAAAGCAGAATTATCTCCCATCGCGTTCATGAGAAATTATTCATTTGTCCAAAGTCATTAACCAAATAACAAAGAGATGATCAGATTAATTGTTCTATATGAAACCATTAAAACTCAAATTATAACATTTTTACTTTATATGCAGAAATACAAAAGAAGTACAAAGAAGTAGAGGTAGTGAGAAATGAAATATTCCACTGAATAGTACATCAAAACCATTCAGAGGAAACTTTATATATTGCAGAACAGGAAGCCCTAAAAGAATTTTTAGATGAAGCGTATATAAAATTATTTTGTTTAATATAGGGACAATTCATTTCTCAAATCATTTGACAAATATATTTCACAGAAATGAATGGATGTTGTGTTTCTGAAACAAACTTGCTACTACTACTGTGATTATACAATGCTTTTTTAAAAAGTAGACTGCAGGTTTTATTACATCAATTCATTAGTAATGAAAGGACAAGGAAATCATTACCACTGTGACTTTACCAAATGACAAAGCTACAGCTAATATGTTCTCTCTCTGTCATTTCCTGTTGCTACTAATAGCATTGTCTAGCTTTTCAAGCTGTTTGACAAACAAACAATATTGCAAACTCTCAGTAAGGCAACCAAGATAATATTTGGAATGAATGTACTTTTTAACCTTCACAAAATATTTTCAATAGAAAATTATCAGACTAAAAAGCGTATTTTCTGATGATGTATGAGCTGACTTAATGTTTCAGCCTTCAAGCATCTTTTATGTGATGGTTTTACATTTATAATTTTGTTTTAAGATACATGCTAATGTAAAATAAGACCATAAAAATTATCCTTGCTTTCTCCTTTACACAAAACTGAATAAGTGTGGTTTGTGCAAACCCTTTTCTAGTTTTTCACAAAAACTATAGTAATACATAAGATCCTAATGAGATAATTGACAATGTGAAATAGGAAGAAAGGGGCTAACGGTTTAGGGAAAATGGGAAGGGTAGGGGAAAGGTAATAAGGGGAAAGAAAAAATATGGGAAAATGAAAAAAATGGAAGTAAAGTGTTTGTAAACAGGGAGGGGGGAGGGGATGAAGGGAGGGCAGGGACAAGGGGAAAAAATGAGAACCAAACCTGTCGTGTAAAGGTACAAGATCCCAATAATAAATGTAACTGTACTGTATACCTAAAATGTACCAATAAACTCAATTAAAAATACTTTTCTATAATTTCAAAATATAAAATGTCTGCCTATGAAAAATATAAGCATCTTTTATTATCATCACAAGAATTAATGAACTAACACAGACACTGCAGCACTGACAAGCTCAAAGTAGCTGCTGATTCTGATTTGCAGAGATGGGACTTCTACAAGTAGTATGAATGATGTCAATTGTATTGACAGAAACATTGCAACCACTAGTTCCCAGCCCCCTTATTTAGTACACAGTGAAATGTTATAAATCTTTATTTTAAAGACTTCATTACTCAACCATAGCCCACTTTTTCTATTATATTTGTGTTTTCAGAGAACACTTCTTGGCACACAAAGTTACTAGCTACTGGAAAACTGTGAACTGATAAAATAAAACAAAACAAACTAAAACTTAAAGACATTGTGGTTCACTTCTTCAGTAAGAATTATTTATGTGCACTCCTACACTGTGTGTTGTCTCTTCACCCTGTTGGTTGTTTCTCTTCCTGTGCAGAAGCTTTATAATACGAAGAAATCCCATTTGTTCATTGTTTGTGCTAGTTCATTGGCAACTGAGGTTTTGTTCGTAAAATCTTTTCCCACACAAATGTTTTCAAGAGTTCTACCTAACTCTCTTTTAGCTGGTTTAGTGTTTCTGTTTTAATATTTAGATCTCTAATCCATTTGGATTTTAGTTTAGTGCATAGTGAGAGATATAGATCTAGTTTTAATCTGTGGCAAATTGAAACCCAGTTTTTCCTGTACCATTTATTAAAGAGGATATCTTTCCCCCAATAAGGATGGTTGGTTCCTTTGTCAAAGATGAGGTAAATGAGTATGTCTGGAGTAGTTTCTGCATCTTCTAATCTATTCCACTGGTCCCAAGGTCTGTTTCATTACCTGTATCATGCTGTTTTTATCAGAGTAGCTTTGTAGTATAGTTTCAAGTCAGGGATTGTGATACCTCCTACCTTTTCTTTAAGGCCTAGAATTGCTTTTGCTATTCTAGGTCTCATGTAAAGACAGCTTTATTTTTTAATAAAAATATAGTACATTTGAGAGCTGGAAGAAAATTGCCTAATTTGATTCTCCTTCACTTCATGAATATCAAAAATTAAGACTCAAAGAACTGAAGTGCTTTGTCCAGTCCCCAACCCCTAAAAAAATTAGACACAAATGGTGCCTAATCCTGAACTTCCTAATTACTATGACTACTCCATTCATTTTCCAAGGTGTAGTCACAGGACTCATCAAAGATCACTGTTAGGAAGAAATCTTTTTGAAGTAGCAACCTGTACTTGAGGCACTAAGAAATTTCTTAACTAAAAAGAGGCAAGTCCTTTAATTAACTGAAAATGTTAAATAATAAACAAAATGACAGTCTAGCCAATCAGGCTCCTTTAACTGTGGTCACCAGCTTAATGTTCTGATAAATTTGACTCCTAGATTATAAAGGTAAAAATGACTCAACAGCAAAATTCTTTCATTAATTTGCTACTTTGTCCCAAAGAAGCATGCTAATATTATTCTTTTTATTTTTAAGAATAAAGTATTAAATTTAATAGTTATTTCCACAGCTTCTTGACTAAAAAGAATTTCTTCTCATATGCAAATACATAGTAAAAATAAATACTTGAATCTGTCAAATAAGAATAAGAAAAAATGTCTCATTGTCATCGCCGTGATTTACAACTGGAAAGTTCGGGAATTCATAGGATAGAGGGCTTGGTTAGTTCCCAGGGAGAATTCAGTAAAAAGTTTCATCCAGCTTCACACATGTGCTGTGACTCTTGTCACCTTCATTGAGCAGAGGTCTCATCACAATAGCTCCTGGCGAAAACTGCAATAACCTCTTTATACTCAGCCTGGACTATTTCTACTCTATGTCACTTCCGATCAAAGCTGAATTTTAGGTAAATGAGTCCAGATTTTTCAATCCTGCTTCTGATCTTGACAAACATAAAATGTTACAAATAACTTATTAATTTAAAAATTCAATGAGCCTCAACACAGGACTGTTCAAAAATAGGTTGATTGGGTTAATTTTGAAGGTAAGATACTATGAAAAGCATGAATAAAATCAGATATATTTATAAAATGTTACCCTACTGAGTAAAAATCTTCATTGTGACAATATGTAGAAATATTTGCATATCTTACCTGTATTATAGAGTTACTTAAATAATTTTCTAAAATATAATATAATTTTCTAAAATATAATTTGTAATTATCATGGTAGAATCATGGATTTTGGAGTATTAGTTGTTTTCTACCAAATCTTGTAATGTATTTTACATCATATATCTAAAATGTGTCAAATGAAAAACACAAACACAGAATTCCTAATATGTCCTTTACTCTTTTTTTCTTGGCTTATTTAACTATGGGATATTCTACTTTTATAATTTTCTGGATCATTTACTGAGGTTTTTTTGTTGGAAAGAATCAGATATCTGTATTCAAAAAGTTTATGTTACTAAAAAATAATAACAATGTATGCCTATGTGTGTATAAAAAAGAACAAATTAACGTAGTAACAAGGATTTGTCCCTCTGATTAAATCTGTTTACAAAAATATTATTCAAAATATAGTTTAAATTTAAGTAACAAATATTCTCTAGTCTTGTCAACATTTATACAATAATGTAAGTCTATATTCTTTTCATTTTTTATTAGTACGTTACACAGAAAAAAAATCAATTATGTTCCTATACAACAGTAATCAACTCATTGAGAAAGAAATTAGGAAAAGAATACCATTCTCAATAGCTTGAAGAAAAACTAATTAGGATTTAATCTATCCAAAAAGTAAGACTTCTATAATAAAAACTACAGTACTCTGAAAAAGGAGATGGAGAAGGACATCAGAAAATGGAAAGATAGGCAGAACCTATAATGTCAAAATAGCTATACCACCAAAACTGATTCAGAGGTATAATTCTATGCCAATCAAAATACTAAGAGTAGGCCGGGGATTTAGCTCAGCGGTTCGGTGGCCTGCCTTGCAAGCGCAAGTACCCGAGTTCAATCCCCGGTACCAAAAAAAAAAACAAAAAAAATACCAAGAGTACCTCACAATATTAGAAAAAATAAAATGCATATGGAATCACAACAAAACCGGAGCCTACATTTTAAATACAAATACTAGCTTATAGAGCTCACAACTATCTAATTTTAGAAAGTTTGACTTAGGTTAAATACTATGCTAAGTAGAATACACTTAATGGATATCAACATCCTATGGCAATGGAATTAAGATAACTCTCCAGTGCAAACCACATATAATCTGTATTCTTGTATTCTCAACAATATTTATCACATTTTGATTTTTGAAATAAATTCACAGGTAAATCATTATAATACACGCAAGCAGCATGGAACACTAATTTGTGAAGTATTTGATTCTTTAGCTATTACAACAATACCTCTTCGTGAATGCTTTGAATAATTCAGCTGGCAAACAGAAGTGTTAGGCAAAATTTTGCTTCCATTTGCAAACTCTGCATCAGGTGGCCAACACAACTGGGGCCATCTTCCCCAGAATCGTGAATGAATGATCTTTGTGAACTAAGGCACCACTGCATACACATACAGCTTTCTGACTGTTGAATCAAAAACTAAGAACATGAATGTTGTTTAGCAGAATATTTGAGTAGTATGCACAAGACCCTGGGTTAAATCCCCAATAATGGAGGAAAATTCAAAAGATAAAAAATTAGAAATAAAAAATTAACACAATTTTGATGTCTTCTCTTTTACAATTGGAGACTTAAGTATCAAATCTCATTTGGGTAAACTTTTTTTCTTCTAATAGAAAGGACCAACATTTCAATGGCTGTCTTTCAATCATGTTTATTTAACTGGATGGCATTTTTATTATTATTGTAACAATCAGAAGAAAAAATGATATAAACTGGATACCTTATATCCAAGTTTTCTATCAAAAATACTGAAGAAGAGAAATTCCTCCATTCTTTCATTTACTAATTTGTTTATTTATTTATTTTTGGTACCGGGGATCGAACTCAGGACCATGTGTTTGCAAGGCAGGCACGGTGCCCCTGGACTAAATCCCTGGTCCTCCTCTATTCTTTCATTTAGGCAACCGCACCAATCTTTTATTCCCTAAAACACTTTCAGATCTATGATGTTAAAATTGTTTTATAATGTTATAGAAAATTATTTGCTTTTTCAATGTATTTATTTTTGCGCTGGTGCAAAAATAGTGAATAAAACTGCTGGGACTGTACAATAATTCAAGGTTGTGGCAGTGTTAAAATTGTCATAGTAGACACACACACATGCTTGTACATGTACGTGTGTACATGTCATTTTCACTTAAGTATACCACGTGATATTTATCAGTAAAGTATGCTCATTTTATCACATTTCAAGATATCAGCACACTTTTTTTTATACACTGTAATAGTACAAGAAGCAGATTTCTGCTGTGTATACTTGTATGGTGATTGTCTCCAAGGAAAGCACTTGCATGACACTTTGAGTTGCAAGCTGAAACAGCCACTTTTTCCACAGAAAATCTTTTACCCTTGAAAAAAAAAAAACACTGAAAAACTATGGCAATTCAAATTGAATGCTTGGCAGATATTTTCTTGAAAACAAGAAAGCAAGCCTGTCACTTGTATTTGTCACCTTGAATTTGACAGCTTCCAATTATTACAAGACTTCCAAAAAGATTAGTAGTGATTTTTTTGAATATGGCTTTAAAATATACATATAAATATACATATACATATACTAATAAAATCTGTCAACATTGGGAGATACACAAACCAGGGAATGAATATTTTCATAATGTCAATACATCTTGTTACAAAATCATACATGGACAAAGAGAATCTTTCAAAGCACGAGGCAAAGCAATGGATTTTAATATAATACAATACAAAAATCTTATTGGTGTGCTTTCACATTATAACTGACTTTTAAGAAACTACCACATACAGAGTTATGAAGCATATTGGATAAGAATATCCAAAGTGAATTGAATAGTCTATGAAAAACGTCCTTCCCTTTTCATTCATATTTTTGTACAAATTTTCTTCATATATTTCATCTAAAGCAACATATTTAACAGACTGAAATAGATATGAGAATTAAGCAAACTTTATCATGCTCTATATCAGAGATTTTCAGATAAAACAGTGTCATTCTGGTTTTGTCTTCTAAAAATGGTCATTTTGATAAAATTATGTTATTTATAGTAACAATATACTGTTATTTTCATTGGAATTAATAATGAATATTTTAACGGCAGCATAAAATTTTAATATATAAAATACTAATAGATATAAATACTGTAAATATTCATAGGTATAACTTACACAAACAAGAGTTCTTTGGGGTCATTATTAACTTTTAAAACTGTAAAGGATCCTGAGATCAACAAGTACAGGAAGCCCTGCTCCAACTATGCCTAAGGCGGTGATTTCTTCACCTTCATCTCCTAGTGCTTTCCTTTCTTACATGTCAAGACAGGTGGTGATATTTGAGCGCTATGAGCAGATTTTCATTTCGAGGTCTTAGCACTTGCTGATCTACCTCTGTGGAGCACCAGCAAACACTTTCCGAGTTTTTGACTCATCATCCAAGGCCCTGCCCAAACAGCTCCTTATCAGTGAGAAACAACCAACCTACTCATTTGTTGTAACGCATCACTCCCTCCTCATCACTCTATTATTTATTGAGTAGAGTTTTATTTCTCTGTTGCTTGCCTCCTATACTGGAATGTAAGCATCACCGGAAGAGTACATTTTAAGCTTTCACGGCTGTGTGCCTGGAATATAATTTATGGTGAGTAAAAATTAAACAGTTGATAAATATGGTGTTTTTTATTGAATTGGAAAGGTGATGCTTTTAATGGAAAAAAAATCTATTTCATTATTAAATTGGCACCTACAGAATGTTCTCCTCCCAAAGGAGGTGTGGCTATCACAAAGCAATAGCAGGGATTTTTATTTATTTGTTCATCTGTTTGTAGTTTAAGTAGCTTTAAAGAGTTAGGAATAAAACTATGTAGGACTATCGTGTATAAACAAAGAACTATATAGTATAAAACTTTGGTCTAATTGTTCACTAAGTGGCATGGTGTTTTTAATGAATGTATACTTGCAATACACAACAGTTATATTTGTTTTGGTGAATTGGTGCATTTAAGAACATTTTTGATCTCCTTCCGTATCTCAAAAGAGTCTGCTTTTTGTTTCCAATCTTTCATTTATTTAACTATTTTTTTTCTTTTATTGAGTTTATTGGTACATTTTAGGTATACAGTACAATTACGTTCATTTTGTACCTTTACATGACAGGTCTTGGTTTTCATTTTTTTCCCCTTGTCTGTACCCTCCCTTCACCCCCTCCTCCCCTCCCCATTTACAAATACTTTATTTCCATTTATTCATTTTGTCATATACTCCTAAGTGAAATAAATAAGTCATACGTTTAAATACTGAATAGTTTCTCTGGAGTGAAAAGCTATTATCGTACAAAAGATCCTAATGAGATAAGTGACCATGTGAAATAGGAAGAAAGGGGCTAAAGGTGTAGGGAAAGTGGGAAGGTTAGGGGAAAGGTAATAAGGGAAAAGAAAAAAAATTTAACTATTTTAAATGTATGCTTTGGTTTTCCCATACAAGAGAAACCACATGATATCTAACTTTCTATGTCTGACTTATTTCACTTAAGCTTAAGATTTTAAGCTCTATCCATTTTTAGCAAATGATATTTCATTATCCTTTTTCAAAAATATTTTGCATTGGTACATTTTAGATATACGATACAGTTCTAGTCATCATTGGGATCTGGTACCTGTACATGACAGGTCTTGGTTCTTAATTTTTCCCCATTCCCCTAGCTTCCCTTATATTTCATTATTCTTTATGGCTGAATATATTCCATTGTATCTATGTACCACATTTTCTTTGTCTGTTCATCTAGACTGTTTCCAGATCTTAGCTGTTGTGCACTGCACTTCTAAAATACTTAGTCATGTTCTTTATGTGGGGGAATAATTTCCTCCTAGAGGATTGTTCCCACTCAAGAAAGGCAGGGAACAACTCTAAGTTGGTGGATGAAAGAAATAGAATGCATTTGCACTTGTTTCTTCCACAGAAATTTCTTTAAGCATGAAAAAGAAAAATAACAGAAAAACAGTACTCCTTTCCCTGAGTTTGAATAATTCTTCACATCGTATCTACTGCTCAATACCAGTCAGCCATGCAATGTATGAGTAATAAGCACTGAGTCAGGAAAATGATTGAAATGATTATTCTGAACAAGCCTAACCAGTAATACAGCTAAAATCTTTCTTATATGCTAATGGCATCAAGAAAAAAGTAAAAATGACCAACTTTTTAGCATATAGCAGGCAAGAATAAGTTCTTCCTTCATGACTAAATAACTAATAAGAAGTGTAAGAACACAGGAGCTATAAAATATTCTTCTGTATAAGGTAATGACAGCATTTAGAGATAGAAGACAAATTTATTTAAACTTACCAACACATAATCAGGAATGGTGGAGTAATAACTCCCAGTGTTTCTCTCCTCCATAATGCAAGAAGAAAGCTTGCAGAAATATCAGGATCAAATTTTCCAAAACTTTATAAATTTATCAAAACACATGTGCATCCTTGGAGCATTTTTTAAAGAAAGGTACTGAGACCTGATAAGAACAGAGAAGTTTGTGACATTTTAATGTTATGCTATTTTCATTGCCCCCTTTCTCTCAGTTCATATAACCTAGAAAAATAACAACCACCCATGACTGTGAAAACCAGCAGCCCCCTAGACACTAGAGTCCTTAAGAGGGCTAAAGTTCCTGCAAATCACTATTTTAAAACAATTATTTTCTTTGTCTGCCAGGTAAAACCTATTAGAAAACTTATTTATAAGTGTTTTGTTTATCTAACCTTTCTCAGTTTGCTCGTTACAATCTTTTCCCCACAAACATTCATTGAAAATAATCAGTGGAAATTGTTTAACACTCCATTTGCCTTATACAGCTGATAGAAGTACACAGTGATAAAAAGACAGTATACAACTACCCAAGAAAAACAAAACAAAACTCTAAATTCTGGAAAATGAGATTTTCATAGTGAACTTGGAAAAGTTTTATATATTCTTAGCAATTTAGGTGTCCATGCACCTGTAGAGTTCTATAAAGACCAGGAAAAGAGCTGATGCCTACCCATCCAATTTCTAACGTTGAGGTTTTCCACAAGGAAATGATAAGAGAGAGTTGCAAAGTGGCTCACTGAAAGATAATAGCATGCTCTAACAGAGCCCTTTGATGAATTAGGACACTTACTGCTCCTAGGAATTTAAAGAAATCTTGCTTAGCATTAGCTGACCAATCATAACTGAGCAGAGACTTCAATGGCCATTCGTGAAAAGGAATCCTTATATTACATAATTAAAGATTGTTCTTAAAGAGAAAAGCAGCAACAGTAACAGCAAAGAACGAAGACAACAGGAAACTAGAGGACATGAGGAAAACCTGATTTCCAGAGGGGCCACATTATATGAAATGTGCAGTTTTCAAACTGTAAATCATCAGGGGCCGCGGATTTAGCTCAGTGGTTTGGTGGCCTGCCTGCAAGCGCGAGAACCCAAGTTCAATCCCCGGTACCAAAAAAAAAAAAAGTAAATCATCAGATGCACAAGAGAATAAGAAAGTATTGCTCAAACATAGGATAGTGGACAGGGAGGAGAGTAGTCAAAAGAAATCTTTCTGAGGAAAGTCAGGCATTAAACACATTAAAAAGCAATTTAAATCAAGCACTTTAAATATGTTCAAAGAATCAATGTAAATCTTATATTAAATTATAAGAATAATGTCTCCATAAAGAGAACATCATTAATAAGATGGAAATTATTAAAAGAAAAAACAGAAAACTTTGAATTAAAAAACAAAATAATTGAAATGGAACTATTACTGGATGTAATCAATAGATCTTAACAGGAGGAGCAATTAGCAAATTTGCAAATAAATCGATTACCATTATCCAGACTTCAGGAAAAAATGAAAAAGAAAGTGAAGACATGCAAATAAAACCTTAGAAACTTGTGGAAAATGACAAAACACAGCTTATATATTCATAACAAAAGTCCCCAAAGCAAATCAAGATGGATAGGATGAGAAAAATATGAAGATATAATTTTAGAAATTTTCCACAATTCATTAAAAATTTAACCTACAAATCCAAGAAGCTCAAAAACCAAACAGAAACAAAGACTTCAAAGTTGGAAAATAAACTCAAGATCCACATTTAGAGACACCACAAACCATAGAAAGTCAAAGACAATAAACCTTGAAAGCAGTAAAAGAAAAGCAACACATTGCATTCCAAGCATCCCCAGTAAATTAAAACAGCTATTTTCTAAAAAAATAAGATAATGAAAAATAAACCATTGAGCAGTAGAAAATAGTAAAAAGAGAAATAAATAAAGAGTTTTAAAGGACTATCAAACAGCAGTTCTGTATTCAGTAAAACTATCCTACAAAAATAAAGGGGAGATTTAAACATTTCTTGATAAGCAAAAAGGAAGATAATACACTGCTCACAGATTGCTCTACAAGAAACAGAAAAGGGAGTTCCTCAGAGGATAATGGCAGGACACCAGACAAGAACCCAAGTTCATTATAGTAAGAAAGGAGCACTGGTAAATGTAACCACATAAGGAATATGAAACAAACCGTAAATTCATATTTTGCCTACAACACATTTTTTCCTATATAACTTGAAAGCAACAAAAATAATCATAAATCTATACAGATCATAATGCAATGCCTAAAGACAGATAACAACTAAACAAAAGGAAGGGAAGGAAATGAAGATATAAAGGAGCAAAGTTTTTTATGAAACTAAGTTGTTGCTAAAGAAGATTGTTACAAATACAAGTCTTAACTTTAATAACTAGAATAACCACTAAGAAAATAACTTTAAAAAGTCAAAGTATGATGAGAGAATGAAAATGGAAAATTAAGACATGTGAAGAAAAATCAAATCAAATGAGAAGAAAAGAAAAAAATCAATGAAATAACAAAAGAATAAAAATAGGACAAGAAATACAGAGAAGAATTGGAGAAATTAATGATATAATGACCATGTGGTAGTAATTACATGAAATGTAGACAGTTTAGACACCAATCAAAAGGCTGAGATTGGCAAAATGGATAAAGTAAGCAACACGGTGCTATACGCTGTCTATAAAAACACACTGTCAATTCAAAAAGCAAGTAAGTTGAAGGTAAAAATATTATGGTGGGAGAAATATGTGATGAAAAAGGGTAAACAAAGAGACCAGAAGAAGAAGCATACTATAAAAAAATACACTTTAAATCAGAGTATTTCCATATTGATTTCCCTAGTGGTTGCACCATTCTGCACTCCCACCAACAATGGAGAAGGGTTCTTTTCTCCTCCCAAATGGAATACTACTCAGCCATAAAGAATGAGAAATTAGATTCATTCATAGGAAAATGGATACATACTGAGGATATACTCCTAAGTGAAATAAACGTCTTATATGTGTAAATACTGAATAGTTTCTCTGGTGTGAAAAACTATAATAGTACGTAAGATTCTAATGAAATAATTGACAGTGTGAAGTAGGAAGAAAGGGGTGAAAGGTGTAGGGAAAGTGGGGGGGGGTAGGGGAAAGTTAATAAGGGAAAAGAAAACAATATGAGAAAATGAAAAAATGGAAATTTTGTGAATGGGGAGGGAGGGGTGAAGAGAGGGGAGGGACAAGGGGAAAAAATGAGAACCAAGACCTGTCATGTAACAATGATCCCAATGATGAATGTAACTGTGCTGTATCCCTAAAGTGTACCAATAAACTCAATGAGAGAAAAAAATAAAAATAAATCAGAGAATTGCAGAGACAAAGGATGGTATTCTGATGAAAGAGTCAATCCTTCAAGATGCTAAACAAGTTGTGTCACATGAATGGACCTACACACAAAATCCCATAATATATGAAGCAAAAACTTTTAAAAATTCAAGGAAGACAATGGAAAAAAATAGTTGGAACCATCAAATCCCTACCTCAAATAATGGATAGAGAAACTAGAGAGAAGAGTGACAAGGTAATGGAAGGCTTAATCAATACTGTAAAACTAAACCTAATACACAGCTACATAATACTTTAATCAACACTTGAATATATCATCGATTATAATTGTGTGCAGAACAAAATGGGCCATGTATTAAGCCACAAACAAGTTTCAAATTTACAAGGATTAAAATTATACAAAGTTAATTATCTGACTATAATGGAATGAAATAAAAAACTATGGAAATTTGGGATATGTACACATATTTGTAAATTAAATTACACACTTCTAAATAATCAGCACTTCAAAAATTAAATGCAAAACTATAAAATATTTTAGCGGAATAAAAATGGATACAAAAGATACCAAGCTTTTATAATGTGTCCAAGGCAGTATATAGAGAAATTAGAGATGTATTAACTAATGTGTGTTTTAAAAAGAGAAGAAAAATCTTCTCATAACTTCTACCTTAAGAAACTAAAAACAAGGAGTGATAAAATCCAAAACAGATAGAATGGAAATAGTAAAAATTAGTATGAAGATAAATAGATTATAGACGACAATTGATAAAATCAATATAATCAGGAGAATATCAATAAAGTTGACAAGTTTACCTAAACTTATGAAGCAAAAAATAGAGGACTCAAAGTAATGGAATCAAGAAAGAATGAGGAGTGTTCTGATCACATACAAATAAAAGGATTTATAAGTGAATACTATGAAAAAATTCTGCACCAACTAAGAAATTTAATTGTTAATCAAAAAACTTTCCACAAAGAACAATGTAAGACCAACTGGCTGCACTGACAAATGCTGCCAGATATTTAAAAAGAATTCATGTCAGTCCTTCAGTAATTCTTCCAAATATGGATAAGAAAGCAACACCACCCACTCCTTATGAGACCTGCATTACCCTGATACCAAATCAGACAAATATCCCTGGACAATTATATATATATAATTGTATATATACTATCAACATGAAAAAAAAGTTCCTAACAAAGGCTTGCAAACCATATCTTACAGATTTTACAAGGATCATATAACATGAACAAATGAGATTTATTAGTGAAATTCAAGGCTGTTTTAACATATAAATAGCACTCTATATATTATATTAGTAGAATTAAGGACAACATCAGACAGAGAGAAAAGTGTACCTCAATACATGTAGAAAAAAATTTTGAAAAATATGTAACATGATTTTATGATAAAATATGTACACTTTTTCTCTCAACAAATCTAGAAATAGGAAGGAATTTCCTTAATCTGATAATGAACATCTATAAAAATTCCATGGCTAACAATATATTTAATGGTGAAAAGTGAAACCAATTCTTCCCTAAAATCAGCAACAAGACAAGGATTCTCGCTTCTGCAACTACTGTACATCACACTGGAAATTCTAGCCAAGACAATTAGTCAAGAAAATGAAATGAAGAAAGAAGCAAGAGTTAAGAATAAGGATCAGGATTCACAGTATATTTACCATTGTTATTCTCTAATAACTTTTGTTATAAAAATTATTCTTTCACAGAACAGCTTTTATATTTTCTTTATTAATATCCTCTTGTGTTATATTAAAAATTTTTTAAAATTAACAATAAGGAAGCATCTCTATCTGCAAGTGAGATGCTGTTGTATATAGAAAATCTTAAATAATAAAAACAAAAGGAATTACATATAATAGTTGAACAAGTTTTCAATATACCAGATTAACGTACAAAAATAACTTGTACTTCTATACATTAACATAAATACTGAAATGAGAATAAAATTATTATATTTACAATGGCTTTGAAAATCACATGTGAGGGATAAATTTAGCCCTAAAACATATCATTTGTACACTGAAAAGCATAAAAACATCATCGAAGGAAGGTGCAGATATGAATAAGTACAAAGGCATCCTATGTTCTTGGATTGCAAGACTTAATGTTGCTCACATGACATTATCTAAATGAAGTGACTATCAAGTCCTTACCTCTTGACACATCTGACCTTTCAAATTATTTCCACTTAAATTTCAACTAAAACCAGTGATTTACTTCTAAAGCAAAAGTGATGGGATGTTACATGAGGACTACATTACAAAAGACTAACCTCCATTTTGTTAGAGAATTATTGACTTCTCGGCTTCCTGTATTGCTGAAACAAACTATCTTGCACGAAGTGCCCATTGGCCAAGAAGGGAGAGTAATTTGACCAATAGCCAGAGACAGACTCAGGCCTTTTCCAAATAGCTCATGAGGAATCTAATGGTATCCACAAGTACTGAATGAGCTTTAAAGAGGATCATTCCCTAGCTGTGCTTTCAAATGAGACCATAGATCATGGGTTAATGCTTAGATTGCAGCTTTGTGAGAGAGATCAAGAAAATATTGTAAGCTGTGTAGATTCCTGACCCACAACAAATGTGAGGTAATAAATGCCTGTTGTTTTAAATCACTGTTTTGAAATAATTTGTTAAGCAACAATATATAATTATTATACTTAGTTTAACACAACCAGTGTCCTCCACCCCTCATCCTGGGCAATATCCCTTACCATCAAACAGTTCCTGGAAGATTTTTGTTAACAAAAATAAGATGAAGAAAGTGGATCAATTTCAGGGCTCTCTAACTTCCTCTTTGGGTTTTTAACACAAGTTTCCTAAAACAAAGATAATAAAAATGTTACAACTCCTATTGGGAGAAATGAAAGAACACTATCTTTAACAGTGAAACCTAAGTATAATTATATTTTAGTATACCATTTTTATATTTGAAGATATATTTTAATGTAGTATCAAATATGTGAAAGAATATTATATTATTCTTTCATCCCATACTTCAGTGGTCAGCAGGAATACCAGTTTTCTTTTTCCTTTAAATCTATGCAAAGTATTTCCTCTATTTGAAACTCCAACATAATTCCAAAAAAATCTTTGTGTGTGTGTTTTGAGACAGGGTCTCTCTATGTAGCCCAGGCTGGCCTCTAACTCTGGGCAATCTTCCTGCCTCAGGCTCCTAAGTGCGAAGATTACAGGCACATACCACCATGCCTCACAAGTCAAACTTATTTTTTAGAGTTCTTCTATGTAATAAATCATTTATTCATATTTTCTTACCTCATATTTCAATAATGCGATGAAATATTTTAGCTACCATTCCACAGTTAAGAAAGATGAGTTCCAAATACTTAGTTAAGCAATGACATAAATTCAAATTCAGGCTGTCTGCTCCCTATATCTCTACTCATTCCATAATACTGATGAAAATGGAAAAATTCTGACCAGTCTCAGGTATTTCCATTTGAAATAAAACTCAATAATCACTGTAGTTAGCCTAGCCAGAAAGAGATCTAACAATGAGAACTACATTGCTGTATGTACGAAGCTCATAGTCTCACAATATCAAGGAGTGAAGTTATCAACCAAAGTAGGCAGGAGAGTTTGACTGAAAAGAATAGCTCTAGACTCCCAGAAAGAGTCCTTCATGGGTGGCTGCTGAGACTCTTTGTCGGGGGTAGTTTATACAGCAAAATAGCAAAATGGGTACAATGTGGTACAATCAACCTATTGGATTTCAGACATAGTCATCTAGCTAATTTTGAACCAATAGGAAAGCAAGGCATGTAAAGGTATACATTGAACATCATTCATCACTAACTTCAGCTTATTTATAACTTCTAATCTAAGTAAGCACAAAAACATTCCTGGAAAGGGAGGGAGTATGGCTCAAGATGTTTTGGTCACTCCTCTACGCATCTAATGCCTAGGTTGGCTCACTGTACCAGGTGGTGCTAATTACAGTATAATCTCAGGTGCTGCTTCTTTAGGGAGGCTTGCACGCCCAGCTGTCTTCCAGCTTGCCAGCAGCAACAACTTTGATGTATCTGTTCTTATGCACTGACTCACTCAAGGGCCCGATCCTGCTCTATTAATTGCTGTCTAACATAGCTGTCTCTAATAATCCACTGCCTCTTTTTAGTGTCAATATATATATAATCAAGTTCTGGATTCATGAAATATTCTCAGATATTTTAGTTATCTGATTTTTTTTGTAAAAAACATTGATTTGATATAACACTCAAAGCACGAAAAAAGAATCTTGTTGATTTAGCAGTCTAGTCCCAAGTTTCTTTAAACTTACTTGGATTGGATTCCACAAACTATATTGTACACTTTTGCTCTTTACAACAATCTACATGCAGGCAATTTAGGCAATTCTGCTTTAATAAGCCACTTTGTGAACTTCAATTATGTTTTTGGAAATGATGGACAATTTACAAAAGTCTTATTTTCTAGTTTTTATACAAAATACTTGTACATGTATATTTTCATCATTGTTATAATACAGGATTAAATAATCCACATTTTATTATTTTAGGAAGCCATAACTAATATATTCTCAAAACTTTAAAATTAATGTTTTGAGAAAAAATTTTATCATAATATAAATATATCAAAACCCCAAATCACATTTTAAAATGTTTAAACTCAATAGAATTTCAAGTGTATATCCTACATTGTCAACTCAAAGTCTTATAAACTGAGAATTAGAACGATCTATGGAATTATAGCTATTTTCAAGTACAGAAGCACAATACTGTTTTAGGAAAGCCACCTAAAAATTTAGAATTTGGCAAAGTTTGGGCTTCATTTCCAAAAAGGATTTTAAACGCTCAATATGGAAGGGAAGCTCTCAGGACAAAACTTCACTGAAAATTCAAAGTAATTTCTGTGAATAAAAAGGCAAAGTAATAGAACTTCGACATTTGCTATTAATACCTATAAAGAAGATTATTCTGCTATATTGCTTGGTGATATAATGCATTCTGGCACAAACTAAATGCTTGATTATATTGCTCTAGATTTCTTTATCCTTTCACAATTTTGATTGTCTTATTATGCTTCTCCTTGAAATAAAATATTAGGTTCAAGAATAGAGGACAAATAATTAGATTCCCATTATAATTGAGCCTTATTTTTGTAAAATAAAATAAATCACCACAATTTGATGTAGACTTTGTATGGATATTACTAATTTTAAAATTTGCTTTGCAATCTTTGTACAGAAAAATTACTGACTACATGCTTTTATTTTTTATTTACGAGAAATATGATTATTCATTAAAATAAATCTTTAAATTCTTAACTCCATAATTAAACACCAACTAGAGCAGATCTGGTCATTTGCCAACATAAACGATTTTTTATTTATTTATATGCCTAGGTCTTCAAAGTAAGTTCATCAGTAATTATTTTCTTCATTTTAGCAGGACCTACAGGATTTTTAATCTTTATTTTGTATCACTAAGATACAATTTATTTGATAAATACATAGTCATAAAGATGAATTTTAAGATAGTATTGATGTAGATTGAATGTTAAATTTTTAAAATTCACAGGTATTATCAAAATTGTAATCATTCAAATTTTTCTTTGAGAAAGAAAACTAAATATAATATTAAAAATGGGTATTTTAATACTAAAATATAGATTCCATCTATATTATATTCTATCTATTTTATATTATATTTTGCTTAAATACATTCTAATTTATGAAAAGAGAAAAAAGTGGATTTTTGTATCTTTTATCTTAAGTAGAGCAGCCTCCCTGGTTTCTCTAATTGCACTAAAGAACTCAAGATAGATGTTCTCAAAATCAACATGACTGATTTGCTTTTTTCTCACAGAGAGAGCTTATTTAGTGCCTAGAAGCAATTTGCGCCTAATAGAGTAGAGCTGCCATTTCTTCAAATGAGTTCTCTAATGAGCTTTTGTCTCATAACGTAATGGCACTTTATTCCCCAAGATGTTCTGATGTCTTTCATACAAACGCAAAGAAGAGTTCCTCTACCTGGAGAGATTCCGATATGTAAAAAAAAAAAAAAAAAAAAAAAAAAAAAAAAGATTGCTCTTACAAAGGGCCTTATAAACATTCAGTGAATATTCAAAGAATTTTTCTGAAAACCAGGACTTAGCCCATTAAGTAAATTGTTTATTGATTTTTGCATTTTACTTAATGTTCTTACAATCTACAAAAGCAATAGCTTCTCATTTTCTCCCAGGAAAGTTAGATAGATTGTGTGTAAAGTTTACACATACTTTAACCTCATTTTACTTGTAGGTAACTACATAATGTTAAATTCATTTGACTTAAGGAGATATTAATACTCCTACATATAAAAAGAAAAGTATTCATTCCGAGGGCAGGGAGATATGTAATACTATTAAGATTTATAGAAGGTGCAGAGGGAAGGAGATACTGTCAGAATAATATACTTCAAGAAAAAATGCTCCTGGAAGTTCTCAATAAAATCAAGCAGAAAAAAATAGTTTGTGACAATGTCTGAAGTACAAATAAAATCTGGATTTTATTTGTGAGTATTGGGTGGTAATTTGTCTTCATTGCATTTAATTGAGTTATTTTTCTCTTCATTGATTATGTCCCTTCAAGTTACATTTTTCAAAAATGAGATTCTTCCCACCACAAAAAATGTGAAAAGGAAAAACCAAATGTTATTGTTTGTTTGTTTATTTGTGTGGTACTGGGGATCAAACTCTGGTCCTTGAGCTTGTGAGGCAGCACCACTGAGCTAAATCCCCAGCCCCCAAATATTATTTTTAGGAAATTCAAGACATCCATATGTGTTGATTGATATTTTCTATTTAACAAAATAAGGAAAAACTCGCTGGGGATTTAGCTCAGTGCTTCTGCCACCTACCTCACAAGAGCAAGGTCCTGAGTTCAATCCTCGGTACCAAAAAAAAAGGAAAAATGGTAAATCATTTGCATGTGTCTAACACACCTAAATAGTACTCAAGTTTTTCTCACTGCAAGTATATCATTTTATTAGAGGATCTCAACTCTTGAGAGTAAAAGATTGGATTGCTTCGTCATTTCTACCTCCAGCCCCAGCATCTCCCGCCCAGTGAAAGATCCCTGAAGATCTTAGACCATATTCTTCTGAAAATTTTATTTCTGGTTTTGTTAAGTTATTTGCTTTTTTCTTTCCTATACCCCATTCAATTCAGAAAATCCCACCAAACTACACCCTGAACAAAAGAAAGAAATATTTAATAATACAAAAAAGCAAGAGATTAAGAAATAGAATATTTACAAATAATTGTAGACGTTCCTTGGGCATCTGAAATGAACAGACATTTCTCAAAGAAGTAAAAGCAGCAAATAAATATATGAAAAAATGCTTGACATCATTGGTTATTTGAGAGATGCAGATGAAAATAACACTGAGATTCCACCTGACCCCACAAAGAATGGCTGTTATCAAGAAATCAATCAGTAACAAATGCTGCGGGGGAAAAAAGAACCCTTCTCCATTTTTGGTGGGAGTGCAGACTGCTGTGGAAATCAGTATGGAGAGACACTGTGGAAATCAATACGGAGAGACCTCAAACAGCTAGAATTGGAGTTTCCATTTGACCCAGCTATTCCCTTTGTGGGTATCTTCCCAAGAGAATTAAAAGAATCATACCACCGTGATATATGTGCTCCCATGTTTATGGCAGCACAGTTTATAATAGCTAAAACTTGGAAATAATCCAGTTAGTTACCCATCAACTGGAGACTGGATAATGAAAATGTGGGGGTTTTTTAAATAAAATGGTGTACTTCTCAGCCATAAAATAATGAGAAACTAGAGACACTTATAGCTACGCAAATGCACAGTGAGACCATACTCTCAAGTGAAATTAATAGGACGCATGCATAAATACCATATAGTTTCTCTGGTGTGATAAACTAAAAGTGTAAATAAGGGTCAGAATGTACAATTGATATTTTGTAATAGGAAGAAAAGGTCTAAAGGTATTAGGCAAATGGGAGGGCTAAGGGAAAAGTAAAAAGGGCAGAGAAAAGGAAAATAATGGAAACAAAGCCTTTGTAAATGGGGAATGGTGGAGCGGGTAAGGGAGGCTGAGGGAGTGGGGAAAATATAAGAATCAAGATCTGTCGTGTAAAGGTACAAGATCCCAATCATGAATGGAACTCTACTGTGTACCTAAAATGTACCAATAAAAAATATTTTTTAAAAAGATGCAGTCATTCATTTGTCGTTTAGGTTCTTCATAATAGATGCCAGGGCTGGTATCTCTATTCAGATATTTGACATGCATTTCAGCTAAGCTTGAATTTAAATGCAAATTATAAGAGATAGTATAGAATAAATAAATCAAAATATACAATATATGAGAATATATATAATGCATATAATTTTATATGTTTATTAAAAATAACTAAAATTATATATAATACAGATATCTATATCCAGATAGATGATAGATATACAGGCATAAAATGTACAAATATAGTGATTACAATTAGAAGATATAGCTGAGAAAGTTACAAATGAATTCACATGTCTTTTGGAGCTGAGAATTTTAAATTTTTTAAATTTATGTTAACATCTACACTTTTAAAAGACAAAAACACAATGTATCAAACTAAAAACAAACCAAATAAGAAGTAAACTTTCATTGTTTTCTCTTCATTGTTAAGACCCCTTGATATTTAATTAATTATTTGAGTTGTATGTTCTTATTTTAGTAAGGAAGAAACTGAATTTCATAATGTGTCCCCAAAGACTGTCCCAGGACCACTGCTGTTACACACAAAAAGGATTTTGATGACAAGTTTAACATTTAGCTAATTTCAGTAAGTTTCTTTATTCCAAGTGTTTGCAAGTCACCCAAGCACTATGCACTGTAAATTTATAAAACAAAGAGATTATAACTAGGGTAGCCCTAGACAAAAAGCCATCACAAGCCACTCAAGTCAGAAGGAATGTCTGTTATCACTAATGGGATTTTTCTCAGAAAATAGACTTGTGTTTGCTGCTATATACAAAAGAATAAATATATTATATATTCAAGGTCCCAATGTTTCCTTTATGTAGCATGACAAAAGGCGCCATAGCTTGAAACCATGAGCTATATGTGAGGTGGACACCCACCATAGCCAAAATGAAACATCAGTAAGTCAAAATAGAGTATGACCTTTGAAAATTACTACTTTGTGATTTATCCTCTAAGCTATTTATGAGATACATTACCACAAAACATATAGTACAATTTGGTTTCCTCTCATTCACTAGACTTTCAATTATTCATTGGGCTTTCAAATTATTTCTTCAAATATTGTATTTTTCTGAGTTTTTCTTTTCTCTCCTTTGGCAATTCCATTGACAATGTTCAGATTTTCTTACCATATAATTTATATATGATATTTTTTGTGTTTTATTTTTGGGTTACGTTCTAATTCATTAATTTGTTCTTCATTTGTTTTTTCTTTTGATATCTTAAGTAATGATGTTTACCTTTCAAATCTTCATTTTTGAAAATAGTTTGTAGCTCTCTCCAAAATTTCTCAATCATTTCTTGTCTGTTATAGATAAGCCTAGTTATTTTAAAGTCTGTGCCATTACTACATAGGGAACTTGTGAATTTATTCCTTGTCTGCTCTTTTGCTGTCATTTATGATGTCTTGTCTCTTTCTGTGTTTGATATCAGTCCTATGTCAGACATTACATTTGTAAAAAGTGTTTCACAAACTTACTTGGATCCTAGGACTTCACCTTTATCTAGAAAGGAATATATTGTTCTTGCCAGGAACTGAGATGTTCTGGCCATCTGGGAGCTTCTTAATTCAATTCCAAACACTAAAATGCTTCACATCTGACCCACGAACCCTGCAGTCCCACAGTTTTTCTGTTTCTTCACTTCAAAGGTATGATTTCTCTGGTCCCTATGAAAGGTAAAGAGTTCCTAACAGAGCTTCTTTTGGTGGACAAGGATTCAAAATCCTATTCTACTAACTCTCTGAGACTAGCAAAAGCCAACTGAGCCTGTCCACTGCCCTGGAATAATCAATAATCAATCACAGCAGACTTTTCAACAAAAACCCTTGGGGCAAGGAGAGCCTGGAATGAGATATTTTAAGTACTCAAAGAGAACAACCTCCAACCTAGACTGATGTATCCAGCAAAACTCTCTTTCAAAATGGAGGGGGAAATAAGACTTCCACGACAAAGAACACCTGAGAAACTACATGAATACCAAACCAGCACTACAAGCAATTCTAAACAAGATCCTAGAAAAAGACAATGAAGGCAACAACACCATGAGGCCCAACAGAGCAAATCAAATAGGCAAGGCAAGAAATTAAAAGGAGAAGGTGAAAAAGTAAAAAGAGTCAGCAAAAGGCCAATAACATGTCAATAATAAGTCAGTACATATCAGTTATAATCAGCAATGTCAATGGCCTCAACTCACCAGTCAAGAGAAATAGACTGGCAAAATGGAATAAGAAGCAAAATCCAACAATATGTTGTATACAAGACACACCTAGTGCAAAAAGAAGCCCATAGCCTGAAAGTGAAAAGATAGAAAACAATTCTCAATGTGACAGGAGTCCAGAAAAAAACAGGGGTAGCAATCTTATTTGCAGACAAAGTAAATTTCAAACCAAAACTGAATCTAGTACTACTGATGTTGGACAGTCCTGTATCATACCTCAATGAATGTAAAATATCTAGTACCTGCTTTATGATACATAGTAGGGAGCATGCTTTATTAGAGCTACATTTAATGATATTACTCTAGAATGTTCTCTTCCAGATGATGATTAAGAGGCTAATAGAAAAAATGGTGCCAGGTACCAAAACAGCAACAGAACTTTGCTGTTGTCTGGATATTATTCTTTTCTTTGGTTTTTTTTTTTAATGGAATGTGCTGAATGTCTATAATTTTGTTCAGATGACTGCAGAACCTGG
>NW_022900930.1:16245837-16247536 GCF_012274545.1 Fukomys damarensis
GTAAAGACACAGAATCCCAATGATGAATGTAATTGTATTGTATACCTAGATTGTACCAATAACCTCAATAAAAAGGAAAAAAAAAGAAATAATCAATAACATGACCCCAATACCAGGACCTGCCAACTTTTCTTAAATCCTAAGCTAATATTTTTTCAATCACATTCTGATGCCTTTGTAAGTTAAAAAAAAATAGTTATTACTGTCTAATCGAGCTTTACAAGTAATGTAATTGTATTGTATACCTAGATTGTACCAATAACCTCAATAAAAAGGAAAAAAAAAGAAATAATCAATAACATGACCCCAATACCAGGACCTGCCAACTTTTCTTAAATCCTAAGCTAATATTTTTTCAATCACATTCTGATGCCTTTGTAAGTTAAAAAAAAATAGTTATTACTGTCTAATCGAGCTTTACAAGTTGTCATCAGCAGAGATATCTTCCGAAGAGAACTTCAGCCTAAGTTATCTCATCTTTTTACTAATGAATACTAGAAATACTATAAACATTACAAATACAATAATACAAATATGAAAAACAGCATTTGGAATATTATTTGCTACTCACAAACAGTTTTAGTATTATTATTACCTCTGGTCTAATTCACACATTTGTTATTTTATTGAACACTCTCATGTACTTTCAAGATGTCATGCCTCTATTATTATTATTATCTTCCTATCAAACCTATATTACCACAAGAGTGATAGTCTAATAAGAAAATCCAGTCACTTCCACATTTAAAATTATTTGGTTACTTCACTGTGTACAGTTAACATTAGGTAGATGCAATAAAGAAGATATGAACTTTGAAGTAGAGCAAGCCTCATATCAAAGCAGTAGCAGCATGAGTTTGAGTGATTTACTAGTTTTCAGTCCAAATAGCTCATCACTTGGGTGAAGATGGTATAAACACTTAATATAAAAGGGTTTTTGGAAATGAAATAAGAAGCAAATCACTACTATAAAGAATATTAATAGCACTTTGTCACCACAAGAGTTCAGTAGATAACAGAAGCATTTCAAGTCTGGATTGCCTCTGACTGCACGAACATTCCATCAAGTCTATCATTCTATCTCTTCTTTTCCTTCTGCTCTTTATCACAAATAGTTCCAATAATTTATTTGGAGACAAGCCAAGGGAAAATAGAAATAAGTATTTAACTCATCTTCCAAATTAGAGAGACAGACACTATCTTTCTAGCATAGGCAAACTATTTGAAGGCTCTGTTGCTGTGACCAGTTCTTTCAATTATGGGTACAGAGCGGGGCCATGGAAAATATGACAATAACTGAAATACACATGATTCTTCTTTATGGAGACCAAATCATTGTCAAATGGGAGTATTAGTTATTCATAATTAAAAAAGCAGTGGCTGCAATAACATAGAACAAAAAATTGAAGTTCAGGTTAAAAAACTGAGACATCTGCCATGGAAGAAAAATTCTGTATTTTTTTAAATAAGGCAAAACTAACATTAAGTTGGAAACTGTATACAATTGAGCAAAACTAAAAAATTTCAGCTAATTTTAATTCCTTTAGAATGGGATTAAGTTGCCCAAGTTCTGGTCATTACCTATCAATCTTGAGAAAAATAAAATGTGCAGGGCTGGGGATTTAGTTCAGTGGTGCCACGCCTGCCGGGCAAGTGAGAGGTCCTGAATTTAGAGGAGAGAAGAGAAGAGGAGGAGAGA